>NC_058103.1:58808333-59435416 GCF_020171115.1 Neogale vison
TCTAAAAGAGACAACAGAAAAATAAGTTCATAAAAAGGTTAAAAGTAGACTAATGGGAAAAGATCTACCATGCAAATGCTTACCAAATAGCTACACTAATATCAGACAAAATCAAAAATTCCTAAAGATAAAACAGGGGTATTTCATAATGATAAAAAGCTCAATCTAACCAGGAAGATAAAAAAATTCCAAATCTGTATCCACCTAACATAAAATTGACAAAATTAAGAAAAAAACAAATGCATAATCATAATGGGAAACATACTTCGCTCAATAACCAATAAATATGAATTTAAAAAGTAACAAAAACTTAATTTTTATATTTATATACCAATAATTAGGGTAAATAAAAGTGGTATTACATCACAAGGGTAATGAATGTATGTATTTCTGTCATACATGAAACACTTAACAAAATCAATCTTATACCAAGTCATAAATTAGGTCTCAACAAAGAACAAAGGACTGAAATCATAGACCATATACTCTGAATTAAATACAATTAGGTAAAATTAAGCTAAAAATTAATTAAAAAGAAATTTCAAGAAATCTCTCTTAGGAAATTAATAAGTACCCTACCAAATAACTAGTGTTTCCAAGAAGACAGCACAACAAAAATTTTAAAATACCAAACCGATGAGATGTTTTAAAGAAAGCCAAAGTAAATTAGAGCTTTAATGCAGAAAGTGTAAAGGAAGTATATAAAGTAAAACTCAATGATTTAAGTACACATCCCAAAAAGTGGACAAAAAAGAAGAGTAAAATAAAGCAAACCAAAGTGGGGGGAAAAATAAAGAAATGAAATATAAAACAAAGTAAAAAGAATCAACGAAACCAAAAGATTGTTCTTGAAAGGCATTAAAAAGGGACAACTGCATGGCTCATTCAGTTAAGCATCTGCCTTCAGTTCAGGTCATGATTCCTGGGTCCTTGGATAGAGCCTCATGTAGGTTTCCCTGCTCAGCAGGGAATCTGCTTCTCCCCTCTTTCTGTTCCTCCCCAGCTTGTGCCCACGTGCTCACTCTCTTTCTCCCTCTCAAATAAATAAATGAAAACTCTACAGCACCTGTGTGGCTCAGACAGTTAAGCCTCTGCCTTGGGCTCAGGTCATAATCCCAGAATCCTGGGATAGAGTCCCACATCAGGATCCCTGCTCAGCGGTGAGTCTGCTTCTCTGCCCCTCCCCTGACTGGTGCTTTCTCTCTTTCTTGCTCATTCTTTCCCTCTCTCTCAAATAAATAAATAAAATATTTAAATAAATAAATAAATAAAGCATTTAAATAAATAAATAAAGGCACTAAAACATTGATAAAACACTACCAAGGCTGGTAAAGGATAAAAAAGGGAGAGAAGTACAACCAACCAATTATCAGGAATAAAAAGGTAGATACCTCACTAAAGGTCCCATAAATGTTTAGAAAATAATAGGAGAATAAACACTATTCCAGCAATGATCAAATAAAAGATAAAATTTAAAAAATTTCATTTGTAATAGCATCAAAAAGAATAAAATATGTAGGAATAAATTTAACCAAAAAAATGGTAGGCCTTGTACTCTTTTTTGTTTTAAGATTTTTTTTTTAAGTAATCTCTACATTGAGTGTGGGGTTCGAACTTACAACACTGACATCATGAGTAGCACGTTCTACCAAATGACCAAGCCAAATGCTCCAAACCTTATACTCTAAAAACTACAAAACAGAGAAGACCCAACTAAATGGAAAGACATCTCCTATTCCTAGATCAGAGACTTAATATTGTTCAGACAGCAATACACCCCGAAATGATTTATAGATTCAACATAAACCCTATCAAAACTGCAGCTAAGGGCGCCTGGGTGGCTCAGTGGGTTAAGCCGCTGCCTTCGGCTCAGGTCATGATCTCAGGGTCCTGCAATCAAGTCCCGTGTCGGGCTTTCTGCTCAGCAGGGAGCCTGCTTCCTCCTCTCTCTCTGCCTGCCTCTCTGCCTACTTGTGATCTCTGTCAAATAAATAAATAAAATCTTTAAAAAAAAAAAAACTGCAGTTAATCTGGGGCACCTGCCTGGCTTAGTCAGTGGAGCATGTGACTCTTGACCTCAGGGTCATGGGTTCATGCCCCATGTTGGATGCAGAGATTACTTAAAAGTAAACATTTTTTAAAATTAAGATTTATTTATTTTGGTGGGGGACAGAGAGCAGAGGAAGAAAGAGTCCCAAGCCAACTCTGAGCTCAGTGTGGAGCCCAATGCAGGGCTCGATCCTATAAACCTCAGATCACGACCTAAGCTGAAATCAAGAGTCAGACACTCAACCAACTGTATCACCTAGGCATCCCAAAAATAAAATCTTAAAAAAAAAAAAAAAAAGAATTCCAGTTAATCTGTTTGCAGAAATTGCAAGCTGATCCCAAAATTCACAGAAAATACAAAGGACCCAGAATAATCAAAATGATTTTGAAATAAAGGAACAAAGTTAAAGGGCTTACATTTTCCATCAAAAAGCTAACATTGATCAAGACAGTTTGGAACTGGCATAAAGACAAACATAACAGCTAAGTTGAGAATCCAAAAATGAACCCTCACAATTACAGTCAACTGATTTTCAATAAAGGTGTCACAACAATTCAATGGGGGAAAGAACAAACCTTTCAACAAACATTGCTAGGAAAAACTGGATATCCACATGCCAAAGAATGAAGTTGGACCCACCCTTACCTCACACAATTTATAAAAAATTAATTCAAAACAGATCAAAGACCTAAACATAAAATCTAATCCCATAAAACTTTTAAGAAGAAAATACAAGTATAAATCTTTCGGAGCTTGTTTTAAGCAACCGTTTCTTAGATATGACACCAAAAGTGTAAACAACAACAACAAAAAAAGTAGAAAAACTGAGCATTATTAAAATTAAACACTTTCAGAGGCGCTTAGGTGGCTTAATCAATTAAATGTCTTCCTTCAGCTCAGGTCATGATCTCAGGGTCCTGGGATAGAGCCCCACATCGACATCCCTGCTCAGTGGGAAGTCTGTTTCTCCCTCTCCTTCTGCCTCTCCCCACTGCTAGTGCTCCGTGTCAAATAAATAAATAAAATCTTTTAAAAAGAAAATTAAGGGGCGCCTGAGTGGATCAGTCGTTAAGAGTCTGCCTTCAGGTAAGGTCATGATCCCAGGGTCCTGGGATTGAGCCCCACATTGGGCTCCCTGCTGGGTGGGAAGCCTGCTTCTCCGTCTTCCACTCCCCCTCTCTCACTGTGTCTCTCTCTGTCAAATGAATAAATAAAAATCTTTAAAAAAAGTGGGGGGGGGCGCCTGGGTGGCTCAGTGGGTTAAAACCTCTGCCTTCGGCTTAGGTCATGATCCCAGGGTCCTGGGATCGAGCCCCACATCGGGCTCTCTCCTCAGCAGGGAGCCTGCTTCCCTTCCTCTCTCTCTGCCTGCCTCTCTGCCTACTTGTGATCTCTGTCTGTCAAATAAATAAAATCTTTAAAAAAAAAATAAAAAAGAAATAAAAAAAAAAGAAAGAAAATTAAAAACTTTAATGCCTCAAAGATACTACCAAGAAAGTGAGGAGAAAGCCCACAGAAATGAGAGAAAATACTGGAAAATCAGATATTTAGAAGCTGGTATGTATAATATGCAAAGTTACAACTCAATAATAAAAAGAGAGGGTGCCTGGGTGGCTCGGTTGGTTGAGCGACTGCCTTTGGCTCAGGTCATGATCCCGGAGTCCCGGGATCAAGTTCCTCATCGGGCTCCCAGCTCCACGGGGAGTCTGCTTCTCCCTCTGACCTTCTCCCCTCTCATGCTCTCTCTCACTCTCTCTCTCAAATGGATAAATAAAATCTTATTTAAAAAAATAAAATAATAATAATAATAATATAATTATTAATATTAAAATAATATTTAATAAAATTATTTAAATAACAAATAATTTAAATAACTTAAATAATAAAAAGACAAATAACCCAGTTTAAAAATAGGCAAAGGAAGTGAGGAGAGATTTCTCAGGAGAAGATAAATAAATGGCCAATGGACACATGAAAAGATAAATATTCAGGGCACCCGGGTGGCCCGGTTGTTAAACATCTGCCTTTCGGCTCAGGCCAGCTCAGGCCATGATCCCAGGATTCTGAGATCACGCCCCTCGTGGGGCTCCCTGCTCAGCGGGAAGCCTGTTTCTCTCTCTCCCACTCCCCCCTTCTTGTGCTCCCTTTCTCACCATGTCACTCTCTGTCAAATAAATTTAAAAAAATATTTTTTATTAAAAATAAATATATAGATGAACTGTTTTCCCCAAAATATATAGCTCCAGAACCTCAGAATGTGACTGTATTTGGAGACACACCCTTTAAAGAGGTGGTTAAATTAAAATAAAGTCTTTATGGTGAGCCCAATCTAATCAGACTGCTGTCCCTATTAGAAGAGGAAACATTGAGTGCCTGGGTGACTCAGTTTGTTAAGCCTCTAACTTCGGCCCAGGTCATGAGCCCAGGGTCCTGGGATAGAGCCCCACATTGGGCTCCCTGCTCAGAGCAGAGCATGCTTCTCCCTCTCCCTCTGCCTACTGCTCCCTCTGCTTGTGTTCTCTCTCTCTGCATCAAATAAATACATAATCCTAAAAAAAAAAAAAAAAAAAAAAAAAGAGGAAATATAGACACTCAGAGACACACAAATGAACACCTGCACAGAGGTAAGACCACGTGAGATAAGGGCAAGAAGGTAATTACATGCAGGCTAAGGAGAGGAGCCTCGTAAGAAACCAAACCTCCCAACATTTTGATCTTAGACTATTAGCCTCCAGAACTGTGAAAAAATTAATTTCTGTTGGTAAGCCAGCTGGTCTGTGGCATTCTGTATGGCAGTCCTAGCAAACTTAAACAAAGACTAAATGAGAAAAGTAAAACAAAGTTTCTAAAAGTAGCACAAAAGAGTATCTTCGCATCCTTGAGTAATCAAAAATTCTTAAATAAGAAACAAAAAAGCAGTTATCATAAAGACAATGGATGAATTAGACTAGGTTAAATTAAGAACCTCTGCTTACCTTTTGAAATAAAAAGGTAAACCACACAGTGGAGGAAAATATTTGCAGTACATATATCTGACAAAGGGTTCATGTTCAAATATAGAAAATATTCTACATATCGAAAAGGAAAAAGAAAGATGACACCTTCTCAAACATGAAAAAAAAAAAAGCTTGAGCAGTCAACTTCACAAAAAGAATATTCAAAATGACCAATAAACACATGAAAAAGTGCTTACCCTCATTATCCTATTACCCTAACACAATGGTTAAAATTAATAAGATTGGTAATATGAAAAGCAACTGAACTCTCACACTTTATAAAGCATTAATAATCTTAAACTTAACACTGAAGTATCTGCACTGAAGAGTATTAAGTCCTCTAACTCTAACATGATTGTTAACATTTTCAAAAATATCTTACCTCTTTTTGAACAAGACTAAGTTTTTCAAGTAGTTTACATTTTTCATCAATTAGTGTAGAAAGGTCTACAGCAAGCTTATTCTCTCTTTCTGAAAAGAAAGTTCATATCATCATCATATGTAAATTGTTTTAAGTTTCAAAATTATAAATAATGATGAGATCTAGAAGAGAAAAAAGAGCTTACCCACATAAAGCCGGCTTCTAACCTGAAACAAATTTTTAACAAAAATTACATTAAAACAAATATATATTCAAGTAAATCTATTTAACTTCTATCAACTGAAAAATAACTGGTTTCTATTGCCTTAGTATGAATATGAGTTATCTGAAAGTGTTCTTTTTCCAATGGGAAAAAATGTTACATATTAAAGTCTCTCTACTGAAGAATCACATTATCTATTAGCATATTAAAGGCTCTGAAATAATTCTACCTTAAAAACACCTGTTTCATTTCATTTATCCCACTGTTCATCAAATATATTTGGCCCTCAAACAATTTCAGGAAGCCCTTAGTACCATCTCCCCCACTGATAACACTCAAAATAAAGTTTGAGAAAATGTTACCATGGATTGAACTGAGTATAAAATCTTTTTCTTGTTTAACCTCTTTCTCTCTCAAAAAATAAAGAAAAAATCCCATTTGTAAAGATAAGCAGACTTAGAGAACTTAAATCATCTACAGAAGATGTATAGGGATAAAATTTTTTAAAGTTTTTAAGTTTTAAAGTCAAAGTACAGTAGAATCAGTATTGATATAGGACTAAATTAGTGAACTGAATTATTGCATTGAGGACCTATCTCAAAAGGTAGTAAGAACCTATTAAAAAATTGAAAAACAAAAGTTAAGAGATATGGAAGGCAGAAACAGAAAGGGCAGTATCTAAAAACACAGTCCCAAAAGGAGAAAAATAAAATGTAAAATGCAGACAGTAACTTCTAGGATTTAAAAAAAAAAAAAAAAAAAAAAAAAAAAGATGAAAGACCTCATATTAAAAGATTCCAGAGAATTCTAAAACAGAAATAAGAAAAAACATTGAAGCCTAGACACATTATACTGAAATAAGAATATCAAATTAAGGGGCTCCTGGGTGGCTCAGTGGGTTAAGCCTTCGGCTCAGGTCATGATCTCAGGGTCCTGGGATCAAGCCCCACATCAGGCTCTCTGCTCAGTGGGGAGCCTGCTTCCTCCTCTCTCTCTGCCTGCCTCCCTGCCTACTTGTGATCTCTCTCTCTGTCAAATAAATAAATAAAATCTTAAAAAAAAAAGAATATTAAAAGATTCTAAAAGCTTCTACAGAGAACAGATCACTTATGAGTAACAGTCACACTGACATTAGACTTTTCAATAAGTAACATTAGACATAAAAAGACAAGGAATTAAGGGTTTAAAGTATTAAAAGGACAGAACTTTGGACCAAAAATGTTTATAGCAAACAAATTATGATTCCAATGTGGGAGCTTAATTCGAATATCCTCAAGCACTCAAAATAAAGTCTCAGAAGGTTTGCCATACAAAGATCTACACTAAAAACAACTCTGAAAGAAGTATTCAAATATGGTAAGAAGTAAATCTAGGCAACCCTGCAAGAATACTCCCATTAAGAGTAACCAAATACCTTGGTAATATTTTTGCTTTGTTGTAATATTTTGTTCAGCTCAGGTCTTGATACCAGAATCTTGAAATTGATAGCCACTTCGGGATCCCTGCTCAGCAGAGCCTGCTTCTCCCTCTCCCTCTGTCCCTCCCTACCACCCACCCCACCCCACCACCACTCATAATCTTTTTCTGTCTCTCTTGAGCTTGCTCTCAAATAAATAAAAACTTTTTAAAGATAAATAAGCACAGATCAAAATAAATAAATAAAATATAAATGTAAGGTTTTAATATTAGTGTAGTATACTTCTACAAAAAAAGTCTTTAAAATTTTTACACTTAAAAAAATTCCTGAGTTCACATTTTCTAATAGCCACAAATTAACATGAGAAATGCACTTAACAATAAACTAACTTCTTTCCTTAAAATAAAAAATATGTTTCTCATATTAACTGTTCAACCTTAAGACACATGAATATTCTCTTAATATTGGTTACTTACCGACCGAAAACTTCTCCACAAAAACAAGAGAACAGCAAAAAATCCAAAAACACCTGCACATATCACCAATTCCCATGGAAAACCATAGGAATTTGGTCTCATATCTTCAGGCACTCCTGCCAAAACCTTCAAGACAAAAAAATTAACTTCTCAAAAATGCACATTTGATAAAAAGTATTGATTACAAACTGTTATACATGGAATGTTTGTGTTCCCCAAAATTCATATGTTGCAACCTAATCCCCTGTGTAACGGTATTTGGAAGTGGGGCTTTGGGGAGGTGATCATGAGAGTACAGCCTTCGTGCATGGGATTAGTTCCCTTATAAGAAGCCACAGAGACTTCCCTTGACCTTTCCACCATGTGAGGTAATAATGAGAAGAATGAACCAGGAAGTGTGTCCTCACCAGACACAGGATCTGCAGCGCCTTGATCTTGGCCTTCTCAGCCTCCAGAACTGAGAATAATGTTACTTATTTAAGCCACCCAGTCTGTGGCATTTTTATTATAGCAGCCCCCACAAACTAAGACATAAGTAAGTACAAGTTTATGTGTAAACACTATTAACACTCTTTTCATGAAATGGGCTGCCAGACTACCAAACAGAAGGTATCACAGTATATTTTTCAGGCAATTTTCAATCACCAAGTGATGAAAAACAGCACTGGTAAAATGCAGTGATGTGCAAACTGGAATTCTACAGAGACACCTCAGAGCTTCTGAAAATAAGAAGCCAAAGGAAAAGAATCTGAGGTCAGGCCATCTAAACCTGATATCGACCAGTTTAGGTTTTATGTGTGGAGTATACTGGATCCCATTTATGTTTTCCCCCACAGTGAAGGAAAAAAATAGATCTGAAGCTTAAGAAAAAAAGGTTTGAAAACCACAGATGAAGCTTTGCGTTTGGAATCTGAGTATCTCTACCCAACTTCTGTGGCTCCCTTCTCTTACCTGTCAGGGGAATAATGCAGCTTCAACATGCAGGGCAGGAACTCAGTAAAGGTAACTATTTCTATTAATCCTCCTTCAAAGACCATGATCCTGTAACCATGGTCTTTCCACACAACTTCTCTCCCGAGCAGGTCTTTGGTACAAAACAGCTTAAGGCTTTTATAGTTCCTCCTATATTTCATCTTTCCATGGGTCAGTTCATTACTCATCCTCACCCAATGGGGTTATTCTTTTGTTACTAGGCCCCATATACTACTCAATCACAGAAAAGAGAATGGTAGGGGGAAAAAAGAAAATGTCCTTTTGAGAAAAACCTGAAGTCTAATCAGGTTTGATTTTTTCCAGGGTTCAGTCCTTTATAGGCTCTTTCTACCTAGAAAAACACCTCTTAACATCTATTCTCCTCAACAAAGTCTGCTTTATAACCCTGATCCATATAAGTACTCCTTCCAAATCGCTATCTGTAGTTCATTAACCTGCATGCCCAGTGGGACACCTGCTTAAGATTCTCTCTCTAAGAAAGAAAGAAAACATTTCCACAATACTGTTTCTTGTCCCCCCTGCGACCCCTGGACCAAGTAACCCTGATGACGCCTGAACTCACCGTACGCAGCTTTTCCAGGACTAGCCCAAAGTACGACTGAGGGCCAGTCCTGGGCTCCTCCATGGCGCCAACGTCGCCTCAACTGGAGTGGCCGCAGCCAGGGCCTGGCGTAGCCACAACAATTGGTATAGAACACGGCGGCTCCGGGTCCGGAACCCAAACCTGCACCCGGCAACCGGAGCAGACCACTGCGGAGCCGGTTGCGGGGGGTTGCTGTTGGGAACCGCACCAACGAGCCTCACGTGTCCAATGCTGCCCACCCGGAGAGCCTCGCCCCTAGTTATGCTCTACGTCCTGAAGATCCGAAGGTCCAAGCCCGTCTCACAAGGAGCCCGCGACCTGCCCTCTCCTCGCGGTCCACTCCTCGATTTGGTTTCGGCCAGGCCGGAAATATGTACAAAATAAAATCATCTCTTGTTCCACAATATGCTTCTCTTCCTATAAACTCTACCTCTGTGAATGAATAAGCTGCCATGGCCAGAAACCTGGCAGTCATTCTGGACTCCTCCTCTCTCTCACCCTTCCCATCCAATCAGCAAGATCCTACCCATTTTAGCTCTTAGCTACTAAATATTTCTCCCATTCAGTATCCTCTTCTTTATCCCTACTTGACTACTATGTCATCTCTCCCGACACCATTTCTAGTTTTGTTCTCCTTACATCTAACTCACATACCACCATCAGGAAGCTACTTAAACCAAAAGTCTAACCACAGAAATTCTTCGAATGCTCTCCAGCACCCACATCAACGGGAATCTACTTAATGTCTCTAACAGGCATCACTGCCCATCATTCCCTGAGCCTACTCTGTATTCGAGTAAAACACTTCTCTGCACATACAGTGTTGTTTCCTGTCCCCTCTGCTTAACCTATTCAGTTAGCCTGGAAAGGCTTTCCTACACAGTCAGGTGGATATAATCTCTCCCACCCCTCACTTTCCCTAGCACTTTCTGTGTATGATTTGGTAAGCAGTTCATCAGTTTCTACTTTGCGCTATTTCTTTTTTCTTCTCTCCCTTAACAGACAGCATGACACCAGTGGCCCAAATTCAGTCCATTTAAATTCTCCACAGAACTGTCTCACACACGCAAATACACACACACACACACACACACAATCACTAGATGCACTGGGTTGAATGACTGAACACCATGACAACAGTACTTTTAATTTCGGTTACAAAAAAACAATCCTTATAACTGACCCAATATTTTAAAAGACTTGATTTTTAATGCAAACATTTTAAAGCACTGGCATATAAATACCCCTCAACGTGTCAGCAAAGACACATAAACACTAAAGAGAGAAAAATCTACACAACTACACAAATTAACCTTAAAAAGACTAAAAACATTTTGAACACTGGGAGTTCAGGATCTCCAGATTTTACACTAGTACGACCTTTTACATTAACAACACCCAGAAAGATGCGAAGAAAAATGTCACTTAGGGTAAAGTATCTAGAAAGAGCATTCTTTATTACAAGAAAACACAGAATTACAATCCTAACTTCCCGTCCAGGTTTTGGTGTCCCTTCAAGACAACGAGAAGTTTCATCACTAAATGGAATTCATTTCCGAGGATTAGTCCTCAAGTTTCTCACAGTCGAGAGAACCACGTGTCATTGACCCCTGTTCAAAGCGAATAATGTGACGGACAAGCTATTCTTTTTAGGAATCCGAAAACATTTGACACACCTTTGCAAAATCCTGCTAGGTAAATGTTCTCTTCACCTTCGGGATCTCCAAGTCCCTTTCCAACACACACACACACACACACACACACACACCCCAGCAGCCTGCGAACCTGGCTACCGCCTCGGACACACGCAGGAGCCCGACAGCAGGTGAGAGGACTAGCTTCAGGACCTCTAACCACCGCCACCAAGACCGCAAAGCCAAAAGTCTGCTGCTTCCTTCCCCGGGAGGTTCCTGCGACCCCTGGGCCAAGTAACCCTGATCGCGCCTGAACTCACCGTACGCAGCTTTTCCAGGACTAGCCCAAAGTACGACTGAGGGCCAGTCCTGGGCTCCTCCATGGCGCCAACGTCGCCTCAACTGGAGTGGCCGCAGCCAGGGCCTGGCGTAGCCACAACAATTGGTATAGAACACGGCGGCTCCGGGTCCGGAACCCAAACCTGCACCCGGCAACCGGAGCAGACCACTGCGGAGCCGGTTGCGGGGGGTTGCTGTTGGGAACCGCACCAACGAGCCTCACGTGTCCAATGCTGCCCACCCGGAGAGCCTCGCCCCTAGTTATGCTCTACGTCCTGAAGATCCGAAGGTCCAAGCCCGTCTCGCAAGGAGTCCGCGACCTGCCCTCTCCTCGCGATCCACCCCTCGATTTGGTTTCGGCCAGGCCGGCGCGGGGAGGCGGGGACGCGAGGACGCGGTTAGTTTCCCCTCCCTCTTCGCGCGACGTGTCCTTGCCTCGCGCTCTTAAAGGGGCTGGCGCGGGACTAGGCGAAGCCCAGGACCGTTGGTAGTCGCGGGGCTCGAGGCAGACACAGTGGGATTGGGCCTCAGGCTCTGCGCTGTGGTGTGGGCCGCACTGCCCAGAAGACTAGGGCAGTGGCTGAGGACCCCCTTATGTCAGGTGGCCGCGGTAGCGGTGAGGCTTTTCTTAGAGGCCCCTAGGCGTGGAGCCCCGCGGGGTGAGCGCAGCGCGGCCCACTCGATCGAAGGGTGGAGGCCAGGTCTTGTACTAGCCCCCAGCGCTTTTCCCTCGCTGTCAGTCAGGAGCCTACCTGCGCCCGGGGCGCCTGGGTGGCTCAGTAGGTTAAAGCCTCTGCTTTCGGCTCAGGTCATCATCCCAGGGTCTTGGAATCGAGCCCCGCATCGGGCTCTCTGCTCAGCAGGGAGCCTTTCCGCCTCTCTCTCTCTGCCTGCTTCTCTGCCTACTTGTGATCTCTGTCTGTCAAATGAATAAATAAAATCTTTAAAAAATAAAAATAATAATTTAAAAAAAAAACTTAAAAAAAAAAGGGCCTATCTGCACCCCACTGAAGCCCAGCGTACCCTGGGGGATGCTGCCGGCCCAAGGAAACCGGCGCCGCCGTCATTCCAGTCAGAATATGGCCTGCAGGGCCCGTGCCTGTGCGTCCTGCCAACCGCGTCCGGACTTCGGACTTTGGACAGGAAGGCGTCGCGGGTCAGCTGTGGTTTGGGCACAGTTGAACCTCTCCCACGCAGGAGAACATCGATCGCGTCTCCTCTGCCCAGAGAGATTGCAGGGGTTTATTCACTTCTACCTAAGTTACCTGGGCACTTGCTAGGCAGAACTGTCTTAAATACCAGGAGCTCCTAGTCACCCAAACGCTAAAGCAAACCCCTGTGGACTTTGGCTGAGCGACTGGTGTTCTCCTCCGAGAAGAGGAGCTAAAAGTAGCGCCTTACGGTCTAAATTTAGGACCCTATTCTTAGGTCTGTTGAATAAGGTATGGAATGCTGGATTTGTTCATGGGAGACTTTTAGCTGACATAGGTGTAAAGGATAACCCCTAAGGCTTACTTGCCAGCAATAATTCTCAACAAACTCAGCCTGCTACAAGTCCTCGGTGAAGTAACAAAAGGAAGCAGATTCTTCTTCCTAAATAAATCACTCAGGAGAACTCAATAGTTGAACAAAATCTTAAATCCTCAGCAAATTTCCCAAATGCAAACTGTCAGCAACAGAACAGTTGTCCCAAAAAGAATTTTTAAAAGGCCCAGGTTCACAGCAATTGATTTTTAGGACCAAAATGGGGCCTTAGTTGTTTGGAACTCAAAGTACACTCTTTTGCCACATCAGCCTGCAGAGTTTCCAGGAACTATCAGTATCAGAACGCAGCAGAAATTGCTTAATAATTCTCCATTTTAAAGGTATTATACAACCTTCCTATATGTTGGACAGTGTGCATTGAAATTATGTGAATAGCTTATTAAAGTCAAAACAAGCATAACAAATTTTATATTTAAAATTTCTGAGTCATAGAACAATGTATATCAATTAGAGTACTGTATCGATAAAAGAAATTCTTCAATGTCTGAACATTTTCAAAAAACTCTAGAATCATTTTCAACTTTCAGGACTTATTTAAAACCTAAAATGTTTTTTTTAATCCTTCTGCCCACCCTAAGGCAGTCTGTGCCCTTTTCCAACTTTTCAATCATTCCATTCCAAATATAAAAACATAGATTAGGGACAAAATAATAAATGAAATTTTAAAAAATTTAAAAGATTCCCCCATAACAAAAGGCAGTAAAATTTCAACTTAGTGCCAGATTCAAACCTAATTTCTCTTCTATACACTTAATAGTCATATAGAAACTTACCTCTTCCTCTAGATCGTTCAATTCCATTTTTTAAAAAGTTCATGTTAAAATATCTTAATGTGTAAATAAAGTTCTACTAAGCACCTCATATCCTTGAAAAAGATTTCAGATTCTCATACATCTGCTACACTCCTGTTTCCACACTGACTGTGATCCTGTTTTGACACTTGTGTGGTAAAGGGGAGCTGTAGGTGGAGTTGTGACTACCAACACAGAAGTCAATTTCATGGCCGTCACTCCTGATTAAATATGTTTTTTTTCTAACATATAATACACATTATTATCCTCATAAAAATTGCAATTGAAAAGAGATTTCCTGAGTTTAATAACTGATAAAAATTAAATGTTTTGTTTGATAGTCTATTCATATAAAACACATTATTTTTACCATGTAAAAGATATTCAAAGATTGTTCTCAAATAGACATGGGATTTTGCTGTCTTATGTAGACCTGCTTTAAGGGAACTGGAGAGCAAATGTTTTCAGTGTTAATGATAGCTACTAGGAAGCATCCAAGAACACTGGAAACATGCTAACAAGTAAACCTTGTCCACAACCCAGAAACTAATTTCCCTTAGGAAGGGCCCTGTTGCAAGTCTGTAGCTACTAGTTACACCCATTTAAAGGCAATGTCATGGGCTATAGAATCTAGTCCTTTGGAAGAAAACCAAACATGCTGAGCCACACTTTCATTCTCTGTACTAGTGATGTAAGAGTTGTTCTCAGAACATATTGAATCAGGAGTTACCTGCTGAACAAGAGCTGGGTAATTTCCTTTGTTAATTCCACATATAAATGAAGCATTCTAATTAAGAACAGATAAATGTTAGAACTCAAATAACTTCCTCTTTAGTTATAAAGTAGATAAGAAGCAGTTTTAATTCCTATTACTTAAACAATTCAAAGAAAGTATGTTGTGTACAAAATCTAACTGAAATTACTAGCAAATAGAAACAATAACCTGAAACATTTACTCAGAAGAAAAGGAAAACTTTTCACGTAGATTTAACTGGAAAATTGCTCAAATTTTCCATTTACTGCAGCTATTCAAAGCTATATTACAGGAGCTTAGTAGATGCACTAAGATTGTTAGAATTCTAGGTCTGGCAAGAATTCTTCAGAACATTTAGTCCAAACATTATGAACTTAAAGCCCTACAGAGGCCATACAGGTGAAATAAATGCAGGGAAATGAAGAATTTGTGTCAATTCAATGCAAGTACGATTCCTTGAGCTTCTTATTGCCATCTGAAAATGGGAGACTATATATTATAGTCTTCTAGTTTTTCAAGACAACCCAGAAATTCAGACTTTTCTATCAACTCACCCTTTAAATGTTGGTGACTTGTTCTTAATTTTTTAAACAACACACAAGTCCGTTTTGACCAGTAGCCTGTCATCTAGTCTCAGCTTCTGATATTAGAGTTTTAAACCTGAGACTGCCCTCCAGAATAAATAACTTCCCAAGGTCACAAGATAATTACCACAAATTTAAATTCAATATTCCCCTGTCTAAAAAATTTCAACGAAAATGGTTAAAGTAAAATGTGTTTGACTATATTTACTGAGTCTACAAAAATAAACATACTTCATAGCCTTTATTAAATAAGCACTTTATATGAGAAGTGAGTATGGCATACTGGTTAATAAATTATTATTTTTTAATTTAGTATCTTCACTAGTATAATTTGTGGGGGGGAGGGATGTGTCAGTAGGACATATCAGTATAGAATTAATTCCATGAGGAGATGAAAGTTTTATTACAACATTTTATAATCATCATTATTATTGTTCTTCTTTTCACTTATGATGGAGCAGATTTCTAAGTAAAGTTTTTAATCAGTTTTAAGACCAAATCATATGGGGTAAATTAATCACTTCTCTGGGCTTATTTTACAGGTAATATCAACTCTCTAGAACCTTAGCAAAGAAATAAAGTGAGGAGGAAGCCTCTGAAAGCAAAATGATACAGTTTTCACAGACTCTTATCATAGTCACCACCATCTATCTACCTGGTCACCCAGACTAGAAACCTGGTAAGTTATCTATACTTTTTCTATTTTCCTCTCCATCCACATTCAATCAATCATAAAATCCAGTGAAATCTATCTACAAAAGATCTATCTAGTTTTTCCTTCCAATCATTTTAACAACCACCATCAGCTATTAGACCAAAGGTTAAAAAATGTGTCTGGTGGGCCAAACTTGATCCGCAGAACATTTTTTCTGACCTGTATGGTATTTCCTTTTAATCTGAATATTTGCCAGCATTCAAAATCAAGAGATTTCACACAAAATATCCAGATTTCCAGCTTATCTTGAAATATCAAAAGATCTGAGGGCATCTGGGCGGCTCAGTGGGTTAAAGCCTCTGCCTTCAGCTCAGGTCATGATCCCAGGATCCGGCTCTCTGCTCAACAGGGAGCCTGCTTCTTCCTCTCTCTCTGCCTGCTTCTCAGCCTACTTGTGATCTCTGTCTCTCAAATAAATAAAATCTTTAAAAAAAAAAAAGAAAGAAAGAAAGAAAGAAAAGAAATATCAAAAGATTTGGCCAAACCAGGCCAAAGATAAATAGTAGCTACATCCTTTGGAGAAAGCATACACACTCTGTTGGTTACAATTCTCATCTTTACTTCATTCATTTCATTTGAGTTTATATACCTTGATTTAGACCTTCACCGTTTATTTCCTAAACTAATGCAATAACTTCCTGACCAGGCCTGCATTTGGTCTTTATCTGTTTGCTGAAGATCAACAAACTTAAGGAAAAGTTAAAAAAAAAAATCCTTAACAATATCCATGCAACAAAACATTCCTGTAAGAGAAATCTTACAGGTAAGATTTCATGGAAAGAGAAACATTATGTAACATTTGCATAGGGAAGATTCTCTCAAACATCATTTTCAACTACTGCTATATTTAGAAAAATATATAAAATTAATGCAAAAGATTTACAAGGTCAACTTACCCTTTCTGTAAGAATTATAATTGGTGAAAATGCAGAACTCATAAAATCACAAATGTCAATTTGAAATAAATATTTCAGAATCCAACACTCAGAAGCATCTTCTGTCAATTTATAAATAAAAATAAGTCAACACCTGATGTGAGGTAACTTTTAAATCTAATTTATGCCTTAATTGCTGCATTAGAGAATAAATAACTTTTTTCTTACCTTCTTGAGAAGACAAAAAGTAATCAGTTGAAACCATTTGACTGTTTGGCAGGGTATTTTCCACAGATCTGTCTATTTCTGCCTGAGTATATCCTTCAGTACCTAGTAATGTTTTTGATTTTTCATCATTACTTTTAGAAGATGAAGTTTTGAAAAGTACTTCTTTATGAATTCTCCTGGGTGATTCTATTTCAGAAGCCATATCTGCAAATAAAATTAGAAATGTTTGGGTTTTTCTTTTAAGATTTATTTATTTTAAGGGAGAGAAAAAGAGCATGAGCATGCATTTGGGGAGGGGCAGAGGGAAAGAATCTTCAAGGAGACTCTCCACTGAGTGGGAAGCCCCCACACACACGGCTCCACATGGGGCTCAATACAGAATTTAATTCCACAACTCATGAGATCATGACCTGAGCTGAAACCAAGAGTTGGACACTCAACCAACTGAGCCACCCAAGCACCCCTGGAGTTCTTTTAATACTTGCTTTGTTGTGGGCTTTCCTTTTGGATTTTGTTTTGTTTTGTTTTCTTTTAGATTTATTTATTTATTTATTTGATAGACAGAGAGAGATCACAAGTAGGCAGAGAGGCAGGCAGAGAGAGAGGGGGAAGCAGGCTCCCCGCTGAACAGAGAGCACGATGTAGGGCTCCATCCCAAGACCCTGGTATCATGACCTAAGCCAAAGACAGAGGGTTAACCCACTGAGCCACCCAGGTGCCCCATGACACTTCTTAATGGAAAGAATTCACTAAAATATAAATTGCAGCCTGCATTAGTTCCTACTGCTAATGTAATAAATAACCACACATTCAGTGACTTAAACAGTACAAATATATTCTCTTACAGTTCTGGAGTCCCAAAATCAAGGTGTTGGCAAGGCTGTGTTTCTTCTGTAGGCTCTAGAGGAGAATCTATTTTCTTGCCTTTTCTACCTTCTGGAGGCAAGCTGCATCCCTTAGCTCATGGCCCCTTCTTTCATTTTCAAAGATAGCACTCTCCCTTACTCTGACCCTCCTTCCTTCCACCTTTAGCAAATCTTGTGATTATATTGGGTCCACTAGGATACTCTCTCCATCTCAGCATGCTTAATTTTTTTTAAGATTATTTATTTATTTATTTATTTGACAGACAGAGATCACAAGTAGGCAGAGAGGCAGGTAGAGAGAGAAAGAGGAGGAAGCAGGCTCCTTGCTGAGCAGAGAGCCCGATGCGGGACTCGATCCCAGGACCCTGAGATCATGACCTGAGCCGAAAGCAGCGGCTTAACCCACTGAGCCACCCAGGTGCCCCTCAGGATGCTTAATTTAATCATATCTTCAAGTCCTTTTTGCCATGTTCAGTAACATAGTCACAGGGTCTGGTAATTAAGACATGAACCTCTTTGAATGGTCATTATTCAGCCTATGCCTTTTCTTTATTCTTTTACCAAGGAAGAATTTTTAAAACTATATACAATTCTATTCTCTACATCGTTTTCTTGTCCTAAAAACTACTTTAAAAAAAAAACTAACATAACTGTCAACAACTCTATTGTGCTAATAGGCTTGTTACTAAGAGTAAGATACTAAATATCTCTATATAGAATTTCATTCCTCTTAGATACATTTATTACCTTAGGAAGTGTAATATTTAAATGTCATTGAAAAATGTATATTGCTGCCATTCAAGAAAATTGGTAAGAATAGATTATTCTTACTTTATCTGTTAAAGAACCAGGAGTCAAAATGACCAATATTATTTATACTATCTACAGCCTACCCTTTTTTAAAATTTTTATTTATTTATCTGATAGAGAAAGAAAGAGAGATCACAAGTAGGCAGAGAGGCAGGCAGAAAGAGGGGGAAGCAGGCTCCCTGCTGAGCAGAGAGCCTGATGTGGGGCTCAATCCCATGACCCTGAAATCATGACCTGAGCCGAAGGCTGAGGCTTTAACCCACTGAGCCACCCAGACGCCCCTCCAGGGCAAATTATCATTATTTAAGTTATTTTAGCAATTAAGCAAAGATTAACACATTAAAATAATGTTTTATATGTTTATGTTGGCTCAGTAGAGGGAAAATACATATATTTTAAGTAGAATATAAAGGTAAAAATCTTCAAGATATTCTCATTCAACTGTTAGTAAAATACATGCTTCCATGAGTATACAGAGTTATATACTTGTTTTCTTCTTCAGACCCAATAACAGCATAAAGTTGTGCTGAGAAATCAAATTAAAATCAATAGTAAATTGTATTTTGGATTTCATTCCTATGCTATGAATGAGTATAGCAAAGGCAAAATTACACATTTCCTTAATTTGGTGATCTCGTGAAATTGACATACTGCTTCAATAACTGCCATAAATTTCTGAGAAGGAACTCAAGAAATTATAAATCTTACACAGCTTTTTTTACAGAATTCATAAATCTATACTGGAAGAGAAAAATTTTATATTATCCAATTGATAATATGATCATCAGGGAAAATATGTTTTATTTTGAATTTCAGCATAACAAGGCTGATATTTATTTAAATAAATAAGTATTGATATTTTATTCAAATAAAATATTCCTGATTTTTCTGATTTTATGCTACATATTAAGTATTTAAATGATTTGTACCTTTAATGACAACATACCTAGGTTCAAATTAGGAATGAAGATGCACGTGCACATCTTTTGGAGAACTCTCATTTTAAAAAGATTATCTGGGGCGCCTGGGTGGCTCAGTTGGTTAGCCATCTGACTTGGGCTCAGGTCATGATCTGGGGATCCTGGGATCCAGCCCTGAGCTGGGATTCCTGCTCAGTGGGGAGTTTGCTCCTCCCGCTCTCTCTGTCCCTCTCCCCTGCTTGTGCTCTCTCTCTCTCTCTCAAATAAATAAAATCCTAAAAAATAATAAATTAAAAATAAAAAGAATTATCCTTCCCCAAAATTAATTGAAAAAAGTTTTAATTTGTACCATGTCAAAATTTCCCACATTTTTATTGTTGGATCATATATTCATAAGCATACCATATCTAATAGTCATTTATTTTAAAACAATTCAATTTTCAAACATAGTTTAAACTGATCATTTGATTGAATTAACTAATCAGAGTTTAAGGGGAAAAAAAGTTTTAACAAGTCCTAGCCTGAAATTTAGTATTCAGGTAAACTGTGGGATTTACTTCTGTTACTTTTTAAGATAAGAGGAGGAAAGTATCAATGCAGTTCCGAAAAGCAGTATTAAAGAGTAGTAAGAGAATTATTCAGTGTCTAATTTTGCACTTTCAATTACAAATTTAACATAACACTTTGATGCAGTCATTTATTTGGCATTGTTCAAAAGATGAAAGTCCCAAGTAAGCAAACTCGTATCAGTAATTTAATAATGCCACCAGTGGACATTAAAGTAAAAACTGAGCAATTGGGGGCCTGGGTGGCTCAGTTGGTTAAGTGTCTACCTTTAGCTCAGGTCATGATCCCAGGGCCCTGGGATGGAGCCCCACATCAGGCTCCCTGCTCAGCGGGGAGACTGCTTCCCAGGTTCCCATCCCCCTGCTTGTGTTCCCTCTCTCGCTGTGCCCCTCTCTGTCAAATAAATAAGTAAAATATTTTTAAAAATTAAAAAATAAATAAGTTCAATTGGAGTCCTTTTATAAAAGTTATTAATATTTTAATATAAATAACTCTTCCCTAATTTATCTGTTTTGTAAATACCTATGTCAGTATATTAGTTTTTCTGTAAATCTGTTTTTCCTGGGTCTCCGACTTTCATAAATATTGATTTAAGATCAGTAATTCATTTTTCATGAACTCTTTCTGAGTAAGGCAAATTTTCATTTGCTATTTCCTAAAAGAGTTGTTGAAATTATCTGAAAATTTTGGCTGTTGTAGCTCTTTTCCAAGAACCAAAAAATTGGGCCTGTAGCTTTATCTGAATTTTTTTAAGTATTCCTTTTTAAAAACAAATTTTACATGACCCCAGGTTATTTTCTATCTAATTAATACCATAATATTTTGGAATAATATACTTTGTTTATATAGAATGACATATCTTTTTTAGAAACTTAAAGAAATTTCTGAATATTTTCACAAAAGTCCCTCAAAACTAGTTATAATTGCAAAATTGCCCTATTCTCATTTGATTATTCTTGAAGTTTTCATATTTAGAAATTCTCTTAGCATCACTAATGAAATAATAAATAAATTCTACTAAAGTCATATTCAGGCTGTCCTTGAGTTTCTATACATATATTCTAAAATATTTTCATATATCTGTATTTTGAACCTTCTTTATTTCTGGACCTGATGTTGTTTTGCTTTATTTTAGTCTCACTTATTCTTCCTAATTTCTCTTATTTGCTTTTTCATAAATATTCTTTTAGGAACTAAAAACTGTAAAACAAAATAACTTCCTCTTTAGCCTTTGGCATCATGTCTTTAATATTTTTAGTCATTAAAATGCATCACAGGGGCGCCTGGGTGGCTCAGTAGGTCAAGTCTCTGCCTTCAGCTCAGGTCATGATCTCGGGGTCCTGGGATCAAGCCCCACATCAGGCTCTCTGCTCAGCAGGGAGCCTGCTTCTCCCTCTTTCTGCCTGCCTCTCTGCCTACTTGTGATTTCTCTCTGTCAAATAAATAAATAAAATCTTAAAAAAAAAAATCACACCTACATCTTTCTCATTTAGAAAAGGGTAAGACTCTAAGTCTACATTCTGATTAAGGATATTAAGTAAAGAGCCACATTTTGGAGAATATTAAGAAATGACATATAGTTCTGGAAATTCAAGAAAATCAACCATTTCTGATGGAAATAAATGTGTTTTCTGCTGAGTTTGCAACAGTGTTGATCTCTTCTTGTGAAAGGTTATCTGTCATTCTAGGGTTCAATCGTTCCTGGATTATTGGCCAGCATTTACAGAGTTTCTAATCTATCCATCACAGAGACATCAGAATGGAGATGTGAGAAAGTCATGTTATATAATTCTTTACTTAAAATAGAATCCACAGGTTTTTAATCATAGGAATTGCGAAATATCTAGACATCGAGATCTAGAAGTATCCTCTGATACTCTGCCCTCTTCCACTGCCTACTGTTAAGCTACCAGAATTGACAGAAAACCATTCAAATATAGTTACACTGGGATGTTATTAATGAGCTAAAAAGTTAATGTAAATGAGCAAAAAGAAATCTTCATTTACCAAAATAGAAAGTCAAAGGACATCATCAAGTATAAATCAAAGCAGAACAATATAAAGGTTTTATTCAGAAAATAGAGATAAATACTAAAAGAAATTGGCTAAGAGATAAAGAAAGAGAAATTATTGTCTCTGGAACAGAGGTGAGAGTAGAGATGGACACAGGGAAAAATTGTTTTTTGTTTAAAAAGACAAAAAAAAAGACTTAGTACTAATTATATTTTAAAACCTGTTTACAGGGGCACCTGGGTGGCTCAGTGGGTTAAAGCCTCTGCCTTTGGCTCAGGTCATGATCCCAGAGTCCTAGGATTGAGCCCCGCATCAGGCTCTCTGCTCAGTGGGAAGCCTGCTTCCTCCTCTCTCTCTCTGCCTGCGTCTCCGCTTACTTGTGATCTCTCTTTCTGTCAAATAAATAAATAAAATTTTAAAAAAAATTAAAAAAATAAAAATAAAACCTGTTTACATATATTACTTCAATAAAAATAAACACTTATTGCAAACTATCTTAAGATCTTCTTGGAATATCTGTATATCTCCAATCATTCCTTCTTCCTTGGTATTTTATTTTATAATATTAAGATCTTAGTCCCAGAGTAAACCAGAAGTTAATAAACGGTAGTTAATAAGGTTATTGTTGATTATTGAGTATTTTGAGAAACATGGATTTCTGGACTTTTTTATCTAATTTGTACTTACAAAAACAAATTATGTTTAAAAAAATTAATTATATTAGGGGCACCTGGGTAGCTCAGTCAGTTAAGCATCTGCCTTCAGCTCAGGTAATGATCCCAGGGTTCTGGGACCTGGGATCAAGACTCATATCAGGGGGCGCCTGGGTGGCTCAGTGGGTTAAGCCGCTGCCTTCGGCTCGGGTCATGATCTCAGGGCCCTGGGATCGAGTCCCACATCGGGCTCTCTGCTCAACAGGGAGCCTGCTTCCCTCTCTCTCTCTGCCTGCCTCTCCATCTACTTGTGATTTCTCTCTGTCAAATAAATAAATAAAATCTTAAAAAAAAAAAGACTCATATCAGGTTCCCCACTCAACAGAGCACCTGTATTCTCCCTTTCCCTCTGCTGCTTTCCTGCTTATGTGTGTGCTCTCTCTGTGTCAAATAAATAAAATCTTTTATAAATAAATAAGTTTATACATACATACAGTTATAGATATTTTATACCAACCTGACTGACTGGATCTGCTTTTTAGCATCATAGCTTTCATATTATCTGTGTGATAATTTTCAGCTGAAAATTCTTCTGTTTCATCATTTTCAATTACATTATCTTCATCCTGTATCTGTTCAGAAAATGGCAATTCTGTTTCCTTTGGAATGTCCTGGAAGTTCCAAGGACTGTCCAAATTATATAAGAACTTTTTAAAATATGGTAAGGTATCAGAATCATCTATTTTCTCTGGGGCTCTTTCCTTGCTTACTTGATCTTCAGTTTCCATAATTTTTCTTGTTTTTATTTCTTGTTCCTTATTAGGGTCAAATTTGCTTGTTGGCAGATGTTCATGTTTATCTCCTCCATATCCTTCTTCACTTTTTCCATCATCTGATATAATTTCATCTTCATTGGTATATACAAAGCCCAACATACCAAAACCAAAATCAAACCAACTTGGCTTGAGAATTGAGGTATCATTGGCAATTGCGTCTTCTTTTTCTGTTAATATTTCTGTGCATGGAACTGTGGGTTCTTCTTCAGATGATATGGAATTAGGAACATCTTGTAATGGTGGATTGCTTTCTTTTGACAATAATTCAAGCCCTGTATCCTCACCTCCAAAACCTAAATAACTTTGAAAACCACCCCCAAACCAACTAGTGGCTTCAGGACTGTTAATGTTCTCTGACTCAGAACCTAGTTCAGACTGTTTCTTTGGCACTAAATCAAATTCCAATTCAGGTTCTTGCTTTTGTTCTGTTTGGGGTTCATCATTATTTAATTCCTCTAGGTCATTCTCATCTTCTCCTCCTATTTTTCTACTTTGAAATGAACTTTCTTGTAGAGGTTCAAGAACTGATTCAAAAGTCTTTCCTTCAGCGAGTTCCCTTCCAAATCCAAACCATCCTTTTACTTCAGCTGAGGATGGTGAGATGTGATCCACTTCTGGAAGAGAATCCTCTTTCATACTTCCAGAGTCCACTTCTTCCCAGTCTTTTGATTCACTAGTACTTCTTATATCTTCACGAGCTTCTGATGATGGAAATTGATCTTCAAACAAAGTACTTTCAGAAGCTGAATAAAATCCAGATTCTGTCTGAAAATCACTTTCATACACACTAGACTTTTGGTCTTTATCTTCTTCATATAGATATATATTTTTGCCATCATCACTGTTTAATTCACTGTCTTCATTTTCAAATGTGTAACTTACTCCAAGAAGACAAAGAAAATCAGATTCCTATAAGAGAAAAACTGATTGACATACATATACTAAAAATCCTTGTTTTTCCCTAAGTCACTTAAGATAGATGACTATGATTTTCCCAAGACCATACAACTAGCTCAACAGCACAACAAAAACTAAAATCAGATCTCCTAATCTCAATCATTTATATCACAACTGACTCAGGGTCAGTTATATAAATCTAAAAGAAAAATCAAGGCTTTGAGTATATTCTGAAAATAAACTCTTGATGAAAAGGCCTACATGTCCATAAAATCTTGCTTCTTTTAAGAGTGTACTAACCAGACACATGCAGCTGTGTGGTGATTTGAGAGTGGAATTTCACAGCACATAGCCACAGATCAGACAGCCCAGAGACTCTAAAGCCTGAAGGCCTTCTTAAAAGTTGCACTACAACATTTAGACTTTTTTAATTGAGATACGGTATATAGCTAATTGCGGTAGAGAATCCTTTTTCATTCATAGAACAACTGAATCAGCAAGAAGAAAAATGGTGAAGTTAATATTTTTTTAAATTTTGCTTTAAGTAGGCTTCACACCCAATGCGGGGCTTGAACAAGAGTTCAAGAGTTTCATACTCTACCAACCAAAGTTATTATTATTTATTTTCAAAGTTATTATTTTTTAATCTGAAGGTATAAAACAGTGATATGTAGTTCTCTTTGGATATGATCATTAGGAAATGAGAATAAAGTTCAGAATTTTTAAAGATTTTACTTATTTATTTGACAGACAGAGATCACAAGTAGGCAGAGAGGCAGGCAGAGAGGGAGAGAGGAGGAAGCAGGCTCCCTGCTGAGCAGAGAGCCCAATGTGGGGCTCGATCTCAGATCCCTGAAATCATGACCTGAGCTGAAGGCAGCGGCTTCAACCCACTGAGCCACCCAGGTGCCCCAAAGTTCAGAATTTTTAAAAACTGAACTTCAAAATTGAAATTTTACAATGTTCTAGGCACTGCAGTATAATATGTGATTGAGAACAGATTCTGGAGCCAACCATTTGGGTTTAAATCCTGACCCTGACATTCACCTCTGTGAACTTGGGTGAATTATATGACATTTTTATGTCTCATTCTCCTCATCTATAAAATGAGGATTATGACATATGGTATCTTATGTATCTATCTTATATGGGTGTTGTGGTGTGAGGATTAAATGAATGAAGTGCCCAGAATAGTTAGTAACTGTCTGTAGTAAACACTAGCCTCACCCAGCTCAAGTTACACCAGCCCAGATGAGCCAGTAATGTAAGGGTAAAAAGGCCCAACACCTTGCTCTATTCCAGGCAACTCTTGAAAGGCCATCCCAGGTTCAGAGTTCCTTATGGAATCAACTGAGACCTTTGTAGCAACGGCATCACAGTTTAACTTCTCTGTCCAATCCTGCTTTTTTTTTGGTCCCTCACAGGTGTTATTCCTAAAAGTACTCCCCAGTAAACTTCTTGAGTACAAAGGTCCTCCTCAGAGTCTATTTCTCAGGGAACTTGACTAAGAATGTAGGGCTTCTGTATGCTTCCTATGTGCTGTACACTGTGCTAGGTGCTGAAATTCTACAGTAAACAAAAGAAAAAAGTGAATTGTGATAAGTGCTGGGGAGGAAATAAACAGGAATCTGTGATTAAGATGCAGTAATCCCACAAGAATCATCATGGATGGCCTCTCTGAGGCTCTGATGTTTACGTGGTGATAGAAAGGATAAGAAGAAACTAGCTAAGTGAAGAACCTGGGGAAAGCATTTGAACCAGAAGGAGCAGCCTATTTGGGTCTCTGGGGTGGGAAAGTGTTTAGCATGTTCCAAGAACAGTCAATAAGCGAACGTGGCCAGGAGCATAGTAAGTGAGGAAAGAGCAGTGTCAGGTCATTGGGAAGGGGGTGGAGGACGGGAGCAGATAGTGTAGAGCCAGGGTGAGGAGCAGGGGGCTTGATTCTAGGTTCATTGAAAAGCCATTCACAAGCTTTAAACTAAAGGAAGGACAGCTGAAGTTTTGTTGGTTTTTTTGTTTTTGTTTTTGTTTTTGGGGATTTTTTTGTTTGGGTTTTGTTCCTATGAGATCCATTACTATTTGGAAAATGTATTGGAAGAGGACGAAGGTAGAGTCAAGAAGATCAATATTACAGAATTTTAATCAAGAGATGATGAGGCCTTGGATTAGGGCTATAGAGAGAGTGAAAATGACAAGAAGATGATGTATTCCAGATATACTTTGGAGATAAAACTGACAGGACCAGTAATTATACATTGAACTGACTGTTAATCCCAGAATTTATACTGAGAAAGAGCCAGATAATAGACAGTTTGCATGATTAGGCGGACTCATCTCACATTGACCTTATTTAAATGTCCTTAACCTGGAATCTGAATTAAATAGGCTAATCAAACTTACTTTTTCTCATTATCAAGCCCAACATTATCAAACCCAACACTATCAAGCTCATTTAAAACTCAACAGAAGGGACGCCTGGGTGGCTCAGTTGGTTGGACGACTGCCTTCGGCTCAGGTCATGATCCTGGAGTCCCAGGATTGAGTCCCGCATCGGGCTCCCAGCTCCACAGGGAGCCTGCTTCTCTCTCTGACCTTCTCCTCGTTCATGCTCTCTCTCACTGTCTCTCTCTCTCAAATAAATAAAATCTTTAAAAAAAAAAAAACTCAACAGAAAAAGAAATTGTACAGATATGAGATCTAGAGAGAGTGAGGGAAAATAAATTTTGTCCCAGTAGTATAACACTAATAAAAATTTCTAATACTTTTATAGCACTTACTAAGTGTTATTCTATATGCTTTACATATATTCATCTTTCCCCAATAAATTTATGAAGTAGCACTCTATTATAATCATCATCCTCATTTTACAGTTTAGAAAATTAAAGTATACAAGGCCACAGTCAGTCTTTGAACTCAGTCCAGACTCTATCCTGCTCTCAACTACTTTACTCTACTACCTGTCTGTAAATTTTTCAGAAAGTAGTATGCTGTCATCAACTTTGTCTTACCTCATTCTATTCACATACTCAAACTATTCTTAGATTAAGTTCTCAGACCAACTATTTTATATATTCACTACACAAGATAATTAACCAATGGACACTTACACTACAGAAAGCTGTTTAGCCAAGAAATTATAAATTAAATTAACAACTGAAATGTTATTAATACTCACTTTAGTTGATATCTCAACTTCCTCAGATATGAACACCTCTTCAATCTGTACTGCATCTCTGGGGAAATATCCAAAGTCCTTTCCTTTCTACCAAAATGAAGAATAAAGATCAGCAAGGAGGAGTGGTCGAAGCTATAGTAACTATGGAGCCTAATTTTGCCCCATATCCTTGGCTTTCATCTATCTCAAATCACAAACATTAATTGGCTTTCATTTACCATCTAAAAGAAAGTGAGTGAAATCATATTATTTTATTTAATTTTAAGTAATCTCTGTACCCAATGTGGAGTTCAAACTTAGAACCTCCAAGTTCAAGAGATGTACACTTTACCAACTAAGCTGGCCAGACACCCCTATTATTCAAAAGAATAGTACTAAATTGAGGGAACATAGAGCCAAGTTGTAAAAGACCACTTTTTCAAACTTCTGAAGGAAAACCGTCCCACACACCCGATTTTGTTCCTTTTCATGTTTGTCAATGACCTTCCTTACAAGTTGGACCCCAGATTCACACTGTAAACCGGGGATATCAAAAGGCAAAGGAATGGTGGCAGTAGCCAAGCCAGATGGAGCTGTGACATATTCAACATTTTCAGGATGTCAAAATGAAGTAAGAGGTTTAAACACTGAAGGACTAAGATGGATTCATGAAGACAGCAGAGATCTATACATCTTCCTAGGAGGATTTGGTTCCATTCAACTTTTCTGCAGCTACCTTGATAATAGGGATCTTCTTAATCCAGTTCAAGTACATAGAAGATGTCCCCCAAGAGTGAAGGCTTCACCACCCCACTCTCAGTCCATTTCCTATCCGCGGCAAAGTTTAAAGGCCATGTTTTGGTCCCGTGATCCAGCACCACTACACCTCAATGCTGGCTCTTCCAGCTCGGTAGCTGCTGCAGCTATTTACAACCTAATAGGCTGTGGGTGAACTCTGCAGTGTGGTTTCTTGAACAGCTTCCTGCCTGGACTAAAACACCTAATGCATGGAACTCAGCATGCTGGAAACTTCACCCTAGCTCCATACATTACATGCTGCTTTTGTGTGGAACTATCATTTTCACACACAGAAACCAAGAAAGAATGCTTTTTTTTTCTCTTGTGATACCTATGGTGTCATTTATCTTACAGCTGCATTGGTTGCCTCTAATGTGTTCAGAGACTGGCATGTGTAAGAGACCATAAGCAGTAAGGAATCTTTGGAACTGCAGAAGTCAAATAATTCTGGCCATTGACAGTCAGGGGTTGAGTCATATAGCTCCTGATGCTAAAAAGCAAGATAGAGTCAAACAGAACCTGCTCCTTCTAATAGTGATCACAGAGGCTACACAACAGAAAAATCTGTTGCATGTTCCATATGGATATGATGTATGCATCAGGTTGGTCACACTTGTTCAGCATGGGAGTAAAATTGGTTATAGCATCTTTTTATTATAAAGTATAATGATACCATCAGAGATACACGTTTCCAACTGAAAACACTAATCATTAATTTTCCTGTTACATATTTAGAGAGTTTACTTAGGCTTCTAGGAATTTCCGTGTAATAGGACTTTGGGCCAAATAAAAGGCTCTCTCCCTTGTTGCTGTTGTTTTTCATGAAAAATTCACACACATACCTTGATTCTCTAGGCTACTCATCTCTCTGAGGATCTCTTCAGTAAGAACTCTATCCCTGGGGTGCCGCAGTGGCTCAGTCCATCTGCCTTTGGCTCAGGTCATGATCTCAGGGACCTCGGATCAAGCCCCATGTTGGGCTCCTTGCTCCACAGAGATTCTGTTTCTCCCTCTCCTCTGTACCACCACCCCTACCCTGCCCATGCTCTCTCTCTCAAATAAAGAAATCTTTAAAAAAGAAGAAGAAGAAGAAGAAGAAGAAGAAGAAGAAGAAGAAGTCCTTTATGTACTCAGAAAGACATGTCTTTTTTTTTTTTTTTTTTTTTTTTTTTAGAAAGACATGTCTTTTAATCTGATTAACTAAAACTTGCCGGTCTCTCTTAAACTTAGCCATTGGCAGCACCATGGGATCACTGGTGTTGCCTAGATATCCCATAATCTCCACCAGCACCTCTAAATTTTATTCACCAAGTAAATATAAAACTTAACTTCAAAAACTCTGCATGCTATGTAAAAATAATTTCAAAGCACTCTTAGTTCTCTATCCCAACCAGAATGCCTTCCCAAAATACTACTTTTGTATACATTTTGGAACCAAGATTGAACATGACCATTTTTGTTTGTTTAAATATGTTAAGAGTGGGGTGCATGGGTGGCTCAGTTGGTTAAGCATCTGACTCTTGATTTGGGCTCAGGTCATGATCTCAGGGTCCTGAATCAAGCCCCATGAAGGGCTCCGCACCCAGGAGGGGAGTCTTCTTGAGGTTCTTTCCCTCCCCTGAATCATGCACATGCACTCGCTCTCTCTCTCTCAAATAAATAGATATTTTTTTAAAAAAAATATGTTAAGGGTTTTAAATATATATTACATATATACTATATATGTAAAGTGCTTTAAAATGTATTAAAGCTCCTGTAGAAGTGAAAATCAGGTATTCTGTACAAGCTAGTCATTTATTCTACATTCAGTTTTTAAAATTAGATACTTACACTTCCTGCCCACAAATCTTCCCTTTCTCCTGCAAGTTTAACATAAACAGATATCTCTTCTCCCTTAGTGAAGTTCAGGTATCGGCAGTCAGGTCCTCTGTAATCTCTCATGGCTAAGACTCTGCTTATTAAAGCTATGTAAACATGTGAGAAAAACACACAATTTAATTTAAAGTGATATTTCTCCCCCTCCCATATTGCCCTCCTCCAGTCTATCCTATGTATTTCCAAATGCTAATTTCTTCATATCATTTATTACCCCAAAAACCTACAAAGACTTCCCACTGCACACAGAATCAATTCTAAGCTCTTTGGCTTGGTATATAAGGCTATCCATAACCTGATCCTCTTCCTTATTTAAAATGACTTCCTCTTGGGACGCCTGGGTGGCGCAGTTGGTTGGACGACTGCCTTCGGCTCAGGGCGTGATCCTGGAGTCCCGGGATCGAGTCCCACATCAGGCTCCCAGCTCCATGGGGAGTCTGCTTCGCTCTCTGACCTTCTCCTCGCTCATGCTCTCTCTCACACTCTCTCTCTCAAATAAATAAATAAAATCTTTAAAAAAAAAAAATGACTTCCTCTTATTCCTTTACAGTCAAGTTCATCTACCCATTGTTCCTGGAATATGTCATTATCATTCTTATTAGAAAGGAAAGGTAGGGGCGCCTGGGTGGCTCAGTGGGTTAAGCCGCTGCCTTCGGCTCAGGTCATGATCTCAGGGTCCTGGGATCGAGTCCCGCATTGGGCTCTCTGCTCAGCAGGGAGCCTGCTTCCCTCTCTCTCTCTCTGCCTGCCTCTCCATCTACTTGTGATTTCTCTCTGACAAATAAATAAAATCTTAAAAAAAAAAAAAAGGAAAGGCAAAGATAACTTGTTTTCTTCCTAGCACCTACTACAGTAGTCCCCCTTATCTGTGGGAGATATGATCCAAGACTCCTAGTGGTTGTCTGAAACCACAGATAGTACTGAACCCTGTATATACTATGTTTTTTCCTATGTATACATACATATAATAAAGTTTAATTTGTAAATTAGGCACAGTAAGAGATTAACAACAATAATAGTAAAATTGAATTGTAACAATATACTGTAATAAAAGTTATGTGACCAATCTTTCTCAAAATGTAAACTGTACTTATTCTTCTTAAAATGATGTGGGATGATAAAATGCCTCCCTAATGAGAGGAAGTGAGGTACATGGGGTAAGCACTATGACATAGAGTTGGGCTACTACTAATCTTCTGGCTGCACATCAGAAGGATCATCTGCCTTTGGACCATGGTTGACCCCAGTTAACTAGAACCATGGAAAATGACCCATGTATAAAGGGGACTTCTGTATGTTCCAGGCATTATGTAACTCTTTCCTACCTTTATTTTATTAAAACAGATCTATAAGGTCAATAATCTTCTATCAGTCCAACAAATGAGCCTTTAAATAAGTCTTAGAGAGTTGGTCACACACCTTATAAATGGTGGAGCCAGATTTGCACTGAGATTGTTATTTTCACTGCAACATGCCTTCCATATTCTGAGATTTTTCTTTCTGTTCTTTCTGAAGCCTAGAAACCCTTCAGTCTCTCTTTGTGATCAACTCATATCCTACTTCTTCTAGGAGACATTCCAAACTGGTCCAGCCTGTTCGCCCCTTTTCTGAACTTCAATATTACCTATTATCCTTAAGTTGTATTACTATTTACTTTTTTCATGTTGATCTAATTCCTGGAGGTCAAGAAACTTATCTGACATTTCATTTTATTTCTCTTAGATACACACTCTGACCCCTCCAGACTCAGCACATAATAGACCTTCAATGACTATAATCATAACTACATATACTAGATTTAGCCCTTCAATACATAAAGTAATATACATACCATATTATCTATTGTAATTATACTAACATATGTAAAACATTTTGATTAAGTCATATGATTAAAGTTAAAATAATAATATAAATTACTATAAACTTGAATGTTCCCTTTCCATGTTTCATGTCTGGTCCTAAGGAAATTAAAATGAGGTTTTAAAGAGGGAAAGAAAGATTATTACTATTATAAAATATCATCTAGTAAATCTCTACATATCAAATTATATATCCAAGTGATTAAGGAAAATGTTTACTCATAAAACATTTACTCATATATTATTACTTTTCTACTAATAATGTTTTGCATTTTTAATTTATATGTTGCAAATCAGAAATAATTCTCACATACTGAAGAGATAGAACATATTTACAACAATTGCAATATATTGTGATACTATTCATCTTGTACCCTAATGCTAATAACAGAAAATAACTTTTTAAGCAATAAAATGAAAATTAGTTTTTCTTTGTAGAAAATAGGAGAAAGCTAATATTCAAGGATATAAATAAAATTATGTACTCCTAACACTGATTTCATTATTTTTACATGATAAATGAACACAGAAATGATTAATGTTTGATAAAACTTAGATAATAAATCATGGTGATACAAAATAAGTATATTTTTAGAAAACTCAAGAGAATCAGAAAGTTCTGATTGTGAAATAGAAACTAAAAAATATAAGAGCTTCATAAATAAAGAACTATCAAGTGGCTTGAAATCTTTTTAATACAAAGCAATACAAATCAACTTAGCTATCTTCAAAAATAGTAAAAGCACTGATTTGTTTTTGAGGCCTGGATTAATACCTTTATAATTTCTCTTATATTTATATATTAGACTGATCTTTGCCCCTTGATACACTTACATCAAAAATTATCATGAAATGCTTTGCTTCAAACATTTTTTATAGGGAAGAATATTTTATAATTGCAAATATTGCTCAATGATATTAATGCTTACTTCCTCCATACATGTCCACAATAACACATTATGTCACTTCAGAACCTTAGTTTAAGAGGAAAAGAAGGAAAAAAAGAAAAGCAAACTTACTTTCACATTCCAAGTCACCACATTTTTTTAAATCTGCCAGCAGTTTTGTGCCCTCAAGACACTTTGTCAGAGAAATTACCAAAAGGAGAGTTCTGTGAACTCCAAGCTCCGCCATGCTAAAACAAGCAGGAATCCCAAACAAGGTTTAAGCCAATTGTTTAGCCTGTAACTATACCAGCCAAAACAAGAGATACCCCACTCTGTCTACTAAATTTAAAAGAAAAAGGTTTTTCTAAATCCCTTTATAATTACATTTTTCAACTGGCATTTAGGCTTAACTTGAGGGACAAACGCTCTCTATCCACAATCTGCAGTGTCAGGTATCCAGATAATACATAAGGGTTTAATAATTAACAGAGATTTTTAGTTGGACTCAGGGCTTATAAAGGTGACCCATGTAAAGCTGTCTCACTTAAAGGCAACTTGCTTTCCACAGAACGGTTCTTAAACAGGCCTCCATAAAAAGGGAGCTCATCTCTTTATGTTAAAGTCTTAGGTAGGTCAGTCAATAAATACAATTGAGTATTTCCTGCATACGAATACCATTATCAGTGGAGAAAGTATATCGTTAGATGTAGAAGCAGTAATAATTTATACTAAAAGCATGACTTTGAAATATGATGAAAGTTGTTTTTTAAAAATCCCACTTTCAGGGGCGCCTGCCTGGGTGGCTCAGTGGGTTAAAGCCGCTGCCTTAGGCTCAGGTCATGATCCCAGGGTCTTGGGATTGAGCCCCACTTCGGGCTCCCTGAACAGTGGGGAGCCTGCTTCTCCATCTCCTTGCTTCTCCCCCTGCTTGTGCCCTCTCTCCCTTTCACCATCAAATAAATAAATAGATTTTAAAAAAAATTAATAGTTCAAATGTGGTAAGAATGTTCCAGGTATTAAACAATTATGCGATTTAACTCTTACATCAACTGTATAAGGTAGGTAGTGTTATCATCCCCTATTTTGCATGCGAGGAAACTGAGGTACTATTAAGCTAGCTAGATATTATCTAATGTTATTGCTGCTTAAAAGAGATCAAAGCCCTAACTGAGACTCTCGGCATTAAACACTTGATCTTTGTAGATGTGGGAAAACACAGTTGTCCTATTTCAACTTTGAGAGAGTATTTTTCTAACGCCTTGTTTGCTGTACCTCTTCCCTATATTTGGCCATGCCACAGTGTGCAAGACTTACGGAATACAGCAGTTGTATGACACCGTACTCCCCCTAGTGCCTGACAGAAACAAAGCAAATATCCTGGACCTGAGCAAGATAAAGTGAAGGACTTAGACTTTCAGGATCCTAACTACAACAACAAAACAGTGTGTTTGTTTGTTTGTTTGTTTGTTAGTTTTCCCAAAACAATAGTAAGAAGCCCCCTCTCTCAGATTAAAGATTTTTACATCTTTAGAAAAAATCTGAATGAATGAATTTGAGGATCATTTGGCTGGCAGTCAGAACACTGTATAGTTGTTCACATGCACACACAAAAAACTGTAGTTTCTTGGGGCTCCTGGGTGGCTCAGTCAGTTAAGCATCTGCCTTTAGCTTGGGTCATGATCCCAGGATCCTGGGATGGAGCCCTATGTGGGGGCTTCCAGCAGAGCAGGGAGCCTGCTTCTACCTTTCCTTCTGCCTCTCCCCACTGCTTGTGTGCTCTCGCTCTCAAATAAATAAATGAAATCTAAAAAAAAAAAAAAGACTAGTTTCTTGAACACTTTTAAATGTCTATAAACTATGTTGTCAAAGACTTTTAAAGTATTAACTCTTCAGCTTCAAAATTTGGTGCAAAATTATTTGCATAACATAATATCAAGATATTTAATAACTTCCTTTTTCCTTTTTGCATTCAATATTAAAGACATTACAATTAAATTCTGAATTAATTAATTTAATTTTTTTAAGATTTCTTTTTTAATCAATCTCTACACACAACATGGGCCTCAAATTCACAACCCCAAGATCAAGACTTGCATGCTCTACCAACTGAGCCAGCCAGATGCCCCAATTTTGTTTTAAGTTAAGAACCCAGCTAAATTTAAATTTGTTTATTGATTGGCCTATTTGTTTATTGATTGGAAATTTGGGTCAAGAAAAACAGGAGAGGGCACCGGGTGGCTCATTTGATTAAGTGTCTGCCTTTGGCTCAGGTCATGACCCTCAGGTCCTGGAATGGAGTTCCACATCAGGCTACCTGTTCAGCAGGGAGATTTCTTCTCCCTCTCCCCTTCCCCCTTGCTTGCTTTCTCTCTCTCTCTCTCTCTCTCTCCCTCTCTCTCATAAAAATAAATAAAATCTAAATTAAAGAAAGACAGGAGAAAAATTTTTGCCTAAGATACCAGCCCGGAGATTTTCTTCTACTAGAAATGTTCCCACTTTATACTTAATGCACTCAGATTATCTCACTTTATTTTTAGATCATCACTTAAATATAATTTAACAAGATATCTGAAATGTGGTAGCATAATGTTAACCTTCTTTAATAGACCCAGATGAAGAGCTAGTACATGAAAGGGATAGGAACATTTGATTTAAAGAAACCAATTTCACTATAAAGGCAGTCCTATTAAGCTAGCTAGATACTATCTAATTGCTGATGTATTTTTTCAGGTCAAATGTTGTGTCAATATTAAAATACACTGCTGTGGAGGAAGATTTCATAGTAACTCTCAGTCAGGAATACTGATTTGGAAGAACTATGGCATTCTTTAGATCCCATACAGGAAGTAAGAGTACTTATTGCATAAAGCTAAAGAATGGATCATCAAAGACATAATGTTCAGTATCTTAGAGATAATATCACAGAGCAGCCTTTTCCATGACAACATGAAGACATAATCATGAATGCTATACTTTTACTGCTTGATTGTGTTATTTCTGATACTATATCATAGCGTCTTGTCTCTTACTATGTCAGATTTCCTAAAGTGGGAACACATTTATTTCAACTAGCTGCCTGTTACTCTGGAAATTTATAAGACAGAGAAATTTGATCAAAAGTACATGGGATAAGCTGAACTAATTAAGCCAGGAAGGTTTTTATAGGCAGGGTACTAGAACAAAGCCTTTGAAAACAATTCCAATGGTAGACAGTGAGAGGTAAAGTCCAAGAAAGATTAAGATTCAAACTGTTGTGGAAGACATAGAGATGGCCCCCCATATTCCCTCTTCAAGGTAAGACCTTCTGCTCAGCTGCAGGGAGTACAGGTAGCAGGTAGCCTCTGGAAGACACCCCTTCCTGTGTAATCTAGTGGATAAATGACAAGGGAGTACAAAGGTGGCGTCATTTGAGCCTTATGTGGGACACTGACAGGCATTCCTCACTCCAAAGCTCCCTCTTGGGAAGTTTGTAGAGCCTACACTGTGGTTTGACTTTGTCCTTTACTTAAACCCACCTTTTCCCCCTTCCTTTCACAAGTGGTGATCTTTTGAGCCCCAAATTTTCTCATCATCTACTTCTAGAGGACCTAGCCTCAGACACTAGTGATCCAAAGATACAAAACAGGGAGATGGCAAAACATACATTTGGGGCCATGATTCGGGCTTGTCACTCCATGGTTCATTGTACCTTTGTCGCTTTTGAGTTGCTGAAGGCCATGTTTTAATTCTGCCCCCTTTTTCTTATTCTGTCTGCTTTAGAGTCCTAACAGGAAAGAGATGAGTGTTCCATTTTGAGGGATGGCACTACTCTGTGCTTGAGGAAATTTTCTGGAAGGAATATTTGCCACATGTGGAGAGGATTCAGGGAAACCAACAATAGATGTAACATCCCCAGGCATGAAAGAACAAGGAGCACTACCTGGAGAGAACTATAGGCAAGGCCTGCCCAACGGGAACTCAGAAAAACCTCACTCTTCAACTTTTTGAACTCCCAATGGTAACTTCCATTGACCAAACCCAGCCAGATGCCAGAGAATAAGGGAACCCCTTTGGAGCAGTGGACTGAGGAATGGATAGGGAGGAGCAAAAAGAGAATATGCCACACATGGTCATTATTCCTTTACTATGTGTTTTTGAGTAATAGTATACAACATTCTCAACATCCAAGATGATAAGTGTGAGATATTTGCTGGTCAGGGAATTGAATTGATTAGTCTCATCTATGCATAAGAAAGGAATTTAGTATTTGTTGAGCACCAATTTTGTACCAGTGAGCTTAATATTTCACATACAAATCTCATCCTTTAGAGTGGATATTATTTATTGAATTCCCAGATGTATCAGACACTCTTCTAGAGACTTGGAGATATACGAGTGAACAGGACAAAGTCCTTGATCTCTTGGACCTTGCATGCTAATGAAGGAAGACAGACAAGAACAAGCAAACAAATGAACAAGATAACTGCAGGTAGTGATAAGTAATTATGGAGAAAAGTGTCTACTTAGATAAAGTTGTCAGGGAAGTCATCTCTGGAGAGTGACATTTTACTTAAGGTAGGGGAATAGGAAAGCAGAACATTCTGTACAGAGCGAAGAATTAGGGAGGAGGTAATACTTCATTGTCTGAAGCTTGATTACCAAAGATTTAAGGAAAAAAAAATGAAGGAGGCATATCAGATGCATTCCATTATGTAAGAGACAAGTCTTTAAGGTGGAAAATAAATTGGCAATACAATCAAGAAACAGAAAGGCAGGGGCGCCTGGGTGGCTCTGTTGTTAAGTGTCTGCCTTTGGCACAGGTCATGACCCCAGCACCCTGGGATCAAGCCCACATCGGGCTCCCTGCTCTGTGGGAAGCCTGCTTCTCCCTCTCCCACTCCCTTTTCTTGTGTTCCCTCTCTCACTGTGTCTCTCTCAGTCAAATAAATAAATAAAATCTTTTTTAAAAAAAGACAACAAAAAGGCTGGTGAAGAGTGGTAGGCGATGAGGTAGGAGACATAGAGGTCCAATCATGCAGGGACTTTGGGCTGTGGAAATAAGTAAAAGTTTTATCCTAAGTGCAATGGGAAGCCATAGGAGGTTTTAAGAAAGAGAATAACATTATTTGTGTTTTTATTGTATAATAATCATTATAATTTATAATAATTTATAATCACTTTTTTTTCCTTTGCTAACTTCTACTTATTCTTCTAGTATCTTAGGCTAAATCACTTAATAAATAAATAGATGACTCAAAAACTTTTTATTGAATGAACAAAAAATACTTTCATAAATGAATCAATGAGTTGATTTACTTTCAAGAGCAAGATTCTTTATGCCTCGTGACTAAATGAAATTTTATCTTCAACTGTGCTGCTCAATTACTGTCTTTCTCTCATTTCAAAAAGAAAGTCAGGTAATCCTTTTGATTATATTTTCTTTTAAAAATTTGACAAAAGGTATTGGATCTCATATATATCTTTGTCATTGCATAGGTATTAGTAGCAGCAGTGTTAATATTCAGCAAGCAAAGTTTTAGAAAACCTTTGGATTCCCAAACATTGTAGGTAATGCTTGACAGGTTGCTATATAAGTAAGTGAATGAGTAATAGTACAGACATATTTAGTATTCTTTTTTTTTAAGATTTTATTTATTTATTTGACAGGCAGAGATCACAAGTAGGCAGAGAGGCAGGCAGAGAGAGAGAGAGGAGGAAGCAGGCTCCCTGCTGAGCAGAGAGCCCGATGCGGGACTCGATCCCAGGGCCCTGAGATCATGACCTGAGCCGAAGGCAGCGGCTTAACCCACTGAGCCACCCAGGTGCCCCCATATTTAGTATTCTGATTAATTTCTAGTCATCAATAGCTTAATGTCTTTTAAGAACGAATATGGGTCAATTTTACATACTCTTATGCCATCCCTTCCAAAATCATCTTCTTTCACTGTCTGCTGCCATCCTGTCCCCATTTATGTCCCTTTCCTTCTTGCCTCTTTTGGTATCCATGTCCCTAAGTACTTCAGGTCCCCACGTTTCTTTAAGAAAAAAATTAACTCACAAAAATACAGTAACTTAATGTTTACACCTCCCCCCAGATACTAAATTTTTAAAAGAGTATATAGAATAAAATTTCTGCATGGAAATAAATAAATAATTTCTTTTTGCTTATTTATTTTATCTACTTCTTTAAAAGATGTATAGAATAATGGATCTACTACTATGATTCTCCTTGTTTTACTTTGTTCTCTTCTCTCTCTTCCAGGTTCTCTGGGACATAGGAAAAAATGCCTTCTGTCAATGGACTCATGCTAGGATCCGGCAAAATACTTAGCCTCTTGGAGCTTCAAAGTCTTTGCTCGTAAAATGAGAGACTTGTGCTTAAGGACTTCCTCCACTAGTCCTTCCAGCTCACATATCACATCATTCTCTGAAACATCACTGATGACTGCAATCAGAACATCAAATTGGACTTGGTGAAACTTCTGTTAGTGAGACCACACTGGATTTCTAAAACTTGATGACCACAGATTGAAAACAAATAAATAAAGAGGGTGTAGGGATGCATCCCATTATGTTGGATAGAAGGGATTGGGATGTGAAAATACCATTAAATAGTAACATAAAATAAAATGTGCATTCATTCTTTTCTTTAATGATAGCTTTTGAGTGTCTACAATGTACCAGATACTGTATGAGGCATGTGGAACACATGGGGGAATAAAGCAGATAGACAATGCCCTTGCCCGCATGGAGTTTATAATCTACAGGAGCCACGACAATTAATTTCTAGAATATAAAAGAGATATTCAGGATTCATGATTAGGGATTGGTGATTAATTTGTTGTGAAGCAAGGGAGAAGGAAATGTCAAGGATGACTCTGTTTCCTAGTTGGAAAACTGAGAGGGAATATGGTGGCACCATTAACTAAGACAGGAGCACAGGAGAGGAGCAGGATTGTTAGGTGGAGGAAGATCATGAGTTTGGTTTAGGACATGTTAAGTAAATGAAGTAAAGCAATATAAATTATTTCCAGAAAAAATTAAAATCTGATGGTTTTGAGAAATTTTTCATAAGCCTTTTTTCAAAATGCTTACTTAGGGGTGCCCAGGTGGCTCAGTTAGTTAAGCATCTGCCTTCAGCTCAGGTCATGATCTCAGGGTCCTGGGATCAAGCCCCACATTGGGCTCCCTGCTCATCCAGGAGTCTGCTTCTCTGTCTCCCTCTGCCCCTCTACCTGCTTGTGCTGTTCTCTCCCTCTCTCAAGCAAATAAATACAATCTTTTTATTTTTTTATTTTTTAAAGATTTTATTTATTTATTTGACAGAGAGAGATCACAAGCAGGCAGAGAGGCAGGCAGAGAGAGAGAGGAGGAAGCAGGCTCCCTGCTGAGCAGAGAGCCCGATGTGGGCCTCGATCCCAGGACCCTGAGATCATGACCTGAGCCGAAGGCAGCGGCTTAACCCACTGAGCCACCCAGGCGCCCAATACAATCTTTTTTAAAAGGCTGACTTATTTTGAAACAATTTAAAATCTTTTTTTAGGGGCGCCTGGACTATCAAAGAACTCAACAGTAAGTTGTCCAACAGTAAGAAAACTGGCTCATAATCTATATTTACTTATTTGTTCAACCCTAGCATACATATAAAATAGTTTCAGATTGATAACCCAGACTCTGATAAACAAATTTACCAATCACACTTAGATGTTTATGTATAACACTTTTTGTCTTTAGGCCTAGGTAGCTAACCAAAACAACTTTTTAAAAGCCATTTAGGTCAGCTCCTTTCCTAACCATCCCCTTCAGTGCAGTTATGTCATTCATTCATTTGTTTTTGGTTTTGCTTTTAAGATTTTATTTATTTGAGAAAGAGAGTGAGCGAGAGAGAGCACAAGTGGTGGGGGGAAGCAAAGGGAGAGGGAGAAGCAGCCTCCCCACTGAGCAGAGAGCCTGATGTGGGACTCATCCCTGGACCCTAGGATCATGACCTAAGCTGAAGGCAGAAGCTTAACTGACTGAGCCACCCAGACACCCTATGTCATTCATTTGTAATACAGCTAGATTTATGTCATAGCCTACATTCCATCTTGGGTTCCCTTGCCATTCAAACTGATTTTTTAAAAGGATTTTATTTATTTGTGAGGCGGGTGAAAGGGAGAACGAGTTGGGGGGAAGGGGTAGAGGGACAGGGAAAAGAAGACTGTCCACTAAATGGGGAGCCCAATGTGGGACTTGATCCCAGGATCCTGGGATCATGACATGAGCCTAAGGGAGCCGCTTAACCAACTGAGCCACCCAGGCACCCTCAAGTTGAGTTTTTAAAAATTTGCACACAGTAAAATTAACTCTTTGTAGCATAGAGTTCCTTTTGACAAGTGCATAGTTGTGTACCCACTATCACTGTACCATACAGAACCGTTCAAAGTCATTTTAAGTTGACATTTAAGCCAGAAACTTATTTTATCTGAATTATTTGGAGAATTCTTAATTTTTCCAATTCTATTCATGAAGCTTATTAATTCTTTTTTTATTAACATATAATGTATTATTTGCTTCAGGGGTACAGGACTGTGATTCATCAGTCTTACATAATTCACAGCACTCACCATAGCACATACCCTCCCCAATGTCCATAACCCCTAATTCTTTAGCAGAATAGAAAGATACTTAAAATTTAAGATTACTGGGACGCCTGGGTGGCTCAGTTGGTTGGACGACTGCCTTCGGCTCAGGGCGTGATCCTGGAGTCCCGGGATCGAGTCTCACATCAGGCTCCCAGCTCCATGGGGAGTCTGCTTCGCTCTCTGACCTTCTCCTCGCTCATGCTCTCTCTCACTGTCTCTCTCTCTCAAATAAATAAATAAAATCTTTAAAAAAAAAAAAAAGAATGCTATAAAAAAAATTTAAGATTACTGAAAGCAAAATAAATATATCTTTTGACTGTTGGAAGACAAAATTCCAATAAAGGTTACCTTTGAGTCTTTCTACCAGTTCAAAGTTGAAGGTGCTTAAACGAAAAAATGTATCTTTTGTGACTTTTTTCATTAGGTAAATCACAAGGATTAGATAAATCACACAAATATGATACTGAGTGTACAAAAAGAAATGCAAAATAAAAATCAATTATAACACTCATCAAATTTAATTAAAATACATTTGGAGGAGCACTAAATAAAAATTTAGTTTAAAATACATTTGGCTCGGGCGCCTGGGTAGTTCAGTGGGTTAATCCTCTGCTTTCGGCTCAGGACATGATCTTGGGGTCCTGGGATCAAGCCCCGCATCAGGCTCTCTGCATAGCAGGGAGTCTGCTTCCCCCTCTCTCTCTGCCTGCCTCTCTGCCTACTTGTGATCTCTCTCTCTGTTACATGAAGAAATAAAAAATCTTTAAAAAAAAATACATTTGGCTCAGTCATTAAGCAGCTGCCTTCAGTTCAGGTCATGATTCAGGGTCCTGGGATTGAGCTCTGCATCAGGCTCCATGCTTGGCGGGAAGCCTGCTTCTCGCTCTGCCCACTCCCCTTGCTTGTATTTCCTCTCTCACTGTCTCTCTCTCTGTCCAATAAATAAATAAAATCTTTCAAAAAAATTAATAACATACATTTGGAAACATAATAACTAGTTTTTAAAGTGTTTTTTCTCAAATAAATAATTTTCATGACCCTTTCTTGTGCCAATACACTGACAGGCAATTTTGTCTCCTTTTATATAACTGTCCTCCAAATAAGCTTTTTTTTTTTTTTTTAAGATTTTATTTATTTATTTGACAGACAGATCACAAGTAGGTGGAGAGGCAGGCAGAGAGAGCCCAATGCACGGCTTGATCCCAGGATGCCAGGATCATGACCCGAGCCGAAGGCAGAGGCTTCAACCCACCGAGCCACCCAGGCGCCCCGTCCTCCAAATAAGCTTTATTCTTAATGAAGTGGTGGTGGAAAATGGCAATGAATAACTGCAATGAATGGCAATGAATAAATGGAAGGTTAGGAAGGGCTTAGGTAAGGGCTGAATGAGGTGAGGTAGGTGCCCTGGGCTGTGAATAATGGCCTCTCCTCCACAGGCAGCCTCACAGAGCATAAAGGATTACGAGATAGAACGGACACAGCAGGCTTGCCCTAGTTCAAGCACACATGTTTTTTCTTCTCCTCAGCCTGTATCTATGGGATAACACTCAGTGGTTTACCACACACTAGCCTACTATTTAGTTTAAAAAACAACAAAATTAAACCATCTGACTAACCTCAGGAAAATGTATATGGTACCATTTTAATTCAGCAACCCCTATAAACAATGCACAGTTAATGATGAAGACATTAAGAAATCATTTGAGAGGATGTTTTCCAAAGCTTTGTACACAAACCAGAATTGATCTACTAAATTCATTCTAATTATACTACTAAATATACCCAGCCTTTTAGCCGCAGGAGTAACTATGACTTGAGCTCACCATAGCTTCATAGAAGGCAATCTAGTAACAAAGGTCCCAAACGTTTTGTATTATTACCACCTTAGGAGATTATTTTACATTTCCTCAGGACACAATATTTTTAAACACTACCATTTATGATGTATATTAGTCTACATTTTTCATTAAAGCAAGATTTCACACAACAACCATCTTAAGTATACATTTTCTCCACCAAAAAATATTTGACTTGACATCAAATCAGTAAGATTTTTACTGACTCACAAAGTTTTTGTGGGGCAGGGTTGCTAGTAGAGACCCCCCAAAATGTGGCATGATGTCATCCCAGCCAGTGAGTCTAAGCTGACAATTCATGATTTTTTTCCTGGGTCATGTGGGATATTATGTTTTGTTTATTTGTCTCCCACAATATGATGATAGATGTTGGGAATTTTTCTTCACAAGCCATACTATTTTGGAAGCTTCTGGAAATATCTGAATATTGTTAGTGTTATGGTTAGTTTAGGAATGACAAATTCCCTTCCTAGTTATAAATTTTTCTCAAAGACTTATTTATTTATTTTAGAGAGAAAGAGCAGGAGAGGGTACAGTATGGGGGAAGGGCAGAGGGAGAAAAAGAGAATCTTAGCAGACTGCTCAGAGATCATGACCTGAGCCAAAATCAAGAGTTCAGCACTTAACCTAATCAACTGAGCCACTCAGGCGCCCCTCTAGTTATAAATTTTTAAAGCATGTTAATCATGTCCTTGCTCACTTCAACATTGCAGTTCTTGATATCACTCAAGGAAATTCTAAAAATGGTCTCCACTACTGTATTAACTTTACTGTTCTTGATAATTTTTTCTTTTTTTTTTTAAGATTTTATTTATTTATTTGACAGAGAGAGGGGCAGTGAGGGAGGGAACAGGGCAGGGGAAGTGGGAGAGGGAGAAGCAGGCTTCCCACTGAGCAGGAGCCCAGCGCGGGGCTCTATCCCAGGGTCCTGGGATCATGACCCTGAGCCGAAGGCAGATGCTTAACAACTGAGCCACCCAGGTACCCCTCAATAATTTTTTCTTTCTTTCTTTCTTTTTTTTTTTTTTAAACACAAATTACCCTCTGGACTAAACAGTATTCTCTAACTGAAGGGACATCAGGTATCAACTTAGTTAACCTCATTAACAATGAGAATAAGTGAGTAATTAATATTTGGATTTGGAACATATTATGAGATCCTAGAAGATAATTGCCAATACTTTTCAAGTGGCATGTTTCTTGGGGCACCTGGGTGGTTCAGTCAGTTGAGCAGGGTCATGGGATCCAGACCTACCTCATGCTGGGTGTTCAGTGGGGAGTCTGCTTAAAGACTCTCTCCCTCTACCCCTCCCACATTCTTTCTCTCTCTCTCTCAAAAATAAATAAATCTTTTTAAAAAACAGCATGTCTCTTAAACTTATATTAAAATGAATTTATATTTCTAAGCACATATGTAAACCAAAGGCAAAAAGAACCATCTTGGTAGTAATCTTAGGGGCAAGAGAAATTTGGTTGGGATTTAAGTTTCCTGCAAATAACCACAGAAGTAAAAATTCACATTACAACCACTGTATACTATGACTAAGCCTGACTGTGTTATATAAACTTATTTTTTTTCTCCAAGATTTTTATTCATTTATTTGAGAGAAAGAGTGTGCACAGAGGTAAAGGGGGAGAGAGAAGCAGAGAAGCTCCATGCTGAGCCAAGAACAAGACCAGGAGCTCGATCCCAGATCCCAGAACCCTGGGATCATGACATGAGCTGAAATTAGACACAATCGTTGAGCGACCCCAGTGCCTCTGACTCTGTTATAACTCCTAATTTGTTTTCAAGATCTCATACCTATGGTATCTTACCTAAAGGCCTCAGTGCAGGTATTTTGCACCTTTCAACATTAAAGTCCCTTGAGATTAGTTCTCTTGAACTTTAAAGCATGTGCATTATTAGAAACAACACTATGGGAGACAATGACATCACTAGTATAGCTCTGAGGCATATGATTCTGTGACTCAGCTGGACAGGACAAAGTGCAGAGATATCCTTCTGAACTCGGGAAGTAATCACTCTACAAATCTCTTCTGTTTATCATTCTTCCTGGTCTTTTCTTCTTCCTTTTATCCTCATCCCATTTCCCCCTTCAAAAAAGTACAACTTTGGCTTTGTCAAGTGTTGCAATCCTTGACATCAATCTAGGATTCTAAATCAAATGTCATTTCCCACTATAGTTGGATGATAAAAATATGGAAAAGGGTTTTTTTGGGGCACCTGGGTGGCTGTCAGTTAAGCATCTTACTCTTGGTTTTGGCTCAGGTCAAGATCTCATGGGTCCTGGGATAGAGCCCAGGTCTGGCGTCCAGCTCAGCCAGGGGTCCTCTTGAAGATTCTCTCCCCTGCCTCTTCCCTCACTTGTGCAGGGGGTGCTCTTTCTCTCAAATTAATAAATCTTAAAAAAGAAAAGTAAAGAAAAGGGGTTTTGTGTGTTTATAAAGACTTTTTAAAAGAATAACCTCATTGGGTTGTTACAAGTTACGAATACTATATAAATTTTAAAAGCTTCAGTAATAATGTTGGTTTTGACCTGTAATTAAAATTCCTAACCCCTTTCCCAAGAGCTGACAAGATGGTGGAAGTGGAGCAGCAGAAGCGCACCTTCTGCAAGTTCACCTACAGCAGCACAGTCCTTGACCAGCTGCTGGACAGTCCTAGGAGGTTGATGCAGCTGTACAGCACCCAGAGCAGAAGAAGTGAAACTGGAGTTTGTGGGGGAAGCCACACTCACTGTTGGAGCCCCTATGCAAGACCAAAAAGGAAGCTCCACCCACCATGGCATAATCCTGAGGTGCTCCTCTGGGTCATGATCATCATCCCCAAGATGGTGGGCAATGTCAGGGGCATCTAAAATGGCAAGACCTTCAACCAGATGGAAATCAAGCCCGAGATGATTGGCCACTACCTGGGCAAGTTCTTCACCACCTACAAGCTTGGGAAGTACTGCAAGCCTGGCGTCAGGGCCACCTACTCCTCCCGCTTCATCTCTCTCATGTAGCCTGTTCGGCCAATAAAGGCACAGACTTCTCTTTAAAAAAAACTGATTACAAAATAAGTAAAACAGTAACATCAAATAAACCAAAAGGATAAAGGAGCTTTGCCTTTATTCTTTGAGCTGCCAAAATATCTAGAAATACTTAAACAATGTGGCTACGCAGAAAGGTTTAGGAACAGAAGAAGTACTTTTTTATTTGGGGAAATACTAAAAGACTGAAATCATGAATAGAAACAAAAGTTTCTTTTGAACTTTACAATTTAAATTTACAATTACAATTTTGAAATTTACAAGTACCCCTCTGCCAGTAGATCACTAAACAATAACTTCACAGAATTATAACAAAATTTATCAACCCCTTCTGATATGACTTTATGAGTTGTCACATCAGCCTCCAACGACACATGAGGCATTTCCAAATTTTTGCATTAGTTATATTTCAGGAGCTGTTCACCTGCTGGTTGATGGGCATATGTACTTTGCAAATCATGTGTAACTGGAAATCAACTTACCCATAGGATTTCCAGAATTAACTCCTAAAACGTCTATATTAAATAGAACTATGTTAGGATAAGCTATGATATGGCACAGTAACATATAAACCACAAAACATCTCTCTGACTAAGAAAAGCAATGGCTTCTTTCTTACAAAGTCAGTTATGCAACTTCATGTGGGGGCTTTCTTTTAGGTGGTGCCTCAGGGAACCAGGACCCTTCCATTTCATGATTTTGTCATCTTGAGCATGTGCCCTCTGATGTTAATGTAAAAGGCACAGAGAATGTGTGAATGATAATGCATGGGCTTTTATGGCCAGGCCTGAAAGTGTATCGCCATTGCCCACTATCACTGGGCAGTACCTAATCACATGGCTACAAGCTAACTCCAAGGAAAGCTAAGATATGCACACCCAGGAGGAGGATGCACTTGATGTCTAGATAGTGTCTAGCTAGCTAGTTTCTACCACAAGAAACCTTGTAGTATGGTTTTGTGCAAACATTTATTATCCTGAACTAGGCCTATACAAAGATCTGTAATGTTAATCTTTGCTTCTGTAATTTCAGCGTAACATGACTTCTTTAAACAAGCACTAAAATGCGATTTTGTTCAAATAGGTAAGTACTGCACAACTGTGAGTATGAGGTCATGTTCCCTGACAATATATAGAATGTGACTGTTCTATCTTGCCTGAAGATGCTGAATCATATACTTTAACTCAGTGGAGTAGACATGATACTGATATTGTTTTATGAAAGCTAGGAGTTCAAGAGGTCTAATGACTAAATAGAAAGTCACCTCCCAGCCCCACCTTGAAAGTAACGCAAAGGAGAGCTTGAGGACAGTCCAAGACTTCTCAAAAATTAATTTTGCACTTGTCCAACATACAGAATGATCCAGACATAATGTCTAAATCAGCACTGTCCTACAGAAGTAAACAGTGAGCCACATGTGTAATATTCTAGTGGCAGGGCATCTGAGTGGCTCAGTTGGTTAAGTGTCTGCCTTAGGCTCGGGTCATGATCTTGTACTCCTCTGTCTGCTGCTCCCCTGCTTGTGTGCTCTCTTTTTTAAAAACAGACAAATAAAGAAAAATAAAGATTTTATTTATCTATTTGACAAAGAGAGGGAGCACAGACTGGGGGAAAGACAGAGGGAGAGAGAGAAGCAGGTTTCCCACTGAGCAGGAAGCCCAATGCAGGGCAAGATCCCAGGACCCTGAAGTCATGACCTGAGCTGAAGGCAGAAGGTAACCAACTGAGTCACCTCTGTGCCTCAGGGGAGAATTTTTTTTTTTTTTAAAGATTTTTATTTATTTATTTGAGAGAGAGACAGTGAGAGAGAGCACGAGCGAGGAGAAGGTCAGAGAGTGAAGCAGACTCCCCATGGAGCTGGGAGCCCGATGTGGGACTCGATCTCGGGATTCCGGGATCATGACCTGAGCCGAAGGCAGTCGTCCAACCAACTGAGCCACCCAGGCGTCCCTCAGGGGAGAATTTTTTAAAAAAGATTTTATTTTTAATTATGTGGGGCTCAAACTCACAACCCCAAGACCAAGAGTCTCATGCTCTACCAGAGCCAGCCAGGCATCCCTCAAGGGAGAATTTTTTACTGTCCTGGCCTCCATTCTCATTTGGCTATTTTTAAAATGTGTACTAATTTTTAAATTTTATTTTCAATTGAAAATATGAGTCAGAAGTTAAAATTCAAACTTGCAGAAACAAGAAAAACACTGAAGAAAACAACCTGAATCAAAGAAATTTGTGATGGATATGGTGGTGGTCTCTTAAGCTCCCCAGCTCAGCAAGCAAAGGGGTACCAACAGGGTGGTTAATTATCAGTAGGGTTTTCCAGAGAAATAGAACCAATGCAATGGATATCTACACACACACACACACACACATTATAAAAAACTGAACGAGCGGTGCAAATAATCACTTGCATGTGAGTGGGGAGAGGAAGAGGGAGAATCTCAAAAAGACTTCCCGCTGAATACAGAGCCCACCGTAGGGCTCAATCCCATGACCCCAAGATCAGGACCTGAGCCAACCTAAAACTAAGAGTTGGACGCTCACGGACTGAGCCACCTGAGTGCCTCTAATTGGATTTTTAAATGACAGATTATTTGTGTTTGCACATGTGCACCATATATATGCATATGTATGTATATATAAACAAAATTAAAAAAGCAGGAGTTACCTGTCTTGAAGACCTGAAACATTAAGTTGTTTCACCGAAGGGGTAAACATATGATTCCATGACATGAATTAATAAAATAGTATATTTATCTGAAGAAATTATCCGGAATTGAGATACATAAAGATGTAAGATAGATTCAAAGATACTGGTGGCTCAGATGGTTAAGCGTCTGACTTTGGCTTAGGTCATGATCTCAGGGTCCTGGGATCAAGGCCCACATCAGGCTCCCCACTCACTAGGAAGCCTGCTCCCCCATTTTCCCTGCCTGCCTCTGCCTACTTGTAATCTCTCTCTGTCAAATAAATAAAATCTTTTAAAAAAAGAAAAATAAAGTTTATTTTTAAAAAAAGACTGATAGCTAACACGTTTAAGCTGAAAACAAAGAGAAAAGACAGAATCAGATAGGTGTACTTAAAGAGATACTGGTTGGAGTGCCTGGGTGGCTCAGTCATTAAGCATCTGCCTTGGGCTAGGGTCATGATCTCAGGGTCCTGGGATCCAGCCCCAGGCCCAGCTCTCTGCTCAGCTGGAAGCCTGCTTCTCCCTCTCCCACCCTCCTTGCTTGCGTTCCCTTTCTCCCTCTCTGTCAAATAAATAAATCTTAAAAAAAAAAAAAAAAAAAGATATTGGTTAAGAATGTAACTCCATCAGGGCAGAGATCTTGTTTTTTGTTTTTAATACTGCATTGCTAAACCTAGATGATAGCCTGTTACACAGTAAATGGCTAATAAATATTTGTTGAAAAAAACCTGTTGAATTATATTGATTTCTTTTTTTTTTGAAGATTTTATTTATTAATTTATTTGCCAGAGAGAGAGAGAGAGAGAGATCACAAGTAGGCAGAGAGGCAGGCAGAGAGAGAGGGGGAAGCAGGCTCCCCGCTGAGCAGAGAGCCCGATGCGGGGCTCAATCCCAGGACCCTGAGATCATGACCCGAGCCGAAGGCAGCGGCTTAACCCACTGAGCCACCCAGGCGCCCCGAATTATATTGATTTCTATTTCTACTAATATGGAAAGACAGTCACCTAGGTTAACCATCCCACTGAAAACATTCAAAATGGCTGGGTAAAATATAAAAAGAAAATCTTTAAAGCATTTATGAAAGCACAGGAAAACTACTGTCAAATGAGATGTAGAAGATGAGTTCTTCCAGGGACAAATACCAAATACCAAAGTACTCAAAGAACTATCTGAGAAATGAACCAAAGGAAAATAAAGGAGATCCAGAAAAATATCCCACAGGAGAAATAAGTATTTTATGCATGATAAAGTTGATGATGTAGATTGTTGGATCAGAAGAGGAAGAAGCCACAGACATAGCACTTTCCATTTTAACTTAAAAATCAGGTGGCTTGGGGCGCCTGGGTGGCTCAGTGGATTAAGCCGCTGCCTTCGGCTCAGGTCATGATCTCAGTGTCCTGGGATCGAGCCCCGCATCGGGCTCTTTGCTTGGCGGAAGCCTGCTTCTCTCTCTCTCTCTCTCTGCCTGACTCACCGCCTGCTTGTGATCTCTCTCTCTCTGTCAAATAAATAAATAAAATCTAAAAAAAAAAAAAAAAATCAGGTGGCTTATATACATATACCACAAGAAATGTATACATATGTTCATCAAAACATGTGAACAAGTATATTGGTAGTAGCAGTGTTCATACTGGGGCTTCAAACTGTGTGGGAACCACACAAATGCCCATCAACAACAGAATGGATACACAAATTGTGGAATATGCTCACAATGGAGTAATACACAACAAAAAAACATAGTTCCAAACCACAAATTAACGAACCTCACAAACCTAATGTGTAACAAATATAAAAGAACCCATTTATATAAAACACAAAACAAGCAATAACAATTATCCTGATTCCTAATAAAATGCCATGTTCATAGATTGGAAGACTCAATGGGGTCAATCCCAAATTAATCTGTAGATTCAAAGCAATTCAAATAAAAATCCCAATTTCTTTTGTGTGTGTTCCAAGGCTGACTTTCAAACTTATATCAAAATGAAGAGAGGCAAGAGTAGTCAGGAGAGTCAAGTAAAGCAAGGTGGGAGAAATCTCTTCTACCTGATATTAAGACTTAATATGAAGCTAAGGTATTAAGACAGTGGTATCAACTCAGGCATAGAACAGACCAGTGGAACATAGAGCTTAGAAAGAGAACCATGAATATATGGATACCAGATAGAAAAAAAATCATGGTCCTGCAGAATAATGTGGAAGGCACAAACTTTTCAATAAAGTTGGGCAATCAGACATTCATCTGGAAAAAAGAAACGAGACTTAACCCTCAATTTGCACCATAACACAAAAACCAATTCCAGGAAAATAATAAAGTTATTTGTGGAAAGTAAGATAATAAAGTTCCTCGAAGATAAAATAGGAGACTATCTTCTTGATCTTGAAATGGGGAGAGGCATTTTATATAAGACGCATGAAGTATTAACCATAAAAATGTATGGATAAACTGAACATTATAATTGAAAGACCCCCTTCCTCCTTAGTAAGGTTTGTTTTAGCAACCTATTGGCAACACATTGTCTGTGGTCACCCGGTCTGTCAAAAGGAGAGACAAATGAGAAACGAAATGTACCGGGACTTTCCAGAGTGCTGTCCCAAGGAACCGCCAGAACGCCCTGACCCCAACGCCCAATCATGCCTGAATCAAATCGATCAATTAGACTCCTGTAACCATGCATATCTGCCTCTGTAGGATCGCTTCCCGCCAGAACAAACCGTTACAGTGCCTGACAATGCTTGATTTAGGTTAACCAATCAGATCCCTGTAACCAAGCATCTGCTTCTGTAAACTAGCTTCCCGCCACCCCAACCTTGCCCTATATAATCTGCTCCCCAACTTAGCCGGGCGCTCAGCCCACAAAGGCTGATGCGTCCGCAGGCACCTGTGTAACCAATAAACCTCTTGCAATTTGCATCCAGTGGAGGCGTGCTGTTTGATTCTTGGGTGCGGCTCCAGGATCTTTCAATAAAGAAATCTTCTTAATCAAAAAAAAAAAAGTGAAAAACCAAGGAACTAAGTAAAAGACATTTGCAGTTCATACATTCAACAGACTCATTTCCAGAGTACAGAAGTCTTAAAATCAAGAAGACAGTTCCCAGAGGATACCTAAAGGTTGTTTTTTTTTTTAAATGGAAAACAATAGTCATCTAGAAAATATACATACAAAAATACAAAACTTATGACCTAGCATTTACACTCTTAATTTATTGTCTATCCATGCATATGTTTGCCAAAAGACATGACTGTTCTATAACAGAATTATTTTTAAGACCCTAAAATTGAAAACAATCTCGATATCCCATATTGGTGATTGGTATCTACAGTGACATACAAAAATGACTCAGAAACATGTGAGCAAAAGAAGTTAAAATACAAAATACATTATGATTTGTTATGTAGAGTAAAATATAGGAGATGAAAAAATAAACTATAGTTAGGATCCATGAATCACTTTCAAAATCATGAAGGAAATCAGGTAAGTTACTACCATAAAGTCCAGATAGTGTTGTTAGAAAATAAACTGAGATATGTTAAAATTGTGAAATTTGAACAAACATTGATTTGGATCTGGGCAGCACTAAACTGTTAGGAGCTAGGGGAGAGGCTCTTATATTCAAAGATACTGTACTTAAAGCAAGGAAATTATTTGATTGGCTATAGCTGAAGGAGTTCCCTTATCTGTGAAAGCCAAGTTGGCAGGCTGTGATTGGCTGTCCCCAGATTTTTCAGTTAGAGGACTTTACTCTGGTTTAGGTTTTAGTTTGCTTAAATAGGCTGCCACCAATTAGACTTTCCTTGTTTTATTTAAAAATTATCTCTGAGGGTAGAAAAGGGAGGGTGAAATCATTGGAAGGGGTTTTTGGGTCCTGGCAATGTTCAGGAATCACCCTTCACCTGGGTGATTCCACAGGTGTTAGCATTCTGACAATTCATGGAGTTGTATATAGTAATGTGTATACTTGTGTTTTTCAAAATAAAATAGCAATCTATTTATCTATGTATGAGTTCGTTACCTAGGAATACAGTTAGTGAATGATGTATAAGACCTTTATGGGAAAGGCATTAAATGAAATCCGAATAATGGAGATATTCATGTTCATAGTTTGGGTCATTCCTGACCCACTCCTCTATCCCCAAATCTGTTCCTTCTCATCTCAGCTAATGGCAATTCATTTCTAGTTGTTCAAGTAAAATCTTTGCTCATTCTGACTTCTCACACCACACAGTCCACTAGCATATCCCTTGGGAGCAATCTTCAAAATATATCCAAAACTTGATCACTTCTACCACTTAACCATCTTGGCTTAAGTCACTATATTTTGCCTAATTATTGCAGATAATCTCTTGCTTTTTCGTTCCTGCTCTTGGCCTCATTTCCTTTTCTCAACACAGCAGTCAGAGCAACTGTTTAATTATACTATCATTTCACCGATCTGTCCAAAACCTCTGACTCTCCACAGATAAAAGCAAAGGGACCTGGGGCACCTGGGTGGCTCAGTGGGTTAAAGCCTCTGCCTTTGGCTCGGGTAGTGATCCCAGGGTCCTGGGATCAACTTCCTCCCCTCTCTGTGCCTGCCTCTCTGCCTACTTGTGATCTCTGTCAAATAAATAAAATCTTAAAAAAAAAAAAAAAAAAAGCCAAGGGACTTAAAATAGCCTGTAATGCCCAATATAAACTGGACGGCCAATTACCCCTCTGAATACTTGAACACTTTTCTCCCTGGTTACTCAGCTTCAGCCACAATGGCTTCTGGCTGCATCTCAGTTCATTGTTTCAAACAAGCATAGCTGGATGTGCTGGAAGAGGAAACTAAAGTTGCAACGACAAGAAAATGAATCACAAAAGCCACGTTAAGGACCTGTCATAGTTTCGTCATAACATTGTCTATAATGCACAAGGCTCTATTCTAGGGATTTGAAATAGAGCAATAGGTTAAAAATAATTTTAAAATCTTGCTCTCATAGAGCTTCCATTCAAGTGGAAAGTAGACAATAAACCAAAGTATGGGAACTATACACTAGCATGGTAAATGCTATGAAAATAAGCCAAGTGGACAGTGAAGGCAAGTGGTGTTTATTACGAAATCAAAGAGTACTCAGATGACCATAGGAAGTGGTTGTAGGTATTTGAGTATTATTTTTGGGAAAAGACCATGCTAGGGAGCATAAAGAAAAGTGTAGGGAACTTTCAGATTCCTCAAGTTCATTCTTATCAAATTGTAGTCTTCCCCCATTGACTTACTAGCAGGAAGATCCAACCATATAAATAGTAAGCATGTCTTCTGGGCCAGTGGAACAGAATAGAGAGCTTAGAATGAGAACCATGAATATATGGATACCAGATAGAAGAAAATGATGGAATAATGTGCAGAATAATGTGGAAGGCACAAAATTTTCAATAATTAAAGTTGGGCAATCAGACATTCATCTGGAAAAAAGAAATGAGACTTAACCCCCAATTTGCACCATAACACAAAAACTAATTCCAGGAAAATAATAGTTATTTGTGGAAAGTAATAAAGTTCCTCAAAGATAAAATAGGAGACTACCTTCTTGATCTTGAAATGGGGAGAGGCATTTTAATGGCATTACCTGAAGGGAAACGGAGTGGGGGAAAAAAAAAAAGGGGAAACTGGGTGACTTTCACTCAAGGATTTCAAGGTTTGTTTTTCTAAATTCACGTTAAGGAATTGAACCCTTAAACATTTAATGACTTCTTTTGACAGCATTGGCTCATATTACACACCATAAAATCATTAGTAGCTTTACTTTTAAATTTGTACTTTATAAACTCAATTTATTACTTTGCTTAGCCTAATTACTAGAGTATACATGTATAAGCACCAGAGTTCTAGACCTAGTGCATGCATGAGTCCTAGAATGGAGGTACAACTCATTTAAGATCAGTCTTCCAATTTGTGTGGTTGTGTAAACCTTGGAATTTTAGAGTAAGAAAGATGTTTCCTAAATAGTTCCTTAGATGTCTCCAAACTTAATTTCAGTCCTTAGTCTCTAGCCCTATCCATCTTCAGGTTCTACATTTTCCACAAACACTGATCTGTAACATCTAATAGGAAGACCCCTGTATCTGAAAAAGATACAGAAAAACCCTGGGAAATGGTCATTACTTCTACATTCTAGCATTCCTTGTATTTCTGTAAGGAACCAATTCAATTACATGGTTCTCTGAAAACAAATTCCATTTAATTTCACTTCTAAGTTCAAAGCATTAGTTGGAAACCGGAAAAAAAAAAAAAAAAAGAGGGAAAAAACCCGACCCCATCTCAAAGTCTTCCAGTTTGTAAGTGCATACCACTAGTTAAAAAACTTAAAATAGAAATCTATATAGATTTTAAAATTGCTCTTCATATTCCAAAAATTTTTTTTCTCATGCTTTTATAGCCCCAATCTCACAATTGGGCTTAAAACCAAACTTATTTCTATAAGCACCAGACCAATTGTCCAAATTTTCCAGGTAAAAATGAGTTAATAAAACTTAATATTGTTCAAAGGATCTTAACACATACAATTATTTTAGAGTCCTTGAATACAGATTTTAGGAACCAAGTTATGTTCAAGGTCATCCCTTTTAAGTTTTTAACCAACCTTTCCCCCATCATGTTTCACAGTATAAAATCTATACTGCATGCTGGAGATCATAAAATCCCTGGATGAAGTGACTCCTAGAAGAAACTGGCCCAGGAATGCAGGCAGACAGCTCTGCAATTTGCAAAGTTCTACTCATTTACTCTTTAAAGGACTTTTTAAAGAATATTTTAACATGTTCTTTTGTATTTTTTAGTGCTGGAAAGGCTACTGACATTTTCACTGTCACCATGTACAAGGGGAGAAATAAACCATCAAGTCTAAGGCTAGTCAATGTCGTGTACTCAGAGGCCATTTGCAATTAAAGTGCTCTCTTGTAATAAAAGCATCAAAAAGTTAATACAAGTACTAGTCTTAAGCAGTCACACATCTAAGCCACATTTATTTGCACATGTATAGTAATGGCAACAGATAGTCCAAATTCATACAAATTTATAAAACAACAAAGTTAATAATCACTTGGTACACTTGTGTGTTATCTTGCTTACAGATTCAAGTGTAGATGAACTTCCTTCATTCTGTAAACTTTCATACAATACTTAACAAAAAACTCTTGAGAACACATATTGGCATGTTTCAGTTAGAGCCAACACAAAAGTTAAGACAAGACCACAAACTCAACCAAGTTTAGAATATACTTTTCTACCTCCCTCCCCTAGAAAGTGATTATTTTCTTCAATAGATGTATATGCTGTATCACACAAGTAGCCATGGAGACAAAAGAATGATGCTCCCATAATCATGAAGAAAATGCCAACCAAATTATACTGTTTTATCTACCAATAATGATTTATATAGGAGAAACAGGGGGGATGCTTAGATTAAAGTAACAAGGGAGATTAGAAAAAAATAGTGAAAGATTTTGAGAACTATGTTCCCCCTGAAAGCTGCAAAGATCTGACTATGACAACTCAAAATAATCACGTAAGGCAAATAAAAATGAAAAAAACCTTCAAAGACATTCTAATCACGTTCAGTATCTAGTGATAAAAGCTGAAAATGATATCAAGAGAGTATTTATTATACAAGTGTCAACGAGGACATTCCAAAACTAATGAAAGAAATGCACATTTATTTCTACAAAAGCAATGTATGATACAGAATCAGAAGGGAACAGACTTAAAGATTTACCTATTAAAATATACAGATTCTTACTGAAGAGTATAGGATATTTAAAAAAGATGACAAGGGATGTTAATCTTTTTTTATTATTATTATTTTTACATATTTTGGAACCTCACATAATTTTGATAAATAACTCTTACAAAATTATGCAAAAAGTACAAGAATGTCTGGTAAACAAACAGTCTGTATTTTCCAAAAAGATTTTTTACAACATGCAATTCTTAAGGCAGCATCCTCCTTACAAGGAAAGGTAATCCTTTTACTCATCAAGAAATCTTCTGCTGCAAAGAATAGGCTAAGAAAGCCTGGCTTCTTCCATTAACGCCTTTTGTCTTTCCTGTCTGATTTTCGGTCTCTTTCACTTCTTGAAGATCTTTTGCCTGATCGACTACTCTCTGATATAGACCTCTTTCTGTCGGACCGGGAATTCTTATCCTTTGATCCTTTTGTATCTCTACTACTACCACCTTTTGAAGATTTGTGACTTCTTTCTAGTCCTGATGTATCCCTTCGCTTCCGATCCACGCTCCTTCTGTGCTTTCTATCTCTATTATGTCCCCGGCCCCTACTCCGACTTCTACTCTCACTGCTACTAGTGGTGCTGCTGCTACTGTCTCTGCTGCTGCTGCCACTGGTGCTGGAGCTGCTACTGGAACTACTGCGACTACTGCTGCTGCCACTGCTGGAACTGCTTCCACTGCTGCTACTAGTGGAACTACTACTAGAACTACTACTGCTACTGCTGCGACTTCTACTCTTGCTGGTTTTATTTCTAGCTCGCCCTCTACTTCTACTCCTAGTTTTGGTTTTGGTTTTGCTCTCTGAATGTACTGTTAAGACTGGCTCTACTGTCACCTCAGTGAGTTTTACAGATTCCACAGGAAATTCCTTCCTCTCAGGTAGTAAATGCCCTTGCTCCTGAAAAACCTGAATTGATGGCTGTAAAACAGCTAATGGCAAAGTCTCAGGTTGAGAGAGAGGCTGGGCTTGGAGCAGTGCTTGGGGCTGGGGCTGGGATGGGGGCTGGGGCTGGGGCTGGGACGGGGGCTGGGGCTGGGACGGTGGCTGTGGCTCAGGCTGCAGCTGCGGCTGCGGCTCAGGCTGAAGCTGAGGCTCAGGCTGAGACTGAGGCAGGGGCTGGAGGTGAGCCACAGGCTCAGGCTGGGGCTCAGATTCTTTCTCTTCTTTTTCCTCAGGCTCATTTTCCATTTCTAGAGCACTGGCATTCTCTTTCACGGGAGAAAGAGATTTACATTCTTTATCTGGCTCAACTTCAAATTCCATCTCTGGCTCCAGTTCTTTGCTAGTTTCGTTTTCTGAAGGTTCTACACTTTCCACTTGATTGGTTTCCATTACCTCCTGCTCAGCAATTACATTTTTGACACTCTCGACCATCTCTAGCACATCCATAACTTCTTCCGGTTGACTATCCTGCTGCTTCTCACTTTCCCTTACCTCAGTTTCCTCCTCCATCTTGACCTCCATTTCCTGTTTTTGTTCCTCCTCCTCCTGTTCTTTCTCTGCATCACTATGAACTATACCTATTTCCTTTTCCTCTTCCTCTCCTGCTTCCTCTATTTCTACGTCATTGTGCTGATTACCTGTCTCCTCCAACTCTTCCTCTCGCTGAGCCACCTTACCCTCTTCTTGTTCCGCCTTCTGTTCTTCATTACGCACCACCTGATGCTCTTTTTCCTTCATTGATTGTCTTCTAGGCCTAGCCTCCATTTTATTTATTTGTTCTGCAAATTCGATGCGTCTACCTTCAAATAAAGCTAAAGGATAAAAATTTACATGTGTAAATAAAACATTCAAACTCACAATTTGACACTTAGGTACAAATTGTTATCAAGCTTTATCTAAATGTCTTTTTGTAAAGAGACACAAGACTGATTATGGTAAGCAATTACAAACTGAAATGACACAAGCAAAGTTCCCCTGGAAACCTATATACTAAGATATGAGTAGCAAATAACTACACCACATTAACTGATGGGAAAAAAGGACAATTTTTTGCTTTTCTACTTCATGCTGGATGAGAGAGAGTAAGACCTCTCTGAAATAAAATCATTCTTATGCTATCACGTCCTGCATTAATGTTCCCTATCCTAGAAAGACTAATCCTCTAATCCCATCTCAGCAGTGTCTACCTTTCCATGTGCGCTCCTTCTATGGATTACACCAATGTTCACTTTTTTCTTGCTTAATCAGCATTTATGTCTGGCTATAAAGAAGTCATCCTATCTAAACGCTTAAGAAATACACATGCATTAAGCACTACCTACAACATGGTTAAGTTTCAGGTTAAATTCCATCTTAAATCAAATGCTCCTGCACTCCAAACTCATTAGCATCTTAGATTATCTTTTTAAAAAATCAACTGCTGAAACCCTATTACAGGACACAAATGTTTATGTGTGGGTGTATTACCTTCATTTAGAAAATTTCACTAGAACTCTTCATGTACACTTACCATTCATTTTTCTCTGTGACTCTTCTATTAATTTTTGGGTAGCTGGACACATTCTTCCAGGAATATAGAACAAATGGGGCTTTGTCTTAGTTCTTATATATTTAATTATCTTGGCATTATGTTCATTCCATTCTTCTTGCTAAAGAAAAGGTAAAAGGTCAGGTTTTCGTTAACATGAAGGATTACCAATCTTAGAATTCCAATTCCAAACTACTACTCACCAGCTGCGCAAGCTCAACCTTCTGTTCTAAAAGCCGCAGTTCTGTCTGTTTAGCACGTCTCTCTTCAAACAGTTCTCTCCTCTCGTTTTCAACTTGCTTTCTTTCTTCTTCTGCCTGCACTTCAAGTTTTTGTTCAATTTCCTGGCGCCTCTTTTGCTAAAGATAAACAATTATCTTTGAAAACTTACCACACATCCTGATTATGTGAAACGCTGCAATTTTACTAAGTTATCTTTATATGCTTCATATCTGCAATCCAGGATACCAGCTAATTCAAACTTAGTACTTAGCATTTGAGGCTAATCGCAATTTCTCTTTGAGGAAACAGGGACTATGTAAAAACCTAAATATCAAGGACATTAACCATATTATCAATAACCATTCCATTTAAACTAACTGTTAGGCAACATTCTTTCATAAAACCTAAAAAAGAAGAGCAATGTCTTTTTAAATTATCTTCATAGTTACTCTTCCTTCCAAATCAGATAATGTGACAGAAGTAACATCCTATCTTCACACATTATTCTTTGAAGACTTTTATATTCCTTAGGAAAGTTAACATACAAAAGCTCTAATAAAACTTTATTAATCTATAACTGAATTGTTATCTCCCTTTCCACCATACTTGAGAAGCAGTGACTTGATATCAAACACCAAGGACACAATATTACAGCTTTTATAAAAAAAAACCTCTAGAAAGATTGCAGTTGAATGAACTGTGGAAGGCAGGGAAATGTTTAGGCTTTTGCTTCCAGAGTGCCAATTATTGTCTCTGAGTGTATAAATAACTTAAAAATTATAATCACTGAACTAATTACAATGCTGACCAAGTTTGAAAAAAAGCACTCTGAGGCCTAAAGAAACGAAGAGTCTTGTCCGAAACCACAAAATGAGATTGCTGTAGAGCTGAGATCAGAACCCAGGTTCACCTGAGTCACAGACCAAGGCTCTTTGCACTGAAATAGAAGTTCATGCAGTTACTTCATAGGACCTCAAAAGAGACCAGTTAAAAATATAACAACTTCAGAAAATTTTATAAATTTTTTCCTTGGCTTTAATTTAGGTCTACAATTCAGTTTTGAGAGGTTTTTTTTTTGACTCTTCTCAAAAATATGTAACAAACTCCTTCTGAATACTTAAAGAATCAAAGGAAAACTATATAAATACCCTTTCAGTAGCAACAGTGGATTCTTGTTTAAATTTCTGCAAAGTACCCATCAATAAGCCAAATATTCGTCGGTTCCTAAAGAAGACAAAGAGAAAATTCAATTTCAGTAGGCTGCACTTCATCTAAGCCCGCCACTTCCTACAAGAAACATACTACAAACACCTGAACAATTCTTAAATATAAATATTCCTAAAACTGCACGATTTGGCAGGAAATTTTCCCCATTAAAAAAGAACTAAAGACGAGGTGCCTGGGTGGCTCAGTGGGTTAAGCCTCTGCCTTTGGCTCGGGTCATGATCTCAGAGTCCTGGGATCGAGCCCTGCATCAGGCTCTCTGCTTGGCGGGGAGCCGGCTTCCCTCTCTCTCTGCCTACTTGTAATCCCTCTCTTGTCAAATAAATAAATAAGATCTTAAAAAAAAAAATAAGATCTTTAATATAATTTTATATTAAAAAATATAAAACTAAGAATACCTTTGCTTTCCCTTTTCATCCATATTTTGATCCTGGATAAGGTCTCTACGTGTGCGCTCTTTGGAGGTAGCTACAACTGAAGACTGCAAAGCTGGCTGCAGGAGAAAATAAATCTCAGTAATTTAACAACCATATAAAAAGGGAGCACTCTCAAATGTAGTAAAGACGAAAATACTACATTCATCCCGTAAGTAGTTCTTTTCATCTCAATTACCTTTTTAACATCATCATCCTCTGGGTCGCTTTCTTGGCGTGATTCTCTCCTTGTCCGACGCTCCCCGCCCAGCCTGACAAAGGAAAAATAATTTAAAAGGCCACTGTAAAATCTGACTTAAGTACTACCAAGGACAACTGATTACTTCTACTATGACTTATTTCCATAAGTCTCATTTCATCAGTCTCCATCCCATTTCACTATTTCCTCTGGTAGTAAAAGGATAAAATGTGTCACCAGCACCCAGTCCAAACACTGATCTAGATTTCTCAAACAGATTAAGTTTTTACAGTACAAGACAGGAAAGTAGCACAAATATTTTCTCCATCTTATTCTTCTCATAATCTTTATTTTGTTAAGATTTCTGTTACTGTTATGAAAACTGAGTTCTGAGGCATACAGGCTTAGTTCAGTCAAAGACCAAGGGAACAGACTCAAAGAAGTAGTATACTACTCAGTTCTAACGTAACTCAACAAAATTTATTAAATACCTCTATCTTGGCTACCTCAGAAAACAGAGCATAAAAGTATGTCTTCAAACGTTTTCCTCCTACGTACCTACTGACTGCCCCTTCAAGGTCTCTCTGTTTGGCTGGGGGTCCTCCTCCACTATCTGAGAATCCACGCCTGCAATTAAAAATGCTCAATATAAACGAAAGTTAAGATAAATATTTACCCTTAGCAAGGTAATTTCGTTGAATTAAAAAAAAAACAAAAAACAAAAAACTCTTCCAATCACAACAACCTCAAATGGGCATCCACTCCAAGCTGCTTTTTAGCACTTTTTAAAAGATATAAAAATAAACTAAGTGTACACAAAATGGGTAATGTATTTTTTAGTCTCTAGTTTTGCATATAAATGAAGTTCCAAGATAACTACATAGGAAATTATAGCTGATCAGTTTAAACAAAACAAACACAAACATATCTAATGTGGGCTCTACCACCGATTTTGTTTAAACCTATAATTAGTTTAGTAAAAGTATCTACCATCTTAGCATAAAAATTTAGTCCTAAGAAAGTCTTACCTCAGCAATAAACTACCACGTCCTCTACCTCCACCAGGACCAGAAAGGGCCAGCAATCTGGCTTGGATGGGCCTAAAAGATATTTACAAATTGTATGAAAATCATGCTTGGACTTATTTTATTTAATGTCCCAAATACTTTCACGGATGCGGTACATCATAAAGAGAAAAATAACCAGATAAGTTCTAAAAATACGGTTTCAAATCCACGTGCCTCAAACAAGACAGGAAGTCCTATTTTAACTTCCTTGTTTTTTCAAGACCATTATCACAGAAATTGTATTTACTTCTTGCCACTACACATTAATAAGCTTGGATCAGACCCTAATTTCGTCAACTCCGAAGAAGTTGCACGTGGGAAAGATGGCAAATGCTTGGGTGAGAAGCAGCGGACAACGTCCCAGGAGGGTCTCCGGGCCAGCACCCGGTCAGGTAGCCGCCGGCTGGGCAAGGGGCTTTGTGCTGCAGTTCCGGGCCTGCAGGGCCGAGGGCGGGAATCGCAGGCCGGGCCTTCCTACAGGCCAGAAGACATGCCGGCATAACTAGGACCCACTTGCCTTCCTCCCGCACTTGAGCTCCCAGACCTACGTCGAAGGCGTGGAAGACTCCCCACCTCATCCAGGACGGGGTTCTACTGCCGCCCCCGGGACAGGCCCCGATGTTCTAGCCTTCTCAAGGCTAGCCGCCCTTCCCGCCCCCAATTCACCCCGGCATGACGGCTGTCTCTCGGAGCCAGCCTGTCTTATCCACAGCTTACCTCACGTCATTCGGATCCCGTCCGGTGAGCTTGCGAATATTCTCATCTACGTTCTTTAGGCTCTCTTTGGCCTTTTCTAGCTGCTCCTGCAAAGTTCTCACCGCGACCGCCATCTTCTCTCTGCAGCAGGCTTCGAGACTGCTCTACAGGCCGCGCCTGGCTCTGTCGCGCCGCGAGACGCGAGAGGACTGACAGGAGGGTCCAGCCAATGACAATAAGCGTTGTTTTGCGGCCTCAACCACTCAGCGTCCGGAAGAGGGAAAAGCTGCCGGCCTCTGTGACTCTGGGCCAATGAAAAGTCTTCTGAGCGGCTGACTCCCTCCCCCAATTAGCTGCGGTGGCCGGGCTCAGTGTCTAGCGCAGAGCCTGGGCGCATTTGAGAGGCTCTGGGGTTTTCGGAGATGCCGGCTTACCCGCCTGCTCTTGCAGCGCGGAGCGCGGAGTCTTCCAGCCCTTTTTAAACTGGGATATGACGTGCCTTGTATCTTTTTAACCACCTAATTACATCAGAGTGGGATGGAGGCGAGTCTTTTCCCTTCCTGCCGGGTAAAAGATCAGATTAAGAAAGGGTGCGGCCATTCTGTCGGTGCGCATGCCCGGGGTGGGGGTGGGGGCGCAGGTGTCCCTACATTGGGTTAAACCAAAACGAGCAGAGGGAAGCAAAACTGAACATGAAAACTCATTAATCGTAATAGCTAACAATTTTTTTTCGGTACCGTATGAAACGTTTTATATACCTTGTCTCTCAACTCAAAGCTTGAATAAAATGCGGGTTATTACTGGTAAGGAAATTGAATGTGGACATAAGTGTAACTCCCTAGGTCAAGGTAGTTGAGAATGACTATTTGATCAGACCCTGTGCAAGGGTGTACTAAATGAAAAAAGCTTAGATGAGACTGAGACTGGCATTATCGTCTACACCTGGCCTCCACCGCTGGTTAGGTTAAGAAGGGGTCTAGAGTAGCGGCTCTATTGTTACTTGTGCGTTTGCGACAGTGTCCTGTGGTTCTGTTCTTTGTACATGGCCAACAAGAACCATTTTGTTCCAGAAATGCATTTGCAAATTACAGCTCACAAAGCATTTCCCCATAGAAACACTGTTATAAATAATCTTAGTTATCATCTTTTAGTTGGGCATCAACCTTGCACCAATCATTAGTGGGACAACAGTATTTAACTGGTTACCATCTTAATTCATCTCTTTAAAAGTTCCTTTGTGGATCAGCAGTAATCTAGGCTCTGAGGATAAAACCTTGAACAAGATCGCTGTGGTTCCTGTTTGTGGGGTTTGTCGGCTCCTCGGGGAGCAAAAATCATTCATGTACTCATTCATTCATTCGCTAGTATTTGCTGAGTGCTTACTGTGTGCCAGGCACTTTTCTAGGTACTGGGATAGTCAGTGCAATAAAAATCTGTCTTCAAGGAGCTTGGGGGAAAAGTATGGAGACACAGGATAAATAAGTAAATTACATGGCATGTTGGAAATGGAGAAGTTCTATGGAAAAAAAAAATAAAAATGGGTAAAAGGGATAAGGGTTGATAAATAGTAATTCTGATTAAAAGCATACTTAGTCTCATTGATCCTTACTCTAACGCCGTGTAATAGACTAAACATAAAGGATGAGAATGTGGTAATAGTAGATCCCAGCCATCAAATGTAATACCTTGGTCTCTCTGCAGATCCTGTAAATCTTTCCCCTTTTACAACCACCAAATGTAACAGTGTTTCCATGGGAAAATGCTTTTAGAGGCAACCAGAAACAGGATCTTTTCCTGCTTCCATAGGACGTACTACTAGAATCCTGGGCAATTTAAAATAGCTTTATGGGGGAGAATTAGGGTCTGTTGTGTTCAACATTTAGTAGATGCACAATAAATACTTGTTTCCCATCAATTCCAAAATATTCTAAGAACACCATGTTATTGTTTGAGAAATCAACCATAGTAAGTTGGTCAGTTGGTTACTCTTTGACTTCAGTGGTGCACTTGGACTCCTTTTCCTTGACGGTAATGATGAAGGGAAAAATGCAGTCAGGACATAAGGGACATGATTTCTCATAAGGGAAATTTGGGTGCTGGAAAAATTAAGATCATGTTTGCAAAATAATCTCTGAAATTGCACTAATGTTATTAAATGACAAAAATTCAACAGTAAGTTGTAAAGTTATAAGTAGCTTTATTAATCGATTCATGAATTGGGCAGCATTCCATCTAGCAAGCAGAGGGGGAGCTCCAAAAGGCTACAGAAAGGGAGAATTTTTACGGGTAAGACAAGGAAGTCATAAAGAGAAAAAAGGATTATTTCAGATAAGGTCACCTTCCTTTGGGGACAAGAGGGTATTATTAGGTGTATTACCCCCTCATCTATCTCTGGGGGTTGGAGAAAGCCTCTGTGACCTTACTGGTATAGACCAGAAAAGTTTGTTACTTACCAGTTACCTCTACATTTCCAGTGGAGAAAACTGCAATTAGGTTAAGCATTAAGCTCCAGTTTGATGACATGACCTAGCATTAATGACTCTATTTTGGGCCTGTGGTTTTCTTTTTAACAGTGTTTTCAAAGGCTAGGGGGAATGTATATGTGATGATCAAAAAAAAATGATGCAGGGCGCCTGGGAGGCTCAGTGGGTTAAGCCGCTGTCTTCGGCTCAGGTCATGATCTCAGGGTCCTGGGATCGAGTCCCGCATCGGGCTCTCTGCTCAGCAGGGAGCCTGCTTCCCTTCCTCTCTCTCCACCTGCTTCTCTGCCTACTTGTGATCTCTCTCTGTCAAATAAATAAATAAAATCTTTTAAAAAAAAACTGATGCAAACATTAGAAGGGACATGTTTTTTAAAAAAAGAAAAGAAATAAGCTGTCATAATTCCAATTATGGAACATGATCTTAGTTTTTTCTGAATATTTTATGTATTCGAGAGAGTGAGCCCAAGCAGGAGCAGAGGGAGAGGGAGAAGCAGAGTCCCCACTGAGGAGGGATCATGACCTAAGGCAGAGGCAGATACTTACCTGACAGAGCCACCCAGACAGCTCTGGAAAATGATCTTAAATTCCTGTGAAAGAATATGGAGAGTTGAGATGTTATGGTTAACAACTAGAGAAAATTCAATATGTAAACTTGGGGGAAACATTTAATTAAATATATTAATATCACCCTGGGTGGCTCAGTGGGTTAAAGCCTCTGCCTTTGGCTCAGGTCATGATCCCAGGGTCCTGGGATCGAGCCCCACATCGGGCTCTCTGCTCAGCAGGGAGCCTGCTTCTTCCTCTCTCTCTCTGCCTGCCTCTCTGCCTACTTGTGATCTGTCTGTTAAATAAATAAATCTTTAAAATAAATAAATAAATAAATATATTAATATCACAAGGAAAAAATCTTCATTGTGAATTACTAAGAAAAGAATCAATCAGGGTGCCTGGGTGGCTCAGTGGGTTAAGCCGCTGCCTTTGGCTCGGGTCGTGATCTCAGGGTCCTGGGATGGAGTCCCACATCAGGCTCTCTGCTCAGCGGGGAGCCTGCTTCCCTCTCTCTCTCTGCCTGCCTCTCTGTCTATTTGTGATCTCTCTCTGTAAAATAAATAAATAAAATTTAAAAAAAAAGAATCAATCATAAGCTACACAACACCATTAAATCAGAGTTTGCCAAATTTAGAAGGTGCTTATGTATGTGTTTGCATCTTTGTAGGAGTTAAATCCCACATCTCCCATATATCCTTTATTTTTAAGATTTTATTTGTTGATTTGTCAGGGAGAGTGCATACACAAGCAGGGGGAGCTGCAGGCAGATGGAGAAGCAGCCTCCCTGCTGAGCAAGGAGCCCAATGTGGGACTTGATTCTAGAACCCTGAAATCATGACCTGAGCCACCCAGGCGTTCCTGCTATAGATTCTTACTAGCTACTTCCCACAGTGAGGTCTCTCTTCTGGTCTTTCACACTTTTTCATGCACCTAATCGTCTGGTTCTGTATTTTGTTTTAAATGTTCCTTGCCCTTTGCTTACTTCATCCCCCTTAACTCTTACACCTGACTCCCAGTAAACTTTTTGGTGGCCAAAATGACTAAATCTTTTTGCATACCCAGGTTTAATCCACAATGGATTGGGATAATTTCTTAATATAGCTAAACTTCATAGCCTGAAAAATGATTTATTCATTCACTCTCTTTACTCTTCCTATTGAGGAACACACGGCAGAAATGAAAGCTTTTGGTGAAACTAATTCTTGGCAGTGCTAACATATAGCTAGTTAACACACATTTCAGCAGGCGCTCCTTTGTCTTATTTTACCCCTTCACGCTCCAGCCCTTGCTCCCCGAAGTCATTTGTGAGAGGAACCTTCCCCACCTCTGTGTGCGAACAGTTCAACCCAAAGAAGTAATTCTGTGACCATAGAGATGGCGGAAGGCCGGGATAGACGGGACCGGAAGTTGTTTTTCCGCCCCCCGCCCAGGGGCGGGATAGGGTCTCAGCTGGCTCTGTTTGTTTCCGGCTGCTGTCAGATTGTGTTGTTGGGCCTGAGGGCTTGTTGGCCCTGGAGTGGGCTCGTCACGGTACCGGACTCAGGCTTGGGGACGCGGAGCGAGTTTTTCGGTCTCCTAGCAACCAGGAATTGGCTGTGGACTGAAGGAGTCGCGGAGCCGGCGTCCAAATCGCTCAGGCGCTAGCCGGAACCTTTGAGCCCGGCCCAAACCCGAGCCGAAACCCGGCGTTTGGAAGACTAAGCAGGAAATGGCGGACGAGGCGTTGTTTTTGCTTCTCCATAACGAGATGGTGTCTGGAGTGTACAAGTCCGCGGAGCAGGGGGAGGTGGTGAGTGCTGCCAAAAGCCCTTGAGATGCTCACTTCGACAGCACATATACCAAAAGCCCTTGAGGTCCTTTTGCGGTGACATTCTTTGTTTTCTCTCAGTTCTTTCCTTCATCCCTTGTCCTATCGCCCTGAAGGCCCTCCGAAGTGTAGACAAACTTGTCGACTGCCAAGTATCCTACGCCTAAAATCTATCAGCTCTCTTCAGTCTTTCATCCTTTTCACTTTCGCATATTGACTTTTTTTTTTTTTTCCCATTCTCATATCTGATTCCTGCAGGTCACGGATATTCTTACTTTTAGCGTTGTCGCTACCATGACTTATGGCATGGTTAACTGCACACCTGGTTTTGGCACCCTTACTTAATTCTGTCACTCACGCACTACGGAGCCATCCACTGGACAGAGTTGTGAAACTACCCCCACCTCCTATCCATAATCATCAGTATTACTGCACGCACCTCTAAGACAGAAGGGTAATGCGATTTGAGATTAAAGGGAAGTTTGCAGGCGTTACTATAATTAGGAAACAAATTTAATTAAAAAATAGTTATTTAGCAGTATCGTAGCCAATGAGGTTTATCCGAGGCGCGATTATTGCTAATTGAAAAAAATAGTTATTTAGTGCCCATTATAAGTCAGAGGTAGATCTGCATGCTGGCGGTATAGTAATGAGACAATGACTCCATTCTCCAGGAGGTTACTTAGAATTTGTGGGAAACATCATTTATTCAGAAAATATTTATTTATTAAGTGTTTATTGTGAGCCTGATATTGTGCTAAATGAGATCAACCCCTCACCTCACAGTCATTGGGAAATAGGTGTCAATGAATGATTAATGTATTAGGTGGTAATTAGGTATAAAGTTACGGAGTTCTAATGAATATTATAAATGGGATATTCCAAAGTCATACTCAAGTCAGAAGCCCTCTCTCTATGATGCTGTTGATCAAGAAGGGTGGACAGCGGAGGGAGGGAAAGCATCTCAGGAAAAGGTAAAGACATAGGGGTATGTATGAAAGGGTGTAGTGCATTTAAATATGCTTAAGTGTTTCACTGTGACTAGACTGAATGGATGGAGAGTGAGAAATGTTGAGAACTGAAGCTGGAAGGAGCACTGTATGCTGTATGATTAAAGAATTTGACATTAGCAGTGGGGATGTTTTTTGTTTTTGTTTTTGTTTTTATTTTAAGAGCTAGAGCACGAGCTTGGTGGGGTGGGGGAGAGAATCTTAAGCAGACTCCACACAGTGCAGAGCCATATGTGGGGGCTCAGTCTCATGACCCTGAGATCTTGACCTGAACCAAAGAGAGTTGGACACTTAACCGCCTGAGCCCACCCATGTGCCCCAATGGAGAATTTTAAAGAGGGGAATGATGTGGTCCATTTGCATTTTAGAAAGATAATCCAGTGTTTAGGTTGGAGAGAGAAGATCCTTGGAGTGGAAAGATTCATTATTTCAGGAGTCGGCAGGAGATGATGAAGATCTGAACTAAGAACGAAAAGGAGAGAATGGTTTGAAAGTTAGGAGGTAGAATCTCTAGGACTTGGTTAGGTATACGAGTGAGAATTGAAAATTATCCCCAGATTTTTAAGTTGAGCAGCTGTCTTGGATAGAGAGGAAATAGAAGAAAGAGATAAAGAATGAATTATTTTGGGGACTGGGTTGCTCAGCTTGTTAAGCGTCTGCCTTCCGCTCAGGTCATGATCCTAGGGTTCAGTCCCACATCCGGTTTTCTGCTCAGTGGGGAGTCTGTTTCTATTTCCCTCTGCCCCTCCCCTGCTTGTGTGTGTGTGTGTGTGTGTGTGTGTGAGAGAGAGAGAGAGAGAGAGAGATATGCATGTGTGCTTGCTCTCGTGCTCTTTCAAATAAAATCTTTGAAAAAGTTTAAAGAATGAATTATTTTGGGGTGCCTGGATGGCTCAGTGGGTTAAAGCCTCTGCCTTCGGCTCAGGTCATGATCCCAGGGTTTTGGGATCGAGCCTCGCGTCGGGCTCTCTGCTCTGCGGGGAGCCTGCTTCCCTTCCTCTCTCTGCCTGCCTCTCTGCCTACTTGTGATCTCTGTCAAATAAATAAATAAAATATTTTTTTTAAAAAAAGAATGAATTATTTTGAACATGTTGGATTTCTGAGGTGTGTGTAGGAATTTGGGAAAGGTTCTGCTCATGTGTAAACCACAAGAAGGATAGTGTATTAGTCTATTAGGCTGCTATAACAAAACACCATAGAGTGGGTGACTTACAGACAACAGAAATTTATTTCTCACAATTGTGAAGGCTGAAGAGTCCAAGATTAAGGCACCAGCAGATTCTGGTCTGATGAAGGCCTTTGCCTGGTTCATAGATGGATGGATGTCTTTTGCCTGTGTGTTCACATGGTAGAAAGGAGCTAACTAGCTCTCTGGGGTCTTTCTTATAGTGGCATTAATCCTATTCTTAACAGCTCTATCCTCATGACAGAATCACCTTTCAAGACCCTCATTTAATAATACTATCACATTGGGGGTTAGGATTTTAAAATAAGAATTTTGAGGAAGACACGTTCAGTCTATGACAGAAAAGCATGATGCATTTGGAGATATTAAAAAGATACCAGGGAGAGTATTGGAAATGAAGGACTGAATGGTTCTTATTCAGACCCACCTGTAATAAAGAGTTTTTTCCAAGTTACACGCTTTTGACTTCATTATCATCAAGAACCAATAGTTATTAATGTTTAGCATCTATTCTAAGTGAGGAGTAGCAGACATTTATTGTTTAAGCAAAGTTAGCCTTCCCTTTACCATTTTCCCAAAGAATAGTAACACACCTCTTTCACTCTTTTATTATTAAACTTCTGCCCCCCCCATCATGTGTGCAATCAGTTCTCTTTACACCCCTCTCTCTACTTTCCCTCTTACAACTTTCACCTGGAAAAACTTTTTTTCAATCCCTTTTTTCTGGTGGATTAACCAAAACAAACTAAAACAGCTGTTGTAATCATGACTGATAATATTAAGAGATGTGCTAGTCATATAAGGGAAAGGAAATCTGTAAGTTTTGAATTATTTAATCTAAAAATAACTTTTGGGGGGGTGCTGGGTGGCTCAGTTAAGCATCTGCCTTTGCCTTGGATCTTGATCTCAGGGTCCTAGGATGGAGCCTCACATTGGGCTCCCTGTTGGGTGGGGAGCCTGCTTGTCCCTCTGCTGGTCCTCCTGTTTGTATTCTCCCTCTCTCTCCTGCTTTCTGTCAAATTAATAGATAAAATCCTTTTTTTTAAAGGTTTTATTTATTTATTTGACAGAGATCACAAGTAGGCAGAGACGCAGGCGGCGGTGGGGGGGGGAAGCAGGCTCCCTGCTGAGCAGAGAGCCCGATGTGGGACTCGATCCCAGGACCCTGGAATCATGACCTGAGCCGAGGGCAGAGGCTTTAACCCACTGAGCCACCCAGATGCCACAATAGATAAAATCTTAAAAATATATATAAAATAAATAAAAATAACTTTAGGAGTGCCTGGCTGGCTCAGTTGGTAGAGCGTGCGACACTTTTTTTTTTTTAATTTTTAAAGATGTTTATTTCTTAGAGCAGTGGGGGAGAGTGGGGGAGGGGTGGGAGAGGGAGAGAGAAACGCAAACGGATTCCATGCTGAGTGTTATCCCATAACCCTGAGCTGAAACTAAGAGGTAGACACTTAACCTTCTGTGCCACCCAGCTGCCCCAACTGAGTGTGCAACTCTTGATCTTTGGGTTGTAAGTTTGAGCTCCACACTGGGTGTAGAGATTACTTAAAAATAAATCTTTTTAGAACTTAATAAAAAATATTTTTCTTATTGTACTTTGTTTACACTGGGGAATTGAAAGTGCATATAAGCAAAAAAATTTTTTTTAAGATTTTTTATTTATTTACTTGACAGAGATCACAAGCAGAGAGAGAGGAGGAATCAGGCTCCCCATTGAGCAGAGAGCCTAATGTGGGGCTCGATCCCAGGACCCTGGGATCATGACCTGAGCCTAAGGCAGAGGCCCTAACCCACTGAGCCACCCAGGCGCCCCAAGCAAAAAGAATTTTAAAAAATTAAAGTGGCGGTGTTGATTAGAATTCATTTTGGAATTTAGGTGTTTGAGGTTTTGTTGTATTAGTGTCTCTACTTTTAGTGTACTTCATATTTTTCATAATAAATAAATGTATAAGAAAGTCACATAACCCTGACATAAAACAGTGGTTTTTGTATATCTTCAAAGAGATGAAGTCATAAGTTTTGAGGTTAAATAAAGAAAAGAACCAGTGTTCTTACCCTCCAAATCAATGATTTTCAAACTATGCTTAAGGAGGAATTAAATCTTTAAAAACTGAATAATTGGGCATTTACCAACTTATGGAAAATACATTTTTTTAAAAGGCTAATAGATAAAATATTTTCAAGTTTAATTTTTTAAAAAAACTTGGTACCCACTTCACAGATACCAAAGTAAGTGAACAAGTAGCAACATCAGAAGATATTTACAAGGGCATCATTTAAAAGTTCATGTGATCAGTAGTTAGGATTTGAGAATGTCTATATAAAGTCATATTCCCTGCTAATCAACATACTCCTGGATGATTCCACAAAGGCTGGTGAGTTACTTATTCCACCTGAGCATTTTTTTTTCCACCTGAGCATATTTTGAAGTGAACTAGAGAATAACAGAAAAACAAATGATTATAAATACAGTAGTAGATTTATGTGCAGAGTGTTATGACAGCATAGGGCCTAAAGGAGCGCCAAGGAAGGCTTTTAGGAGATATGACACTTGAGCTGAATTTAAAGCATATGTGGTCTGTTGGGTGGCTAAGTTTGTTGGGTGTCCTACTTTTGGTTTTGGCTCTGGTTATGATCTCAGGGTCCTGAGATCAACCCCCATGTCAGGCTCCATGCTTAGTGGAGAGTCCGCTTGAGATTCTCTCTGTTCCTTTTCCTCTCCCACTGCACACATATGCTTGCTCTCTTAAATAAGTAAATCTTTAAAAATAAATAAAGGGGCGCCTGGGTGGCTCAGTCAGTTATGTGTCTGCCTTTGGCCCAGGTCGTGATCGCAGGGTCCTGGAATTGAGCCCTGCATCAGGCTTCCTGCTTAGTGGGGAATCAGCTTCTCCCTCTGCCTCTCACCTGCTCATGCTCTTTCTCCTTCTCTCTCTCAATAAATACAATCTTAAAAAATAAAGGCTATACTGTGTATGGACCAGCATGTGGTGTTCCATACACCATATGTGAGGTGGCAGAAGAAAGCATGGAACTATGGAGTTGCAGAAATTTCAGAGTGGTAGAAGGAGAGATGTTTGTGGATATGTGGCTGTTAGTGAGTCTGGTTAACTAGCCAGGATCATTTAAGGAAAAGCACATATTGCCATGCTAAGGAGTTTGAACTTTATTTTGAAGAAAGGGAGAGGGTGCTGAAAGGTTCAGTAGAGAAATAACATGATTTAGTTTTTAGAAAGTCTTTGCTAGAATTACAGAAGATATAAATAAAAGGAAGAAAAAACTAGAGACAAGGAAATCATTTGGAAGGCTCTAACTGGAAACCAGGAGAGAATTGAGAAGGGCTAATTTAAGTAGTAAGGATGGAAAAAGAAGGTAGGTTTCAGAGTGTATAGATGATAGGCTCTACAGAACTGCAGTGCATGTGGAAGTTTGGGAGTAAAGAGGTGAAGAAAATGGAAGTTTCCTGGTTGCAGTAACTAGGTGGATGGTGGTGCCATTAATGAATTTAGGGAATTTTAGAGGCAGCACAGGCTGAGGAAATTAAGATGATCTCTTTTTTAAAAAAAATTTTTACTTACTTATTTTCTTGAGAGAGAGAGAGTGTGTGTGTGAGCACACACAAGCGTACTCATAGGAGCCAGGGTTGGGATGGGTAGAAGGAGAGACTCTCAAGTCAGCTTTATCTGAGCATCCAGCCAGACACAGGGATCAATCCCATGACCCTGAGACCACAACCTGATCCCAAACCAAGAGTTGGTTACTTAATTGACTGAGCCACCCAGGTACCCCTCTTTAATTTTTTTAAAGATTTTCTATAACCTCTATACCCAATGTGGGGTTTGCACTTAAAACCCTGGGATTGAGTTGCATGGTTTACTGACTGAACCAGCCAGGTGCCCCAGATACCATTTTGAATATGCCTAATTTGAGGGGGCTGTGGGACTTCTCTATAGCTATGTCCAATAAGGTCTGTACTATAAACGTACAGATTTAGTAGTCACAACCTCATTAGTAGAATACATGGTTCCTTAGAAGAAAGTTAACCAAATAATGAGGCTTATGATATACTTAGTGGAGCCTAATAAACTTCAGAATACATAAATACCCCTGCCATTTTGGAGCTATATTCTAGCAGAGGGTGGGGATGTGAAATTAGTAAAATGTATATAGTATGTTAAATGGTGAAAGATGTTCTTTGGAGACTAATTAAGCAGGGAAATGGGATAGGGCATCAGAATCACTTTTAGGGGGCTGCTTTTTTTTTTAAATTTATTTTTAAGTAATCTCTACACCCAATGTGGGTCTTGAATTTATAACCCAGAGATCAAGAGTTGCATGCTCTACCCACTGAGCCAGCCAGGCACCCTACTTTAGAGGTCTTCTTAAAACACAGACTATTAACTCCACACCTACAGTTTCTGTTTCAGAAAATTGAGTTTCAGAATTCACACTTTTTACAAGTTCGTACATGATGCTAATGTTACTGGGCTTGGGGCACACTTTGAGAATCACTGGAATAGAGAATTTCTAAAGGGGGAATAATGTTGCAGTTTTAAAGAAGGTAGTTAAAATGAGCCTCACTGGGGCGCCTGGGTGGCTCAGTGGGTTAAGCCTCTGCCTTCGGCTCAGGTCATGATCTCAGGGTCCTGGGATCGAGTCCCACATCGGGCTCTCTGCTCAGCAGGGAGCCTGCTTCCCTCTCTCTCTCTGCCTGCCTCTCCATCTACTTGTGATTTCTCTCTGACAAATAAATAAATAAAATCTTTAAAAAAAAAATAAAATGGGCCTCACTGATGTGGGTGGGTGGGGGACGGGTGAAATACATAAAGGTAATTAAGAATATGCTAAACAGTATGGAGGTGCCTCAGAAAGTTGAAAATAGAGCTATCATACAACCTACCCGCAAAATACAAATGTAGTGATCCAAAGGGGCATGTGCACTCCAGTGTTTATAGCAGCAATGTCCACAATAGCCAAACTATGCAAAGAATAGTAGATGTCCATCAACAGATGAATGGATAAAGAAGAAGTGGTATTACACAATGGAATATTATGCAGCCATTAAAAAATGAGATCTTGCCATTTGTAATGATGTGGATGGAACTAGAGGGTTTTATGTTAAGCAGAGTAAGTCAGTCAGAGAAAGACAATTATCATATGATCTCACTGAGGAATTTGAGAAGCAATATAGAGGATCATAGGGGAAGGATCATAGAGGATCATAGAGAAAAATGAAACAACATGAAACCAGAGAGGGAGATAAACCATACTGAAACAAACAGAGTTGCTGGAATAGAGGGGAGTGGGAGGGATGGGGTCACTGGGTGTTGGACACTGGGGAGGGTATGTGCTATGGTGAGTGCTGTGAATTGTCTAAGACTGATGAACCACAGACCTGTACACCTGAAACAAATAATACATTGTATGTTAAAAAAATATACTTACTGTGATAAGCACCGAATAATCTATAGAATTGTTGGATGATTATATTGTACACCTGAAAAAAGAAAGAAAAAAAATGGGCCTCACTGAGATGGTGACATGTGAATGAATACTTGGAACAAGGGTGTTGGTCATTTGGATATCTGGATGAAGAGCTGCCTGTGCAGGAGACCTGAGATTGGAGCATGCCTGGCATGTTTAAGAACAGCAAGACTAGTATTGCTAGAGCTCATGTGAGTGAAGAAGAGTTGAAGGTTGAAGCCATGCGAGACAGAGAAATCTGGATTATAGGTGGCTTTGTAGATGATCCAGAGGATTTTGAGAGTTCAGCATATGGGTAGTAGTTAAAGTCTGAAGCCTAGGTGAGATTGTCAGAGAAAGAGCAAGCCAACTCAACTGCATGATTCCTGGCATAGGATGGTGGGGTCATTAGTTAAGACACTGAGAACAGGAAAGTTTGGATGACTCTAAGAGACATTTTGAAGCAAGGAACAGTAGAATTTAATGACTTCCCAAAGGGAATGACTGATGGAAAGATGGTACTTTGACTTCATTTTTACAACTGAGGGGAGAATAGTTGAAAATGGGCCAGGGGTGGGGGGGAAGGTTAGCAGGAGTAATTAGGAAAAGGGGTTGGCATTTCTGAAAAGTAGTAAGTAACAATTCCCTGTTTACTTTGTTGCCTTATGAAATGACTAGTACTAAGAAAACTCAAGTATAACTTATAATTCACTTTTTCATAGAATATTTTAGTGAGGGTGCTTGCATGGTTCGGTCAGTTAAGCATCTGCCTTTAGCTCAGGTAATGATCTCTGGTCCTGGGATTTAGCCTTGCAGCAGTCTTCCTGCTCAGCAGTAGAGTCCGCTCCTCCTTCTCCCTCACTCTGTCCCTCTACCCCTCCTCCTGCTCATGCTTTGTCTCTTCTCACTCTCTCTCAAATAAATAAAATCTTAAAAAAAATTTTTTTTTTTAGTGAAAAAAAGTGTAACCACTTACATTAAGTCAACATCTTATAACAATTTTTAATATTGACATTCTGGCATTCTAAAAATATTCCAAACTATTATTTTTTAAAATAGGAAAATGGACGCTGTATTACTAAGCTGGAAAACATGGGGTTTCGAGTGGGACAAGGATTGATAGAAAGGTGAGCAGAATGGATTTGAAAATTTTCTTCCAGGTAGGTTATAAACAAAGGTGATCCCTTTCAAAAGATTGTATAAAATTTGAAATGTTTTAATTCCTAAATTTTACTTATTCTCTGTTCTTTAATTCACGGATTAAAATTTCTTTTTAGGTCTGATGCTATTTTAATTCTGTTATCCAACTTTCATGTTTTAATATTTGACGAAAATGTATATGTATGCTTTAGACTTTTTTCCTAAAAAATTTGGTGTACTGAAACAACTATCTAAAATCTTGTTGCATTTTCTACTTAAGGTCTAGTAGGTTCTTTAACCTAAATGGATTTCTGTTTAAATGCAAGGGATGGAAATGCTTTAGAGTCTGTGTTTATGTGTTTAGTAATCTTGTAATTTATAGATCAATTCATAAGGCATTCCTTTCTCATCTGAATAGCTGAATCTGGTTATATTTTATATAACAATACCATGATTATGCTTAGCCTTTTTTTAATGTGCTAGAATGAATTGTACATAAAATTGCTGCTTACTATTAAGACTAATTTTAGCACCATAATTACATAACAATGTGAATTGAGATGGGGTCTTCTTTTCTTGGTGCTTATCACTTTATGACTGTCAATAAATGTTCACTGCTGTTCTGGCATTTCAAAATTAGTGAATAATATAACCCTCCTGCTTTCTTTGGAGGAAAAATACTAATTACTTTCAGTTGGTTTTTTTAGGTTTACAAAAGATACTGCGAGGTTCAAGGATGAGTTAGATATCATGAAGTTCATTTGTAAAGATTTTTGGACTACAGTATTCAAGAAACAAATCGACAATCTAAGGACAAATCATCAGGTATTTAGACAGATTAAGGCCTATTTTTTAAGCCTTTAACTTAATGTAAATGTTCTATTTTAGTCATTTATTTAATATATAAAACAATAATTTCTAGTCAACTTTGAAATGTTTCTTTTATATGTTACTAATATATCATTACTTTTTTCTGTAATAAGATATAGTGAATAAGAACAAAGAGACAAATATCGGTAATGATAGCTGGTTTTTTTCCCTAATTAAATAACTTAAGTTTTAAAAAGTAGCATATGTCAGAATGATAAAGGTTTTAGGATTTGGTTCCTTAGTTATTATTACTTGGTGGTAATTTTCTGCGAAACCGCAGATATGTCACATTTGTTTTTAGAGTACTCGCTAAAGTTTAATTTATAGAGCATATTTAACTTTTTTTTTTTTTAAGATTTTATTTATTTACTTGACAGAGGGAGAGATCACAAGTAGGCAGAGGGACAGGGAGAGGGAGAGGGGTAAGCAGGCTCCCTGCTGAGCAGAGAGCCCCATGCAGGCCTAGATCCCAGGGCCCAAGACCACGATCTGAGCCGAAGACAGAGGCTTAACCCACGGAGCCACCCAGGCACCCTGCACATATTTAACTCTTAAGTAACTCTTGCATTATTTAGTTGATGTCATTAATCTCTTAAAATAATTTGTTAATATAAGATTTAATAGATTACATGGAAAATTATGCATCTAAGTAGATTTACTTTGTTTTTTGAAACTCAAGGAAATATTTAGAGTGGATCTGACATTTTGATTAAGGATTAGAAAATGAAAATAATTTTTTTTTTAAAGATTTTTTATTTATTTATTTGGCAGAGAGAGATCACAAGTAGGCAGAGAGGCAGGCAGAGAGAGAGAGAGGAGGAAGCAGGCTCCCCGCTGAGCAGAGAGCCCGATGCGGGACTCGATCCCAGGACCCTACCCGAAGGCAGCGGCTTAACCCACTGAGCCACCCAGGCGCCCCTAGAAAATGAAAATAATTTATCTTATAGCTACCACTAGCTTTAATTTTTTTCATATAACAATATCTTTGTAAATATTGAAATGCTAATGGGAAGAAGTGACTGATTATTGGCTTTCTAGATATGAGCTAATATATAACTGCTAATTCTACCCGGACATGTATTTCTGATTCCTTTGCACTAGACTGTGGGTTCTTTAAGGATAGGAACTATTTTATGCATCTTTTTATATATTTTTTTTAAAGATTTTATTTATTTATTTGACAGAGAGAGAGATCACAAGTAGGCAGAGAGAGAGAGAGGAGGAAGCAGGCCTCCCGCTAAGCAGAGAGCCCTATGTGGGACTCGATCCCAGGACCCCCGAGATCATGACCCGAGCCGAAGGCAGCGGCCCAACCCACTGAGCCACCCAGGCGCCCCAGCATCTTTTTATCTTTAATATCATCTTTTTTTAAGTTTTTTTTGTAATTTTTTGTAACTTACAGTAACAATTTTTTTTTTTACTTTTTTAAAAAGATTTTATTTATTTCACAGAGAGAGACACACAGCAAGAGAGGGAACACAAGCAGGGGAGTAGGAGGGGGAGAGCAGGCTTCCCACTGAGCAGGGAGCCCAATGTGGGGCTCCATTCCAGGACCCTAGGATCATGACCTGAGCTGAAGGCAGTTGCTTAACCAACTGAGTCACCCAGTCACCCCTGTATCTTGAGTATCTTAAAGCATTCAAGAAATATTGTTGTTATAAAGTTCTGAACAACTCTTCAGCTTGAGCACTGCAAAATTCCTTCATTTAAAGAAATTTGACCAGTGGAAAGGAGAGTTTTAATACCTTAAAAAAACTCTTGAATTGTTTTGAAGGGAAGAAATAATTTTTTTTTAACATTTAAAAAAAAATTTTTTTTTATAAACATATAATAGATTTTTATCCCCGGGGGTACAGGTCTGTGAATCGCCAGGTTTACACACTTCACAGCACTCACCATAGCCTATACCCTCCCCAGTGTCCATAAGCCCACCCCGCTTCTCCCAACCCCCCTCCCCCCAGCATCCCTCAGTTTGTTTTGTGAGATTAAGAGTCACTTATGGTTTGTCTCCTTCCCAATCCCATCGTTTCATTTATTCTTCTCCTACCCCTTTAACCCCCCATGGTGCATCACCACTTCCTCATATCAGGGAGATCATATGATAGTTGTCTTTCTCCGCTTGACTTATTTCGCTAAGCATGATACCCTCTAGTTCCATCCATGTCGTCGCAAATGGCAAGATTTCATTTCTTTTGATGGCTGCATAGTATTCCATTGTGTATATATACCACATCTTCTTTATCCATTCATCTGTTGATGGACATCTAGGTTCTTTCCACAGTTGGCTGTTGTGAACATTGCTGCTATAAACATTTGGGTGCATGTGCCCCTTTGGATCACTACGTTTGTATCTTTAGGGTAAATACCCAGTAGTGCAATTGCTGGGTCATAGGGTAGTTCTATTTTCAACATTTTGAGGAACCTCCATGCTGTTTTCCAGAATGGTTGCACCAGCTTGCATTCCCACCAACAGTGTAGGAAGGTTCCCCCCTTCTCCGCAACCTCGCCAGCATCTGTTATTTCCTGACTTGTTAATTTTAGCCATTCTGACTGGTGTGAGGTGATACCTCATTGTGCTTTTGATTTGTATTTGAAGGGAAGAAATAATTTTTAAGGACTACAGACTACACTGACTTTTGATGTTTTTTCTATTTTTGAAACAGGGCATCTATGTACTTCAGGACAACAAATTTCGTCTGCTTACTCAGATGTCTGCAGGAAAGCAGTATTTAGAACATGCGTCTAAGGTATTTAACAAAGTGGAAGATTGGGGTTTTCATAGGGAAAGTACAATGCCAACCACAACAGACTTATGAGTTTAAAATAGGTTTTAAAGTTGTTCTTTTTTGTTTAAGCACTTCTCTTTCTTTCTTGTTTTTAAAGATTTTATTTATGGGATGCCTGCATGGCTCAGTTGGTTAAGTGTCTGCCTTTGGCTCCAGTCATGATCTTAGTGTCCTGGGATGGAGTCCTGAATTGGGCTCCTTGCTTAGCAGGGAACCTGCTTCTCTCTCTCTGCCTGCCATTCCCCCTGCTTGCATTCTCTATCTCTCGCTCTCTCTTTCTCTCTCTGACAAATAAATAAATAAATAAAATCTAAATAAATAACTAAAGATTTTTTTTATTTGAGAGAGAGAGCACGCACAAGTGGGGGAGGAGCAGGGGAAGAGGGAGAAGCAGACTCTCCACTGCATAGCACAGAGCCCTATGCAGTATCACTACCTGAGTGGAAGGCAGATGCATAAACAACTGAGCCACCCAGGTGCTCCTGTTTAAATTCTTTTCTATGAAATAGGAGACAGGTATTCATCATATTAAAATAGTCTATATTAACCTATAGCTGAATAGGTTTATGATGACTAATGAAACACTGTAACCAAATGCCATTGAAATGTAAGTTAATGTTAGATTCTTGAATATAGCATAGATATATCAGAAAAGATAGTCTAGCTTATAAAACTGGCCTTAGTTATGTGAAATTGCTCACCTCAGTTTATATTTACAATCTCCTTTAGTTAATTAAAGTTTTTTAATATTGTTAACATTTGTTTCAAAGAATACATGTTTTGTGTTAAGTGTATCTGTTTTTGGGTTTGTATTATGTAAGACAACTTAAGTGGTGATTCTTAACTTTATGGTTTTGTTTTTTTTTTAATTTGACAGAGAGAGCCATCACAAGTAGGCAGAGAGGCAGGCAGAGGGAGAGGGGGAGGCAGGTTCCATGTTGAAAAGAGAGCCTGATGTGGGGCTTAATCCCAGGACCCTGAGATCATGACCTGAGCTGAAGGCAGAGGCTTAACCCACTGTGCCACCCAGTGCCCCTATGTATTATTTTTTTAGTAGTGTTTTATTTTTTAAAAAAGATTTTATTTATTTATTTATTTGACAGAGACAGCGAGAGGGAATACAAGCAGGGAAAGTGGGAGAGGGAGAAGCAGGTTCCCTGCTAAGCAGGGATCCCGATATGGGGCTCGATTCCAGGACCCTGGAATCATGTCCCTAAGCTGAAGGCAGACACATAATGGTTGAGCCACCCAGGTGCCCCTATTTGTGTATTTTTATTTTATTTTTATTTGAGAGAGAGCAAGAGGGAGAGCACAAGCTGGGTGAAGGGCAGAGGGAGAAGCAGACGCCCTGCTGAGCAGGGAGCCCGATGTGGGGCTCAATCCCAGGACCCTAGGATCATGACCTGAGCCAAAGGCAGATACTTAACTGATTGAGCCACCCAGGTGCCCCAGCAATGACTTACTAATAGCAAGGCTTAACTAAATCTCATATTTATCAATAGCATTGCTATCTTTGTAAATTCTTAATATTCTTTACATTTTGTTCCTTTCAGTATTTAGCATTTACGTGTGGCTTAATAAGAGGTGGCTTATCGAACTTGGGGATAAAAAGTATTGTCACGGCTGAAGTGTCTTCAATGCCAGCCTGTAAGTTGAATTCACATTCCTTAAAAATGTTTTTAGTGATTATTTTTTCAAGTCTGGTCTTTTTCTGCTTGTTTTGTTAACTTAGAGAAAATTTAAAAATGCTAAAGCCATTTCGTTTTACTTTTATCAATGTTAACATTTAATGTAATATGTAGAATATTTTATTCATATTCAGTGATTTTTAAATTCATAATAGACAGTGATTTAAGAAGGTGTGCTAATGTAATCCAAATGTATAAGACAGTTTAAGTGGTGATACTTTTATATATTTATGTATTTATTTTTATTAATGTGAGAGAGAGCAAGAGTGAGTGATAGAGCATAAGCGGTTGGCCAGGGGGAGGGAAGAAGCAGAGGGAGAGGGAGAAGCAGAGTCCCTGCCGAGGACCCTGGGATCATGACCTGAGCCAAGGCAGATGCTTAACCAACTGAGCCTCCCAAGTGTCCCTATGTATTTATTCTTTAAGATTTATTTATTCTGGGGGTGGGGAAGGGCAGAGGGAGAGAGAATCCCAAGTGGACTTTGTGTTCAGTGCGGAGCCTGACATAGGGCTTAATCCCAAGACCCCGAGATTATGACCTGAACTGAAACCAAGAGTCAGATGCTCTACCAGCTGAGCCACCCCAGTGCCCTGTGATTCTTAACTTTTTAAGGAAATTTTCTGCATTATTCTTTTAATAAATTTCCCTGTAGCATTAAAAGTCTTTTTTTTTTTTAAGGATTTTATTTACTTATTTGACAGACAGAGATCACAAGTAGGCAGAGAGGTAGGCAGAGAGAGAGAGAAAGGGAAACAGGCCTCCAGCTGAGCAAGAGAGCCCGATGTGGGCCCGATCCCAGAACCCTAAGATCATGACCTGAGCCGAAAGCAGAGGCTTTAGCCCACTGAGCCACCCAGGCGCCCCTAAAAATGTCTTTTTAAAAACAGTTTTCTAGGGGCACCTGGGTGGCTCAGTGGGTTAAAGCCTCTGCCTTCGGCTCAGGTCATGATCCCAGGGTCCTGGGATCTAGCCCCGCATCAGGCTCTCTGCTCCACAGGGATCCTGCTTCCTCCTCTCTCTCTCTCTCTCTCTCTCTCTCTCTTTTTTTTTTTTTAAAGATTTTATTTATTTATTTGACAGAGAGATCACAAGTAGGCAGAGAGACAGGCAGAGAGAGAGGAGGAAGAGCAGGCTCTCTGCTCAGCAGAGAGCCCGATGTGGGACTCCATCCCAGGACCCTGAGATCATGACCTGAGCTGAAGGCGCGGCCCAACCCACTGAGCCACCCAGGCGCCCCCACTCTATTTCTTTTCTATTCACAATGATAATAGGCAGTGAAATACCTAAAAGGTAGAAATCACAAAGAGAAGCAAAGATACCTATTCACAAAACAAATAATCATCTCATAAAAATGAAACTGACTTTATTGAGTATTATGAAAAGTTGTTTGACATAGCAGGTTTCTTCATTGAAACTACTTTCTGATGTCACAGAAAATTGATGTTTAGACTTGTTTTCTTTGTACCTAAAATCAGGAATGATTTTTCTTTCTTTTTTTTTTCCCCCCTTAGGCAAATTTCAGGTAATGATACAGAAGCTATAAAACATACTGAAATACAAGGCAAGGCTTCAACAGTGTAAAGAGATAAATTATTCCTGTATAAAATACTTCAAGTAGCAACGATTTAATTACATTATTGGGCATTTGATTTGGTATAAGCTATTTGCTAACTTATGTAATGAAAGATGCACTCTTAAGTAGGAGTAATGTTGTATTTTATTAATTTAACACAGACCTTGTTAAAGCAGATAAGGAGACATTCTACCATAACACAGATTTTACTGAAACTATTCAGAATGAAAAAACCTGATTTCAAATAACTAAATCCCAATGTGTAGGACCCTTATTTTAAACATTCTTATTTGCTTATAGTGGTGTGTATTTAACAACAGAGAAGCAAAACTCAGGGTTTGATAAATTTAGCATTAAGAAAAGTATGCATCAATCAGAATCATTTCTGTAAGAGTGAACAAATTTTGGTTTTGCTTTATGAATTTGTTTTAGTTATTTAAGAAAAGCAAACAGACACTAAATTAAACAATTTTTATTTTATTATAATTTATTTCTATTAAGAATTTTTATGCCTATGAGGATTTTATTATATACATCGTGTATTATGTGTTTGTGTGATATATATATATCCTATGTAATCACCTATATTGCTTAAAAAGTTCATTTTACTTTAACAGGATTTTGTCCTTAATTTTACTTTAATAGAATTCGGTCCTTGAGAGCTCCATTAATATAATAAAAGTGAAATATAGATTAGTTTAAGTGTGAAGTCAGTGACTCCAGGGCCAAAGAATATTACATATTTAAGGAAGGAATTTTATACTTACTCCTGTTACAGTCTTGACTTTCAGCTTCTCTCCCCATGTGTGGAAGGGCTGGTGAAGGTTCTAAATCCTTATCTTTATTCCCTAATTACTATTTTGCAAGAGCAGAGAGGTGGATAATTGAATTAGGCACACCAACTTGAGCAGAGGGGTGGTGGATAACTGGATTACGCACACCAACTTTCACTGGACACTATCTTCTCAGTGGGTTGGGGTCAGTGCTCACCTTGTATGTCTGTCATCTCTTCCATTTGATAATCAAGAGGACAGGCATAAAGATGAAAACCATCAGATTAAGGATAGTGGGGTGCAGAGATAGAAAGTACCTTAACTGTGCTTCTGAATTCCCAATCCTGGAACTGCTTTTCCTTTGAACTTTTTGTTACATGAAATAATAAATTCCTTAACTTGTTCAATCTACTTTTGGTTCTGTATTTTGTTACTTCCTGTACACCTTAAGCTTAAAATATGTTATATGTCAAGTATATCTCAAGCTGGGAAAAATTAGTATGCAAACTTGTATGTATAAAGATTTTCCCTAGTTAGGTGTTCACTGATGGCATTTGATTAAATTATGGTACTGACATATAAGAAAACACTGTGCAGCTGGTGAAAAGGAGGAAATCTACGTGCATTTATTTACGAGCATGGAATGCTGTTAATTGATGTTAAGAGAAAAAAGTTTATTATAGGATACTACAGATATAATGTATAAATATAGATGATTGTGAATATCAGCCTGCAAAGTTAAAAGTAAACTTTAAGTAGATGGAGATTTTTTACTTTTAGCTTTATATTATTTAGGTTTTAAAGTAATCATTTGCCACAATAAGGATATTTATATTTGAGGTAAGAAATCATGATAAATCAGTGATTTTTTAAAAAGATTTTATTTATTTGACACAGAGAGATCACAAGTAGGCAGAGAGGCAGGCAGAGAGAGGAGGAAGCAGGCTCCCTGCTGAGCAGAGAGCCTGATGAGGGACTCGATCTCAGGACCCTGAGATCAAGACCCGAGCCGAAGGCAGCAGCTTAACCCACTGAGCCACCCAGGCGCCCTAAATCAGTGGTTTTTAAGCTGTGTTTTTTTGAGTCCTCTAAGTTTCACAGGGTGACCTCGGCTGAGAGTTGGTAGGGGGGAGAGTACAGGCGTGAAGCTAGTGGAAGTTGAGAGGCCACCTAGTAGAGGCCTTGAATTAGGGAGAAAGGCATTATAGAGACTAATCAGCAGAGAGGATTTATTATACCTCAGGATGACCAGTGCCACAGAGAAGAGATTGTTTACTACATAAAAGACAAGCCAGTGATACACATCATCAAGTATTTAAGCCGGTATGCTTGAGGAACCGGGTACGCCATTGTTTCCTCTTTCAAAAGGGGGACTCTGGGTCATCAGCTATAGACTGCCTAGAAGAAGGAATGCTTCTCTACTCTCGCACAAAGTTGTATCAACCCCATCCAAACTTCCCTTTTTGAATAATAACCCTTTCTTTGAAGCAGGAGTTCTTTGGAGGAATATTGGAGAAAACTCTCAGGACCCATACCTGGGATGGGACAGGATAGTGGTGAAAACTCATTTCCTCATGGTATAAGGTTCTGTTTCTTTTCTTTCTTTTTTTTTTTTTTTTTAACGTTTTGGGGGCCATGGGCGCCTATTTAGAAGTGTATTGATGTATGAACTCCTCACAATGTTTTTATACACAAGTAAAATACATTAACACTACAAAGGAAATAGTTGTACTGATGTTATGAAAATATTTTTAAAATGTAATAATACTTTATAGTAAGGCAATATATTTAAAATATAGGTGAGAGGCCAAAAAATAAATAAATAAAAATAAAATACTGGCAAGGGGCGCCTGGCTGGCTCAGGTGAAGAACATGTTCTTGATTTCTGGATCATGAGTTTGACCTGCTCCGTTTCCAATAATTGCATTATTTCATCTTAATTATAGTTCTCAAGGCCGCTTAATGAACAGCATACTTGTTTTGTTTTTTTGTTAAAGAGATATATTTTTCAAAAGTAGAAAACAATACTGTCACGGCCATACCACCCTGAATGTGCCCATCTCGTCTGATCTCAGAAGCTAAGCAGGGTCGGGCCTGGTTAGTACTTGGATGGGAGAAAACTATACTGTATGGTTGTGATGGGGTGGCTCAGTGGGTTAGGTGTCTGACTTGACTTTAGCTTGTGTCATGATCTTGGGGTTGTGAGATCGAGCCCTGGGTCAGGCTCCACAATGGGCATGGAACCTGCTTAAGATTCCCTTCCTCTGCCCCATCCTCCTCCCTCTCTGAAAAAACTAGGGGGTGCATGGATGGTTCAGTGGGTTAAGCCTCTGCCTTCCACTCAGGTCATATCAGAGTCCTGGGATCGAGCCCCACATCGGGCTCTCTTCTCAGTAGGGAGCCTGCTTCCCTCTCTCTCTGCCTGCCTCTCTGCCTACTTGTGATCTCTGTCAAATCAATAAATAAAATCTTTAAAAAAATTAAAAAAAAACAAAACTATACTGTGTACTGCATACATAAACTGTTTAGTCAGTGGCTTCTACTAACCATAATGACACAGTTTGATCTCTCAGGTCTAGTGATCAAACCTCATAAGAAGACTTAGGACTGGAGATGTCACTAGAATCTGTCCATTTGGCAGGGGGTGCCTGGGTGGCTCAGTTAAGCATCTGCTTTCTGCTCAGATCATGATCTGAGTCCCGCATCTGGCTCCTTGCTCAGTGAGGAACCCGTTTCTCCCTCTGCCTACTGCTTCCCCTGCTTGTGCTTGTTCCCCCCATCCACCCCATGTCAAAAAAAACCTAACTTTAAAAAAAAGATTTTGATAGTGTGCACATGCACATGAGCAGTGGGGAGGGGCAGTGGGAGAGGGAAGCAGACTCCCCACTGAGCAGGGAGCTGGATGCTGGAGTTGATCCCAGAACTGTGCAATAGTGACCTGGGCCAAAGGCAGATGCCAACCAACTGAGCCACTCAGGTGCCCCAGATCTGCAGATATTTCCAAGCTCTTTTCCTTTTCTCTATCCCATCCCCCCCACCTCCTACTGGAAAGGCTTAAAATTTTATTTCTCCCACCTTCCTCGGAGCTAGAGGTGATTGTGTTATACAATTGTGGCCAACAGATGAACATATATCTGCTGTGAATTTTGGGGAAAGTTTTTGCTTTTATGAGAAAATCAGATGTGGAAGGCTCGGCGTCGTTCCCCCTTTTCTGGTCTTGAATACAGACGAGTTGTCTAGAACTGCAGTGACCATCTTGTTACCATAAGGAAAAGGCCACAAGACTCTCAAAGACATTGGTAGTGTGGAGTCATTGACCCAATGCCAGTAGCCAGCTCTTCCTGACTTCTGGGCATGTGACAAGAATCCCTACTAAAAAACTGCTGCTGGGGCGCCTGGGTGGCTCAGTGGGTTAAAGCCTCTGCCTTCCGCTCGGGTCATGATCCCAAAGTCCTGGGATCAAGTCCCACATCAGGCTCTCTGCTCAGCAGGGAGCCTGTTCCCTCCTCTCTCTGCCTGCCTCTCTGACGACTTGTGATCTCTGTCAAATAAATAAATAAAATCTTTAAAAAAAATAAAAAATAAAAAACTGTTGCTATGTGAATCATCTGTTAAAGTAGAAAACATTCCTGCCTGATAAAGAAATAGAAAAATTCTAAGTGATATGAGCTAGATCGACAGACAACAGATGACTTATTAGGGTATAACAAAATGATTTAAGAAAAAGTTTTATGTAATAAAGCAGTTAGAAAAGTATTGAGCTGGGACACCTGAGTAGCTCAGTTGGTTAAGCTGCTGCCTTCAGCTCAGGCCATGATCCCAGGGTCCTGGGATCAAGTCCCATGTTCGTGCTCCTTGCCCTGCAGGGAGCCTGCTTCTCTCTCTGCCTCTGCCTACCACTCTGCCTGCTTATGTATGTTCTCTCTGACAAAAAAAAAAAAAAAAAAATTATTGATGGAATGCCTGGGTGGCTCAGTTGGTTAAGAGGCTGCCTTCGGCTCAGGTCATGATCCTGGCAACCTGGGATCGAGTCCTACATCAGGCTCCTTACTCGGCAGGGAGTCTGCTTAGCCCTCTGCCTCTGCCTGCCACTCTGCCTGTGCTTGCTCTCTCTCTCAAATAAATAAAATCTTAAAAAAAAAAAAAGGTATTGAGCTTAAAGAGAAAACATTTGATTAGTTTGTTGCTGACTATAAAAACATTTGCCATTTAACCAAGATTATCTTAATTCTAAGGATATTTATTCATTGTCTGTTGTTTTGCTCAAGAGTCAAACAAGAGGACCCTGGGTGGCTCAGTCCATTAAGTGACTGCCCTGTGGCTCAGCAGAGTCCACTTCTCTCGCTCTGCCAATCCCCCTGTTTATGCACTCTCTTTATTTATTTAGATTTTATTTATTCATTTAATTGACGGGGAGAGAGAGACAGCAAGAGAGGGAACACAAGCAGGGGGAGGCGGGGAGGAAGAAGCAGGCTTCCCACTACGCGGGGAGCCTGGGGCTCAATCCCAGGACCCTGGGATTATGACCTGAGCGGAAGGCAAATGCTTAAAGACTGAGCCACTCAGGCGCCCCAAAGCTCTCTCTTTAATAAACAAACACAATCTTAAAAAGAAAGGGTCAAACAAGATTTTAATAACCAAAACACATTTTCAATAAGAGTTTATGTGTATATGTATAAAGAAACAATGAAAAAGCACCAATGATCTCTAAAATTTTATCATACAGTTTCTGTACAGGATGCTTCACCAATAAATGGCACTGAATTTGTTTTAAAAACATGTAATTATAGAAAACTGTTTAAACTGTTCTGTCATAAATTGGCTGGCTGGGATTTTCCAAAGAATACTTCAGACACTCAAATCAATATATCTTCCGAATGTCAACTTGTAATGCACAGGTTAAGATGAAGACCCTTCAAATAATGTTGAAGATAGGATTCAATTCTATACTTGAGTTGTCACTGTATATCCTCAGACTCAGGCTGCCTTCATCACAAGTATCTTCTATCCCAGAGAGACCAGCCAAATCAAGATGGTTCATCAGCTAAATCACGTTGGTCAAAATACCTAGTTAAAAAAAAAAAATTCATGTATATTAAAAATATTAATAGCAGCACTACTTATAATAGCAAAACACCACAAACAACCCAAACATCCATCAATAAAGGCATTCATTGACTAAACTATGGTACATCTACATAGTGGAAGACTGAGGCTTTTTATAAAAGCCTCTTTTTTTATAAAAAGAAATGAGGGGCACTTGGGTGGCTCAGTGGGTTAAGTTTCTGCCTTCAGCTTGGGTCATGATCTCAGGGTCCTGGGAGTGAGCCCTGCTTCAGGCTCTCTACTCAGCAGGGAGCCTGCTCCATACTCTACACCACCACTCCACCACCCCGCCCCCGCCACTGCCTACTTGTGACCTCTGTCAAATAAATGAATAAAATCTTTTTTAAAAAATGAGGAAAATACACTGCTATACAGTGTGATTTCTAGGATTAAGTGAAAAAAACAAGGTATAGAATAGTATATTTACTATGCTACCTTTTGTAAGGATGTGTAGGAATGCAGATATATTTATATATACTTACACTTTTAGAAAGAAACAGTAAATAGAAGGGTAAACCAAAAATTAATAAAATGGAAAACTACAGAAGAGAGAAAGGCTGGAGAGGATAAAGGTGGGTTCTAAAATATTTCAAATGCATCCTGAATTAAAATTTTAACTTTGAACAATGTAAATATTTTATGCAATTATAAAAAAAGATTAAATGAAAAAAAAAAAAAGAAAATCCCCAAACCCAACCAAATGAACCTTTATCAGGTTGTTGGCATAACCCCACAGAGGAGAATAATTTCAAGTGATCTTACATGTGATGTTCTGGTATATGTCCCTAGTGAGATATACCAGAGACAAAAGAACTGCAAATAATTCTTAAACTGATTTTAGTAGTTGTACTATCAGTAACACTGTTAGTATATTTATTCTGAAACTATTATGTGCATATTGTAGGAAAAAGCCAATAACTGTTAATGCTAGAAAACAGAATTTCAGCAGAGGAAAAAGAAACACAGCTTCAAGAAAAATCACGTCATCTTAAATCAGAACTGAAAATGAAATCTGAAGTCATGATTTCATTTTTCTCTTTCTAAGAAACACATACTTCCTACCTCTGGTCATCCAAAAGGCCTAAAGGCAATGACCAACCTAGTAACCGCTAACTTCCCTAATGTCCAAATTGTGGACTCTAAATACCATTTTCTAATTTTTTTTTAAAGATTTTATTTATTTATTTGACAGAGAGAGATCACAAGTAGACAGAGAGGCAGGCAGAGAGACAGTGGGAAGCAGGCTCACTGCCAAGCAGACACCCCGATCCTGGGCTCAATCCTAGGACCCTGAGATCATGACCTGAGCCGAAGGCAGAGGCTTAACCCATTGAGCCACTCAGGTGCCCCCCATTTTCTACTTTATTTTTTATCTTTATTTTTTTTAAGATTTTATTTATTTATTTGACAGAGAGAGATCACAAGTAGGCAGAGAGGCAGGCAGAGAGAGAGAGAGAGAGAGAGATAGGAGGAAGCAGGCTCCCTGCTGAGCACAGAGCCCGATGCGGAACTCGATCCCAGGACTCCGAGACCATGACCTGAGCCCAAGGCAGCGGCTCAACCCACTGAGCCACCCAGGCGCCCTCCATTTTCTACTTTAAAAGAGGAACCAGCACTCCTGGGAAAAAAAGCACTGATTCCAGATCTGGGGCCAGAAATGTCTAAGATACATTTGAACCATCTTGACATACCTGAAAGTAAGAAAGCTATAAAAGACCACCAGGGTTATATAGAACAAAAAGCGTAGGAACTGATCTGATGGGTTCCTGCTGACCAAACACGGAACAACCTGAGCATCAACAAAAATAATGACTGTAATATCCCTTTACCTGAATGCAGTGATCAATTTTATACTAGAAGTGGGACAACCAGATATTATGTGCCTCCTGATGTGCATACCACCACCCACGGAGTCTTGTCAAACCAAAAAAAAAACCCCTATATATAATAATCAAGCCTTTACTTTTTTTCCTTTTGAAAATTTTAAAAATTTATCTGACAGAGGGGTGCCTGGGTGGCTCAGTGGGTTAAAGCCTCTGCCTTCAGCTCGGGTCATGAACCCAGGGTCCTGGGATCGAGGCCCGCATCGGGCTCTCTCTCTCAGTGGCAAGCGTGCTTCCCCTTCTCTCTGCCTGCCTCTCTGCCTACTTGGGATTTCTCTCTCTGTCAAATAAATAAATAAAATCTTAAAAAAAAAAAAAAACATTTATCTGACAGAGAACACCGCAAGAGAGGGAACACAAGCAGAGGGAGTGGGAGAGGAGATGCAGGCTTCCCACTTAGCAGGGAGCCCGAGGCGGGGCTCCATCCCAGCATCCTGGGATCATGACCTGAGCTGAAGGCAAACACTTAACAACTGAAGCACCCAGGCACCCCAATAATCAAGCCTTTAAGACAACCTAACGGCTTACAGAAAATATGGGGGATAAATGAACACATTAAACACCAACATGAAGATAAGATATAGTTGTCAAAACCAAAACATGGGAAATTTTACAAGTCAAAGGGCTGGGTTTTTTCCAACAAATAAATAGCAAAGAGATAAACCCAGGAAACTGATGGGGAGACTCAAGAGACATATCGAACAAAAGCAATGAGTACATTTCACTTGGATCCTGACTTGGGTATTTTTGTTTGTTTTTTGGGTTGTTTTTTTTTAGCACCTACTTATTTTCCATCAACCTTATTTCCATTTTGTGTGCCTTGGTGGAAGAGCAGCTTAAGACTGCTCCGTGGGTGTTTCTATGCATTCAGTGGCCTGAGCAATGGGAGCTACAGGCTAGTCTTCAATGGCAGGCTGAGCATTCCAGTTTTCATTTAGTAGGAACTGACTGTGACCAGTCTGTGACTTCAGGATGAACTGCAGTGAACTCAGGAGCTGGAGCAGTCCATTCACCCTGAAAGTCTTCCTAGGCCACAGCCTTTTCAGCAGTGGCCTGCTCTTCCTTTTCAATCTCTTCAGGATCTCTGTAGTAGTAGAGATAAGGCATGACCTCACACGGGTGTTCATGGGAAATGGTGCCAAGCACGGATAGAACTTCCCAGGCCAGGCTCCGCCACATTAGACTCACTGAGTGAGCTCCCTTATTGCTTAAGGGATAGCAATGTGCATAGAGTGCAGAGGAGAGTCTGTGTCACACAGAGTGACCGTAGGCAGGTTAACGTAAGACAACTCTGTGTGAGGCTGTGGTCAGTCCTAGCATCAGTAACCACCAAGAAGGCTTGGCTCTAGGAAGGCTGCCTGGATCTGGTTATTGAAGGTTCCAGGGATGAAGTGGCCAGCAGGAGGGAGTGGCTCCAGTAGCAGCAGCAAACTTCAGCACAGCTTGCTGGCTAGTATTTCTGGATGACAGAACACTGACATCAACTGGGTTTTCAATGGCAACAATGGCAGAAGCTGCCCGCAGAAGCATCTCCCAGGTTCTCTCTCCAGATTTTTTTTTTTTTTTTTAAAGTAGGCTCCGCACCCAGCATGGAGCCCAACATGGAGCTTGAACTCACAACCCTGAGATCAAGACCTAAGCTGACATCAAGAGTTGGATGCTTAAACAACTGAGCCACCCAGGCACCCCTCTCTTCCGATTTATGATGTAGATACTAACACTTTCCTTTTGTAGATGTACTGCTCCATTTGGAAGTCAAGGCTGGTGCCACCTAAGTGGGTTCCTGCTGCAAGGAATTTGAGGACATCCTTCTCCATTTCCAGGATATCAAGGACTCTGGACATTGTGAAAGTTTTTCTTTAAGTTACCATGGGAATGAAGAACAACAGCATGTGGTTCGACCTCTCCCTGGCTAGTATGGAAAGGGAAAGGGTTGGATCCTGATTTGAACAATTCAAATGTGAGAAGACATTTTGGGAACAATTAAGGAATATGAAACATGAACTAGGTATCAGATAATATTGTGGAGTTATTAAATTTATTAGATATGATACCAGTATTAGAGTCATGTTTTAAAAGGTCCTAATCACTTAGATACTCTAAAACAGGAGAAATGACATGTCTGAGATTTGTTTAAAATACATTAACAAAAAAGATGAGACAAATGAAATACTCTGGTGAAGTTAATAAATGTTGAACTTGGGTGATAGATGCTGACGGGGGGCAAGTATTATTCTACTACATTCATATGTACTTGAAAATCTCGTAAGAACCTTAGGGGCACCTGGGTGGCTCAGTGGGTTAAGCCTCTGCCTTCGGCTCAGGTCATTATCTCAGGGTCCTGGAATCAAGCCCCACATCGGGCTCTCTGCTTGGCCGGAAGCCTGCTTCTCCCTCCCTCTTTACCTGCCTCTGTGTCTACTTGTGTTCTCTCTCTCTGTCAAATAAATAAATAAAATCTTCAAAAAAAAAAAGGAGCTTAAAACATTTTTCATTGATAAAATAATTAAGGTGGGTAATAGGGCTATTAAATCCCATCTGAATGGGATTCCACTCATTTGAGTAGGTATTTCTATCAGTTAGAAGTTTTTGCTTTAAAGCTGCAGGACAGGGGCGCCTGGGTGGCTCAGTGGGTTAAGCCGCTGCCTTTGGCTCAGGTCATGATCGCAGGGTCCTGGGATCGAGCCCTGCATCGGACTCTCTGCTCAGCCAGGAGCCTGCTTCCTTCTCTCTCTCTCTGCCTGCCTCTCTGTCTGCTTGTGATCTCTCTGTCAAATAAATAAATAAATAATCTTTAAAAAAAAAAACATTATAAAGCTGCAGGACAAACAAGACCAATAACAACAAAAAAACAAACCCACAAAAGAGAACAATATTTGTTCTTTTTTTTTTTTTTTAAAGTATGGATATGTTTTTTTTTTTTTTTTAATTTTATTTATTTATTTGTCAGAGAGAGAGGGAGAGAGAGCGAGCACAGGCAGACAGAGAGGCAGGCAGAGGCAGAGGGAGAAGCAGGCTCCCTGCCGAGCAAGGAGCCCGATGTGGGACTCGATCCCAGGACGCTGGGATCATGACCTGAGCCGAAGGCAGCTGCTTAACCAACTGAGCCACCCAGGTGTCCCAAGAGAACAATATTTGATACTTATATTGAGATGGCTATGACCAAGATTCAAGGTCTATGTTATCTTTTTTCAAACATTCTAGAATCTTCTTTAAGTCTTCTTTTAGAGAGCCTGCTGTGTGGGGCAGGGGGGAGAGGGCATCTTAAGCAGGCTCCATGCCAACACGGGGCTCCATCTGAGTTCATGACCTGAGCCAAAATCAAGAGTCGACGCCTAACTGACTAAGCCACGCAGGCACCCCTCTTCTGCAGGTTTCCTCTTCCCTTTTTTAAAAGATTTATTTATTTATTTATCTGACAGACAGAGATCACAAGGAGGCAGGGAGAGAGAGAGGGGGAAGCAGGCTCCCTGCCGAACAGAGAGCCCAATGCAGGGCTTCATCCCAGGACCCCAAGATCATGACCTGAGCCGAAAGCAGAGGCTTTTTAGCCCACTGAGCCACCCAGGTGCCCCTGCAGGTTTTCTTAAGTGAAGCCTATATAGTCTAAGAAAATTTTCTGGCCTAGAACATAAGTAATTAAGTAATATTCTGAGGAGAAAAAAAATAATCATGACTAATTACTTGATATTGCTTTTCTCATAACTGCACATTATAAAATATCAGTGGATTAGTAGTCAGATGTTATATTTAAGTCTCTGATTCCATTCAGTACTAGTTTACCGAACCCTAATTAATGTTTCTGAAGCTGTGTCTTCACCTGTGAAAGTAAAAGAAAAAACTCTTGAGTTGTAAGGATTAGAGACCCAGTATAAATAGCGCCTATGGCTCTCATTTAATCCTTATTACCAAGAGATAGGCAGTTTGATACGAGCATAGTCCAGAACTTAGCTCTGAAGCAAAGCTGCCTTGTTTTTGGATCCTAGCCCTACAATTTACTAGCTTTGTGATGGCAGGAAAATTGTTTTATCTTTTTCTGCCATGGTTTCCTCATCTGTAATTGGTAATAGCACCTACCTTCTAAGGATTCAATGAGTTTCTATTATGAAGCACTAAGAAAAATGCGTGGCACAAAGTGTCTAGTTAAGTATTAATTATCACCAGCAGCATAATTATTATAGATTGAGAAATTATATGTTGAATACATGTGTATTCTGAAAAAGTGTCTTGAGGAAGGATAATGGACACAGATTATTTCCCTTATCAATATTTAAACATAATATAAAGCTTTAGAAAGGTATTGGCATTAGATTAAAAACACTGACCAATGTAGGGGCGCCTGGGTGGCTCAGTGGGTTAAGCCGCTGCCTTCGGCTCAGGTCATGGTATCGAGTCCCGCATCGGGCTCTCTGCTCGGCAGGGAGCCTGCTTCCTCCTCTCTCTCTCTGCCTGCCTCTCTGCCTACTTGTAATCTCTCTCTGTCAAATAAATAATAAATAAAATCTTTAAAAAAAAAACAAAAAAAAAACCACTGACCAATGTATAAAAATATCAAGTCCAGAAAGAGACCTGAAATAAATATGTGTAGGTATAATACACACATATACTCATACACATGAACTCAGAATAAGAGAATGTTTTTAGATAAATTCCAGGTAGAAATGAAATCAAACGCATACTAAATAAAAATATGTCTAAACTGAAAATGAATAAAGTACACAGGCAATTAAAAAAAATTACAATAAAATAAAGTATTATTTTACCCTCACTGGTAATTAAACAAATGCAAATAAAAATAATTTGTATCTTTTTGTTATTAGAATGGAAACATCTGTATCAACTGAAAATGCCCAGTGCTGAATAGAAGACAGGCAGTCTCACTGACACTTTCATGGGAACACAGAAAGATATGAGTTTCTGGAAGGCCAACTATTAATAAATATCTCAGTTTTAAAATACATGCAAGCACTTCAACTTATTTCTAGGAGTTTGCCCTTAGGAAATAACAGAGCTATAACATATAAGGATCTATACTGTAGCATTATTTATAGAAAAAACTCAAAATATAGGGAATTGATATACGTATGATATTGTTTCCTTGTACCTCAATTTCCTCTGTTTGAAAATGAAAACAGTATTTTCCATTAGTAACACTATTATAAAGCAAGGAATCAAGGATTACTTACCTGCTAACCAGACAGATTAATAAATTCAAAGCAGGAACCCGCTCATCATCTTTACTGTCCTAAAGAAAAAAAAAAATCAGAAAAATGTAGAGTGTTCTCCCTAGTTTTTTTTTTTTTTAAGATTTTATTTATTTATTTGAGAGAGAGGCAGTGAGAGAGAGCATGAGTGAGGAGAAGGTCAGAGGGAGAAGCAGACTCCCCATGGAGCTGGGATCCCGATGCAGGACTAGATCCTGGGACTCCGGGATCATGACCTGAGCCGAAAGCAGTCGTCTAACCAAATGAGCCACCCAGACGTCCCTCTCCCTAGTATTTTTGAATACAATATGCAAAACATGAAACTTTTGTTAGATAATAGTAATAATCATATGGAAGTAGAAAACCTCAAAGAAAAAGGAGAAAACTAGAGAGCTAACAACCCTTGAGAAACATCTGACATGATCTTTAAAGATTTTGTCACAGAGAGGGCACAAGCAGGGGGAGCGGCAGGCAGAGGGAGATGCAGACACCTCGCTAAGCAGGGAGACCAACGTGGGACTTATCCAAGGACTCTGGGATCATGACCCAAGCTGAAGGCAGATGCTTAACGACTGAGCCACCCAGGTGACCTCTGACATGAACTTTTAAAGAAAGGTCCTCAATAGGGAAAAGAAATAAAGAGTTGAAGATTCAAAGGAGAATAACTTGGAAAAAAGATTTTTCCTGGTTCCAAGTAGGGGAGCAACACCCCCCCACACACACAAATGTCCTAACTACACAGTACGGAAAACAAACTATATAAAAATATTTTTAAAAACTTAAAATTGAGGATTGAAATCGTGGCTTCTAGCTTAAGACATACCAGAAAATAGTCCAGCAGATCAGGGTTCTCAATTATATGGAGATAGTTGCTGAACTATATATTTTACAAAGTGATGTTACAGAATGTGAAGTTTAATTTTATACATTTCAGGATAAAGTTACAATAACCTATCAAGAAATGTTATAGCAGACACATCACATGTTAATTCAAACTTGGGACACGCTTCCTTGTTAGTATACTCAAATCTATGTGTCAAGCACTATATGAAACAAAGCTGAATAAAACATATTACCTGCTAATAGCGGAGAAGATGAAATATCCATATTAATTTTAATGAAAGAAAAATGTGTAAAGTGCCCATAAAAAAAATATTAATTATACTGGAAAAACAGAGGATGAAGAGATTCTTTTTAGTTGTTAGGATCAGGGAGCATATCATAGAAAGTGGTAGAATATGAGCCAGATTACGAAAACTAAATGGTATTTAGATGCAGACTGGAAGAGTGAAAAGGCACTTCTGGAGACGAAATAAAATTATTTATTTGTATATCTGTCTATAAAGGGTAAAGGAAAAATATGTGTCTTAATTTTTGCAAGGATTAGCACATCTTAATGTAGTTTTCTGACTAGAAATCAGGACTTCCATTATAGGAAGAATCTCTAAAATGAACTCTTTGGACCCAAGGGTATTTGAAGTGTCCAATGTCCTATGTCTGTGGTAAGAAGATACAAAAGATATCGGCTGGCTATCTAGATATAGACATTTAAGATATTTAAATAAAGTCTAGGAACAAAATATGTGAAATATTTTCTGAGTTGCAAGTATATTCTGCTTGGAGTACAAGCCACAGAAGCTAGTTTGGGCCGTATCACGGTTTAACAAAAATATTTGTGAGTAGTCAATAGAGAATGAGTATACATTTTGTGGAAGGGAAAGGAGGGATGAAAGAAAAAAAATCACAGGTGGACTTAATCTGGCATAAAGTTTATTTATATTATAATGCTGCAGGTATTTAGAACAATCATTGCGCCAGAGACTGTTAGTTGACCACTCCAGCTTCTTGTTTTCCCTTGCTATTTAGCAAAGGAAGTTCATTTTTTTTTTTAAGATTTTATTTATTTATTCGACAGAGAGAGATCACAAGTAGGCAGGGAGGCAGGTAGAGAGAGAGAGGAGGAAGCAGGCTCCCCACCGATCAGAGAGCCCAACGCGGGACCCGATCCCAGGACCCCGAGATCATGACCTGAGCCGAAGGCAGCGGCCCAACCCACCAAGCCACCCAGGCGCCCAGGAAGTTCATTTTTAACTAGGCACCCTGTCCCCCCAGCTAAAAGTAAACACTACCCATAGTTCCTAATGGCCATGTGACTAAAGTCTGGCTAAATGAACTAGATATATAGCCAGATGTGCTTGTGAAACCTCTGGGAAGCTTTGTTAGAGAATAATCTTCTCTTCTTTCTAGTTCCTATAGCCAAATATAATGGCTGAACTCCAGCAGCTACCTTGGACCATGAGGTGAGCTTGGCAACCGAAGTCACATGAGGCAGAACTCAAAGGCCTGGGCTACTGCCATCTTAGATTTGCTCTGTCCACCTGAAGACTTCCTTTATCTAAGAAAAACATGTCCATTTTATTTAAGCTACTGTTATTTTGGGCTTCCTAAAATTATGTGGCCAAATCTAATCTTGACTAATAAAATATTCCACATTTTCCTCTTTCAATGTAATCCTTTTTTATTACCACATAAATCAATGAGCACTTTCAATTTGAAATAGTAAGCTGTAACTTACCACTAAGAGCCTTACTTCAGAGCACCTTCTTGCTAGCTGCCGAATCAGTGAATGAGCCTCAGGTAATAAAGGTTTTTCAAGACAAGCCAGTAATGCATAAAGCCACCTTCCCTAAATAGGATTTTAGAAAAAGTAGTAAGTAGCAAATACTGTACCCTAAGTTTAAGTTATTTTTTAAAAGTTGTGTCTGGTTATTTGCTATGAATAAATCAATGTAACATTAACTGTATTATGTTTGGATATAGACAACAAGGGACTATCTAGACAGCCAGCCGATATCTTTTGTATCTTCTTACCCAGACATAGGACATTGGACACTTCAAATACCCTTGGGTCCAAAGAGTTCATTTTAGAGATTCTTCCTATAATGGAAGTCCTGATTTCTAGACAGAAAACTACTTTAAGATGTGCTAATCCTTGCAAAAATTAAGACACATATTTTTCCTTTACCCTTTATAGACAGATATACAAATAAATAATTTTATAAATTTATAACTTTGCCCCATGCCTATACAAAGAAACTATACTCTAGATGAAGTAATGTTTTGAGGGGCACCTGGCTGGCTCAGTTGGTGGAGCATGCAACCCTTGATCTTGGGACTGTGAGTTCAAGCCCCATGCTAGGAATAGAGAGTACTTAAATAAATCTTAAACAAATTATAAAAAATGTTTTGATACTTCTGTTAAGTACCATGGCAAACAATCTATCCCCACTCTTTTTATATATTTACTTATTTTTAAAGTAGGCTCCATGCTTAGCATGGAGCCCAATGGAGGGCTTGAACTCACGATCCTGAAATTAAGACCTGAGCTGAGATCAAGAGTCAGACACTTAACCGACTGAGCCACCCAGGCACTCCATCCCCATCCTCTTTTGAAATGTTCTCTCTCTTTTTTTTAATTACAAAAGGAAAAAATATTCAATTCAGAAAAACTGAAGAATACAAAGAGCACAAAGTAAAAAACACAAATGCAACCCCATCCAGAATTTTTATCTTTAGCATATTTATTATGTACAACTTATAAAAAAATAAAGTTCCATTATTGTAGTAATATTAATAATGTGGTAGTAACCTTGTGTAGCCATCTTCTTTACTTGCAATACATAGTTAAGTATCTCCCATGTTGTTAAATGGGATTAATAACATCTCAACATAACACTTATATAAATACTCCTTAACCAAACACTTTCCTGTCACTGCTGGTTTATTCTTTCTTTTCCCAAACTCTTTGAGAGTATAATGATAGATATTATACCCCTAGGACCAAGTCTAGAATTGGAACACAACAGGAGCTTAAATTAAAAACCTTTATGGAATGAATGTTCCATTTTGAATGCACCATAATTAACCAATTTCCTACTGTTGAGCACTCAGGTTTAATTTGCTGCTGTTATATAAAAAATAGTGTGATAAATATCCTTGAACATAAATTTTAGAGCATCTCTGGTTTTTTGGGCTAAATTCCTAGAAATAAAATGGTAGTATCAAAGGGAATGTGTGTTCATAAATGTTTCTGAGATATAATCAGTAAATTGTACCCCAGAAAAATTATATCAAATTCTATTTCCACCAGCAGTGTATATGACTGAACTTATTCTGAGGAACAAATCACTCTGGAGAAACCTAAAGAATATTAAACAATGTTTACATAGCAATTCATGCAACAAACTAAATTAGCTCCTCAAGCTACCCCAAATCAGTAAGACTTTTTCTTAAACAAAAGATTCACATCCAAGTTTCTTTTATAAATAATAAGTGGCATTCTCTTCTACATCAAAAAAACTATTATACATTTAAACTTGGCTCAAATTCTCAGGGCTACATTTACCATATAACTGGCATTCAGGTATTCAAATGGCTCTAAAACCTCTACTGATTGTCTAAGATGTATTTATATTTAGAGGCACCTTTTCTCAAAGTCAGTGAACACACTGTGGCCATACTAAAATGTAAAAACAAAACCCAAAACAAAATAGCTGAACATATTCTTTAATACCTTCAGATTTGGATGAAAAATAAGGCTGTATTTATTTCTCAAGAAGAAATTAAAGTAATCCCAAGTAAAGACATTTAAAACAATGTCTTTTTTCTTCTGCTAGTTTATGATAAGCAAACTTTGTAATACAGGTTTTTATACACTGATATTCTTAATAGGAAAGTTCTGATAATATGGTTAATTGGATAGAAGAACTGAATACCATTGATTTAAGAGTCATATCGACTCAAGGTTAGAAGCAAAGGGTTTATTAGGTTAAGATTTAGTAAATCAACTGTCAGTTCCTCTGACAAATATAGCTACTTTTTGATAATATGCTCTCACTAATAAATAGGAAAAGCCAAACTTATCACCTTATTACCTTGGGAAATCTTCAGAAGTTTAAAAAAAATTTTCCAAAAAAATCTTACAACAAAGTTAATAAAATAAAGATTTAAGGAAGAGAAGGAAAACAGGTCAGGTAATACTGCTAAAAGGTCACTATCAGAGAGAAAGAATGGATGTAGAATTTAGAGTTCAACATCCAGATTCCAATGAACAAGTAATATGAATATATACAAAGTTATCTCTTGAAGGTATACCTAATATACCTATGATGGGGAAAATATTCACTTTCACTGACATTCAAGGAATACAAATTACATTTACTTTGAAGTATTACTGTAAATTCACTAAATTTGAAAACAAGCAAATTATAAAATGATTATAATCATTAGATTGAACATATGGAATTACTGATAATCAAATGTTTTTAACCTACAAAAATGGCAAATGTATACAGTTCAACTTAAAGCGGAGCTCCAGAGAAAAAGAAGAAACCTTTGCTGATGGCACTATTAACTGATTCATTCCTTTTGCAAAGCAATGTAGCAAAATGTAACAAAAGGTTATAAAACCCTGATTCAATAATTCTACTCTAGCAATATCCTGAGAAAATGATAATTAAATTAAATTAGTATAAATGTTTGTCATTTTTTTTTAAAGATTTTATTTATTTGACTGAGAGAAATCACAAGTAGATGGAGAGGCAGGCAGAGAGAGAGAGGGAAACAGGCTCCCCACTGAGCAGAGAGCCAGATGCGGGACTCAATCCCAGGACCCTGAGATCATGACCTGAGCCAAAGGCAGCGGCTTAACCCACTGAGCCACCCAGGCGCCCCATAAATGTTTGTAATTTAGTCATGATTATAAATACAAGAAAGAACCCAGAAGGTCAATAATGAGAGAACAAAGTAAACCATGAGACATTAAGACAATGGAAATTATATGAGTTACATTATCATACAGAACTATATATATTAAATTGGGAGCTAAAAAACCCAGAATAACATATTACATATGTAAAAGATATTACATATTACATATGTAAAATAACATTACATATGTGTGGCCACTGAATCAGAAACAGTGATTTTATCTCTATTTATTTATTTTTTAAGTAGGCTTCATGCTGCGCGTGATGCTTGAAATGACAACCCTGAGATCAAGACCTGGGCCAAGCTCAAGAGTTGGATGTTTAACCATGGTCTTAAAATCCAACTCACAATAAGAATATCAAATACCAACAAAATAGCAAGCACTGTGTGCCAGGCATTACACTAAGAACTTTGTATATAGTAACTCCTTGAATCCTCCAATAACCTATGAGCTGTTATTTGCATTTTACAGATAAGGAGACTAGAGCATATAAGGATTCAGTACCTGCTCAAGGTGACACCCCAGCAATCCTCTATACTCTTAACTATACTGCACTGCCCCTCTACTTTATAGTTTTATATTCACAGCTCATTTTCATCTTCAGTTTGGGTCAAGTAAGTCAGTTTGGTGGGCATTATATAAATGAATTCTCTGCTTAATATCCTAGTAAGAAATTTTATTATCCTTTGAAGTTAGATCTAATTTTTAGAAACATTTTTTTTTTTATAGTTAAGGATATTTGCAAAAGAGCATACCTGAAGCTCCAAAGCTCCCTGTCAAAGGATAAAATATAATCTTTGCCCTGCAGAAACTTATAGTCTGCTGGGAAAAACAGATAAACCAATATTGCAATATAATGTACAAATTTTTAAGCCTGCCATTCATCTCGGTAGCTTGGGAAGTCTCTTAAGTATCATATTCTTATGTGAAATTCACTAGACTTTCATTTTTATATTTTATTCTTTTAAATCTCTCTATATAACGTGCACTTAAGGGGAAAAAAATTAATGTTTAAAGTCACTGTTTCTGGGCACCTGGGTGGCTCAGTAGAGGTTGAGCATCTGACTCTTGATTTCAGCTCAGGCCTTGACTGATCTCAGGGTCATGAGTTCAGGCCCCACGCTGGGCTCCACATTGGGCAAGGAGCCTACTTAAAAAACAAACATACAAAAACAACACATATACACAAAACACACACAAAAGAGAAAATGCATTTCAAATTTATTTAAGCCAGCACTAATTAAAATGGGATGTCCAAACTGGATGTCAGTCAGTGATCTATTTGTTACTGGACTGCAGTGACACAAGTTGCTTCTCCCAAGATATAAATAAACTCTTTAGCTGACTTTTTCCAAGGCAAATCTTTCTCAATAAAATATAATATTGATTTGCATTCTACTCTAAGCTCCTTATTTCACTGCAAGCAAGCATAGTTTGCATTGTACACATAGTTATATGTACAAGTATAATACACACATATCCATAAATATCCTTAGAGTCCTATCTCATATATAAAACAAGTATACACAATTTTGTCTGCATTATAAAAATAAAAAGATGCAATACTACCAGTTCTGGAGTGAAGTCTCTTTCTCCAAACCAATTACTCAGATATTCTAATACGCTAGTTACTGTTGCCTAAAAAAAGGGGAAAGGGGAGGTGGAAGAAATGTATTAGTAATAAAACAAAGGCAAGTTCAACATGGGTTTCATTAAGTTTAGTTAAAAAGCAACTCTGATATTAAAAATAGTCCCATTCTTTAGACTTCCAGAGAAATTGACTGTATTTAGTAATTTGGTTAGGTGGCTCACTCAGAGAGAAGAAGCTTTTTAGACAAATATTTTTAAGTACTTTCAAGTATCAATACCTTGGTTTAAACCCAAGGATTTAGTCTGTAATCACTAACTTAGTTTAAAAATACTTGAAAAATTCCCCTGGCTCTTAAAAAAAATCTTTGCATAAATACCTTCAAGTTATTTTCATTAAGTCAAAGTAAAAATATAAGGAGAAAGTTAGCTAGAGAAAGATCTGTTTTAAAGCTATATAGACAGAATTTATCAAACTGTTGAAAATATTCTCTTGCTTCTTCAAGCATAATTGGACACTTAATGAAAATCACTCATTGAATTTAGTATGATACAGTATTTTAAAGCAAATGATCAAGTGAGACTATTAGCCAGTAAGGGATTTACAACAGAGCACGATACTTAAAAAATTTTATCTTTCAAGGGCACCCAAAGCTATGTGAAGGCAAAATAATCAAATTTCTCATCTGCTATTTAAATGGATAACAGAGTTCTTCATCCTAAAAGAGCGAGAAGCTTTTGATCCAAGAAATTATCTATTTCATTCTTAATGGGATATATAGGACATCTGGAACCAGAAGTAACAATCTAACCTCAGTTTTACTTCAAACCCCAGAATCTAAGACTTAAAACTGAAATATACACAAGTGAAGAGTTGAGCAACATGATGTAGCATGAGCTCTGGCACTCTCCTCCTAGTGCCCTATCCCCGCGGCGTTCCGCCGGGTCCCGCACTCTCCCCTTCGGTTCCCCGGCGCGGTCGCCCCGCCCCTCCACCCCTTGACGTGGCAGAGGCGGCACCAGCCATGTTGGCCCGGCGGTGTTCTGCGCGGAGGCCGGGGGCGGGGCGGCGCCGGCCGTGATTGCAGTGCCGCGGTTGCTCTGGGTCGGCTGAAGGGACCGATTTTGCACGGCGGTGGCTGCGGCCGGCGCGGATCTCGTTTGGAGGCCCAGGGGTAAGGACCGCCTTCGGGTCTTCCTCCTCCCGGCTCCCCGGAGAGGCCGCGGGCGCTCAGCGGAAAGCGGGGGAGGGGAAGCTGGGCTGCTGTGGGCCGGCGGGCGGGTGGGCCGGGGTCTCTTGGGGCCGGTGCCCGCTCTGCCCTCTTGGGGTGCTCGGAACAGACGGGAGCGCCGGCGGCAGCGACCAGCCGGTGAGGGCACCTTTGAATCCTGACCCCTTCACCCTCTCACCCACCACTCCGCTTCGTTCTTCCGGGCCTGGGGGCCCGGGCCCCTCACCAAGCTCCCCTGGGTAAGGTGCGAAAGATGGGAGTCGGGTGCAAAACGGCAGTTCAGCATCTCGCCCAGCACCCACCCCCGACTCCCGGGCGACCTGCCTTCCTCGCCCCAGCTTATCACTGCTTCTGGACACTTGGCTTCTCGGTTCGTGCCTTCCCTGATCTGAAGTGCCCTAGACTTTGAACCCAGGTGACTTCGTCACGGGTCGTTCGGCCTCGGGAGTCGAAGAGGATAAGGAGAATTAAGTGGCAGGTCAAGCTAACGCCTTAGGCCTCGATTACGAGTGGGGTGCGGTTTTCAGATCGGACCAGTCTTCTCTGTTGTGCTAGCGTTTTCCCGTTTTGGTGGGAAAGGAAAAGTACAGTCTACATGTAGTCTCTGGGGTATGTTGAATTCACGTGAATTTCCTCAGCCTCCATCCGGCACAGCCGCGTATAACCAGACACATTAACTTGGTTAAAAAAAGTTGTAGGTTTAATGTGGATTTAAATATAAATGTTAAGTTTTCCTTCTCTCCCTTGCCAGTAGTCTAACCTCGTTTTGGAAGTCCGACCATTTTTATTTGACTCATAGAGTTTTAGAGTTAGAAGGGGCCTTGTAGTTTTTAGCCTCAACCCCCTCATCTTACCTGAGAAATTGAGGATCAGAGAAGTTAAGCTGTTTGTTCAAGATCATAAATCTAGGCATGGAAAGCAGTTGAAAACACTTCATTGAGGATTTTACAACTGGAAAGTAGAGAGGCACACTTAATTGGTAAACACATCTGATTGGAAGAAATTCAGATTTTAACTTGCAATTTAGGATATTTTTCACTTGGGATCTATAAGTGTGCTATAATTGGAATATTGCAAACTCCTGATTTTTACTGAATAAAAAAGCTTTAAAAATACTGTGGGCATGTGTTTAATAGGTTAAAGAGACATGATGTTTTGCTTCTTTGCTTTTATATCATGAGAAATTATTTAACTAAAGTAAGTTCTGCTGATTATATATAAGTTGTGCTGGGAAGCGAGACATTTCTTTAGCATAGTCTTTTGTGTTTTTGTACCACTTTAAAAAATATTATGACTACAATTTTTTTTATGATTAGTATTTTTAATCTCCATCCTAATACAGTGTCTGAATCATATTTATTTGGTTTTAACATAAGATTAGGGGACAGAGTGCTGATCAAATAATGCCATTTTATAAAAAGCTAGTTTGTGAAAGGAATTTATTTTATTTATTTATTTTTTAAAGATTTTATTTATTTATTTGACAGAGAGAGATCACAAGTAGGCAGAGAGGCGGGCAGAGAGAGAGGAAGGGAAGCAGGCCCCCTGCCGAGCAGGGAGCCCGATGCGGGACTCGATCCCAGGACCCTGGGATCATGACCTGAGCCGAAGGTAGCGGCTTAACCCACTGAGCCACCCAGGCGCCCAGGAATTTATTTTAGATATGCCATTGTTGGATATAGGGTCCAGTGTGGAAAGGTTTGTACTAGAATTAGTGATTTTAGAGGTGAGGGAAGTTGGGGAGGTGTTGTGCATGGCCATGTAACTGGACCAGTTAAGAAGAAGTAGGTGGGACTTTTTCAAAATACTGCTGAAAAGTGAGAATGTACAAAATACAATAGATGTCATTTAGTAAACAAATACGATCTTAGAGCAGAGAGGAAAAGGAGGGTAATTGTGCTCAGATATCACACAGGTGATATTTAGTATTTCATAATAAAAAGCAAGGATGTTATGATCCACCTTTGTTACTTGTAGAAACTTAAACCTGTCTATTGTGTGTCAATGTCTTTATGTTAAATCTAACAGAGCCTTTCTCTACTAGGCTCTCTGAATGAATTGTCCTAATGTCCTAAAACCTTGCTTCTTAGGACCCCTTTGGACTCTTGAACATTGTTGAGGATCCAAAACAAAAACCAAAAAACCCCAACTGCCCCCCTCCCCGGAAAAGCCCACCCTGCCTTAATAGAAGACAGGTGGATTTTCATATTTACTTCTGCATTCAGTCTATTGTAATATGTTATTTTGCTTAAATTGTATGAAAGAAGTCTTGCCTTACATAGATACATAGTTGGAAAAAGGAATATTTTAATAACTTTTCCAGATAATTGTGCATATTCTTTTTTTCATACTATACTACAACTTGACAGTTTTAATTCAGAAATCAAGGGATAATAGCAGTGTGAATAATGAAATTTTAGAAATGAACTTTTTGTACTATATTGCATTGAAATTCATTGGTCTGTCCTGCACTTTGAATGGATCTCTATCCATGCATGATTTTGTAATATCATGAACTGATCATTTGGGAGATTTGCTTCACTGAATAAAGTATATTTTCCAAATGTTGACATGTTTCATTATACAATAGAAAATTCACATTAGTATCACCACCGATCTTATCAGAAAAATCTTTACATATTAGCCGGCTGCGAAGCTCAGGGTCATGGTCACCGGTTTTCATAAATTTTGATATTTGCAGGGTGCCTGGGTGGTTCAGTGGGTTAAGCATCTGCCTTCTGCTCAGGTCATGATCCCAGGACCTTGAGATGGAGCCCCACATTGGACTTCTTGCTTAGCAGTGAGCCTGCTTTTCCCTCTCCCTCTGTCTGCCACTCTCCCTGCTTGTACACTTTCTGTGTCTTTATCTGTCAAAGAAATAAATAAAATCCTAAACATTTTTTTTCTTTATATTTGCTTGAAAGTTCAGATTTTATCCTCGTTAATAACTACTGTCAGTTATTTTCCAGGTGACAGACTCACTTCATCAGTTGAGAAAATGTATGCCAAATACCTAAGTATTAGTTATGTACCAGTTTTGGAGAATTGAGAAACTAGTCAAAACATTTTTTGTGGTTTTATGGTTCAGATGAAAAACCCTGACTGGTCTAGTATTTTATTAGGTATTTTAATGCTTTTTGGTGATGCATTTTATTTTATTTTTTGTATTTAAAAAATTAAAAAAAAAGATTTTATTTATTTATTTGACAGAGAGATCACAAGTAGGCAGAGAGGCAGGCAGAGGGAGAGGAGTAAGCAGGCTCCCCACTGAGCAGAGAGCCTGATGTGGGCGGGATCCCAGGACCCTGAGATCATGACCTGAGCCTAAGGTAGAGGCTCAACCCACTGAACCATCCAGATGCCCCTAAAATTTTTTTGATGATACATTTTAGATTACATAGATTCTATTATACATGCAAAAATGGAAAACTTCATTTGGTTTTTGTTCTGTAGAAATAATGGGAGGGATTGCATAGTCCTGGAATTTATATTCACATACATAGCCTAGAAGCTGTTGGTAAGAACGATTTCTCTCCCAGAGGAGGTTGTTTCTTCTTTAAAAATGAGGTTGGCATCTAACTGTCCTCTGACTATTCCAGACTTTTATTTTATCATTATTTTCCAACACCTACTTTTTCTTGAAAACTTGTACTGTCCTTCTTGAATCTGGCTTCTGTATTTACCTTGAAGATTGGCTTTTCTAAACAGCTTAGTTATTTTAGAATTCCTCTCTATCCCTTATCAATCTTTGAAAAATCTGTTTGCTTTTGATTAGTATATAGTTTTCTGGTTGTGAGATTCTGATAGGAATACAGTGTTTTATTTTTTTCTTTTTATATATATATGTATGTGTATATATATTTAAAGATTTTATTTGTTTATTTGATAGGCAGTGAAAGAGGGAACACAAGCAGGGAGAGTGAGAGAGGGAGAAGCAGGCTTCCTGCTCAGCAGGGAGCCCAATTGGGTGGTGGGTACCCATTCCAGGACACTGGGATCATGCTGAGCAAAAGGCAGATGCTTAACAACTGAGCCACCCAGGCGCCCCTAATTTTTCTTTTTTTAACAGAGATATATTTAAAATAGAACATTCTTATGTCTTTTAAATAAAAGAAAATTCTTAGCTGCCAAGGAAGAGAAATAACCTAGATTTGTTAAGCTTCGCTTTCTGTAATACTTATTAACAAAATCTATTTGAAAATGTTCCTGGGCGCCTGGGTGGCTCAGTGGGTTGGGCTGCTGCCTTCGGCTCGGGTCATGATCTCGGGGTCCTGGGATCGAGTCCCACATCGGGCTCTCTGCTCAGCGGGGAGCCTGCTTCCCTCTCTCTCTCTCTGCCTGCCTCTCCATCTGCTTGTGATTTCTCTCTGTCAAATAAATAAATAAAATTAAAAAAAAAAAAGAAAATGTTTCTAAAATTAAAACTATTATATTCAATATGCTTTTTTCTTTCTTTCTTTTTTTTTTTTTTTTTTAAAGATTTTATGTATTTATTTGACAGAGAGAAATCACAAGTAGGCAGAGAGGCAGGCAGAGAGAGAGAGAGGGAAGCAGGCTCCCTGCTGAGCAGAGAGCCCGATGTGGGACTCGATCCCAGGACCCCGAGATCATGACCCGAGCTGAAGGCAGCGGCTTAACCCACTGAGCCACCCAGGCGCCCCCAATATGCTTTTTTCAAATAATAACTTTTCTTCCCTCAGTTACATTTTATTTTTTTTTATTTTTTTTTTTTTAAAGATTTTATTTTATTTATTTGAGAGAGAGAGACAGTGAGAGAGAGCATGAGCGAGGAGAAGGTCAGAGAGCGAAGCAGACTCCCCATGGAGCTGGGAGCTGATGTGGGACTCGATCCCGGGACTCCAGGATCACGCCCTGAGCCAGAGGCAGTCGTCCAACCAACTGCGCCACCCAGGCGTCCCCCTCAGTTACATTTTAGAATCAGTTCCTTGTCCTATTGTCATTCTTAGCAACTTCAGTATTCCTGTTGGCTTTTGGTACCCTACCTTCGTAATTCTTTTTTTTTTTTTTTTTTTAAAGATTTTATTTATTTATTTGACAGAGAGAAATCACAAGTAGGCAGAGAGGCAGGCAGAGAGAGAGAGAGGGAAGCAGGCTCCCTGCTGAGCAGAGAGCCCGATGTGGGACTCGATCCCAGGACTCTGAGATCATGACCTGAGCCGAAGGCAGCGGCTTAACCCACTGAGCCACCCAGGGGCCCCTACCTTCGTAATTCTTTAGTTCTTGATATCTTTCATCTCTCCTTCAAATCTTTGGCCAGCCACATAACAATTTAAACTCTCTATCCTCTCAGAACTTTAAATTTTACAGTTTCCTTCCTTACAAATCACTGTTGCAGTTTGAGAATGTGAGATAGACCTAACTGTTGCCTAGGTAGGAAGGCTGGCATTCTAGATAGGTAGTAAGAAGAGGAACGAGATGGATATATGTCTTGATACTGGGCCCTAATGAGAGTGGAATCCTCCTTCTAATAAATTTAAGAGAGTATATTGAAATTGTATGGATCAAATTAGAGTTTAAAATGCTCTCTTTGGGGCACCTGGATGGTTCAGTGGGTTAGGCCTCTGCCATCGGCTCAGGTTGTAATCCCAGGGTCCTGGGATCGAGCCCCGCATTGAGCTCTCTGCACAGCGGGGAGCCTGTTTCCCCCTCTCTCTCTGCCTGCCTCTCTGCCTGCTTGTGATCTCTCTTTCTGTCAAATAAATAAATAAAATCTTAAAATAAAATGCTCTCCTAACTTGGAATGTTAAAAATATTCTTTTTTTTTTTAAAGATTTTGTTCATTTATTTGTCAGAGAGATAGAGTACAGGCAGGCAGAGTGGCAAGCAGAGGCAGAGCGAGAAGCAGGCTTCCTGCAGAGCAAGGACCCGATGTGGGGCTCGATCCCAGGATCCTGGGATCATGACCTGAGCCGAAGGCAGCCGCTTAACCGACTGAGCCACCCAGGCGTCCCTAAAAATATTCTTAATTAAGTTTCTGCAAAAGAAGTCAAATGGCATATATAGAACACCACTTAGCAAGCATTTTACTTATTGTGCCACAAATGGTGCTATATTCACACAGTAGAAAAATTTACCTGTCTCAAACAGAAGTACTCAGTTTTAGAAAAACGTTTTTGTTGTGCACTGTTAAGCATTCTCTTCTAGTAGGTTTTGTGGAAACTTGTCATCTTCTGGTTAGAAAACCATATGAGCTTTAGAATTTAATGTTTTTGGTAGTCTGTTCATTAGAATAACGTAATTTAGAGGGCGGATACCGAAAACATTGGCTCTATATTTCCCCCCATCTTTGACTTTCTTTCCTATACACCTTAAATAAATAGGACACCTATTATACTTTTTATTTTTTTTTTTAAGAATGACTGAAAAAGGATGAAATACCTCTTACTGAGCCTAATGAACACTTAGTTCTGTAGAGTCATTCATTTGTTATATGAGGTTATTGTTGCTTGCTAATTTTTTTTCTGAGATTTCTCATTTTTCTTGGATGAATATGGCTGACAGTGGAAAAAAATACTTACTTTAGTTTTTTAAGAGGATTTTTAGGGGTGCCTAGGTGGCTCAGTTGGTTAAGTGTCTGTCTTCCGCTCAGGATATGATCCCAGTGTCAGGCCCCCTGTTCAGCCAGGAGCCTGCTTCTCCCTCTCCTTTTGCCTGCTGCTCTCCCTGCTTGTGCTCTGTCCAGTAAATAAATAAAATCTTAAAAAGAATAAAATTTTTAAACATCTTTAACTTTGTCACAGAAGTAAGCATCACACACTACGATGACAACGTATTTGGAATTCATCCAACAAAATGAAGAACGAGATGGAGTCCGATTTAGTTGGAATGTTTGGCCATCAAGTCGACTGGAAGCTACAAGAATGGTCGTTCCAGTAGCAGCCCTATTTACACCACTGAAGGAGAGACCTGATTTACCACCTATTCAATATGAACCTGTTCTGTGTAGTAGGACCACTTGCCGTGCAGTTTTGAATCCTTTATGGTAATTAAAATATATTGAAAAAACGAATGTTGCAATCCTATTTAAGAGTATAGTTTCTTTCTTGTGCATTTATATGAAGGTGTTTGTTATGTTATAGTTATTTTTTCAAATTAGAGTAATCACATCCAAGGAGCTGTAAAATTGAAGGATATTCTAGTTGTAGTGAGTTGATAAGAGACCAAAGTTATCACTATATGAACTGTTAGATTCTATCACTAGTATTGCTAGGTAGGTGATGGCTGTGCATAATTAGACCCATCTTGTGTCATTAGAACAGTCATAATTGAGTGGTATGGTGTTTGAAAATGTTATGATTTTTTTTTAAAGATTTTATTTATTTATTTGACAGACAGAGATCATAAGTAGGCAGAGAAGCAGGCAGGGGAAGAGGAGGCTTTAACCCACTGAGCCACCCAAGCGCCCCTGAAAATGTTATGATTTCTTAATGCATAAACCAGAATATCAAGAATCATCTTTTATTTTTCTTTCCACACTCTCTCCCTACTCAGTCCACTAGCAACTCTGAATCTGCCTCTGGAACATTACTGATTCCATCTCTCATATTCAGTCTCTGCTAGTACACTCTACTTCAAAGTATACCATCTTTTTTTCTGGACAATTTTCTGGACACCCTGTTTCCATTCTTGTCTTTTAGCAGTTTATTCTTTATCCAGAAGCTAAAGTGTTACAAATGGATATCATATGATTAAAATCCTTTAATAGTGTCTTATAGACTGAAAATCCAAACTGTTTGTCAAGACTTATAAAACCCTTTATCATCTAGCCTTTGTATATTTCTGCCTTCTTCTTATCCATTTCCTTTATTCTTATCTACATTATACTTTACCCTCTTTCTGATCCTTGAACATACGAAATTTATTCCTACCTTGAAACTTGTGCAATAGCTATATATTCTGCCTGGATTGTTCTGCCTGGATTGACTGGTTCCTTTTCATTTAGATCACATTTCAGTTGTTTATTTAAGAAGGCTTTCTTTTAAAGTACCCCTCCCAAACACATTCTTACACCCTGCTTTATTATCTTTAATCTCTATTATCACTGTCTGAAAGTATCTTCTGTATTTATGCACCTACTTTTCTATAGTATGTTTTTCTGTTCTAGATTATAAGCTCAATGATTACAGGGTACTTTGATCTCTTATTTACTGCTGTATTATCAGTTCCTGGAATAATGGCAGGTACATATAAAGTATTCAAGAAATATACTTCTGAATTAAATAAATATTTTCTAGATCTGAGTGTAGAAGTTACTAAATTATTTGAAGAAAAAGGATTATCTTAATTTTACTGATATTTGCTATGTATTAAAAGTTCATTTAGGTAAACTTTGCTAAAAGTATGAATTAGATATTGGCAACATCTAGAAGTAATAGCTTTTAAAGATCACTTTGGGGCACCTGGGTGGCTCAGTGGGTTAAAGCCTGCCTGCCTTCAGCTCAGATCATGATCCCAGAGTCCTGGGATCAAACCCCGCATTGGGCTCTCTGCTCCGTGGGGAGCCTGCTTCTTCCTTCTCTCTCTCTGCCTGCCTCTCTGCCTACTTGTGATCTCTGTCTGCCAAGTAAATAAATAAAATCTTTAAAGATCACTTTAACTATTTGAATGTTTTCATGTTTCAGAAAAATTAATTGATTAAAATTAAGATCATTGTACAGTTGAACTGAAACATGAGCTCTGTTTTATCTTTTCTTAAAACAGTCAGGTGGATTATCGAGCAAAACTCTGGGCTTGCAACTTTTGTTATCAAAGGAATCAGGTAAGAAAACTCGCAATGCAGATGTTAATGGTTTGGTATAATCTAAATATGTAGAAAAATGTGTACTAAAAAAAAAGATGAAATAAATTTTCATGTGAAAAACACTTTTTAATAACTAAATGATCAGAAAATTATTTGCAGTTTAGAATTTCATTACTCTTTCTGGCAAGTAATTTGTTAAAAATTTCTTTTTTTCCGCCATAGTTTCCACCTACTTATGCTGGTATATCTGAACTGAATCAACCCGCTGAGCTTTTACCTCAGTTTTCTAGCATCGAATATGTAGTTCTGGTAAGAGCACAAGAATAAATCCTTAAGAAGGTTTTAAATATCTAGTAATTTACTTTATACCAAAATAATTGTTAAATTCAGATGAATTAATGGGCATCATTCTTGATTCTCATATTGAATTGATGGAGCTTTTAAGAGGTAAGAACTGTCTTGGTCAATTTGAATAAGATAATCTCTCTGTTGTAGTCATTTAATGGGTGGCCAGGATATTGGGTGATGGGATGATTTGCTATATTGAGTAGATCAATAAATAGTACAGAGTCCGTGTTGCTGTGTAGTTGGAAGGTTAGTTCAAAAATACTTAAGTCAGTGTGATGCTAGAACCTGATGGTATATCTCCAAGTCTAACTAATAAAGTTACTCTTGCATTGGTCCTTGTTTTTTTTTTTTTTTTTAAGATTTTATTTATTTATTTGAGAGAGAGAGACAGTGAGAGAGAGCATGAGCGAGGAGAAGGTCAGAGAGCGAAGCAGACTCCCCATGGAGCTGGGAGCCCGATGTGGGACTCGATCCGGGGACTCCAGGATCACGCCCTGAGCCGAAGGCAGTCGTTGAACCAACTGAGCCACCCAGGCGTCCCTGCATTGGTCCTTGTTAAGAAAGTCATTTTTCTTCCCTTTCTGAAAGGCTTTACATAGTTGTTTACATATATAAGTATTAAAGTTATAATATTCTTTGTGAGTATTGTAGAGAAAGCAGAATATGGATCACTTGAGCCAGTAAGTAATTTGTCCAGCCTACCTAGTTTCCAAAATTCAGGTTTAGGTAATTATTTTATAAAAATCATCTTATTTTGTTTTTAAGCTTTATAGCTATTGTTTTCTTATTTTGAGAGAAATAAGTACTTGTATAGGAGATGAAGCCTCATGCAATTAAATGAAATCAAAAGCTTTTGAAACTATAAATAATGTTTGTAAATTTTTAGTTTTTCTCTTGATATGTCTTAGATGTCTCTGTGTGTATATGTTTCATTTCTGAAATAACTTAAGATTGCATTGTATGAATGAATTGTAAATTATTTTTTTTGAACTGTAAATTATTTAATTAGTCCTCTACTAATTATGCTTGTATGTTGTGCTGAGTGTTAATACATTAACATTATTTTCTTTTTATTGCAACATTTTTTAAAAGCGTGGTCCTCAGATGCCTTTGATATTCCTCTATGTGGTTGATACTTGCATGGAAGATGAAGATTTACAAGCCCTGAAAGAATCTATGCAGATGTCATTAAGTCTTTTACCACCTACAGCCTTGGTTGGACTTATTACTTTTGGGAGAATGGTACAGGTTCATGAACTTGGATGTGAGGGCATTTCAAAAAGCTATGTGTTCAGAGGAACAAAAGACCTGTCAGCCAAACAACTTCAGGTAAGCAGCAAGAATGGTAGTTTGAACCTTGTCTATGGGCATCACTCCATAAACGTCTATAAATGCATTCTGGATAGAAGTTTGTAGAAAATATTTTTATAATACTGACTAATTGTATTATTATCATTGTATTACAAGACCTTTAAATTTAATGTTGGTATCAGTTTTCCTTCAGTTGTCTGAAATTGTTATTATACAGATTGAACCCCTCACATTTAATGGTGAAACTGAAGATATTTTGCTAGAGATTTGAAGGGCTTATGGAATACATGCTGAAGACTGAGGGAAGGCAACCACAGAATATTACCTTTTGCTTCTTGACATCTCATTTAGGACCTAAACACTTTTTTTTTAAAGATTTTATTTATTTGTCAGAGAGAGAGAGAGAGAGAGAGAGCACAAGCAGAGGGAGGAGTGGCAGGCAGAGGGAGAAGCAGGCTTCCTGCCAAGCAGGGAGCCCGATGTGGGACTCCATCCCAGAACTCTGGGATCATAACCTGAGCCAGAGACACACGCTTACCTGACTGAGCTGCCCAGGTGTCCCATGACCCAAACACTTTTATTAGGTTTGGCAAAGGGAATATTTTAAGGCTTGAGGGTTACTAATATGTGAACTAAGAATATATATTTTTTCATACACTTGGACATTTTTATTTTGGGGGCAAATTGAAGCTTTTCTTCCAAGATAGGGAGTTATGTGTGGCTTACTAGGATCATGTGGGGATATTTTTCAATATATATTTTTGCTTAGAGATTTTGCTAGACTCTAAGAGTGTGAGTGAACATGTGCTTGTATTGGGAGGTTATTAAGAGGGTAAGATTGTTCACGTAAGTATTTTGATAAACTCTGTGATTCTGATACAATTCCCAGTTAAGAGTAGTTATCCTAGAAGATGATAGGTAAGCCTTGTACAAAGTAGACAGACATGAAGTCAGACTTTGGAGCATCCAGGTAGCCCAAAATGAAAAAGAAAAGAAGATTTTAGGAATGGATTTAAATGATTTTAATTTGAAGCTTGGCAGACTGGGGTAGTGGTGCGACAGTTAATTGAGATAGAAAATAGTGGAGAAATTTGCAGGTTTGGATGGGGAGGATAATGAACAGTGAATAAGATTGTGAATAAGATTTGAGGAGGTGAAGAAAATTAGAGTCTGTTCTATTTTTTTTTTTAAAGAGTTTATTTATTTATCTGACAGACAGAGATCACGAGTAGGCAGAGAGGCAGGCAGAGAAAGAGGGAAGCAGGCTCCCCGAGGAGCAGAGAGCCCAACGTGGGGCTTGATCCCAGGACTCCAGGTTCATGACCCGGGCCGAAGGCAGAGGCTTTAACCCACTGAGTTACCCAGGCACCCCTAGAGTCTGTTCTTTTAAGAGGTTTGTTGAAGGTAAGCTTAGCAATAGTGTGGGAACTTGAGAGAGGGAATTGAGTTCACGGGTTTACTCTAGGAGGGACACTTGAATGTAGACTAAAGAGGGTGAGTGAAAGCAGGAGTGAGGTGAGGTTTCAGAAGAGGTGATGGGGATTCCTTCAGGAGCGTTGGAAGCAGAGTACCTTGGAGTGGAGGATCATTTGTTTCTATGAAACAGGAGAGAAAGTGGGCAAGTTTTAGTCTTTCTGTGCCTTATGTTTTTTTTTGTTTGTAGAAGAGAGGTAGTAATGGTATCTATCTTACTTTGTGGTTATGAAAATTAAATGGATTGTGCCTCTAAGTATTTGCTGTTGTTTGTTTTTTTTAACTGTAATTTTTTTTTAAGTTGTTTAATGTTAACCTCTGTAGAGTACATTTTACTTAAATTATATAATACATATGTAACACATAATATTCCTCCTTTTTTGTAGCAGGAAATAAATGCCTACAGACTAAATTTTTTTCTCCATTAAAGTGTTTTTATTTTCCTTCTCTGTTTTCTCAAAAAGAGCTTGGTCTTTGCTCCCCAAATAGTCCTGGATTCAAATCTTAAACTCTTCCAGTTATGCGGTCTTGGTTTGATCTCCTTGCTTGTTTTCTTATCCTCTGTGGAAAGGGATAAATACCTGTTTTACAAGGCTGTTACTAGTACTAAGTGAAGTAACATGAGAATACTAAGAATTGTATAAACTCTTACAAGGGCTTTCCGGCAAAACCTGGATTAATATATTGCTTTACCACTTACTAGTTGTGTAACCTTTAGCAGGTTATGTAGCCTTTCTGAGTGTCAGTTTTCATTTTTAAAGTAAGGATTAAAAAATCTACTTCATTATTGTTCTGTGAAGAAATAGTGTATATAAGGAGTTTGGCACAGAATCTAACGTGCAGTAAGTTGTTGGTAAAAAGTTGTTTTTCTTCCTAGGAGTATAGGAAATACTGTAGTACTAGTTCAGTATTTTTTCTTTCCAAATATTTAGACTTTCTGATTTTCTGTTATATACTTTTACTCTATAACTTCATGACTAAGCATTTCTAAATTCAAGAAGACTTTAGTAAAATAATATTTTCATGTGTCTAGAAAGGAATTTTGTGCACATTTAAAATTCAAAATGAAACTGGCTGTTTGGTTAGGCAGTAGGTTAAAAATTAAGAAATAAAGACATACAAAGTATATGTACTTTATAACCCCATTTATATGATTCCCTGTACCTCTCCTTTATAACATTTATTACAATTGCAATTTTATACTTTTTTAGATATTGATTTTATTAACTGCTATTTGTTTTGCCAGATTTTAATTTCACAAGGTCAGGGACTGTATATATTTTACTACCATTAGATTTTCTGGCACATAGCAGACACTTGAAATATAGTTGCTCAAAGGGGTGGATGAATATAAGTTAAGAAATACATTCAAGTTATCCAGTAACTTTTTGACTATTAATTAGAAAGAAAGTATTTCTGAGCTAGTATCCCTCTTTGCTTCTGTAGCACCTTGTACTTTGCTCTCTTACTGTGATTATTTCATTGTACTGTTATTGGTTACCTGACAGTCTCCCCACCTGGACCTTTTGCTTTCTGAGGAAAGAGACTTTATGTTCTTTATTTTTGTGTTCCTACTACCTAGCATAGCACCTTGTACATGTTAAGTAGTTGATATATCTTTGTAGGAGTAATTGAATGGATATCACAGAAATCATCTCTTTACAGGAAATGCTGGGACTCTCTAAAGTACCCATTACTCAAGCAACACGTGGTCCTCAGGTACAGCAGCCACCTCCTTCCAATAGGTAATAATTAAATATGGCAAAGTTAATTTTACAATTTGTGCAGCTCTTTTAAGCATCCCGTACCCTTAATTTGAACATAGACATTCAGTGATACTATGTTGTTAAATATTTTTAGTAATATAAATACATTGCTTCAGTATACCTTCTAAAGAGATGAGGCAGAATCATGTCACCAGAATGGTTTCTCATCATTACAATGTTAAGGAGTTACTTTAGTTTTGATATGATATGTTCCTGATCTTCTGTTCTTAAAAACTTTTCTGGTTGAAGGCCGCCAAGCAAAAATACGGCCTCAAGGGCACCTGGGTGGCTCAGTGGGTTAAGCCGCTGCCTTCGGCTCAGGTCATGATCTCAGGGTCCTGGGATCGAGTCCCGCATCGGACTCTCTGCTCAGCAGGGAGCCTGCTTCCTCCTCTCTCTCTCTGCCTGCCTCTCTGCCTACTTGTGATCTCTCTCTGTCAAATAAATAAATAAAATCTTAAAAAAAAAAAAATACGGCCTCAAGAGCTTTTCAGGGGTGCCTGGATGGCTCAGTCCTGGGATCGAGCCCTACTCAGGCTCCCTGCTCGGCATGAAGCCTGCTTCTCCCTCTTCCACTCCCCCAGCTTGTGTTCCCTCTCTCGCTGTGTCTCTGTCAAGTGAATAAATAAAATCTTTAAAAAAAAAAAAAGCTTTCATTTTGCTTTTTTAGCCTTTGAGGTAGTTTTTTCCCCCTTAACTTACTAATCAGAGGTGGTATTACTAAAATTGAGTTGATGTGTATTCTTAAAATTATTTCAGTAGCCTAAAAACATTCTCGACTGTTAAATAAAAGATGCAGTCCTGATACTTGGTGTGAGAGCGTTTCCCTTATAGCACTTGTACTCAAACTGTGGTTCTGAACCAGCAGATAGCATCACCTGGGAACTTATTTGAAATGCAAAGTCTTGGACCCTACCCCTGACCTACTGAAACAAAGCTGTGCAACCAGCAGTCTATTAAAGTAAATCCTCCCACCAATTCTGATGCATACAAAAGTTAGAAAACCATTGGTCTCATTTGCAACGACGTGGATGGAACTAGAGGGTATTATGCTGAGCAGAATAAATCAATCAGAGAAAGAAAATTGTCATATGATCTCCCTGATATGAGGAACTTGAGAGGCAGGGTGGGGGTTTGAGAGGTAGGGAAGGAAAAAATGCCACAAGATGGGATTGGGAGGGAGACAAACCATAAGAGACTCTTAATCTCACAAAATAAACTGAGGGTTGCTGAGGGGCGAGGGCGGGTATGGAGAGGGGGTGCGGTTATGGACATTGGGGAGGGTATGTGCTATGGTGAATGCTGTGAAGTGTGTAAATCTGGAGATTCACAGACCTGTACCCCTGGGGCTAATGATACATTATATGTTAATAAAAATAATCATAATACAAAAAAGGAAACCATTGGTCTGCTATGTATTTAAATTACTTTTTTCTATTTCTTTCTTTTTTTTTTCTTTTTAAGAGAGAAAGAACAGGTGAGCCCGCGGGGAGAGGTGGGGAGAGAACAGAGGGAGAGAAAGAAGCAGGCTCCCAGCCGAGCATTTGGTTATAGTGTTTCATTAGTCATCACAAACCTATTCAATTAGAGGTTAATATGAGTTATTAATATGATGAACACCTGTCTTCTATTTCATAGAAAAGAGCTTAAACAGAGACACCTGGGTGGCTCAGTCAGTTAAGCATCTGTCTTCCATTCAGGTCATGAATCTTCAGGCCCTGTGCCCAGCTTGATCTCAGGACCCCAGGATCATGACTTGAGCAAAAGGTAGATGCTTAACCCACTGCGCCACACAGGCACCCCATGCTTTTCTCTTTCTAAAAAAGTAGACAGCTTGGTTCTTAAACTCTTTTTTTTTTTTTTTAATAATTTTTTATTTTTTATAAACATATTTTTTTTTTTAAGATTTTATTTATTTAGTTGACAGAGAGAGATCACAAGTAGGCAGAGAGGAAGGCAGAGAGAGAGAGAGGAGGAAGCAGGCTCCCTGCTGAGCAGAGAGCCCGATGCAGGACTCGATCCCAGGACCCTGAGATCATGACCTGAGCCGAAGGCAGCGGCTTAACCCACTGAGCCACCCAGGCGCCCCTATAAACATATATTTTTATCCCCAGGGGTACAGGTCCGTGAATCGCCAGGTTTACACACTTCATAGGGTTCTTAAACTCTTAACCACAAACATTTATAAATGACTTTTTATTTAATTTTGTTTTACAGATTCTTGCAGCCAGTACAGAAAATAGACATGAATCTCACAGATCTTCTGGGAGAACTGCAGCGAGACCCTTGGCCTGTACCACAGGGAAAGAGACCCTTGCGTTCCTCTGGAGTGGCACTCTCCATAGCTGTGGGACTACTTGAGGTAATAATGATAGCTCTGTTTTGGAATGTAAATGTATATGTATGTGTATCAGTAATATGTACAAGGTAATGTTGAGTGAAAAAATCAGGTCATTAGGACAGCAAGTATATAATTATATTTGAAGTTGGACCTGCAGGGTATCCTTTTGTGTACAGAGAGGCACCTAGAAGGGTGTTTGTCTAAATATTAACAGTGGTAGAATAAGGGGAATTTTGCTTTTAAGTAGTATTTGAAAATTTTACACATCTCTTAGGCTTTGTAACTATAGTTAGAACATTATAATTATAAAAATGCTTTTTAAAATTGTGAAATGATACCAAATTTACAGAAAAGTTGTAAAGAACTTTTTTCTCCTTGAACTATTTAAGTTGCTAATATGTTCTCAACCCCTTGAATACTGGAGTTGTATTTTCTATAAATGAGGATGTTTTCCTACATAACCACAATACAATTACGAAAAGCAGAGTATTGACACTGATACATTACTACCACCTAATTTTCAGACCTCATTCAATTATTTCAATAATTTCTTTTACAAAAGAGATATAATCATAGAGACATGTTCAGAGACATGTATTTAGTGGTATGTCCATTTAGTCTCCTTCGGTCAGGTATAGTTCCTCAGCTTTGCTTTTACTTTCATGACCTTGATGCTTTGGAAGATTCAGTCCAGTTATTTCATAGATTCTCTCAAATGAGGTTTGTTTTGATGTATCCTCACAGTTAGATTCAGGTCTTGCATGATTGGCAGGAATATCAGAGGAAAATGCTGTGTTTTCATTACACCCTATGAGGTGACCCATGATTTTCATTTGCCCCATTCAAGGTGATATAATCACCACGATCACTTACTAAGATTGTGTCTGCAGGTTTCTCAACTGTAGAATTACTTTTAAAATTTTTCCTCCTTTTGTGATTAATAAACATTAGATGGTAAGGAACTTTGAAACCATGCAAATATCCCATTCTTCAGTTTATTATTCAGTTACAGTTTATTATTCAGTTACAGTTTATTTATTAATACCATTATGGAGTTTACATTTCTTTCTCTCTATGTATAGTTACTCTACTTTGTCCCATAATTAGAAAAATTTATATAATCATTTTAAAATGCTTTTATTTGTAATTTCTCTAGTCAGTTACTGGACAAAAATACAGAGCACATTTTTCATGTTATGTTATAGCTTCAGAAAAGAAAGAAGTGACAACTTTTGTTATCCATTGTGTTTGGATTCCTCAAAATTTCTGGTCTACTGAGAGCAGTCTTTCTTTCTTTTTTTTTTTTTTTTTAAGATTTTATTTAAGAGCAGCCAACAGAACCAGAATCAGAGAGAGAGAGGGGGAGAGAGCGAGCACAGGCAGACAGAACGGCAGACAGAGGCAGAGGGAGAAGCAGGCTCCCTGCGGAGCAAGGAGCCCGATGTGGGACTTGATCCCAGGACGCTGGGATCATGACCTGAGCCGAAGGCAGCTGCTTAACCAACTGAGCCACCCAGGCGTCCCAAGAGCAGTCTTTCTTATTTTAAAAATAATACCATTTTTTCTCATGTCACTTCCTTGGTTAGGAAGGAGAGGTAGATTGGAGTACTTTGTCCATCATCTTGAACTAGAAACATAAGCTGTGCTTGTGTTTTAAACATAAAAAGTAAAACAACAACAAAAAATAGAAGATGTGCTCTTGGGGTGCCTGTTTGGCTCAGTGGGTTAAGCCTCTGCCTTTGGCTCAGGTTATGACCTCAGGGTCCTGGGATCGAGCCCTGATCGCATTGGGCTCTCTACTCAGCAGGGAGCCTGCTTCCCCGTCTCTCTCTGCCTACTTGTGATCTCTGTCTGATGAATGAATAAATAAAATCTTAAAAAAAAAAAAAAAATAGAAGATGCTTTCTTTCACTCTTTCTCTACTCCTCCCAGTCAGGCTTGAAGTAAGCAGGAGAAGCATCCTTGTTTAGAGAGATCAGGTTTATAGATTATTTTAAAATTAGGAAGGCACTATTGTTTAGGGTAGGATTTCAAAAGAAAGGTATTCAAATAAATACCTTGTTTTTAAATTTCACTTTACAACATTTGGTTATTTCCTGAAAAATATATGCTTTCCTGTTTTCTAGAAAGAATATATCAAAATTCACTTTTAGAAATGTATATCCTTGTATTTTCTTTTAAATTCTTTTGACAAGTTTCTTTTTTTCCAATAGTGTACTTTTCCCAACACTGGTGCTCGTATCATGATGTTCATTGGTGGTCCAGCCACTCAGGGGCCCGGAATGGTGGTTGGTGATGAACTGAAGACACCTATAAGATCATGGCATGACATTGAAAAAGACAATGCCAAATATGTTAAAAAGGGAACTAAGGTAATTTTGGTTTCTAAGCCTTTTTGCTTTAGTAGAAAAATTCATTTTATGGAAGAGGAAGTATACAAATACTTGATGATAAGTGATCTGATATTGTGAAGTCTGATATTGTTACTACTATTCAGAATTGGAGAAATAGTGTTTTTTTTCTTGATAATTTTTCTGGTTTTAAATATTTAAAGACTTAATAGCACCAATAAGTATCTCTTTAAAGAATTTCTAGAGGAAAAAAAAAAAAAGAATTTCTAGAGAGAAGCTCTGTATGCCTTTTTAAATATTCATTTTAAAGAATATCCTGCCTGCTTTGGAAAAATTCCTTGCATTTTCCTTTTTCATTTCCAAGAGGCTGTCTTGTAGATACATACATTGTTCATAGCATGAATAGTCCATTATTTTCTTGTGAGTTGTTTTCTGTTCATGTTACTTCAATTTTATTTGGGTTTGTGGCAGTATATTCTCACTTTTGACTGTGGACTCCCTTGAATTGGTTTTGCTGTTAATGTCCCTTTTTAAAAAAGAAATTCTCTAGAGTTCACAATTTTATTTTAGTTTTGCTGTATTATCTCTTTTCTTTTTGGCAGTCATTATACATAATTTTAAAAGTATAACAACATGATTTTTGTCACTATTACTGGATGCTTTTTTCCTGCTACCTAATTTCCCTTTTGAGCTTGGAATTTTTATTGGAGCTTCAAAAAGTATTTCTTTTATTGTTTATCTAATAGTTTTTGTTAACTGTCTTTCTGTACTTGATGTTTTTGTTGCCTGGATGTGGATTTAGCCAGGAAAACCAGTTCTGTCTTCTACTATGTTCATGTATGAAGAGCAAGATATTTGGTATGCCTTTTCTCCAAAGTTAGCTTCATTTAGGAGTATATTTAGAAAGAATTCTTAAAATTTGAAAGTGTCACACTTATAGAAGTTATTATATCACTTCATGAACAATTTTTTATCATAGAAAATTAAATTAGAACATCACATTTAAATTATTATGTATTATTCTTTTAGAGTTTTTAAATGTTATTTTGATCTCTTTATGGAAAAATGATTTATAGGGTGGTTAAGTTTGTGCATTGCTTTGATTTGATTAAAAAAAATCTTTTGTAGCACTTTGAAGCATTGGCTAATCGAGCTGCTACGACTGGTCATGTTATCGATATCTATGCATGTGCGTTAGATCAGACAGGTCTCCTGGAGATGAAATGCTGTCCCAACCTTACTGGGTATGTATTTACAGTTTTTATGGTTTTTGCAATTATAGACTGATAATTACAGTTTACAAATATAAACCAATAATGACAGTTTAGGAAAAACAGTCATCATCCTGCCACTCCAGGACAACTATTAACAGTTTTTGATACTCCTTTCAGTAAAGCTCACTTTAAATTTTTTCTGAAATAGTTATAAAGTCACAAGTTCTGTTTGAAAAGCTGTTTTGATATCGTGCATTGTTTTATTATTGTAGCAGCTTTTTTTTTTTTTTTAAAGATTTTATTTATTTATTTGACATACAGAGACCACAAGTAGGCAGAGAGCCAGGCAGAGGTGGTGGGGCTACCCCCAAGCAGAGAGCCCGACATAAGACTCGATTCCAGGACCCCGAGATCATGACCTGAGCTGAAGGCAGAGGCTCAACCCAGTGCGCCAACCAGGCCCCCCTGTAGTAGCTTTGTGAGATATAATTCACACACCATAAAATTTCCCGTTCAAAGCTTACAATTTAATGTTTTGTTTTTGGTTATTTACAGGTCGAGCAACCATCACCAAGTTTTGTTTTTGAACATTTATGCTACCCCAGAAAGTAGCTCTGTACCCATTAGCAGTCATTTCCCTTTCCTGCTTCCTTGTTCCCCACGTCCCCCCATCCCTCCCACCCCGCCGCCGCCCCTCAGCCTGGGCCACTAATCTACTCTCTCTCTATAGATTTGCCTGTTCTTGATCTTAGGGGGAAACTATTTCATCTTTCACCATTAAGTGTGATGTTAGCTGTGGGGTTTTGTAGATATGTTTATCAGGTTGAAGAATTTTCTGTCCTTAGTTGAGATTTTGTTCATTAAGGGTGTTAGATTTGTAGCTGGAGTGGGGTAAGTGAGAAGGACAGATTGTGAGGGTCTTTTGACTGATGTAAGGCTTCAGATTTTACTTTGAGTGAGATGCAGTCATTGGAGAGTTTTCAGTTGAGGTGTGATATGATCTGATGTAATGTTTTAAAGGGACCATTTGACTTCAGTTGTCTACAGTAGAGATATATAGGGATACAGGAATACCAAGTGGTGGCTGAGAAGTGGTTGGATTTTGGGTATATTTAGAAGGTAGACGGTTTGCTGATAGGTTGGATCTAGGGTTTGGGAAAATCAGAGGGAGTGTACTGGAAGGATTGCCTTTTGTTGAATAAGACTGTGGAAAGAAGAGTATTTGGGGAAAAGATTGGGAGTTCAGTTCTGAATATGTTTGGTTTCAGATGCCATTTGATATCCATGAGGAGGTATTGAGTAGGCAGTCAGGTATTACAACATAGAGTGCAGGAGATGGGTTTGGGCTGGAGATAAAAACGTGGGAACTGTCAGAATTTTGGTGTTTCTTTTTTTTTAAATAGCAATAAAAATGGTAGGGTTCTAAGATTTTGCAGTTTAACACCACAAAGATCATTGGTGACCTTCCTAAGAGCAGTGAAAGTTGACTTAGAGTAAACTAGAAGAATAGGAAGACGGGATTGATAACAGCTGGTATAGATTACAACTTTTCAAACTTTCACATATTAGGTCAGCCGGGTATCTTATTAAAGTACAGATTCTGGATTTACTGTGCGTGGGATGAGACTTGGAATTCTGCTTTTCATACAAAATCCTTGGTGATGCCAATATTGCTGGACCAGGGTCCACACTGAGTAGTTAAAGGTATAGATAGCTCTTTCATAGAGGTTTGCTGTGAAGGAGGAAAAATTAGTGAGGTGGTATAAGTTGTCCTTAATGTATTATGCATTACCAGGTTTAGTGATAAGAGAGCATCATAGATGGACATGTTTGTTGAAATAGAAAGTCTGATAGAATTTATATACTGCTATTGGAATTAAAATGTTAAGTTGTTAAGACTTCTAGATAAAGGTCAGCATACAAAATTCAACTATATTTTTGTACACTGGTGAGAAACATAGAGAAAACAGCATTTACAAAGGTATCGTATAGGGGCGTCTGTGTGGCTCAGTCTGTTAAGTGTCTGCCTTCAGCTCGAGTCATGATCCCAGGGTCTTGGGATCCGAGCCTCATGTCTGCCTCCCTGCGTAATGGGGAGTCTGCCTCCCCTTGTCCATCTGCCTCTCCCCCAGCTCATGCTCTCTCACTCTCAAATAAATAAATAAAATCTTTAAAAAAAGGATGTATAATAGCATCAGAGAGAACATAAATCAAGAGTTTCATAGTATCAAAAATAAAGTTATCATTAATTAATTGTGCCATATCAGTTTTATTCTTTGGCCTATTTTAAATTTTGATTATATTTTGTTTTAAAGCTATTTAAGTATTTTAAAAATATGAGGAAATACATGTAAATATTTGTATGCATGTGGGTATATGGGTGTGTGTATCCTCTTTTTGTATGAGAAGCAGAAAGTTCTACATATCTTTACCAACCTTGCATTTTCACTTATACCCTACAAAGTGGTTTATAGGAGTTTATTACCTCATTGTGTAGATGTACCATATTTTATTCAACTAGTCTCTAATAGATGATCATCCAGATTGTCATCTGGAGTATTTCCAATCTTTTATTATTAGAAATAGTGAATACTCTCGTGCGTATATTCTTCTTTTGTTTTTGTTTTCCAGAATATCTTTGGGATAGATTCCCAATAGTGGGTTGGCTAGAGTAAAGAGAAAACACATAGGTAATTTTGTTAGATATTGTCAAATTCTCCTGCATTCAGGTTCCATCGTTTTGCACTCCCATCTGTGTTTCCATAGTCTCATCAACAGAATATGTTGTCAAACTGTGATTTTTGCCAATCTGTTAGGACAAAATGGTATCTCAGAATTATTTTTGACAGTTAATGTTTTTTAAAACTTAAAAAAAATTAAAATAGGTATATGCTTACTGAAAAAAATCAAGCCGAATATAAGAGCTTAAAGTGAAAACGGTCCTTCAGTCTCCTGGTCTCACTGAGTGTAACCCTGTTAAGTTTGTGTGATATACACAGGGACAGTATATGCAAATATATACATACACAGGTATATATTTGTTTTTAAGAATGAGAACGTGTGCCGTAAACTGTCAGGTATCTTCACCAGCATGGAGAACTGGGTGGCTGGAATGGGAGAGATGTATTTGCTACCATGCACCATTTTGTACCTTTTGAATTTTGTAATGTATGGCTGTATATCTGTTTATAAAGGAAAGTTAGTAAATTACTGAGGACCAATGCAAGTGTTAGGGGCACTCAGATACCCTCAGGATTGAGATTATTTGTGGGGTGAAGATAGTCTCATATATTTGAATTTTTTTAAATTGATGATAATATAGCACATTTTGGAAAGCATCTTCAAAATTTGTTGGTAGTACTGAGAGGTAATTTACTTCTGTTTTTAACACATGGACCCAATACTTGTGTCACTTACATTATTTTTTGTTCTTTCCATGCAGAGGATACATGGTAATGGGTGATTCTTTCAACACTTCCTTATTCAAGCAGACTTTTCAAAGAGTCTTTACCAAAGATATGCATGGGCAGTTTAAAATGGGCTTTGGTGGTACATTAGAAATAAAGGTAAGAGCCAAAACTTGATATGTATGGTATGTTATCAAAGAAATTTGTAGGCTTGAGTGTGATTTTAAAATATCATTAATCAAATTCAATATATGTATTAAAAGTAGTGGTGGTTTTATTTCAAAAACCAGAATTAGAGGTTTTACCAGAAAAATGTGTCATCATTAAATGTACATGAAATTTTACTTGAGCATTTCCAAATAATTGTTAGAAAGAAAGATACTATATAGGTAAACTTCCATTTTAAGTGTGCTTTATCTTTTTAGTGTTGTGTTTGCTGTTGTTAATGCTAGATTTTTTTAATTGTAGGAGTTAATAACTAACTTAAAAGAAACCTGTTCTGTTCTATTTAGGTAATCGGTAATTGTTTTATGGTTGGTAGGTTGTTGATATTGGTTACTTCTGTCATTCACTTCAAATTTGGATTTGAAGAGTCCAAAGGCTTGGGGATACCTGGGTGGCACAGTCGGTTGGGCATTGGACTCTTGGTTTCAGCTCAGGTTGTGGATTGAGCCTTAGCCTCAAGGCTAAGAGGGGATAAGCTTGAGATTCTCTCTTGCCATCCTTTGTCCCTCCCCTCTCCTCTTTCTCTCTAAAATAAATAAATCTTTTTTTTTTTTTTTAAAGATTTTATTTATTTATCTGACAGAGATCACAAGTAGGCAGAGAGGCAGGCAGAGAGAGAGGAGGAAGCAGGCTCCCTGCTGAGCAGAGAGCCCGATGCGGGGCTCGATCCCAGGACCCTGAGATCATGACCTGAGCTGAAAGCAGAGGCTTTAACCCACTGAGCCACCCAGGCGCTCCTAAAATAAATAAATCTTTAAACGAAACAAAACCTAAAGGCTTAGTGTTAGTTACAAGTGTATTACAAACACATTGATTTTGAATTTCCACTAAATGTTTCTTATTAATCTTTTTGTTTGAATGCTTGCTCTATGTCCAGCATTAAAAAAGGAAATTACAAATTATAGAGATCTCAAGGGATATATAGGGCACAGATTTTATTAAGAAGAAACTCAATCTTGGGGCACCTGGTTGGCTTGGGCAGTAGAGAGTGCAGTTCTTGATCTCAGATCTTGAATTCAAGTTCCACCTTGGGTGCGAAGCTTACTTAAAAGTTTTGATAGAAAGATAAGATTAACACTTGTGATAGAGTGAAATAACAGATTATAAAAGTCCTACAAAGGTTTATGGAAGAAACATGCATGTATGCAGGACACAGTTTACTCTTGATAAATGGTTTTATAGTAACTTACAGTGGTTTTGAAAGATGGAAGAATTAAAGCTGGTTGAGGAGAACACATTTTAGTTAGGATCCCATTTGATGAGAGGTAAAGAAGTGAGAATCAACATGGTATATTTGGGGAAACTTCCCAGTTAGTGAATGGTTTTTATTGCAATGTAAGGGAAATAGTTTCAATTATGTCGTTGGTTGTAGTTTGGAGATGCATGTCTAGGCCGAAGAAGCCATTGTAAATTAATGAAGAACAGTGTTTTTGAGTAAAATTTGTCTGACTGTGATATTCAGTTTGTTGGGAAAAAGAATCTCAAGAAAAGTGAACTAGGCTACCTAATTTTTTTTTAAGATTTAATTTATTTATTTGGCAGACAGAGTGACACAAGCAGGGGGAGTGGCAGAGGGAAAGGGAGAAGCAGGCTTACTGCTGATCAGAGAGCCTGACCCGGAGCTTGATGTGGAGCTCAATCCCAGGATCCTGGGATCATGACCTGAGCTGAAGGCAGATGCTCAAAAGATTGAGCCACCCAGGCACCCCCTATTTTTTTGATAGAAAGTAACAATAGCTTGAATTTTGGTGTCAGTAGAAATTGGAAAGAAACCAATTTTGGTGACACATTTTCTAAGGGAGGAAAAACAGAAGATAGCATTTAAGGTTTTGAATTAGGGTGTATGAATTTTGGAGATGGTATTATTTTGAATTGAGGGTGAGGTTCCCAAATGGAGTCCTCCTATGGGCAGTTGGAAATAGAGCATTAAAGTTAGGTCAGGGCTAGATTTTAAATTAGGGCATTGCAATCTAGAAGTACCCGGTGATTCATTATTTCTAATATTAATATGTTTTCATTGACTTTTGAGTTTTAAATATGGAAAAAATGTCTGTTTTTATATACTTGTAGTTGAGTGTATGTTTGAGTTTGTCTTCGAGTACACTGAGGTTTTCACTGTATTCTTACTTTGCAGACCTCAAGGGAAATAAAGATTTCAGGAGCTATTGGACCCTGTGTGTCTCTCAATTCTAAAGGACCTTGTGTATCTGAAAATGTAAGTCATCTTTACTCTAAAAAGAAAATACAGTTAATTCAAATGGCAGACCAACAAGAGACCTAGAGTGGCAGCCTGTAGCATTCCTTTCAAAATTATTGTGTGGGCTAAGTTTCAGTAGAATGTGGTTCAGTTTCCATTTCCATTGGTATAATCTACTTGTGCTCATTCCTTTTGCATATCCCTTTTACCATCTACCCCTAAATCTAAACCTTGTTTAAATTTGTACTGTCAGCAGTCTTCTTTTTTTTTGCCCAAGTTATTCCTTGTCCCATTATGTCTAGAAAAACTGAACAGCTGTGATTTAAAAATTTGGAGACCTTTGAAAGTCAAATCCGAAACTTTTTTTGTTGGTAGGATTTCCAGGAAAGTAACCAAATTAGCCAGATTTGAGTTTCAATTCCTTTCTTTTTTGTTATCCCATCTAGGGGCCATATAATACATTTTAAAATGGTAGAATTAATATAGCTATAGAGAGGATGATGGGACATAACAAAGTGAGTAATCATCTCTAAAAATATTGAGTTTAAAAGTTACTTTTAAGCAATTTTTATGGTAAAAATTGATTCTAAAGTGTTTTTTTAATCAGACTGTTTACATTATGGAATTCTGATCTAGAGAACCTATTCGTATGTGCGTATATTATGAGTTAAATCGATATCACTTTACACAGATCAATTAGTTGGATAGGATAGTGTTAATTGTAATTACTTCATTAAATGGTATGTGCTTTTTTAAAATCATTAAATGGTGTATACTTTTTTTTTTTAAGATTTTATTTATTTATTTGACAGACAGAGATCACAAGTAGGCAGAGAGGCAGGCAGAGAGAGAGAGGAGGAAGCAGGCTCCCTGCTGAGCAGAGAGCCCTACTCGGGGCTCGATCCCAGGACCCTGAGATCATGACCTGAGCGGAAGGCAGAGGCTTTAACCCACTGAGCCACCCAGGTGCCCCTAAATGGTGTATACTTTTAGGGTTGCCTGGGAGGCTCCGTTGGTTAAGTGTCTGCCATTAGCTCAGGTCATGATCCCAGGGCCCTGGGATCAAGGCCTTCTTGGAGCTCCTTGCTTAGAGGGGAGCCTGCTTTTCCTTCTCCCCCTCCCTCAGCCTGCCGCTCCCCCTGCTTGTGTTCTCTCTCTGTCAAATAAATAAAAATCTTTTTTTATGAATTAGGAAAAAAGTAAATGATGTATACTTTTTAAGTCTACAATATGAAGAGCTTGTATCAATACTTAGCAAGAACTTGAATTATTTTATAATTTTATTTTGTAAAAATTGCTTAATTTTATTTAATGACATATTTATATGACTTCAAAAAATCTTAAGCTTTTAACATTCATTAAATTAGAAATGTGAAAGTTTTTTTTTTTTAAAGGTTTTATTTATTGATTTGACAGAGAGAGATCACAGGCAGGCCGAGAGAGTACGAAGCAGGCTCCCTGCCAATCAGAGATCCCGATGCAGGACTTGATCCCAGGACCCTAAAATCATGACCTGAGCTGAAGGAAGAGGCTTAACCCACTGAGCCACACAGGCACCGCAAAACAGTTTTTCTTAACTGCAGTTTTTTCTTCCTCTTTTTACCTTACTATATATTGTAGTAGTAGGGATGCCTAGGTGGCTCAGTCAGTTCAGTCCTGGGATCAAGTCTGGCATCAGCCTCCTTAGTCAGCAGGGATCCTGCTTCTCTCTCTCCTCCCTGCTTGTGCTCTTTCATTCCCTCTCTCTCTGACAAATAAATAAAATATTAAGAAAAAAAAAAGAAATGTGAAACAGTTTTTTTTACTTCAGGTTTTTCCTCCCCTTTTTACCTTACTATATGTTATAGTAGTAGATTGAGGGTGCGTGGCTGGCTCATTCAGTGGAGCTTGCAACTGTAGATCTTGGGTTGTGAGTTCAAGCCGCACCCTGGGTATATAGATTACTTGAGAGTAAAATCTTTAGAAAAATTGTGTTCTCTAGCTTTCACATATACTCTTTTATTTTTACAGGAGATAGGAACAGGCGGCACTTGTCAATGGAAGATATGTGGACTCAGTCCCACTACAACCTTAGCTATCTACTTTGAGGTTGTCAATCAGGTATGACTTTTTATATTATAAGTACTCAATTTAGGCCATAAATGTCTCATATTTTTTCCAGTAGTAATTATGACTTGAAACTTAATCTGTTTTGGAATTTTTGTTTATCATTTTCTGTTTCTCAAGGCTAAACTTCTTGGTGAGAGGATAAACTATAATAGAGATGTTAGGGAAACCCACAAATGCCCAACATTGGGCAACCCAACTTTTAGTCTGTTTTTTTTTTTCTTTTTTTTTTTGTCTTAATATAAAATTGAAGCATAAATAAAATCTTAAATTCTGTCTAGTTATGCATTTTTGTAATTAGCGTTTGAGGTCCTCCTAGTTGTCACAAGGTATATAAAGATATATGAAGCCCCTACAAGAAAGTTTAATATATCAAAATTCATAGAAAAAGATTGGAAGGTAAAGATTCTAATACGTGAAAAATTTTTTCTGGTATAGGAAGAAGTTATATTAAAGAATGACATAATATACAAATTAGTGCATTACATACCAATAGATATTAGGCATAAAATGAACCACACAGGTTCATGGTTAGCCTTCCTAAGATACAGAAGTTTTTTTGTTTAACCATCAGAATTTGTGAAAAAGAGGTGGCTCTTAACTGACTGACCAGTCAGTCAATAAAGCAAGAATCCTTATTGTTAAAGGTCATGAAGGTTTCTTGTATTGACCACCTGCTATTTCTTTCTAAGGATCATTATTATAAATTACTGTTGGGCTCTTCTTAATTAATAGTTTTCCATTGGTCATCTGTTCATCATGTGATTATCTTCCTATAAGTTCAGTTTTCATTTCCTATACTGAGGGGAGAAGGACTTGGTTCAGTTTCTCTTTCTCCAGCTACGATTTGGCAAAATTGCCTTGCTATGCCTTTGTGTATCTGTTAATTTCTTTACACTTCTCCCTTCATTTTGTTCTTTTACATCTTCCGATTATATATTACTTGAAACTGATATCCTAAATGGACTCACTTCTCTTTTTCTTTGTCATTTTTCCCCTTTCCCAGATCCATTTCTCTTTTATGTGGCAAATCACAACTGTTTGGTATGCACTGGAAACAAGCATCCTTCTAATTGATTTTAGAATGACTTTCATTAATGCTAGGGAAACTGTATAACATTGTAATAGATTTTACTTAGTTTTTACTCTTGTTTTCACATAGCATAATGCTCCAATTCCTCAAGGAGGACGTGGTGCAATCCAGTTTGTGACTCAGTATCAGCATTCAAGTGGGCAGAGACGCATCCGAGTGACCACCATCGCTAGGAAGTGAGTTGTATTTGTTAGATACTTAATTTACATATCAAAACTATTCTTGGTCATGTTTCCAAACAGGGTTTCTGTTTTGAGCAATATCTCTAACTAGAAAGTGAACATTTATGATTAATAGCATTTTATTATTTTAACTCAGCTTATTGGCTAAAATACTCATTGTTAGGATCCATAATTAAAAAAAAATGACTCCTAAGACACATTCTTCAAAATATTCTTGTATTTAGCATAGTCCTCAGAGAGGAGGAGAAAAACTAATAAACATTATCCTATAATAGGCAATGATAATATGTATATATGTGTAGAATAATATAGCATAATAATAGCATTACTTTTCAATTGATAATAAAGTTCTTAGCTACTTTTATCATTCTATATTTTTTTCAAGTTTTTATTAGACATTTAATTCATTTACCAAGCCTTTATTCCTTGTCTCCTTTGTGATTAGGTACTTCTGGGGCAGGCTATGGAATGCAAAGGACTTGAACATACTTGGTCTGCTATATGATACAGAATAGTCCAGTCCTCAGAATTCTCTATAGTGAAGGGACAGTTGTTTTTTTTTTTGCTTCCAATTTTTTGGAGACTAATACTTTTATTAAATACAATAAAAATGAATTATTAGAAAATGTAACTTTACAAATTCAAAATATAAGTCTCTATTTTTATTAGATTTATTAGACAAAAAATTATTTTATTAAATTGCTTAAAAATTTCTAAACATTTATTCTCAGTTTCTGTTCTTATCTCATGGCAAACTGACACTAGATTTGCATACCACACTTTGTGTAGCACTGCTTGAGACCACAAAGGTGAAAGTCTTTCAACAGTTAATATTATAAGGTAGTATTTTATGTAACAAAGTAAGGTCCTATATTTCTTGAGGTAGTTACAGTTCCCAAGGAAAGTGATAAGACATACCAGATCCCTTTTCTTGCTCATCTCTATATGATGTATTTTCTGAGTAAGGCAAAAGAGAGAGTTGATTAGGATAAACTTAACAGATTTAAGCATGGGCTAGGAAATGGACACAGAAGGCATCAAAGCTTTTGTTTTATTGACCTGTATTGAAACTCTGGCTTCATTCCTGAAAACCACGAGATTGTTTTGGTGAGTGATGGACATTAACCTTATGCTTAAACTGAGTATTAGTTGGTTGGGTTGTCTTTTGGTTAGCAAAGGATTGTACATAGGTTTGTTGTCCTGCTCTGCTACCTTGGTTTGACTTAAAATCCTGGACCAATTTCTTGGAAGTTTTGATTCTTGGCAAACATGTCAATTTATTTTTTTAAAAATTTATTATTATTTATTTATTTATTTTTTAAAGGATTTTTATTTATTTGGCAAATGGAGATCACAAGTAGGCAGAGAGGCAGGCAGAGCGAGAGGAGGAAGCAGGCTCCCCGCCAAGCAGAGAGCCCAATGCGGGGCTCGATGTCCGGACCCTGGGATCATGACCTGAGCTGAAGGCAGAGGCTTTAACCCACTGAGCCACCCAGGCATCCCCATGTCAATTTATTTATGCCTCCTCACACACACACATGCATGCATGCACATGCATGTGCAACTTAAATTGGACATTCAAAACATTTACATAAGGAAACAACTGGACATACCAACTGAGGGATATTTTATAAAGCTACTGACTTAGACTTGTCAAAAATGTCTTAGAGGGCAAGAAAAGCATTATAACCAGTCCAGATTAAAGGAGACTGAAGAGATGTTATGACTGAAGCCAGTATGTGATTCTGGGTAAAATCCGGTGTCAGGACACTACGGAGACAATTAGACAAATTTGAATGTGGTTGATATATAGGATAATGTTACATCAGTGTTTAATTTCATGAATTTGATCATTAAGGCTTTATAAGAATAGAAGATAATTTTCTTGATCTTAAGAGATACACACTAAGTTTTTAAGGGAGGGTCATATCTCTAACTTACCCAAGAAGTTTGACAAAGGAATGAGTATGTGTATGAGGGAAGAGAGAATGATAAAGCAAATGTGTTAAAATGCTAACAATTGATAAATCTAGATGATGGATGTATAGCAGTTTATTCTAATCATAGCTTTTTTTTTTTTTTTTTTAAGATTTATTTGTTTATTTGAGAAAAAGAGAGCATGAGTGGGAGGGGCAGAGAGAGAACAGGAGACCTTCTCAAGCAAACTCCACACTGAGCGTGGAGCTGGACACAGGGCTTCATCTCACAACCCTGAGATCATGACCTGAGCCAAGACCAAGACTCAAGTTGCTTAACTGACCTCCCAGGCACCCCTCTAGTCATAGCTTTTATGTTTAAAATACATTTTAAAGGAATATATATTTATTTATTTGAGAGAGCGAGTATGTACACGAGCAGGGGACGGGCAGAGGAGGAAGGGGAGAGAGAATCCTCAAGCAGACTTCCCACTTAGTTAGGAACCCAACTCAGGACTTGATGGCAGGACCCTGAGATCATGACTTGAGCCCAGATCTCAAGCTTGGCCACTTAACTGACTGAGCCACTCGGGCATCCCTATTTAAAATATTCTTAAAGTGAAAAGTTTTAAAAAGTTAGGTAATCCAGTTAAGAAATGGGCAGCAGAAGACCTGAATAGATATTTTTCTAAAGAAGACACACAGATGGGTAATAGACATATGAAAAGATGCTCAACATCACTCATCATCAGGGAAAAACAAATAAAAACTACAGTGAGATACATAACTTCACACCTGTCAGGATACTTAAAATTAACAACACAGGAAACAACAGATACTGGCGAGGATGTTAAGGAAAAAGGAACCCTCTTACTCTGTTAGTGGGAATGCTAACTGGTGCAGCCACTCTGGAAAATAGCGTGGAGGTTCCTCAAAAGTTAAAAATAGAATTACCCTACACCCAGCAATTACACTACTAAGTATTTACTAAAAGGATATAAAGATACTGATTCAAAGGAATACATGCATCCCGATGTTTATTTATTTTTATTTTTTAAATGATTTTTATTTATTTGACAGAGAGACAGTGAGCAGAAATGCAAGCAGTGGGAGTGGGAGAGGGGGGAGCAGGCTTCCTGCTGAGTGGGGAGTCTGATGTGGGGCTCAATCCCAGGGCCCTGAGATCAAGCCTGAGCTGAAGGCAGCCGCTTACTGACTGACCCACCCAGGCGCCCTGAATCCCAATGTTTGTAACAGCATTATCAGTAATAGTCTAACCATTGAAAGAGCCCAAATGCCCATCGACTGATGAATGGATAAAGAAGAAGTGATATAAATATATATATACACCCATGGAATATCACTCAACCTTCAAAAAGAATGAAATCTTGCCATTTGCAATGATGTGTGTAGAACTAGAGTGTATTATGCTAAGTGAAATAAGTCAGAGAAAGACAAATACTTCTGATTTCACTCATATGTAGAATTTAAGAAATGGGACATAAGAGCATGGGGGAAAGAGAGGGAGAGACAAACCATAAAGCAGATTTTTTTTTTAAAGTAGGTTCCATCCTAGGGGTTGAACTCATGATCCTGAGATCAAGACCTGAGCTGAAATCAAGGGTCTAATGCTTAACTGACTGAACCACCCAGGCGCCCCTAAAACATTTTCTTAACTATAGATAGTACAAACAGGGTTGCTGGAGGAGAGAGGTGGTCAGGGAATGGGCTAAATGGGTGATGGGCATTAAGAAGGGGCCTGGTTTTGTTTAGCACTGGGTGTTAAATGTAAGTGATGTGTCACTAAATTCTACTCCTGAAAATAATACTACACTGTATAAGTAACTGGGATTTAAACAAAAATCTTAAACAAAACAACAAAAAACGTTAGGTAAATTTTTTTTCATTAGGTAAATTTTTTTTTTTTTTAAAGATTTTATTTATTTGACAGAGAGAAATCACAAGTAGGCAGAGAGGCAGGCAGAGAGAGAGGGGAGAAAGCAGGCTGCCTGCGGAGCAGAGAGCCCGACGCGGGGCTCGATCCCAGAACCCTAGGATCATGACCCGAGCCGAAGGCAGAGGCATTAACCCACTGAGCCACCCAGGTGCCCCCGTTAGGTAAATTTTTTAAGAGAAAGGGGACTCTTTTGTGAGAAATTTCATGGGTTTATATATTTTCAATTTGCACAGAATTTATGAGGTTATTATAGAATATATATTATGTGTGTTTTGGTGCCATTTATGTCATTATGTCTCATCAAAACACCCATCTTTTCAAATTAACTTATCCTGACCATTTTCAATAGTCAGCACTTACTTATTTTTTTATTTATTAGGAGTATGGTTTTAGGGGCCTAGGCAAGTGTAATTGTTTAAGTGAATAAGCCATGAGAAAATAAAGGACTCAGGTTCCTGAGATACAGTCAAAAGTTAACCCTTTTTTTCATAAAGAAAATAACTTTGATTTGGAAAGTTTGGTGTGAAACTATTTGCAAGAATTACAGTGAGAAGGGAATATTGGAAATGCAGAAGACAGATTTTTACCATGTGAATAAACTCTTTAAAACTTGATTCTAAGAGCATAATTTTTAAGTTACAGCTAAATAAGTTTTAACTAGTAAATATGCATGTGCTTACTTGTCAATGTAGTTAAAATATCATCTTTATGTTTCATTTTGAAGCAAGTGAATATCATGGTCATCCAAGCTGGGAAAATACTGATTTGGATAATTTTGTTTTTAGTTCTTTGAGTTTTTTAAATTAAAACTTAAAAAATAACTGAATATTAGTATAACTGTTGTTTAAGTTGTATTAAAAATGATTTCAAAATTACTAGTTCTTACTCTTTTACTCATTCTCATTCTTTTTTTGCCTCTTGCCTGTTTCACTAGACTGAGATACTTAACAGTTGTTAGTCATCTAGAAAATATTAAAAAATTGTTTGTTTGAAACAAATTAAAAATAGAGGAAGAAGGGAGAAGAATTTTGAATATGTTACTGCCTAAATTTTCGTGGGATCACTTCTTACATCTTTGAGTCATGCAAAAGTGGTCTAGCTTTTCAAAAGCGCTTAAGTATTACCAGACTTGGTTAAAGTGAGGCACTTTAGAATTAGGATCAGCTGAAGTATTTCAAAACTCTGTGAAACATTAAACTAACAAACACATATAAGCTGTTGCTGTGTCTACCCAAGATCAATTTGACTGGATTGGATTTATAAAACATGTGAATTTAATAAATTATTGCTATTTTTATACATAATAGCAAATTAGTCCCTTAAAGTAAAATTTTCAGTTACTAACTTTTGATTAGTTTTGGTCATTGTATTAGTATGGAGAGAAAAGAATACATAGAAACTTCAATTATATCATTTTTGTCATTAATAATTGAATTAAAGACCAAATGAGAAAACTTTTAAAAATAATTTTGTTCATTTCCCAGGTTAGTAAATGAGAATTATTTAGGCTGGGAGAAAACTTTTATTTTTTTGTTTTATTTCCATGTTGCTGCCTTTAGAAAATTGAAGAAATAATTTCAAAGTCTGACATAGAGACTTGTGTATCTGTGTGCACATGCACACAAACACATATACTTGTGCCATTTTTTTACTTGTAAAAGTCTTAATGTTTTAAGGAATGTGTTTGGAGATCTGTCTTTACAATTATTTTTGAGGACTTTATTAGATTTGGATATGTTTTTCTGAAAAATAATGCTATACTGAAACTGCTATTAGTGATTTTAAAATGCTCGTTTTCTAGGCAATATTGGAGTTTTCAAGTATTGAAGTAATTTTCTGCATCATTTTAATTTAAGTCTGTATGGTAGCCAGCTGTGATATTGTAACTTTACTAATTCAACAGTATCTCTGTGCTTTCTTCTTGCCTTTAGCTGGGCAGATGCTCAAACTCAAATCCAGAACATTGCTGCATCTTTTGACCAGGAGGCAGCTGCCATTCTTATGGCCCGGCTGGCAATCTATAGAGCAGAAACAGAGGAAGGACCAGATGTGCTCAGATGGCTAGACAGACAGCTCATTCGACTGGTAAGAAGTGAACATAGCGCTTTTCTCAATCTGAATGCTTTTGTTTGTTGTATTTGTTGCTTTTGTTAAGTATCTCTTTCAACATACTTAACAGTTAACTGAAAGAATGTATGGGAGATTCCTATTCAAGTTGCTGAGAAAGGCATAGTACATTTATCTCTTCCAGTAAACTAAAATACGTTTTTTTTTTTCTTAAAACGAAAGAGTGCCACTTAAGTAACCTATTCTTTTTCTTTTTTCGGGGCTAGAATCATATTGTTCCAAATTTAATCCTAAATTATTGAAATGTTTTTTTTCTTAGTGCCTTTTTGGATATTTTTTCTTCATTGCTATGATTTTAGTTTATTTTTACTTAAGAGAAGTTAATTGTGACATAAAAATTGTATACATTAACATACAAAAATATAGGTAAGTCTTGGTTATTTGAATCTATATTAGCAAGTTAGTGTTAGTACAGTTACTGGTAATGCTGATTTACTTGGGTTTTTAATGTAGGAATCCGATACATTTTGACCTAGAATGCTTAAGTTCTAGTCTTTTTTTTTTTTTTAAGATTTATTTATTTATTTGAGAGGGAGAGAGAGAGCACGAGCACATAGAGGGAAAGGGAGAGGGAGAAATAGACTCCTCACTGAGCAGAGAGCCCGATGCAGGGCTCGATGTGGGGCTCGATCCCAGCACGCTGAGATCATGACCTGAGCTGAAGGCAGACACTTAACCAACTGAACCACTCAGACACCCCTCATAATTGTTCTTTTTTTTTTTTTTAATTTAATTTTATTTTTTTAGTTTTTCAAGATTCATTGTTCATGCACCACACTCAGTGCTCCATTTTTACTCAGCAAACTCTGGCCTATTATTTTAGTCAAACACCCTGTTGAGAACTCTCTCTGCTAAGCTATCAGATTTCTCTTTGTTACAGAAGGTTTTGTCCTCTTTGTTTAGATTTTCAGGTAGTTTTTTAAAACATTCTTGAGTGAACTAGTCTTTGTTAGTATAATTAGCCATTTTTGTAGCCATCATCCAGGAATTTTTTTTTCACTTTACCTTCAAGGGGGTTTTTATACTAACTTCTCTGTGATAAAAGCAGTGTTAAAATATCAGCACGTCTTTTTTTTACAAGAAGAGGCGTAAAACCTCTCATAGAGTTAATCACTGATTGAAAACACCCTCCGTACAAATGCCAACTCAGTTCCTCCAAGATGAACCATTGTTTCTAGATAGGAAGATAAAATAGTAAATGTATTTTGACTTATGCTAGTTTAGAACAGCAGAAACATTTTTTTTTTAAGATTTTATTTATTTATTTGACAGAGATCACAAGTAGGCAGAGAGGCAGGCAGAGAGAGAAGGAAGGCAGGCTCCCTGCTAAGCAGAGCCCAATGTGGGGCTCCATCCCAGGACCCTGGAATCATGACCTGAGCCGAAGGCAGAGGCTTTAACCCATTGAGCCACCTGCCAGGCACCCCAGCAGAAACATTTTCTTGAGTTACACTATCATTTAGCGATTTGACATGACATTAGTGAAATCTGTTGACTCATCAACCTGAATAGAGGAGCTTTTATTTTTCAGCTGATTGCATAAACCTCTTCAGTATCATGTGACATGTTATCAATGCATTCACTTATTGTCGTGTTTTAAAATGGAACCTTTTCATTTTCTCAACTGCATCTTTTTTTTTTAAGATTTATTTATTTTGTTTTTTATTTTTAAAAATATTTATTTATTTATTTAATTTATTCCTTTGAGACAGTGCATGAGCAGGGGGAGAGGCAGAGGGAGAGGGAGAAGCAGTAGGACCCTGGGATCATGACCAGAACTGGAGGCAGACACTCAACCATCTGAGCCATCCAGGCACCCCAAGATTTATTTATTTTAGAAAGCGCGTGCTTTTGTGAGTGGAGGGAAGGGCAGAGGGAGAGAGAGTCTTAAAGCAGATTTCCCACTGAGCACCGAGCCCGACATGGGGCTTTGTCTCATGAGTCATGAGATCATGACTTGAGCCAAAACCAAGAGTCAGAAGCTTAACCAGCGGAGCCACCCAGATACCCCACAGATTGCATCTCATCCCAGAGCTATTATAATTTTACATATGGTATTATTAGGTTTTATCACTAGTTCTGTGACTTTTCCTTTTCTGGGTAAGAATTTAGTAATCTGAAGAATCTTGCTTCCTGAACCTTTTCAATGAACGTGACTTTGTTTTAATAAATACTTTATTGTTTTAAGAAGGTATTTGAGGGGCGCCTGGGTGGCTCAGTGGGTTAAAGCCTCTGCCTTCAGCTCAGGTCATGATCCCAGGGTCCTGGGATTGAGCCCTGCATCAGGCTCTCTGCTCAGCCAGGAGCCTGCTCTCTGCCTGCCTCTCTGCCTACTTGTGATCTCTGTCTTTCAAATAAATAAATAAAATCTAAAAAAAAAAAAGAAAAAGAAGGTATTTGAAGTAAGCACCTTTATTTGCCAGATGACTGTGGTTTATAATGAAGTGCTTTTGCTGTTTTGGTAGAACTATTACTGCATTTTTAGGTTATGACACGTGATACAAAACTGAGTAGTACAGCTTGGGTTGTCAGCCCTCATAAAACCCTGTGATGGGGCGCCTGGGTGTCTCATTCGTTAAGCATCTGCCTTTGGCTCTCTGGGATCAAGACCTGCATTGTGCTCCCTGCTCAACAGGACGCCTGCTTCTCCCTCTCCCACTCCGTCTGCTTATGTTCTGTCTCTCTGTCAAATAATAAGTAAAATCTTTAAAAAAACAAAACCCATTAATTAGTAGCTTTCATTGTAAAGATCAACCTTTCTGTGTCCCTTATTGCCTAGGTGTAGTGAAATGACTCCGAAGATTGTGATTCTTAGGAATTCTCTGCAGGCTTATGTTGAATCTTTGTCTTCTATCTCACACCTGAACTTCAAAATTTGCCGTATTGTTTGACATGCTTGTAAAACATAGATGCTATTAATATATAAAACAGAATGGTTTTGTAAAGAACTAAATGAGACACTTACAAAAACTATGAAATTACAAAACCTACAATATAATTCACTTGTACGCATTCTGTAATTTTGTAGCATTAAAACAGGAGCACAAGGCTTCTGAGGATAGAGAATAGATGAATCATGGGATGATGAAAATTTTACTCTTATCTTTTGCCACACCAGTGTAGCTTCTTTGTTCCTATCAGTCAGTTGGCAAATGTATGTAAGAGGAGGTTGGTGGAGGTAATTTGAAGGAGAGGCTGACATTACCAGACTGTTGCCCTGCTTTCTCTGCAAAATAGCTTTCACCAGTTCCTGGTGGCCTCCCTTATATGTCAAAAACTAAGAATGAAGTTCTCCAAATAAACATAGTCCTACTGCATACTGACACATGGGACTGAAAGGTGGTTTAAAGAAATTGCTAACAGGATATCTTGGAAACTGTCTATCACTTTGGCTGGCATCATATGGTATGCAAAGTTCAGAAAACAAATTAAAAAAAAAGTTTCGGGGCACCTGGGTGGCTCAGTTGGTTAAGCCTTCGGCTCAGGTGGTGATCCTGAGATTCTGGGATCAAGCCCCGTGTTGGGCTCCTTGCTTCAGGGGGAGCCTGCTTCTTCTTCTGCCTGCCGCTCCCACTGCTTGTTCTCACACTCTCTCTCTCCCTCTCTCTCTGTCTAATAAATAAATAAAAATTTTTTTTTTTTTTAAGATTTTATTTTATTTATTTGAGAGAGAGAGACAGTGAGAGAGAGCATGAGCGAGGAGAAGGTCAGAGGGAGAAGCAGACTCCCCATGGAGCTGGGAGCCTGATGTGGGACTCGATCCCGGGACTCCAGGATCACGCCCTGAGCCAGAGGCAGTCGTTTAACCAACTGCGCCACCCAGGCGTCCCAATAAATAAAAATTTTTTAAAAAGTTTCTTGTGGAACCCCTAGTGACTGAGGGGCCCTCATCTATGGTAAAAGTGGTGAGAATATGATCTTTACATTCTTTTAATTGATTGAATCAAATTAGCATACAGTTGAAGTAAAGCTCCCAGTGATGACCAGTGAACCTTAGTTACAGAGGCTGTTCTAAGATTCATTTTTTGTACTGATTCCACGTTGCTAAAATTTTAGTTCTAAGAGTGATAACAACATAAATAGAGAAGGGGTTAATAATACCTTTTAGGTACTATACTTCTGTAAGTTTTTTCTGAATGAAAAAAATCTGTGAAATTACACTAACTTCTTTCCTCAGCTTGGCATAGTGAATATAATGTTTTCTTTTTTCTTGATGACTCAGACTAATTTTTGTTAAAAATAAACATCTTTTTTGGGGCACCTGGATGGCTGGCTCAGATCGTAATCTCAGGATCATGAGATCGAGTTTGACATTGTGCTCCGTGCTTGGTGCTTGAGATTGTTTTTCCCTTTCCTTCTGTCACTCCTGCTCATGCTCTATCTCTCTGTAAAATAAATAAATCTTTTTAAAAAGCCAGACATCTTTTTAAAAACTGTTTTGTAGATAATGGGAAAATTATGGCCAGATTGATGCTGTAGCACATTTGCTTCTGACCCTTTTAATCTAAGTCCTTGCTCCCCTTGGGCATAATCATTTAAGATACTGGTATCAACATTTGATCTGTCACCTCCATGCAGAGCCTCTTGTTTGGATCCCTCTTGTGCCCACCTCCATGGATCTGTTCCTTACCTTTCATGGTGTGCCTTATTTGACTCCTGACCTTTTCTATTGAATGACATCCTTTTTACAACTTAAACCTGATATTTGATTTTTTCCCCCCATCTTTGACCTTTGGTTTACCCACTAACCACAAATTGTATTTTCCCTTTAGCTGTGCTGCTAGCTACAGTGGATAAACAGTTCATCTGATTAGACTTGGCTCAGGAAATCGCTGTTAAGACCCCTGGACTTTTCTAGCAAATCCTACCCCTGCCAGGTTTTTTCTTGTTATACCAGTGGGGTCAGGCACTTTAGTTGTGCTCTTTTGTGTGTGTGTGTGTGTGTGTTTAGGGAGAGCGAGTGGGGGTGGGGGAGCAGACAGAGACTCTTAAGCAGGTTCCACAGCCAGCTCAGAGCCTGACACAGAGCTTGATCTCACAACCCTGAAATTATGACCTGAGCCAAATCAAGAGTCAGCCTCTCAACCAACTGAACCATGCAGGCGCCCCTGTTGTGCTGTTTTTAAAGATGACCATATTTGTCATACCAAATTCTTACAGAGGTTAGGCACTCATCATTAGGGCCCTTTTATATGTCTGCCTTTGTGTGTAAATAGTTAACTGAATTAAAGACGGGACTAGATTTCTTATAAGTGTTGTTATTTTCCTCAAGAAAATAATATTATTATTGCTTTTTCTGCCCGAAAAAGCAATATTCTTATTACTTCTAAATAACTCAAGCCATGGATCTTTGATATACCTCCTTTATTCTTAAATCTGTTTTTGTTTGTTTTTTTTCCCATCTGTGTTAGTCTTTTGGTTAGGTTGTTAATAAGGACAATTCCTCATGATTCCAGTAATTAATGCTAGGGCACTTGATAAGTGTTTAAAAATTTTTTTAAGAAGTAACTCAAAGTGGGACGCCTGGGTGGCTGTTAAGTCTCTTAAATGTCTGCCTTCAGCTCAGGTCATGATCCCAGGGTCCTGGGATCAAATCCTGCATCAGGCTCCTTGCTAAGCTGGGAGCCTGCTTCTCCCTCTTCCTGCTACTCCCCCTGCTTGTGCATGCTCTCTCTCTCTCTCTGAGAAATAAATAAATAAAACCTTTAAAAAAAAAGTAACTCAACGATTAGAAATGTATGTTTTTAAGAAGTTTTGCAGATTTTATATTGTTATCTGTGGTAAAGTTTGGGTATATTTATCAAAAAATAGGTTAATACACATTTAACTTTTTTTTTTTTAAAGACTTTATGTGATAGACTACAAGTAGGCTGAGAGGCAGGCAGAGAGAGAGAGGAGGAAGCAGGCTCCCTGCTGAGCAGGGAGCCTGACGTAGGTCTCGATCCCCCAGGACCCTGGGATCAGGACCTGAGCTGAAGGCAGAGGCTTTAACCTACTGAGCCACCCAGGTGCCCCCACATTTAACTTCTGGATGCAGTTTTTTTTTTTTTTTAGAGGGAGCATGGGAGGAGCAGAGGGAGAGAGAGAATTTTAAGCAGCCTCCACACCCTGTGTGGGGCCTGATATAGGACTGGATCACACAACCCTGAGATCATGACATTGAGCCAGTGCTTAACTGACTGACTCACCCAGGTGCCCCTGATACAGAAGGATTTTTTTACAGGAACTATTAAATAAAAATATTAGAAGATTTTATTAAGGGGCACCTGCGTGTCTCAGTTGGTTAAAAGTCCGACTCTTGATTTTGGCTCAGATCAGGATCTCAGAATTGTGGTACTGAGCCCTGTATCGGGCTCCAGAATCAACAGGGAGTCTGCTTCAGATTCTTTCCCTCTTCCTCTGCCCTTGTTCTCTCTCTCTAAAATAAACAAATAAATCTTTTTTTATTATTATTTTTTATTATGTTAGTCACCTACATCATTACTTTTTGATGTAGTGTTCCAAGATTCATAAAAATAAAAAAATCTTTAAAAAAAATAAAAGGTTTTATTACATTAAAATGGAATAAAAAATCTGTGTGGTAGGGGCACCTAGGTGGCTCAGCCGATTAAGTATCTGCCTTTGGTTCAGGTTATGATCCCTAGGGTCCTGGATAGTCTGGTGTCAGGCTCCCTGCCCAGCAAGGGAGTCTGCTTCTCCCTCTAACTCTGTCCTTCTTCCCAGCTTGTACCCTCTCCCTCTTTCTCTCAAATAAATAAAATCTGTGTGGTAAAAAGAGAAAAAAAAATCTGTGTGGTAAAAATACCATTATCAAAATTTAATGCCAACTTGTATGTATTGCTTACATCTTTGATATATTCTTATATGTATAACAGAATGTGGAAATTTTCATATACATATATGTATATGTATGTTTATATGCTCTTACATATCAGTAAGATTTGGGCAAAAAATCAGTAAAGTTCATGAATAAGGAATTAGCCAAAGAAGGAATGCAAGTGACCAGTCAACATATGAAAAAATTACCAATCTTATTTATAATCAGTGTTAGAAAATAGAAGATAATAATTTTTATCTGTTAAACTGGTAAGAATTAGAAAAACACAGTAAAGCTTAAAAGTTGGTTAGTATTCAGGGAAACGGACAGCTTGTAGGTTTGAGGTATGAGCTGTATTGTAAACATCTGTCTAATCTTATATATAGAAGGCAATTTATGACATACAACAGAAGCTTAAAAACTGCCTTTTAGGGGCTCCTGGGTGGCTCAGTGGGTTAAAGCCTCTGCTTTCAGCTCAGGTCCTGATCCCAGGGTCCTGGGATTGAGACCCACGTCGGGCTCTCTGCTCAGCAGGAAGCCTGCTTCCCTTCCTCTCTCTCTCTCTCTGCCTGCCTCTCTGCCTACTTGTGATCTGCAAATAAATAAATAAATCTTTAAAAAAACAAAACAAAACTTCCTTTTACCTAGAAATTCTACCTCTAAGAATTTCTTCTCGAGATAAAACAGGATAAATATAAATGCTAATAATGATTGGATAAGATTGTTATGGTGTATATTTTAATATAGTGGAATCCTAGTCAGCCTTTAAAAATGAAATGATAGATTATATTTAGTGATATGAAAATAAATATTCATATTACAAGCAAAAATGGACATAAGTATCAAATGCATCCCACTCTAAAAATCAGCCTTTTGGACATTCCTAGTTATCCAAGCATAAAAGTCAACAATGTTTTTGTTACCCTTATTAACCATAACATCAGATTTTCCTAACACTTTAACAGAATTCCAGGCACAGTTTAAAATGTATATATTGTAATGCTATCAGTAGTTCTGAATAATGTGTGACTACTGGTTTTGCTCACAGTATCTTTTCAGTGTATTTCATTGTATTTGACATTTTAGATTTCAAGAGTATCTGATACTCAGATCAGCAAATCAGGAGAGCTTTCTGCAATGGAGAAAATGTGTAATCTGCACTGTCCCTTACAGAAGTGTTTACTACGCACATAGAACTGTTGAACTCTTGATATATGGCTAGTGCAATTGGGAGGAACTGGACTTTAATTTCAGTTTATTTAAATTGCTGCATATAGCTGTGGCTATCATATTGTACAGTGGAGATCACTCTCTTAATCTGTAAGTTCGTCAGTGAAATATTACTAGGGGCATTAAAGAAACAATAATCTTATTTCCAGATATCAAGATCTATTTTTGGAGGATTAGCTCTACAACTATAGCTTTTCTTGCACAACAGTGGTTCTGAAATGAACTTCCTCAGAAGCGAAAAATGTGATCAAACCAATTATGCCTTTTTATGTGCTCTATACAGCACAGATGACTACACAAATCATATAGTTGAACATTCCAGGAAGCAAAAGCAGCTGCACTAACTATAGCAGCGAACTCTTTGCTAGTTTTTACTTGTTATTTGTACCCTTGATCATATGTGAGTGCCATGGATATAGACCAATTACATAAGTACTGTAAACTTTTTTTCAGATCAGAGACTGTACAAGAACAAGAAGAGGAAGCTAATGTTTGTTGAGTGCTCAGTGTTAGGCATTGTGCTGAGCAATTTCTCATGGATTGTCTTAGTTATTTAGTTGCCTTTTGTGACATTCTCATGGAGGGCTTTCTTGCTTGCCAGTGTATGTGCTTTCCTTTACTTTATTTCCTTCTAATTTCAGCCTTTGTGTTTTTTCTTTGTTTACCAGCTTACCTTTTCATCTCAGATTTTTTTCCTCAGCTCTTCTTTCTTTTTTGGCATTGTTTCTATTGTACAATTTTATATCATTGACTTGCTTTTGTTATAACTACTATGGTATTTTGATAGTTGTAGCTTCCTGTCAGTAGGCTCTTGTCCTTCATAGGCAGAGTCTTTTTTTTTTTTAAGATTTTATTTATTTATTTGACAGAGAGAGATCACAAGTAGGCAGAGAGGCAGGCAGAGAGAGAGGAGGAAGCAGGCTTCCTGCTGAGCAGAGAGTCCGATGTGGGGCTCGATCCCAGGACCCTGAGATCATGATCTGAGCGGAAGGCAGCGGCTTAACCCACTGAGCCACCCAGGTGCCCCTCATAGGCAGAGTCTTGAGGGCACATATTGAGCTCTTTTGGCCATTATCTAAGATCTCTTTATTTGCTATCAGAGATGCTTAGTTAAAAAAAAAAAATCCAAACATTGAAGATGAGTTGTTACTGCATTGGAGCAATGTTTTGTTTGCTGCTTAAATTCAAATGTATTTCTTTTGGTGTAATCCTTCTCTTGGTAAGTAAATTCCAATTTTATTCCATATCTGCCTTCTAAAGAGTAATAGCTCTTTTAAAAAAAAATATTTTTAATTTATTTATTTGAGAGAGAGAGAGTGCTGGCAGAGGGAGAGGAAGAGGGAGAAACGGACTCCTTGCTGAGCAGGAAGCCCTGAGTAGGGGCTCAGTCCCAGGACCCTGGGATCATGACCTTAGCCGAAGGCAGATGCTTAACTAATTGAGCCACCAAGGTACCCCAAGAGCAATAACTTTTAAAAAATAGAATATTTATAGGTAAGAGAGTTAGTTGTATTCCAGGGAATATATTACTAACACATTTTATTTTATTTTATTTAGTGTCAGAAATTTGGAGAGTATCACAAAGATGATCCAAGTTCCTTCAGATTTTCAGAAACTTTCTCCCTTTATCCACAGGTGAGTAGATAAAAAGTCTGTGTTCTTAGTGTTGACAGTATAGCACTGGGTTTCACTTTCTCTGTTGTATAAGAATATAGGACCTATTGTATTGGGTTATTCTTTTGGTAGTGTTTTAAGTTTTGGGATAGCTAAGAAATTAATATTGTGCTTGTGTAGTCATTGAAAAGCATATAATACGTTTGTGAGGGCCTTCAAAACAGTCATTTATTTGTGGTGAAAGAAATTTACACTGGAATTCTACTCTGGAATAGAATTAGGTGTGAGGTAGATTAGCTTTCTGTCTGATATAAGGGATCTATCTAATTACAGTAGTACCAAAAGGTAGTAACTTGACCAGTTAGTCTTACAGCGTGGTACCATTACCTGAGAACAATTTTATGGGGATATACCAGGTAAATAAAAATGAAGCGGATTTGATTTATCTTACAGAACTTTTTCCACTTCTGTTGTAGACTCTACCTGTCTTATTTTGATAGATATTTTTTGAAAGTCTAGGTTGTTTATATGATAAGGAACAGAGAACATTTATTCAGCTGAGGTCTTGAAGAAAAGAACTTTAGGAGAATAAAGATGACTGCCACAGATCTTACTTTCCAAATGCTTTCAGTCTGAAGGGTGAGATCTGAAATATGTATAACACAGAACAGAAAGGGAGAAATGCTATGAGAGATATACAAAATTTAAAGGAAACTTAAAGGAATCCTTCCAAGTGAATGGTGTGATACATCTTTATAGAAGAGGTGTCATTTTAGCTTAGCCTGGAAGGATGATTATATTGAGATGTGGAAATTCAAATTTTAGCCCATGAATATCTTGCTCAAAGCTTCAACTTTGTTTTCAGAACTACTCTCATTTTTTATTGATCTGTAGTGTAGAAACTTCATGTTTATACAGGGAGATGTCCCTAAACCTCTGGTTGCAGTTTTGGAAAACTAGGAAAGGGCAGAGTCTCTTTGTCTTAAGGCAGGCAAAACCCTGTCTCAGGCCTCTCATATTAGTAGCAGAAGCTAATAGGAAAGAGAATGTGGGCATTAGCCTCAGTATTTGATTGAATGCCGAACTGTTTCTTTTCTTTCTCTTCTTTCCCAACTTCAAGCCTTCTTTTTAGGCTTTTTTTTTTTTTTTTAAAGATTTTATTTATTTATTTGACAGAGAGAAATCACAAGTAGACTGAGAGGCAGGCAGAGAGAGAGGGAGGGAAGCAGGCTCCCTGCTGAGCAGAGAGCCCGATGCGGGACTCGATCCCAGGACCCTGAGATCATGACCTGAGCCGAAGGCAGTGGCTTAACCCACTGAGCCACCCAGGTGCCCCTCTTTTTAGGCTTTTGATAGTTGATAGATCTCCTGAGAGATCTGGGCCTCTTATTTTTTCCCCTCTGTTGGAAATCATAGAGGACCCAGAAATAATTTTTTTCTTTGGGTCTTCAAAGCCTAATGCTCTTCTAAAAGGTAACATAAACTAAATTTAGAAAAGGTTTTTATTTCTGAAATATCTACCCCAGATTTACCAATTACACATTGCTTTGAAACAGAAATGGCTGAAGTGGTAAGGGTTGAGAGAGCCTCTCAGTGAATTCTGATCACTGAACAGAAAAGGAGTGAAAGTGTCACTAAGTAGCACTGGGAGAGACCTGTCGAATGAGTCCCAAGCAGTGGCATCATGTTGGCACTTGAGCCCTAAGGGCAGAGGAAAGTGGAGAGAAGTAACTGAAAGACAAGTAAGAGTTCTTTGGAGAGCTGATTCTATTGATTATATCTGAGACCCTTTGATTGTATCAAAGCACAATTTTGCTGTCCTTTATTCAGGCCAGACTCTTCCCCATTTTGATCTCTTTCATATGAGGAGTGGGTGGAAGGAAGGTGAAAGGAGAAAGAAGTAATGAGACAAGTCTAAAGAATGTTTCTTAGGAATGAGGAAGAACTTAAATGTTAAGAAACAAGTGGGTGTATTTAAGTCCTTTTTTTTTTCCCCCTCCCCCAAATCATTGCAGGCCCTTCCCAGTGCAACTTTTGGGAGCTCTCAAAAAGTAGAAAATCTGTTAATCTATTTTTATATTCTCTTGGAGTCTTTTGATGGTGGTAAGGAATAGTAATAAAGAAGTTCAGAGATGTGTCCAGAGAGATGGGGGATAAAGACAATGCTGATAAAGCACCATGTACTATCAGCCTCTGAATAACTTAGACCTGAGCAAGGAGTTTTTTGTTCCTAGTCATGTCCTTTTGAGTCATCTCTTTTCCTTTAATTTTTTATTGTTATATTTTCAAGTAACTTATAAAGATCATGAATAAGATTCTTAAGAATACTATTTAGAATGTCCTTATTGTAACTTGTTTTGTCTTAATAGTTCTAATCAAATGCTTTTGTAATAGTAAACTCCTATTGCAGTAAAATCAGTAAAACTATCTCACATGTTTTTTTCTTGTAGTTTATGTTTCATTTAAGAAGATCTCCTTTCTTACAAGTTTTTAACAATAGTCCTGATGAGAGTTCATATTATCGTCACCATTTTATGCGTCAAGATTTGACCCAGTCTCTAATTATGATTCAGCCTATTCTGTATGCATATTCTTTTAGTGGACCCCCAGAGGTAAGAGAGACAGAAAACAAAAATTGGTTTCATTAATGTGATGTGTGTGATTAAAAAGTGAAAACAACTAAGTTTTTTTTGGAATATAGTTACTAAATACAGGAATTTAGTTTAAGAAGTTAGGTTATTCATATATTCACTTAAAAATATTTGAGTGCTTACTATATGTACGTTGCACTAGGAAATTATTTTAAAAATATAAAAAGTGGGGTGGGAGAGATTTTTAAGATAAATTTGTATAATTTCATTGATGATTATGAAACGAATCATTTTTATGATTTTTATGGTTTTATGATTATTCTTATGTCTTTAATGATATAATGGTAATGATGATTCTAGGACCTGTAGCTTATTCCAGAGTATGGTGTCTAATAATTGGGACATTCTATCCAAAGAAAATCTCTTGCTTACATATCATTTCATTCTCCTGTAGCTTTTTTTGAACATAGATACAGTTGATTATAAAGATGTATATTTAGAAAGGTAATAATAAAGTCATAGTTTTAGATTTCTTAGCAAACTGTTCCACTTACTTTAACCAATTGTTAAATAAACAGTTTTTCTATTTTAAGTTAAAATTGTCTGTTTTACCACTTTTAAGTATGCAGTGACTGTATTTAAAAATATTTAAGAATGGTCAGCATAAAGAGAATATTTATAGTATCTCCTGATTAATGATCTCTCATGATTCCTTTATTATTGTTTTGTTAGAAAATATTGTATAAAGCATTTTGTTACTATAATTGTTTTTAGTAGTTTGTCATAGCGTCTTCTTTCCTGGAAAATATGTATTGTTAGTGTGATGGTCTAGTTATGTATTAGGTTTTATAGTTCTTTGAATCAGGAAAGAAAGTTTTAGAAATTTTTTTTTTCTTATTTCAGAGTAATACATGGAAATTATAGATACTTGAAAAATGTACATTAGTGTTTAGAGGAGATTTGGAATTGCACAGTCTCTACTGTCTGCTTCTGTTAAATTCCAGCCTTCCCATTTAATCCATGAATTCCATTAGCTTCATTTACTTAAGGGTTTGCTTTTGGAGTTATTCTCTTTCTTCCATCATCCCTTGCTCTTCCTCTGGATCATTCTCATTAGCAAGAAACCTGAGTCACATTCACGTTAAAAACCAACAGATAGGGTGAGTAGGGTTATGGACACTGGGGAGGGTATATGCTGTGGTGAGTGCTATGACATGTGTAAGCCTGACAATTCACAGACCTGTACCCTTGGGGCTAATAGTACATTATATGTTAATTTTTAAAAAAAGAAATTAAAAAAAAACCCCAAACCCAACAGACAGAACCACTCTTGACCACATTTTCTCTAGTCTCAGTTGCAGCTAAACTCGGAAAGTTACCTGTTGTCTATATGATGATCTCACATCACATTCTCTCTTCAACCTACATTCTTCAGACTCTTGTCCTTAACATTACACTGAAACAACTCTTACCAGGTCACCAGTGTCCTACGTCTTGCCAGAAGTCTCGACAGCATTTATTTACCTAGCGAGGACTCTCCACGAAAACCTTTTGTTTAAAGCCTCTCTGACGCATGAAATACCTACTGGTTTTGCTCCTAATCATTGCCTGTTCCTTCTCAGTTTCCTTTTGCTTACTTCTCCTTTTCCGATCTTTTGAAGTGTTGGCGTGCTCCGGGGCCCAATCTCTGGCATTTGCTCTGTATTCCCTCTCTGTGGTGTAGATATATACTGTGACGTGATATGATCACATAGCTTTCATTACCATCTTCATGCATGTGATGTCAAAATTTATGTCATTAGTTCTGGCCACTCCTTTACATTTCCTACTCTGAACTGTTTTTCCATCTCTAAATTTGCTCTTTCCCAAGCCTCTCCCCTCTTACTCAGTGGGGCCATCATCAGGCTTAGGAGTGGAAATTTCCTGATTTCCTCTTGGCTCTACTCTGTTCTTTAATTGTTGTCTCTATTTTTGTGACTTTTTAGAAAATTAAAATGTACTGCAAGAATTCATGATAGCCTATGGTGAGTGCTTTGAAGTGCGTAAACCTGGCGATTCACAAGACCTGTACCCCTGGGGCTAATGATACATTATATGTTAATAAAAAATTTGAAAATTTAACTTAAAAGAAGAATTCATGATAGCAAGATGTTTTTGAGTTATAAGATATAAATTTAAAATGTTAAAGATATTCTCAAAAGATCTCATTTGTAACTTTAATTTATTTATTTTTCCATCTTCCTGTTCTCTGTTTTCTTCTGTTAGCCGGTTCTTCTTGATAGCAGCAGCATTCTTGCAGATCGCATTCTTCTCATGGACACGTTCTTCCAGATTTTGATTTATCATGGTGAGGTAAGATTCCATGACATTGAAAGCTATGCACATAGGTGCAATAGAGTCTTTTTATTCATGGAAGCTTTCTCTTCTTTACTGTATGACTACTGTTTCTTCTCTAATAAACTTTTATTTCCATTTTTATATAATAGGTATAAAATATGGTTCTTCCTGCCACAGGTTTTTAGACTTCATTTGCAGTTGACATACCTGTGCTTGTTTTGTCCATTTGTCCATGTACGATTTGATAAATGGATTTTACATAAAGCATAGTGCTGTGAAATTAAAAGCATTGATGTATACATCGGCATGTTATACTTCTGGGTTTTACCTGAGACATTGAGAAGGGAAAAGCCTTTGTCAATAGGGAGGGTCTCCCTTTCATTATTTGATGTAATCATTTAAAAATATTCCATTTAATGCACTGAAAGTATTTAAAACATTTATTCCACATGATCTGAAAACTCATTTAAAGCATAAGTGAGGGGCACCTGGGTAGCTCAGTGGGTTAGAGCCTCAGGCCATGATCCCAGGGTCCTGGGATTGAGCCCTGCATCAGGCTCTCTGCTCAGCGGGGAGCTTGCTTCCTCCTCTCTCTTTCTCTCTGCCTGCTTGTGATCCCTGTCAAATACAATCTTTTAAAAAAAATAAATCGTAAGTGAATTAGAAGTAAAATTTATACCTTTACTTAATTGAAATGGTACATGACTGAAAAGAGCAGAATATCTGAGTAGTCGTTAGCTTTAGTCCAAGTATTTAGCAGAACTCTGTTCATTCCTGCATTATTTGTTCAGCCAGTAATTAAAATGTTTTCTCTGTATAAGAAAGCATTGTATTCTGGATGCCTTGAAAGATACAAAGATTCTTTTTTCACAGACCCACACCCAAACTTACAGTCTAGAATTCCAGTAACTTGTACAGATTTATTTTTCCTCTTATTTTAATTATAAATGATTTTAGATTTGTACTGTAATTGTGGAGGTGTACTCAAAATATCCTTTTAAGTAATATGATCTAGGCCTTTTAAAAGATTTATTGATTATTATTTTTAATTGGTACCAGTACTAATATATATATATATTTAAAGATTTATATTTTATATTTATATATATTTTATATATATAAATATATTATATATATATTTTAAGATTTTATTTATTTATTTGACAGAGACAGAGATCACAAGTAGGCAGAGAAGCAGAGAGGAGGGAGAAGCAGGCTCCCTGCTGAGCAGAGAGCCTGATGTGGGGCTTAATCCCAGGACCCTGAGATCATGACCTGAGATGAACGCAGAGGCTTTAACCCACTGAGCCAACCAGGTGCCCCTGTACTTTAATTTTTAAGGATAATGCCTATTATATGACAGAGGGAGGTATTTTGCTGCCCTTTTTAATTTTTTTTTTTAAGATTTTATTTATTTATTCGTCAGAGAGAGATCACAAGTAAGCAGAGAGGCAGGCAGAGTGAGAGGGGGAAGCAGGCTTGCTGCTGAGCAGAGAGCCCGATGTGGGGCTCGATCCCAGGACCCTGGGACCACAACCTGAGCCGAAGGCAGAGGCTTTAATCAACTGAGCCACCCAGGCGCCCCTGCTGCTTTTCTTTTTTTTTTTTCAAATAGCTTGTTAATGTGCTTAAAGGAGAAATCTGAAATGCACATCACTGTTCCTCTGTTAAATACAGGAATATAAAGCCATATAGAGTATATATTGACTGATGCAGTTAAGTTAGAAACGAAGACAAATTTAAATTTTTGGATGATTTAATTACATGATTTTTGGAGCCATTTGCCTTAATAAAAGAATTGATTGAGATGCTCTTCTACAGGTCTGTTGTCTTTATAATGTTATTGCTATCATCACTAAATTTTTTCTGTTTCTCTATGTTGCCAGACTGTAAAGCCATTGATAAAGACTTTATAATAGTAGTTGGTTAATTTTGAAGTCTCTGGGAAATCTTCTGTTAACAGAAGTCCCCCTTGTTCATCATAAACTTAAATAAATAGGTTTTAGCTAATAATGTTTAAAATTTTTTCTGGTTTATTATTTCTTTTTACTTTTAAAGGAGAAGAAATATTCTAATTTTGTATCTATTTACCCAAGGATACCAAAATTAGTGTTCTTTTTTTTTTTTTTTAAAGATTTTATTTATTTATTTGACAGACAGAGATCACAAGCAGGCAGACAGGCAGGCAGAGAGAGGGAGAGGAGGAAGCAGGTTCCTCGCAGAGCAGAGAGCCCGATGCGGGACTCGATCCCAGGACCCTGAGATCATGACCTGAGCCGAAGGCAGCGGCTTAACCCACTGAGCCACCCAGGCGCCCAAAATTAGTGTTCTTGATTTGATAACTGATAAATGAAACAATGATTATAATTTTCTTATTTTCTGAGGATCGATTCCTTTGGAAAAACCTCTTAAAGGTTTTGGGTCGGCAAGAAATTAATAATTCCTTTAATTGCTTTAAAATTAGACCATTGCACAGTGGCGCAAGTCAGGATACCAGGACATGCCAGAATATGAAAATTTCCGCCATCTTCTACAAGCCCCGGTGGATGATGCACAGGAGATTCTTCACTCCAGATTTCCGATGCCGAGATACATCGACACTGAACATGGAGGTAGCCAGGTGAGTATAGTTAATGTTTTGTTGTTAGTATTGTAATGAGTTGTTCCTACTTGCTTTCTTGACTTTAATTTGAAAAGACTGCTTCACAAGGCAAGGAAAGGGGAAGAAGATGGGTAAAAGGTTTTTTTTTTTTGTTTTAGCATTGAGAGCAAAGCAGTGATTATTGGCCAGCTGCCTAAAGCTAGCAATTTCTACCACCTTCTGCCACCAGCCCACATTTAATAACGGAGCCAGGATGATGTTATGGTGGCACGTCTGCTTTAGTTGAGCAAGAAGAACAACTTGGAAGAAAATGTAGTGTACCTTTCTAGTATAATTCCGTTAATTCTGTTTATTTAGTGAAGAAGTCTATGAATATGAACTTCATGGTAACATTTTCTGTTTTCCTCATTCTTTCATTTCAGTGCTCTAGAAAATATCATGTAATGGGAAAGTATATTATAGAAGAAGGCTTTGTGGTTTTTAGAGTTAGGAGGATTTAATAAGGTACATGTACATATACACACAGCCCTTCAGGACCTTTCAGAAGGCTAGGCTTAAGACCCCTTAACATATACGGTTTTATTTATCTATTTATTTATTCATTTATTTATTTTTAATTTTTAAATTAACATATAATGTATTATTTGTCCCAGGGGTACAGGTCTGTGAATTATCAGGCTTACATGTTTCACAGCACTCACCATAGCACATACCCTCCCCAATGTCCATAACCCAAACACCCTCTCCCTACTCCTCTTCCCCCAGCAACCCTCAGTTTGTTTTGTGAGATAGAGTCTCTTATGGTTTGTCTCCTTCCTGATCCCATCTTGTTTGATATTTTCCTTGCCAAACCCCCCAAAATTCCTCATATCAGAGAGATCATATGATAATTGTCTTTCTCTGATTGACTTATTTTGATTAGCATAATACCCTCTAGTTCCATCCACATCATTGTAAATGGTAAGATTTCGGGTTTTTTGATGGTTGCATAGTATTCCATTGTATGTATATATATATATATATATATATATATCTCACATCTTCTTCCTCCATTCATCTCTTGATGGATATCTAGGTTCTTTCCATAGTTTGGCTATCCCTTCACATATACTCTTTTTTTTTAAATTCCTTAACATATACTCTTAAAATAATTTTTATTTCTTCCTTATAATTTTATTAGAACTATAATAAATTAATTATAGGTTATTGTAAGTTTGTTTCACTTGCCAAAGGCAGGGACCTTGCTTTGTTTATTGTTTCCCTAGTGCTTAGCACAGTATTATAAAATAGGTGGTAAATATTAGTAGCTATTATTCAGAAATGGTAGCAGTTATTTTTAGAGCTTTATTATATTTCTAATAAGAGATACCATGTATTGAGAATTTGCAAAGCTGATAGTACTTTATACACCTTATCTCATTTGATCCTCATAACAGTGCTATTGTTATCTCCATTTTACAGATAATAACACCGAGACTTAGGTTACTTGTGACCAAGGAAACACAGTAAATGGAGAAGCTAGTATTTGAACCTAAGTGTTCTCACTTCAGAGCCAGTGCTCTGGTGTTAAACTACTTATAGAGTAGAAAAAGATTTTGTGTGATACTGAATTTCAGAAGATATGACTGCCTGTGTTTTTCCAGTGTGAAATAATAATTTATGCCTAGTTCTCTCCATGATGTCTCATCATGTGTGGTGCTCTTTTCCCCTTTTATTCTGGTTTTCATGCTTATAAGTCTTAGTGGAGAGATAGTTAAAATGTTGGGTAAGTTGTCTTATGGAATAGCCTACAGTCTAAGAAAGTTTGAGAGTCATTGTTTAAAGTAAAAGAATGTATAGGGTACTTTTTGCTTTTTCAAATCTCTGATGATATTTCAGACCAGGTGTTTAGTACATTCCACACTAATCTTGTTGTACACATAAATTTTATCTGCTCAGTTTTGGATTCAACAGTTTATTATTTGTTGTTATGAATGTATGATTTGGAGAGAAGAGACTACATTTATTTATTTGTAACATGTAGTGGCCCACATATTTCCAAAATTTAGTTTATTTTTTTGAAAGTTGCCTTTTAATAAAATTAATTTTACCAAAACATATTAAATAAAGTTGATTTTAGATCACATAATGTGTTTGTTCAGCTCATATTGATTAAATCTATTTTTGATGGATAACGTTATTTCATCTTTGCCTTTAAGGCCCGTTTCCTGCTTTCAAAAGTCAACCCGTCACAGACTCATAATAATATGTATGCCTGGGGACAGGTAAGTGTAAATAGTGGATATTGGAAATTATTTCTTGTGTATTTATAGTTTGTTATTTTAGTGAGAGCTGTATTTTCCCCTATGTATTTGCTAATGATTTCTTTTGGCAGAGTAATGAAAAAATGAGTAGAAAATAGAATTAGCATTTGGTGGCATCAGAGAAAGTAAAAAGTGATCATATCAAATAGGTAGAATTCCTTTATATTCCTAGTTTAGGACTACGCCCTTGAGATAAAAAGCAATATAGTGTATAACATGGGGAGTGAGGATTTAAGCTTAATGCTAGGACATGAACTATAAAACATAAAAGGCCACATATAATAAATTGGAAGAGGTCAGGGATTGTAATTGAACAAGAGAGGTGGAGGCCTGGAAATCTCTCTTAATATATTTTGATTTGTTACAAGTCCTACCTCTTGGTACAATATATCAGCATTTATCAAGTATCCAATATACAGGACTCTGTATTGGTACTTTCCAGTCCATAGTGATCATCCTTGCTTTTTTTTTCTTTTTAATGTTTCAACTTTTTAGTTTAAATTCTAGTTAGTTAACATAATGTAGTATTACTTTGAGAAGTAGAATTTAGTGATTCATCACTTTAATCATCTCTGCTTTTAAGGAGCTGGTAATCTAGCACTAGAGATAATATACATATCTTTAAGTAATTAAAATATAAGTCAGTATGAGATATGTTCCTTTTAGAAAGATATTTAGAAAAATATTACAGGGTTTAGCAGAGGAAGAGGGCTTTGAAGAGAGTACATGGTGGCAGCAGGAGACTGTGTGTGATCAGAAAAGGCAACATTTCCTTTTAAAATGGTTACCATTTCAAGAAGTAGAAATTGTGCGAGGAATTCCAGGTAGAGGGCAGTGTAGACCATATGAGGTACAGAGCACACAGGATGAATAGAACAATAAACTGGAAACGTATCATGTGGCTAAATTGTGGAGGATCTTACATGCCAGGTTGAATGCTGAGGAGCTGAGTCTTCAGTAAATAATAAAATGTTACTGAAGGTTTTTGGACAGGGTCAAATTTGACTCTTAAATAATATAGGTGAATGTTAGGGTTAATTGAGAGCAGTCTGTAGATTGAAACTATATTTTGAAGTTATCCAGATGAGGGGGAATGAAGGCAGGATGGTGAAAAGGAATACATTTTGGTGATATTTTAGGAGTGGAACCAGTGAGATTTGGTTAGAAGTTGCAGGAAAGTAAAAAATACTCTAAAGCAAAACAGCTAAATGCAAAATCTGAATTCTCTCTCTCTCTCTCTTTTTTTTTTTTAGATTTTATTTATTTATTGGACATAGAGATCACAAATAGGCAGAGAGTCAGGCAGAGAGTGGGGGAAGCAGGCTCTCTGCTCAGAGCCTGATGCGGGGCTCGATCCCAGGACCCTGAGATCATGATCTGAGCCAAAGGCAGAGGCTTAACCCACTGAGCCACCCAGGTGCCCCCCAAATCTGAATTCTGATTGGACTCTGGATTAGAGAAAAACAACTCTAAAGAACATAATTGGGATAACTTGTGAAATTTGAATATGGACTGTATACCAATTACTAGTAAAATACTATCACGTTTCTTGATTGTGATACTATTGCTGTAGTTATATAGGTGATTGTCCATGACCTTGGAGATCTATCCTAAAGGGAGTAAAATATCATGATGTCTTCAACTTATGGAAATTATTCAACAAAAGAAAGAAAAGGAAGCATATATAGAAACATAAAGCAAATGTGGCAAAATGTTAATCATTGAGTTTAGGTATAGGGTATGTGGGTGTTCATTGTACTTTTTTCTCAACTTTTCTACAAGTTTGAATTTTCAAAAAATAAATAGTTCAGGGAGAACAAGGTAATATAGGATTTTGAGCCTGGGTAACTAGGAGAACATGTGCAAGGGATTGGGAAAGGAGAGAGAAATGTTTGATTTCAGGTACACTGAATTTGAGATAACATTTAGATGGCCAAATTGAGGATGCTATTAGACATTTGGGTTTGGTGATCAGTGCAAGGATGTGAAAATTGATCATGGACAAGTGATACTTACCGTCATCACAGCGGATACTTGTTCAAGAGGGAGTAGAGAGGCAAAAGAAGGATGAGATAAACCTCGAGGAATTACGAGTGGTTGGAGTATTTTATAAATAGAGAGGTGGAAGGAAAATGAAAATAATACCATACCTTGGGGCGCCTGGGTGGCTCAGTTGTTAAGCGTCTGCCTTCAGCTTGGGTCATGATCCCAGGGTCCTGGGATCGAGCCCCACATAGGGCTCCCTGCTCAGCGGGAAGCCTGCTTCTCCCTCTAACACTCCCCATGCTTGTGTTCCCTCTCTTTGCTGTGTCTCTCTGTGTCAAATAGATAAATAAAATCTTAAAAGAAAAACAAAAAAGAATACCATACTATGTCATAATAGGTGAGGGAGGGCTTTATATAAAGAAAGAAGAAAGGGGGTTAACAAATTCTGAGATGCCGCAGACCTTAAAGGAGGGTGAAGACTTAAAAAGGTGGATGGGTTTGGTTTTTTTTTTTTTTAAAGATTTTATTTATTTATTTGTCAGAGAGAGCGAGAGCGAGAGCGAGAGCGAGCACAGGCAAACAGAATGACAGGCAGAGTCAGAGGGAGAAGCAGGCTCCCTGTGGAGCAAGAAGCCCGATGTGGGACTCGATCCCAGGACACTGGGATCATGACCTGAGCCGAAGGCAGCTGCTTAACCAACTGAGCCCAGGCGTCCCAAAAAGGTGGATGGGTTTGAAGACTAGGCGGTCATTTGTGGTCCTGGTAAGCAGTTTTAAGTAGTAGTTGAGTACAAGGCAGATCATAAGGAATTAGTGGTGGTAAAGGAGTGGAGGTTGTAAGAAGGTTGCAATTTAGTTTGAGTTCGGGTGGTAGGATAGAAAGATGATTCTTACTAGGATAAGGGCACAGAACTTACTTGAGTCCAAGTGTAAGGTTCTGACCAAAGAACAGCTTATAGATGTTTAAGATCTTCAAAAGCAGACAGTGTGATCACAAGCACTGTGTGGAGTTGAAGCATTGGTACGGAGGCAAGACATTTCCTTCTGCAGAACCAAATGGTAGGAAGGGTAATGACAGAGAAAGATGTTGGGGACAGAACGCTCATATTGGGTAATTGCCTGTTTCTTTTAGATAATAGTGGATTATTCACTAAGAGTGAGACATGCTGGGGTTAAAGGACTAGAAAATAGAAAAGATTTAAAAACAGCTATACGGAATAGCTGTTTAGAAATAGAAATAGAAAGCAACAGCAGGGGAATAAAAGGCTTTTATAGTAGTGAGGGCCCATTTTATTTCCTAACAATTTCTAGAGTTTGCTTCCATTATGTTTAACCATGCTTTGTAGTTCAGGCATTGCATCAAAGGTGGAAGATTTAGCGCTGAAGATAAGAAAGATGGACACATTAAAGGGAGTGCAATAATTTAGAGCAATGTTAAATGACTGTGAGGTCCAGGTTGGGTAGAAGCTGTAGTAATTAGGATTAAGGCCCCTTCCCTCTAAATAGAGGTGCTTCAAAATGTTGCCCTGATTTCTTTGCATACATTGTTTTTCTGGGTGATTATATACACCCCTATGGCTTCAGCTTTCATCTGAGGCTAACTTAACAAATCTTCATCTTTGGTTTGACTTCACCTTGAGCTGTAGACTGGAATTTCTGTAACTGTCTGTTAAACATCACTGGAGCTTCCTGTAGACATTTCATAAACAACATGTTCCAACTTGAATTTATCTCCTTTATATCATCTTATTCTGCATGACTTTCATATTTTTACAAAGGGCACCACTACTTTCTCAGTTCCCAAGACTTGGAACTTTAACTTTAGTCATTTGCATTTTATTTTCTCCCTTCTATCCCTAATTATTCACAAATGGTTTGGTCTCTTTCTCCTATCCATTATCTCCTTTTTCTGTCTCTAACTGAGGTCAAGCGCTTGTTACTTCTAACATAGACTGTCAGTGCTTTTAGCCCTATTTCTTCCATTTTGACAGTGACCACAGTGGTCTGGAAGCAGTTCTAAGTCAAGAGAACTGTGTAGAAATCTTTAATCTTTGCGGCACCTGGGTGGCTCAGTTAGTTTCATGTCCGACTGTTAGTTTGGGCTTAGGTCATGATCTCAGAGTCGTGAGATCAAGCCCTGGGTCGGGCTCTGTGCTCAGCGCAGTCTGCTGAAGATTCTCTCTCTCTCCCTCTGCCCCTCCCCCAGCTCATGTGCTTGCTGACTCTTAAATAAATGAATAATATAAAATTAAAAAAAAAAAAAGGAATCTTTAATCTTTAATAATCCCCTTTGGAATTACATATAGACTTTTTATACTGCTTTTGAGGGCCCTTTATTGCATAATCCAAAGAAGTTTTCTCACTTTCAGCTACAATTTTAGAATTTCTTATTCTACTTTGAATACAGTAAGCATGTTACCATCTTTGTGACTCGTCCGTATCACCACATGGTAGCCATCCTTTAAGGCTGAGTTCAAAGTTCGTTGACTCCACGAAACTTTCTCTTTTTCATTTTCTTTTTTCTTTTCTTTAAAGATATTTATTTGAGAGAGAGAGAGAGTACAAGCAGTGGGGAGGGGTAGAGGGAGAAGCAGACACCCTGCTCCCTGGTGAGCTCCTGATGTGGAGCTCAATTCCAGGACCCTGGGATCATGACATGAGCCAAATGCAGACGTTTAATTGACTGAGACACCCAGGCACCATCCATGAAACTTTTTCGATGATTACATGACTCATTTGGTATAATATGCCTGCCTCTTCATTCCTTTTTTTTCCATCCATTTCTGATGTCCCTTAGGAGTGATGGCTGTGTCATTTTAATTTTTGACTTTCCACAGTGCCTTAACATAGCATGTATTGAGTATAGTAGATTTGGGCAGGAGAACAGAGATTAGAGTATGGGAGCTTTGTGGAGGTATTTAAGAGTTAAGGAGCCTTTATGATATAGATAAAAAAATTGAATCCATGATCTAAAACTCCTGAAAGGTAAGGTTTTTATAGCAAGGAAAGGAGCTTATTCTTGGGAAGTGTGGAAGGGGTATAGCATGTGAGAGAAAAAAATTATGCCTGTGTAATGCATGTATGCATTATCAATATCAGCCTCGCCATTCCACTTGCTATGAAATGAAAAGTCAAGTATACTATTATGACGTGGAAGTTTGGAATACAGAATGGACCATGAATCAGCCTTTCCGTTATGATTGAGTCATCTGAGCATTGGATTTAGTTCTGGATCTCACAACTTAAGAGAAACTTACTTAAGAAAAGAAAATTGCAAAAAAAAAAAAAAAAAAAAAGAAAAAATTGCAAGAAGATAGGAAGGTAGGACCAATTACTAAAGTTCATGGAAATGGTGATTAGTCATAATGAAGAAGGGGAAGTTAAAGTTTGCTTTAAAATAGTATTCACCAGGGGTTCCTTATCAAATGCCCTTAGAGGCCAGGGGAGTAACAAATAGGTGAAATTCTTTTTAGAAAATCTCATACTCTCAGTGTGAAGAGGCAATACTTGGGGGTCAGGGGGCTTGGGTGGACTAGGGTTTGTAGGAAAAATACAGAAATCCTTTTCTAGAAGGGATAGCTGTTCCTCCCCTCTAGCTGATTGTTGTCATTTACATAATTTATTTTAACAAAGTGTTGTGAGCTCACATTAATGCAGACTGAATAAAATATATCTTTGTGGCTGAATTTGTACATTATTAAAAAGCATGGTTTAGTTCATGGAAATAAAACTTTGTTCTTGCTTCTCTGGGTTTAAATTACAACATGGGGGTGCCTGGTTGGCTCAGTCAGTAAAGCTTGTGACTCTTGATCTCGGGTTGTGAGTTCAAGCCCCATATTGGGTTTGGGGCCTATTAAAAAAAAATTACAACATGGAGATGCAGTTGGTATGTTTATAAAGAACTTGTTGAGCTGGTAAACAGAGAGAGGCATCATTCTGGGCTGGATGTTGAAAACTATAAGTTACTTATCTTTGCCTTTTTTTCTTTGTCTATTACAGAGTTTAATAATATGTGCAGTAAGACTCAGTAAATATTAGGTATTAGTTTTCCTTGTTATCAGTGGGGAAAATAAGTCTTAAGATATTTTATTTTTAATAGTTTTTTAAAAAGATTTATTTATTTATTTGACAGAGAGAGACATAGAGAGGGAACACAAGTAGGGAGAGTGGGAGAGGGAGAAGCAGACTTCCCACCAAGCAGAGAGCTGGATGTGGGGTTCCATCCCAGGACCCTGGGATCTTGACCTGAGCCAAAGGCAGACGCTTAACAACTGAGCCACCCAGATGCCCCAAGATACTTTATTTTTAAAGATTTATTTGTTTATTTTAGAGAGAAGGGGAGAGGATCTCAAGCATGCTCCCTGATGAGTGTGGAGCCCGATATAGGACTCATTCCCATAACCCCCTGAGATCATAACCTGAAGTGAAGTCAAGAGTTGGTTGCCTAACTGACTGAGCCACCCGGTTGCCCCAAAGATATTTTAAAATAAGAAAGAAAACCCATTTTAAACTTTGAAGTTTAATTATTATGACCTGTGAGTAGAGGCATTAGAGGCATAAATGAGAGCCCTAAGGTCTTTATTGGCCTAAGCTTTTTGTAAGAGAAATTGTGTTAATATTTATTTATTGATTGATTTGACAGAGAGAGACAGCGAGAGAGGGAACACAAGCAGGGGGAGTAGGAGAGGGAGAAGCAGACTCCCCACTGAGCAAGGAGTCTGATGTGGGGCCGGATCCCAGGAGTCGGGGATCATGACCTGAGCCGAAGGCAGATGCTTAACAACTGAGCCACCTAGGCACCCCAGTGTTAGTATTTTTATAGATAATAATAATAATAATAATAACTGATAAACTGAATCCGTACTGTTTTAGTTCCCTTGCTGAGCTTCTTATGCACTTCTGTTTAATCATTGAAACACTCTCATGGGGTGGTAACTATTAACTCTCTTTTTCAGAAGAGGAAATTAGGCTTAAATAGTGTCAATAACTTATCGAAGATCACATAGCTAAACTGCGCAGGGTCTGGACTTGACTATAGGCCATCTGACTGGAGAATATGAATTTTTAATCATTAAGCTAAATCGATGATTGCAATTTAGGGAGTTAACTTGGTAGCCAAGCATTTTACTAAGAATTACACAATCTTGCACTTGAGTTTTCTTTTTGTCAGAAATCAAGTAAGTTGGTGGTAAGTAAGTTGGTGGTTAAGTTCCAGTGGTAAGTTTTATCCATAGATGGCCTGAAGAGGGCACCATTGCAACACTACTTCCCCACTGCTGCCCCGCTTCATATACCGAGTGATAGAAAGCTTGGATCTTACTGCCTAATCATGGATAGATTTTAAGAAGAAAAAAGGTGCAGTTGAAAAATTAAGATCAGCTGCAAATTTTTGATAAGTTGAGTCGCGCATTAGTATTTGTAATTTCAAGTAAGATCTCTACAGTATATAAATTAGAAAATTGATGTGTATTTTGTCTTGACTGGTTGAAATAGATCTGGGATTGGGTGAATTGAGGTGGAAAACGTGTAAATTGAAAGAAAATCAGGAATAGTTATAAAAAGAAAAAAAAGAGCTACCAGGTTATTATTAGTCAAGGTCATATTTTTGAGGCCTTTGCTTCTCTGTGTTAACTGTGAATGTATAATAAGGAAAAATATTTCAGTTATAAAATAATATATTCCTCGAAGAGGTAATAATAGCTCACACATGTTTATTCCTGCTGTGTATGTCAGGTATTGTGCTGGTTCTTTACACAGTTGAACTCATTTAATCATTATAACATCCATATGAAATAGGTCCTTTTGTTATCCTTACTTTACAAATGACACACAGAGGTTATGTAACTTCTCTTCTTCAAAGTCATACATGCAGTAAGTGGCTGAGTAAAGAATTGAGCCGATGCAGTCTGTCTCCAAACTCCAAACTCTTATTCCCAGTGCTATTGTCTCCCTTCATTGTCCAGTTTTTCAAGTTTTTTGAATTTGAAAAAAACGTAATAAAATTGATTTTCCTTTATTCAGGAGAGGTTATGGCATGTCTGTGGCAATACCAGACTAGAAATTTTCAAAAGATATAAATTCCAGGGGGAGGGTATGTGCTTTTGGGTAAATTGGAAGGGGAGATGAACCACGAGAGACTATGGACTCTGAAAAACAATCTGAGGGGTTTGAAGTGGCAGGGGGGTGGGAGGTTGGGGTACCAGGTGGTGGGTATTATAGAGGGCACAGCTTGCATGGAGCACTGGGTGTGGTGAAAAAATAATGAATACTGTTTTTCTGAAAAAAAAAAAAAAAAAAAAAAAAAGATATAAATTCCAGTCTCCTATTTGTTATTTAGTTACTGATCTCTGAAAATTACTTGTTTTAGATTTTTTATATTTACTTATAAATGAGAACTTGCGTATCAGGTGAAAAATTTAAAAATCCACATAGAAAATCTTTCAGAAAACTTTTTTCTTGCTACAGTAGATTTCACTATTAGTGGTTTGGATTACCAAAGTCATCTTACCAACATAGTTTTCATTAAAATAGAAGTTAGGAATTTTCCTTAACTCTTGTTAATTACTTAGAACCTACAGAGATCAATTAAAATGACTTGAATGAAAATGATAAGCATAGTTTATTTTATTTTTTTAAAGATTTTATTTATTTATTTGAGAGAGAGAGAAAGCACGAGAAGGGGGAGGGCCAGAGAGAGAAGCAGACTTCCTACTGAGCAGGGAGACTGATGTGGAACTCGATGCAGGACTCTAGGATCATGTCCTGAGCCGAAGGCAGTCGCTTAACCAACTGAGCCACCCAGGTGCCCAGCATAGTTTATTTAAAAAATACTGTAAATATACTTCCTTCCAGCTGGCATGTCTGTTAAAATATGTGCAATTTCTTTGTTTTTATTATTTTTTAAAGATTTTATTTATTTGAGAGAGAGCATATGAACAGGAGGAGAAACAATGGGGCGGGGGAGAGAGAGAAAGAATCTCTTAAACAGATTCCTCACTGAGCACAGAGCCGGACATGGGGCTTAATGCCGAGACTCGGAGACCATGACCTGAGTGGAAATCACTCAGAGAGTTCAAGAGAATTCAAGAGTCAAATGCTTAATCGACTGAGCCACACAGGCACCCCAAAATATGTGCAATTTCAATTTTACTTAGTAGTCAGGCAGCAGTAATCTCACTAAGGCATGTATTTACTCCTTAGTAGTGATAAAGCTCCAATATGTTCAAGACAAATGAACACTTTACTACTGTAAAGATTAAATTGGTTACATAGCTATTCTGATTCTGCAGTGCAAATCTGGTGGTGACCCCTTGGGGCAGTGCCGGCTCCACAGGTTAATGGACATGGTTCACAGCCAACCTGTCCCCAACTTCAGATGCCAGCTGCAAGTGGGATCCCTGCACTTCTGACCAACTAGCTACAAATTGTGTGTGTGTGTGTGTTTGGGGGTTATTAGTGCTCCCCACCCCTCCCCCCATCTCAGGTTTGACAACTCCCTAGAACAACTCACAGAAGCACTGTATTTATGATCACAGTTTTATTACACAGATTGCAAATAAAGACAGCAAAGAGATTGCACAGAATGAGATCTAGGAGGGCTCCAGATACAGAGCTTCTGTGTTCTTTCCCCATGGAATGAGAATGTGTTATCCTCCTAGCATATTGATAAATCTGTTAGATAGGAAGCTCCACTGAGCATTGGTATCCAGAATTTGTTCCTTTACTACCAAGCCTGATTGATTGAATCTCCAGTTCCCTTCCTCTTCTTTTCCTTCCCTTGACCTCACTTTCCCTCCCTCAAGGTCAGGCTGTCTTAAATCCCCAGCCCTTTGATCTCATGTTGATCTTTCTGGTGACTGGCCCCATCCTGATTCATCTCATCTTAAAGCCTGAACTTCGGTGTGATCGGAGGGGCTCAGGAATAATAAGACACTATTAGGACATTCTAAGGATGTAGAGACTTTTTCAGAGGAACCAGGGGCAAAGGCCAGTCAGATTATTTTTACAACAGGAGCATAGGCATTAGTCTGCTTACAATGATTCCTAGTCTGTTGCAAATATTTGCTTAGACATTTTAAGGGACTTTTTTTTTTTCCCCCAATTTATTTATTTTCAGAAAAACATTATTCATTATTTTTTCACCACACCCAGTGCTCCATGCAAGCCGTGCCCTCTATAATACCCACCACCTGGTACCCCAACCTCCCACCCCCCCGCCACTTCAAACCCCTCAGACTGTTTTTCAGAGTCCATAGTCTCTCATGGTTCACCTTCCCTTCCAATTTACCCAAATTCCCTACTCCTCTCTAACGCCCCTTGTCCTCCATGCTATTTGTTAAGCTCCACAAATAAGTGAAACCATATGATAATTGACTCTCTCTGCTTGACTTATTTCACTCAGCATAATCTCTTCCAGTCCCGTCCATGTTGCTACAAAAGTTGGGTATTCATCCTTTCTGATGGAGGCATAATACTCCATAGTGTATATGGACCACATCTTCCTTATCCATTCATCTGTTGAAGGGCATCTTGGTTCTTTCCATAGTTTGGTGACTGTGGCCATTGCTGCTATAAACATTGGGGTACAGATGGCTCTTCTTTTCACGACATCTGTGTCTTTGGGGTAAATACCCAGGAGTGCAATTGCAGGGTCATAGGGAAGCTCTATTTTTAATTTCTTGAGGAATCTCCACACTGTTCTCCAAAGAGGCTGCACCAACTTGCATTCGCACCAACAGTGTAAGAGGGTTCCCCTTTCTCCACATCCTCTCCAACACATGTTGTTTCCTGTTTTGTTAATTTTGGCCATTCTAACTGGTGTAAGGTGATATCTCAATGTGGTTTTAATTTGATTCTCCCTGAGGGCTAATAGGGACGTTTTAATCATAGCAAGTATCTTTCTTTTCCTCTAGGAGTCTGGAGCACCTATTCTTACAGATGATGTTAGTTTACAAGTGTTTATGGATCACTTGAAGAAACTTGCTGTGTCAAGTGCTGCTTGAAGTGCTAAACATATTAAGGACACTTAAGAGGATGAAATAATATTTCAATTTCCTTTTTTTCCTTTTTCATTTTATCTGTGGAAACCAACAGAGGTATCTCTCTAGACTCTATGGTTTAAGACAACATGTGGAAAAATGTTCACATTTGTAGATTAAGCTGGAATATAAGAGCAATAAGAACAAATTTATTTTGCTTGCCACAGTATTATGACTGGGTTTAGAAATCTGAGATCTTTGTAACTTAATTATGTTAAAGAGTAAAAATAAAGTTGGCCTTGTACTACAGAGATAGAACTCGTTTGTGTATTGCGGAAAAATCCAAAGTGGCACTGAATGTCCTTGCTGATTTTTTGAAAACTTGTTTCTTGGTTTTAACCAGAAAGTAAAAAAATCATCAACAGTAATGATAAATGCAAACATTTTGCCTGTTTATTGAAATATATCTGTGATTTTCAAGCACTTATGCATATACTTTTTCTGTACTTATTCTGTTAAGGCAGATTTATTTTTATGATGATTTGTTTAGGAATTAATTTGACTTTATATAAGGTAATTTTCATGAAGATAATTTAATGTTTTTGGTCATTTGGAAAAATAGTTTAGAGATGAAAAGGTGAAAAGTTTCTGGGGTAACAGTTCCATAACTGACAAAAAATGTGGAATTCCCATCAAGTACCCAACTTACATGATTAAACGTGATAATTTTTTTAAGAAGGGTTATTGAAAATAAACCATTTTGTCATAATGCATTTTAGGAAGTCTGCAGTAAAATAACTGTTGTCACTACAAAACCAAAATTGATTTTTACTGCATGGTTATGTTGTTTCCCCTTGTTTTTCTGAGGTAAATTTTACATTATATCCTACAGTATTTTAACACTATTTTGGGAGTTTACATATTACTTCTTATTTTTGCTTCCATTTTGTGAAATGTATTAAGTTGTTCTCATTGAAACAGTATTATATAATATTTTGTTGAATGATATCATGTGATGCTGAGTTTTATTTTGATTTATTCATTAGTATCATTCACTTTTACCTTTTAAAGTTTACTTGTAGCAAATGTTTACATTGCTAAAGCCAGATGTTTGACAATGAAATTTATATCAAGTACTGCAAATAAAAGGTGGTGCTATGATAAATGCTTAGAAGGACAGTTTGATGATTGTACTTGCATGAACACAATCATATGATAAAACAGAAACTTAAAAAAATGTTTATATGTTATATTCAATTAAATAAATTGCTTTGTTCCATTTTATTTGATTTGAACTGTGCTAGGTCTAAATACCAATAAAATATACTTTTTCTGTGTTTTCCTGCTTATTTCGAAGTCTAGTAAAGCCTGAGAAGCCTAATGTGGAATTAGAACAGTTATAAAATCTGCTATGAATGGATTACAAAGTGTTCATTTTTTTTAAATGGCAGCTTTATTGAGATATAATTCACATACCACATAGTTCACCCAATTAAAATGTACAGCTCAGTGGTTTTTAGAATACTCAGAGTTGTGTGATCATCACCACAATCAATTTTAGAGCATTTTCATCTTCCCCAAAGTAGTTGATTTTGCTATAAGGAAATTGTGTTTTGGAGTTAGCATATTTTGAATTGAATTAAGCCCCTGTGATGGTAATACATGTTTAATTTGCGTGGCCCCTTAATTTACGCTCTTTAAGAACACATTGCTATTCTTGAGTGATAAGTCACTATGCTTTCCTTCCAAATCAATTACAGCTGAAGCTGCTAAAGTACCTCTGTATTTAAGGGATAAGGAGGAACAAATAGAGCATCATACCCTTTTAACTTACCCTTTGAAAGAAAGCACCTGAGATCTTTGTGTATAATGTAGCTATTACTAAATTGCTAGCTATTTAAATAGATTGTTGAAGAAAGAAATGTTGGACCCTTTTAATGAAATTTAGAGTGGATAAAGAGTATTTGCTAAATTGTTAGCAGCACTGAGAAGCTTTGGTATGTCCACAACTATTTTGGAATTTACTGTTGAACCTACTACCCCTAGTGGCCTTATTTCTAAAAGCAACTTTAGACGTCATCTGTGTACACTTATATTTTGTTATAACAAGATAAAATTATTCTTTTATTGGCTGATTCCAAAAGTGAGCTGATATTTTCTCTATCCAGTGCCCCACTTGATAAACTTCCCTCTTACATTCCCTAACCCATGGACTGCACTTAATGAATGTGCTTCTTGTTCTGTCCGGGCCAGAAATCATTGAATCATTTTCAATTCTTACTCTTTACAACATCTTTAATGACCAGACTCTACCCGTTCTGCCTCTCTAACATCTCCCTGTTCTGTTTGCTGTTTTTCATTTTACTGCTCTTCTACCTTCATCAGATTGCACGTGGTTGGTACAACAGCCTTCTAACCAGTGTGTTTCTCCAGTCTCCTCCAGCCCTCTCTTCAATTCACTGAAATACAGATCTAATTATGTAATTCCCTTTGCCGTCATAGTGAAATCCAGACACTTTGGTATGGTAGCATTGGATACTACAAATCAATCGGATCTTAGATCTCATTTAGAAAATTAGCACAAAGGACACAGTTGAAAAGGTATAGTATTGGAGAGGGGTCTCTAGTTCTACCTAAGCATTAGTCTTAGGTGTGGCATTTGGTATTTAATACAGTGACAAAAGCAAATGCATTCTTCACTGGCTGTTACAAATTAAATGCTGTGGCTTATTGCACTTGATTTTATTTTGAATGAAAATACTTATTCAGTTACTTTTCAAACATTACCAACAAATTAGGATTACTTGCTTTCTAATCCCTATATTTGTATTTGTATTTTCATTTTCCATTTTTCCAATATATATGCATACATTTTGTACTTTTATGTGTTTGATTTGTATTCATCTTGAGCATTTTATCAGGTAATTCAGATGTTTCTCTTGTTTGCTTTTTAATAGCTTACCTTATGAAATTAAAACATTTTCCTTATGTTCATTCTTCCATTCTTTAGTAGGGAAACTTTGGTCTAGGCTTAATATATTAATACTGGTGAATATAATAATTGGTATGCAATACTAGATATGGAATAATGAAGTCACATTACTAAATAAATTCAGAATTTTTTTCTTCCCCATCTATGGATTATACCGACATAAAGCCCAATTATTTGGGTTGAGAATGTGACACTGGGGAAGTTTTTCCTCTAAGGAAACATTAAAAAAGCCCAAAAAACTGTAAAATGTCCAAGCATTTGAAGGAAGTGTTAATTTTAGGCTTTGTTAAATCAACATAGAATTAGCTATGTATTTTTGTCTTTTTATTATTACATCTTTTTTTTCTTTTTTAAGATTTTATCAGAGAGAGAGAGCACAAGCAGGGGGAGTGGCAAGCAGAGGGAAAAGGAGGCTCCCCACTGGACAGGGATCCCAATGCGGGACTTCATCTTAGGACTCTGGGATCATGACCTGAGCAGAAGGCAGACACTTAACTAAGCCACCCAGGTGTCCCTAGCTATTTTTTTTTTTTTTTTTAAGATTTTATGTATTTGACAGACAACCAGAGAGGGAACATAAGCAGGGGGACTGGGAGAGAGAGAAGCAAGCTTCCCACCAAGCAGGGAGCCCTATGTGGGGCTGGATCCCAGGACACTGGGATCATGACCTGAGCCGAAGGCAGATGCTTAATGACTGAGCCCCCCAGGCACCCTCCTATCTATGTATTTTTAAAAGTTAAGGATAACAAAGATCAAACCAGGTTATAAAACTTTCAGACCCGAATATATAACTTTCAAACCTGTGGAGGAAAAAAAGTGATAAAAGCAATCTCATCCAAAAAAAACAAAACAAAACAAAGAAGGTGAAAAAGGCACAAAAGAAAAGCATGGTAGATAAGAGACATAAAAAAGAAAAAATAAGGGGTGCCTGAGTGGCTCAGTCGTTAAGCATCTGCTTTCAGCTCAGGTCATGGTCCCAGGGTCTGGGATTGAGCCCCACATTGAGCTCTCTGCTTGGCGGGAAGCTTGCTTCTCCCTCTCCCACTCCCCCTGCTTGTGTTCCTGCTCTCACTTCTCTCTCTCTGTCAAGGAAAATCTCTCTGTCAAAGAAAATCAAAGAAAAACCCAAAACACCCGAATTAATACTTTTTATTTATTTTTAAAGATTTTATTTATTTGTCAGAGAGAAAGAAAGAGAGAAACAGTGTGTGCACAAGCAGGCAGAGAGGCAGGCAGAGGCAGAGAGAAGCAGGCTCCCTGCGGGACTAGATCCCAGGACCCTGGGATCATGACCTGAGCCAAAGGTAGCGGCTTAACGACTGAGCCACCCAGGCGTCCTGGATTAATACTTTTTAAAGTGTATTTTATGGAAATTGAGAATATTTAATGGTCTTTTACTGTAATGAACAAAATTATATGTAGTATTTTGAACCACCTGTAAATTTGTCTTAAGACTTCATAAAAATTGATCTGTTCATGTATCCATGCTTTACTGAGTATAGTCAGACTTGTCAATCTTTTTTCACAGTTGATTGTGAAGAATACATTTCAAAAGCTTTTTTTTTCATTTGAAGCAAAAGATACACAAATAGGAAAATGCTGAAAGGTAGGTTTGATATATTCATAAACTATTTTCACAAATTTCATGAATTCCTAAATTCTTAAAACTTTCTTTAAAACTTATGCTAGTGGCAAAAAGCTTCTTGGTAGAAAGATTTCCACTGTAATATATAAGCTAGACAATTCAAGATAAATTCCTATTATGTTTGATAAAACCCTCCAAAGTTCTTCTGTAAAAATGAGTGCAAATGGCTGAATGATGGTGCACATTGGCATTATTTGATCCGTTGGTTTTGAAAAAATGTTCAGTTATAGATCAAGACATTTGAATATTGCTGTTTTAATTTCTTCTGGCCATGTAAGACAAACATCTTATGTTCCTTTACATGTGTTCTTTGAAATTTGATTCTTCAGTGTAAATGTCTATTTCCTTACATTTTGTTATTGCATATTTAATTGCCTTCTCTACAGTTTCTATGTGCTGATCTAAAGCTTAGTGTCTTACTATACATTGTACAAGCCTGATTAGACTGCAACTACTTAGAGTTTTGATTAACCTCATCTAAAACTTTATACCAAGAGAAATCTCTAAATTTTGCCATTGTTTAATGGTTTATTTTCTTGTCGGTTTTTTAGTTTAAAAAAAAAAACAACCAGCAGTTAAAAAAATTTGACTTGTAAAGATATTCAGATTCAGTAAAAGATTCCATGCAGGCACTACAAATGTGCACTTGGAAAAATTACACTTCAAAGTTCACACTTCGTTTTGCTATTTTAACTCCACAAACAAAAACTGCCAAGTTTAGATCGAGAGAATTGTTTCTTCATCTTGTGATTACTAGGCTAGTGTGGTTTACTTGAACCTATTGTTTAAGCAGTGGGATATTTACTACCATGGGTATTGAAGAAATAAACTCTCCCCACCCCCACCGAGGGAGTTGAAATGATTCAAAATGTGTTTATTTTTTTTTTAAAAGATTTTATTTATTTATTTGACAGACAGAGATCACAAGTAGGCAGAGAAGCAGGCAGAGGGAGAGGAGGAAGCAGGCTCCCTACTGAGCAGAGAGCCCGATGCGGAGCTCGATCCCAGGACCCTGGGATCATGACCCAAGCCGAAGGCAGAGGCTCTAACCCACTGAGCCACCCAGGCGCCCCTCAAAATGTGTTATTAACTTACCCTCCAAGTTTAAGGGTGTCTATGTATATTGGGACTGGACCCTATCTAACTGGAAGTTCCCTGAATTAAGTTCCATACAGAACACAATGTTTATTAAAGGATAAGTAATAAAAATGTGCTAATTGGAAGGTTACAAACATGTTAAAACTGAGCAGTAGCCATAGCAAATGTACAGATTTTTATTTTTTTTCTTCCAAGATTTTAGATTTTAGATTTTAGGCCAATAAAAGCCTTTTTTCAGCTTGGAGTATTTTGTCACTGACATTATTTGTAATTGCTGGCATCGAAGGATAAAACTGTCTTTGTTACACCACTGTGTTTGGAAACTAAACAATAAAGTTTGATTTACTCATGAATTAAATAAGAAATTTCAGTGATTATAAAATATTTAGAACTAAAAAATAAAAATGCTATGTATCAAAACTTGTGGTATGGGAAAAAAGGTTATTAGAGGGATATATTTTATTTTAAATGCAACCAGAGAAAAAGGATTGGAAATAAACTTTGCATTCAACTCAAGAAAATAAAGAACAAATCTAAAAAAAGAAGAAGAAAGGAAATAATGATATCTGATTTTTAATGAGAAAACAAAACAAAAATCAATGGAGATTTTCCATAAAACAAAAGAGAAAAACTTTAAAGTGTTAAGCCCATTTTTAAAGCTGAGAAGGAAGTTGAGAATCTGCTCATCCTCTGAATAGTAAAATGGAGTTTTTTTTTTTTTTAAATGGAAGTCTTAATAATTCTTTAAAAATTTTTGTTAAGGCCGGGGCGCCTGGGTGGCTCAGTGGTTTAAGCCTCTGCCTTCAGCTCAGGTCATAATCTCAGGGTCCTGGGATAGAGCCCCACATTGGGCTCTCTGCTCAGCAGGGAGCCTGTTTCCCCCCTCTCTCTGCCTACTTGTGATCTCTCTCTATCTATCAAATAAATAAATAAAAATCTTAAAAAAATTTTTTTTTTGTTAAGGCCAATTAAGTGTAATTGTTTAGTTGTTTAATGGCCAAGCCATCTAGAATTTTTCCTCCAGTGAATTTCAGGGAAGATTAGATGTTACAATCATGTGTTTACTACTCAGAAATGTGGAAGTAGTTTCAAACTAGAGAAATTGTGGAATCTTGGAGTTCAAAGACTCCATTGAAGTCAAGCCCTATCTCTTCATTCAATTTAAGAATTCCCTGTCACTGTTCTGGATGGTTGATCATCTGACCTCTGTATACAGAACACTTTCAATGACAAGTAAAACACAATAGCTGTAAATTGCTGAATGCTACAGATGACTTAACCCTTTTAGAGAAAAGATAATGTTAGTGAATTGGGAAGGAATAATATGCCACATACCAAAATAAGCCCTGATCAGAATTTGATGGAGAACTTTTAAATCTGTTTTACACAACACATTCTGAGGGATGATAATCATTGACCTACAAAGCCATCTGGCACTCTCTGATACTGTCATTAAAAGAAAGCAGGCAGCCCATAATGCAGAAGGTGTTTGCCAATTTAGAAAAACACTTCTAAGCAGGACATCGTGCACTCACTTTCTAACAGAGCATTGTGTATTTTCCAACTGCAATAGCCAGAGTATTTAGTTAAAGAAGTGTGCATTGCAGAAACAAGTGGCGTGAATCTGTTTCCTATAGGAAATGTGGCTTGCTCTGCTGGGGAAAATGCTGTTCCTCTGATCTGTGTGAAGATCTCGCTCAGCTGCCTCACCAGAGTGAAGCAGCCGCAGAACGATCCTTATGTAGATGCTTAACCTGTTCTGGGGACTGCACTATTTGTTTTGGCAAAGTAGGGAGATCCATAAAATCAACAATTTTTCTAGGGGTTAGAGATTTTTCTAAGAGAAACAAATCTGGAGATTACCTTTGAGTTACAGTCAGGATGTCATTTTGAAGTGATAAGTCTACTGATTAAAGACCCTCCAAAAGTGAAGGATCACATTTCACTTTATTGAGTGCATTAGAGCAGATAGTTCCTGCCTTTGAGGAAGTGTAAAAATAACTTAATCCGCAAAGGTTTAAAAATTAATCTCCATAAAATCCCTGTGAGATGCTGATAGGTCAAATAGTTTGCATGTTTGAAAACATTTGTGAAGAAGTAAAATTCAACAGAGATGAATCCCTGAGCAGTACTTCTCAAACTTGAACACGCATAGGAATCACCTACAGATGGTCATTGAATGGAGATTTTGAAGTAGGTCTGAGATGGGGTCCGAGATTTTGCATTTCTAGCAAGTTCCCCAGGTTACCAGCGCTGCTTTCTGGACCACAATTTAAATAGAAAGCAACATTTTCACCATGTGTTGGGACTTCCATACAAAGAAAGCCAACAGTAGGTTGGAAATGTGCATTCTGGAATCAGGAAACAGGTCTGGGAACCATAAGCCTAGAATTGATAGCTGAAGCTAGGAGATTAGATGAAGTCGCTTTTATTAATTATTTACTAAGTGCTAACAAGGTATATAGGGAGGACATCAGACAGTCTTCCTCAGCTGAGTGTGGATTATGCCATCATGTATGGTCTCTTGCAGTGTTTAATTCTAAAATTCTATTTTTAATGAGAATATTAAGCCAACTGATTTATCAAATATATCTTTTTCAGCAAGGAAGTATTTCTATTAAAAAGGCTATCAGGTTACTGAAATATTAATAGTAGTACAATATCATATGATCAAAGAGAATGTTTTCGTTGAATCTGGGTTTTGATAATACCCAGAATTAGGTTCTGTATTTTAAGAGGGGTTTTGAAAAAAATAAGATCCTGACTAATATACTATGAAATGGCTTAATGAAAAACTGCCTTTAATTATTATTATTATTATTTAAAAAGGTTTATTTATTAATTTATTTGATAGAGAGCACAAGTATGCAGAGAGGCAGACAGAGAGAGAGAGGAGGAACAGGCTCTCCACTGAGCAGGGAGCCTGAAGTGGGGCTATATCCCAGGACCCTGGGATCATGACCTGAGCTGAAGACAGCCGCTTAACCAACTGAGCCACCCAGACGCCCGCCTTTAATTATTTTAAGAAGATACATCCCATTTTTTTAAATGACCATGAAATAGACTGCCAAGGCCTGTTATGAAATGATCTTAATTAGATATGTTTATTAGTTGCTTAGAGAACCATTATGGATTAGGTTCTTCCTAGAATTAGAAAAATAAATTTTGACAGCCTGAGCAGACTTTAGACCAACAGGCTACTGATTCATGTGTGTTGTGTCTTCTCATCTGCTTATATATTTATAGTGAATCTTTTCAATTATGTTTACTTATTGAGTGTCATACACGCTTTTGACATGGCTTGTTGTAAATGACTCTAATGATTAGCTTCTATTTGGAGTCTAAAGTCCAGCAAGGTTTCAGGGAGCTGATGTTTCATTATTGCCAGTCCTGTGGCTGGAACATTCACGGCGCCCACTGTGCTTACTCAGCTTCTACTGGTGACAGCTACATCTGCTTCTCCATCTGCACCTTGTAGTTCTGAGTCGCTATTGTTAGCTGTCTGTAAAACTTAAGAATCTGAGTGTACCTAATTCACTCAATCCAGTTAGGAAACGAACTGGATTGAAAAAAGAAGTCTCCACTTCTCAGGACCTTCCATAAAATAACAGCTCTGTGGAAGGATGTGGGGATTTCTTATGATTAAGTAGATGATGAGGCCGTGATTGTCAAACAGATACATTTAAACATCTCCCTAGAATACTTTTATTTATTAAGGACATAATCACAAAACGTGTTCAATAATGATGTAGTTATTATATGTGTCTATAAAGCTCTGTTTCTGTCACAGATGTTAAAACCCATTTTTTTAAGGAAAACCTAAAGTTACCACTACAGAGGAAGAAAATCAAATCCTTACCGTAGTTCCGGAGACACGTCAATCATCGCACCTGCTACATTCAGGATGCCTTCCCGGTGGCAGCCTTCTGCTGGGCTAAGCAGCCAGCCCCAGTCTCTTTTCTAAGCAAAGAGATGGGATCAAATTTTCTAAAGGCACCTAAACCACAGACTGGCTGGTGAGCTATGAAGTGAGTTGGCGTGAAAAACTTCCCTCTGTAAGGATAACGGTAACTAACTAGACCAATTATACTCTCCTCCTCTAAAAGCTGATTAGAAAACTCCAGAGAACAGCAGCCATTCTGTAATGAGAGAAAAAATGATAGAGAAGAAACAAGAAGTGGAAGAGGCACATTGACAGTGGAACATTAGTGCAAAGATTCATTGAACTCTGGCTGGGAAATTGTTCCTAGATTGCCTTGAATCCTGTGGAATGGCTATTTCTGGAATCCCTTCACCCTGGTTGCCAAATGTACCCTTACAACAAATCGCCACTATTTGAGAAGAATTAAGTTACTGATGAAACAAAGATCACGGTAGCCACAATGATTTACCTTTTGGAGCTGATACTGCAAAGAATAGGGATTCAGTATTCCTGAAACTCATCAGACGAAGCAAGAGTGTGGCACATTGGACACAGTCCCAGAAGATGGCAGTGTTTTATCTGTCCAGGCACCTGGTTTAGGTGTCTAACACTACCCAGCAGGATTCCTAACTTACAGCTTTCTGACAACAGAAGCCTTAATATCAATGAGTAATGGGAGTTACATATGATTCACTCCACATCTTTGTAACTAGTGCATTGAATGAGTAGGATTGTGAGCCATAAGTATGAAAGCTATTGTATTTTGTCTCTGTCTCTTTAAAGTTGTTCAACGAATGTAGTTTCCCACCCCTCAGCCCCCTGTTGGAGACTGATCATTTTGGGGTGACTCTCACCAAATAGACTCAAAGATCACTCTAGGTCATAGACATAGCCCCACTTACTAGTGACCAAGTCCTATGCTAGGTGGGAAATTTGTATCACCTCATTTATATTTCTGCCTGATGGCCTTACAGCTCCCTTTGGAACCCGCTGTCTATGTTATCTTGACATCTTAGTCCAAGCCACTCACCGCATACTTATCCATAAGAAGGGCATGAGCGGTATACGCACAGAGAATCCCATGGTCAGTCTCTGGTTCTTCTCTCACAGATAGTTCTTCATCAGCATGTGTTGGAAATAGTTCTATTTTCTGACACATTCTTTGCCCAGATTTTCTCCTGGGTCCCACCCACTCAACTCTTCCTCCACAGTCTGTTTCGTGATATATAAGTTCTGACTGTAGAACCTTTATTCCTACTTACAGGAATTGCTTATAAACTGCTCAGAGTAAACCTTAAGAGCTGAATCTTCACCCACCATTTCTTACGAAAAACCACACTGGCCTCTAAAACTCGGCACAAAGCCATCGGCCTGTTTTCTTATTAATGAGAATGGTGGTGACACAACGCAGCAGCTTTCTGTAGAACGTTGTGCCATTACGTTCTTTTCTGCGTGCTGGGTCTGTCCTGCTGGGTGGGGATTCCTTGTGGGCTGGAACCCTGGGAAGTGTATTTGGTGACGAGAGTCCCTCCCTGCCTGGAGTCAGGACTGAAAATGGACACTCCTTCTCACAACTCTATGACACCTTGTGTAGCATCAGTGTTTCTTGGCAGTTGTAGCTAAAAAGTAGCTCAGAGATATTACCATTCAATCACTTTATATGCAATAGTTTGTAGGTTACATAAGTGCTCAAAGACAAGAGATAGAAATGATTGATAGAGCAGTGCTTTGTGCTAAAAATACCAGTTGCTGATGATTCTAGAAAGTTAGAGATAGAACTAACCTGCCAGTCAGATATCTGCAGGGAGGAAGGCATATTTAGTCATTTATCCTATCAATGAAAGATTTGCTATGTGTTCGATGACTCATACAGTAGAGTAGATTTGTCATTTATTTCTGAATCCTGCAGTTTTATAAAATTAATAAACTTGTATATTTCTAGCCAATTCTTTACTATTAAATTTTAGAAGGATGTGAAACAATCCTAAATCATGAGATCGAGTTCCCATTTGGGCTCTGCCATCAGCTAGGAGTCTGCTTCAGAGATTCTCTCTCCTTCTGCTTCTCCCCCTGCTCCTGCTCTTTATCTTTCTCTAAAATAAATAAATAAAATCTTAAAAAAACTTGTCAAGAGACAAAAGGAGTGTACACGTATTGCACGGAGCACTGGGTGTGGTTCATAAACATTGAATATTGGAACACTGAAAAAAAAAACCTCTAGACATGCAAAAAAATTATTCTGTGATTTTTTTTTCTGTTGAGGAATGTGTCATTACATTTCTCTATTATTTTCATTTTCGACTTATTCATGAAATTGCTGAACTAGCTCTTGAATTGAGTGAACATTTTAATTCACTCTGAGTTTTTATGTTAAGCTTCCAGTGAACAAAGAAGAGAATCACTAAAGGAAGAAATAAATAATAATATGATAAAAATAGCAAAGAGAGCATTTCAGAGAAACAGGTTAGGAAATGCTAAGGATAAAATAAATTTCAATCAAGAGGACTACAGCTTGAAGCCCCTAACACTTTTTCACCTCAGGGGGGCAGTAGCTACTACATAACTGGATACTCAAATCCTGTTTTCAGTATCTTTCTCTTCCAACTTCAATTCTGAACTTTTCTAATTTTTAATGTGACTTTTTTTTCTATCAACACCCATGCTTTAGTATTTGTTTTTTGAAACCTAATCCCTGTCTGAAATAATTGGACCCTAAAAGAAAAAACATAGTTTGTTGAAAGGGTACAAAATTGGAGAGTATGAATTTAATTCCACATCATGCATGACAAGCTTTCAAAATCGGAGTTCTCAGAAGAAAATTATAAATACATCTTTTTTTTTATTTGTTCTGTAAATCAATTCTCTTAAAAGCAGCAATTGTGATACAATAAGAGAGGCTGGGTTGGGATTTTGAGGTCACGTATCATCCTGGCATCTCTAGATATGATCACATTTTTTTTCTTTTAAGGATTTGTTTATTTTAGGGAGAGAATGCATTGGGAGGGGGGCAGAGGAAGAGGAAGAGAGAATCATAAGCAGACTCCACACTGAGCTCAGGGCCTAATGCTAGACTCCATCTCACGATCCTGAGATCATGACCTGAGCTGAAATCAAGAGTTAGTACTCAACAACTGAGCCACCCAGGTGCCCCGTCTCTTGACAACTTTTGTTTCACATCCTTCTAAAATCAAGGTACCTACCTCATATAGTGTTGTGTGGGGAATAAATGACTGAGGGCTTGTAACATGCAGAGTCAGGCCTCCCATGACAATGATGACAGCCAACACTTGCAGGGCATTTAGTAAGTGCCAGGCAGTGTTCTTCTCCTTCTTTTTTTTTTTTTTCTTTCCTTAAAAAAGAAAATTTGAGAGAGAGAGAGAGAGACTGTGGGAGTGTGAATGAGCGTGTATGAGTGTGCACGAGTGTGCATGAGCCAGAGAGAGGAAGAGGGAGAGGGAACAGCAGACTCCCCACTGAGTGCAGAGCCCTGTGGGGCTCTTCCCACAACTTGGAGATCTTGACCTGGGCAGAAGTCCGGTGTCTAAGGGACTGAGCCCCTCAGGTGTCCCCCAGGCGTGTTCTTTGTGCTAAGGATAACCTCTAAGACACACACTATTATAATTCCCAGTTTGTCAAAGGGGAAACTAAGGCACAGAGTGGTTAACCAACTCACAATCACATTGCTGCTGAGAGGTAGACTGAAGATGTATGTCCAGAGATGTTGCTCCAGAATCCATGCTCCTTTTTTGTTTGGTTCCCTGAGGGTGGTTAAAATTCCTGTGGAGCTTTATAGTGGTCCAGAGATCAGGGAAGGATGTTGGTAGAAGTCACTGGGAGGATGTGACCTCCAGTTGACCTGTGACCTAACCCCAGGCAATTGGAGGCTCCTCATCCTCCTTGTCCTTGTAATGTGGATTTCTCCCGCCATTCTCTCTTTTGGGCCGGTTTCTGTAACACAGCCTTGATTGGTGTTAACTCAACCCAGTTAAGGTGGTTGTAGAAACTTAAGATTCTGGCGAGTGGGTGCAGAGATCTCCTCGGCTTGTGGCCGCTAGAGACGAGCTTCGTAAGTAAGTTCTCTTGCTTATTATAAGAGCCACTTCCCTAGCTGGAGTGGCCTGACTCTTTTTTCAGTCTCTCCTTGCCCTCGGTGTATGGGGGCAAGTTTACAAACCCCACAAACGGTCATTTGTTCGCCACTGACTTCCTGGCTGGAAGGCAGTCCCATCTGTTCTTTGGCCTTTTTCCTCACTGGGCGTCGCTCCTGTCACTTCTGGGCTGTTTCTCTTGGTGATGCTCCAGGAAAGTCTGGCTGTGACCCCTTGCAGATCAGGCTCCCACACCTGCTCACACTGGTCCTCCTGGCCTTCCCAAAGCCAGTCAGTCCGCACTGGCCACTGCCTGCAGGCCATTGACGCTCTAAGCGGAGATGACCTCTTGCTCAGGTGCTGATTTTCAAGCACCTTCTGCACCTTTCATTAAGCGGTTTGAAACCTCTTTCCAGCTCCCTGCCTGAACCCTGGTACACCTGAGCAGGACTGAAGCTCTGTTCTCTCAGGCCTTCTCCACACCGCTACCTACTTTACTGTAATCACCTGTAGAATAGAACTCCAGGCAGGAACAAAGACTCAAGCCTCTTTTGACTGGGGATTTATACTTACTTGGATCTCTAATACTTCTACCTTCCACCAAGCACTTTGGGGCTGGGCTGAGAGCCAAGGCTTCACACTCATGCCCTAAATTTCCCTCTTTTACTACTACCCATCTCCTACTTTCCACTCTCTCAATTCTGAAGCTCCTAATTTCCTTTTTTTTTTTCCTCTTTTTAAGGTTTTCTTTATTTTCGTGCACACGAGGGAGAGAGAGAAAGCGAGCGAGTATGCACACGTGCATGCAGGAGCTATGGTGGGGGCTTGGGGTGGTGGGAAGGGGCAGAGGGGGAAGCAGGCTCCCCGCTGAGCAGGGACCCCAATGTGGAACTTGATCCCAGCACCCTGGGATTATGACCTGAGCCAGCAGACGCTTAACCAACTGAACCACCCAGGTGCCCTGATTTTGCTATTTTTAATGGAAATATAGTCTATTTCCCCCACTATCGCTGCCATCAGTGTTGTCAGGCCCAATGAGAGTACAACAGCATATTCCCGGGCCCTGGTACTATGTCAGACTTGTGTAGCAAAGAGAATGTTGGGACCTGCAAGAAACTCTAACAAGAAATTTTCTAGCAAGACTGTAGGGGCTCATTTCATTTGGGTAATTTCTGCTCCCAATTAATACCCTGGGAAAAGACAATAGATAAAACTAGTGAGATAGACGGGGGACCGATCCAGAAGGGCAAGGTATGATCAGAGCAGAAAAGTCGGAAGGGTGGTAAGGCTAGATGTAATCAACAGAAGGGCACATGGGAAGGACTTGTGGTCATCTAGGCAAGAACCATGATGCTTGGAGGAGGGTAGTGGAAGTGGTAGGACTACCTGGAGATTGGTTGCAGGAGAGAGAGGAGACAGACAGCCTGTGCCTGGAGGTATCTCATTGTAGCTAGAAAATTCACATGTATTCTTTATTTTTTAACAACTTTATTGAGGTATGTTTGATATATAAAAATTGTATATGTTTATGGGGTACAACTTGATGTTTTGATATATGTACACATTGTAAAAAACTCACCACAATCCAGCTAAATAACTTACCCATCATCTCTACATAGTTACCATTTTGTATTTGTGTGTGTGGTGAAAGATTTAAATTGAGATCTATCCTCTTAGCAAATTTCAAGTATACAAGCAGTATTGTTGCAATTTCCTTCTTTTCAAAGGATGAATAATAATTTGTTGTGTGTGTGTGTAATATATGTATAAAATTGAACATTATTCAGCTTAAAAAAGAAGGAAATCCTGCCATTTTCAATGATATAGATGAATCTGGAAGACATTACACTAAGTGAAATAAACCAGACCCAGAAAGACAAATAATGCATACTTAACTATTCTTTGTTAAAAAATATTTTATTTATTTATTTGACACAGAGAGAGACAGCAAGAGAGGGAATACAGCAAGGGGAATGTGAGAGGGAGAAGCAGGCTTCCTGCAGAGCAGGGAGCCCAATGTGGGGCTCTATCTCAGGACTCTGGAATCACAACCTGAGCTGAAGGCAGATGCTTAACAACTGAGCCACCCAGGTGTCCCTTTTTTTTTTTTTTTAATTTTATTTATTTATCTGAGAAAGTGAGTGAGTGAGAATGGTGGGGGTAGTTGGGGGAGGGGCAGAAGGAGAGGAAGATGCTGGGCTTGATCCCTTGATTACGGAATTAGTACTTGAGCGGAAGGCACACCCTTAACACCCTTAACCAACACCCAGGAGCCACTCTGCCTACTTATTCTTAAGGATGCTTTCCCAGTGAAATCTTCCCTGACTTCCCATGGCTTGCTCCTGTAGATACTGGTACATGGTTGGTATTATAATTTTTTTTTTTTAATGTGTCTCTTTCCCACTTGAATGTGCTGTCCCTATTGAGGGCAGTAATTTTTGCCAGTTTCTGTATTTCCAGGGTTTATTAGATTGCTTGGCTTATGAAAGGCAATCAAATATCTGTTGAATAAATGAATGAACAAATGAATAGATGTACCAGAGTATTGGGTCTTACACTGTGAAAAGTTATGGCCATCACTTGGTACATAAATTCCTGAGAGACATAAATGAAAACTACCTGGATCCTGCAGTGCAGACGAGGGCATTACTCTAGAGCTGACACAGCAAGAATGTCAAGGCGCAGAACCTAAACAGTAGGGACAGGCAACTTGGCTTCTTGAGGAGCAAAAGCTGTTTCTGGATTTTAATGTGCTTGGGTTATTAACAAATCAGGGAGACATCCATTCTAGGCTTCTCTGACCCGCCGAGCTAAAGTTCTAGTGTGCCACCGTGAAAATCAAGGGAAGTATTGGGGAGCTGCATCTAGCCGCCTGCATACCCTTTGCCCTGACTATTTGCTGCGTTGGGACTAGACTGAAATAAAAAAAACTTAAGCCACTGGAAATCTTCAGTGTTGCCTTCACCTCGAAACGAAAGCAACTTTCAAATAGTCAAGCCTAGTGCAGTCACTGCCCATGTGCAGCCTTGATTATTGTTAGATTTTTATGATTTTTGCCAAACTCACCGGTGTGAAACTGTATTTTATTGTTTGAGTGAGATTTTTAAGACTTTTGTATTTTATTTCATTTTTAAAGATTTTATTTATTTATTTATTTGACAGGCAGAGATCACAAGGAGGCAGAGAGGGAGGCAGAGAGAGAAAGAGAGAGGGAAGCAGGCTCCCTGCTGAGCAGAGAACCTGATGCAGGACTCAATCCCAGGACCCTGAGATCATGACCTGAGCTGAAGGCAGCGGCTTAACCCACTGAGCCACCCAGGTGCCCCGAGACTTTTGTATTTTAAAGAAGTTCTCATCTCTCAATTTCTGATCCTCTGGGAGTATTTTCTAGCTTTGCTGATTAGAGTCAACAGAATTTTATCCATTTTATGGGTTTTTCCAAAGAACCATCTTTGGGGTGCGCCTGGTTGGCTTAGTCAGTTCGGTGTCTGACTCTTGGCTTCGGCTCAGGTCATGATTTCGGGGTGGTGAGATGGAGCCTGCATAGGGCTCCCCCGCTCAGAGGCGCTCAAGATTCTCGTCCTCTGCCCCTCCCCCTGCTCATGCATGCACTTGCGTGCTCTCTCTCAAATAAGTAAATAAATCTTAAAAAACAAACAAACCATCTTTGGGGTTATTTATCAATTCCATTTTCCTATTCATTATTGTCTTTCTTTATTAATTCCTTCTTTGTGTTTACCCTTGAGTTGCTTTATTGCTTTCTTATAAGTGCTCAGCTCATTTATTTCTTAACTTTTATTTATTTTTAAAAAGATTTTATTTATTTCTTTGACAGAGAGCACAAACAGGGGGAGTAGCAGGCAGAGGGAGAAGGAGAAGCAGGCTCTGCATAGAGCAGGGGGAGCCTCATGTGGGGCTCCATTCCAGGACCCGGGGACCATGACCCGGTCCCAAGACAGTCGCTCAACCAACTGAGCCACCCAGGCACCCTCAGCTCATTTATTTTAATATTTTCTTGCTTAATATTTAAAATGTTTATTACTATTTTTCATCTGAGTATCTCATTGGTGATAGTATATCCTTTTACATGTGTTGTTCTCATTTTGGTTATCTCTAAATTGATCCTGATCATAGCTGATCTTTAAAAATTTTTCTTTTATGGGGGTGCCTGGGTGACTCAGTGGGTTAAAGCCTCCGCCTTTGGCTCAGGTCATGATCTCAGGGTCCTGGGGTTGAGCCCCGCATCGGGCTCTCTGCTCAGTGGAGAGCCTGCTTCCTCCTCTCTCTCTCTCTCTGCCTGCCTGTCTGCCTACTTGTGATCTCTGTCAAATAAATAAATAAAATCTTTAAATAACAATAAATTTTTCTTTTATGTAGTAGGTTTTTAGGGGGTGGTGTTGGTTTATGGGCTATGTAATTTGATATCATACCTATTAACATGATCTTATTATTATTATTTTTTTTTAAGATTTTACTTATTTATTTGACAGAAAGAGACAATGAAAGAGGGACCACAAGCAGGGGGAATGGGAGAGGGAAAGCTGGCCTCCCGAGGTTCAGGGATCCTGATGTGGGGTTGATCCCAGGACCCTGCATCATGACCCGAGGCTCAGGCAGATGCTTAACGACCGAGCCACCCAGGTGCCCCATGAATTTCCTTAAAAAAAAAAAAAAGAAAGAAAAAAAAGATTTTATTTATTTATCTTTGTCTGTGAGAGAGAGAGAAACATAGAGTGTGAGCACCAGCAGTGGGGGCAGAGGGACAAGCAGACTCCCCACTGAGCAGGGAGCCCAAGGTGGGACTCATGACCTGAGCTGAAGGCAGCCGGTTAACTGACTAAACCACCCAGGCACCCTTATTGTGGATTTCTTGAAACATCGTCCTTGTTTATTTTTTGCCTACTTGATTTGTCAGGATAGAGATTGTGTCAAAGTCCCCTGCTACTAAGGAGTCGCTGAAAATGTATTCTTGTATTTCTGAGGACATATTCCCTGTATGAGTTTCAGTGCAATCCTAGTCAGCATATAATGAGTTGACTGCTGTGCTGGTACTCAAGGCCATCTGACTTACTAATATGAGATGATCCTATTTGCCCCGTGTGAGGTTTTTGGCCTTAAGTTCCCCTTTTAATTTGATATTAGTATTTTCATTGCTGCTCACTTGCTTCCTTGCTTTATTTAGTTATATTTAATTCATTTATTTGACAGAGAGAGACACAGTGAGAGAGGGAACACAAGCAGGGGAAGTGGGAGAGGGAGAAGCAGGCTTCCCACCACTGAGCAGGGAGCCTGATGCAGGGTTCGATCTCAGGACCCTGGAATCATAACCTGAATTGAAGGCAGATGCTTAAGGACTGAGCCACCCAGGCGCTCCTATCGCGGCTGCTTTTATACCTGCCTTTGTCTTTCCTACATTTTTTCTTCCCTCTTTTATCCCTTTATGTCACTTTATATTAGATGGGGCTTTTAAACACAATCTGCAAGCCATTTGACTATAAGACATTTGGTTTTACTTTTCATCTTGTTTCATGTTTTATTCTCCCCTGCCCCACCCCCCCATTTTTTTTGCGTTTTCTTTGTTTTGAAGTATGGATCTCATTTGCTTTGCCTTGATCTTCTTTTGGAGATATTCGAACACATATTTAAATTCTGTTAGTGGTACTTAGTTTTCCAAAAGCATTCTTTTTTTTTTTTTAAAGATTTTATTTATTTATTTGACAGACAGAGATCACAAATAGGCAGAGATGCAGGCAGAGAGAGGAAGGGAAGCAGGCTCCCTGTCGAGCAGAGAGCTCAATGCAGGGCTTGATCCCAGGATTGATCCAGGGACCCTGGGATCATGACCTGAGCCGAAGGCAGAGGCTTAAAGCACTGAGCCACCCAGGCGCCCCTCTCCTTAAATCTTTTAAACTATTTTCTCCACTGACCTCTGGCCTTGAGGTTGAGGTACATTGTGTTTTAATCCAGAGCAGGGAAAATAGGTCATGCCTTGGTATAATGCTTCATAGGCCTGACTTTGGTACCTCACAGACAGGGGCTCAAGGCTTCTATTTACCTCTTACCTGCCTACAGCTTCCGAGCCCCAAGATCATAGGAAAGTTGGGTCTTGGTTTTCCCACCATTGTAAAGAAGAGAACTGATGTTGATCTTTAACCTCCTATATTGTAAGGATTCAGCAGGCTATTTATCTAAAGTACTTGGCCTAGCACCTGTTACGTAACTCAGTTACCATTTATCGGATTTCCCCTTCTGTTTTATTTTGGACTTTTTTTTCTGGCGATATCATTTGTCTAAATTTCAACCTCTTTCTTTTTCCTCCATGGTCATCATCTCACCTCTCATTGTTTTCATCTTTGGTCTCTACCTCTGTATTTTATAAGAGGCTACAAGTTTCCCTTCATTTTTTTCTCTTATCAAACCTACCTTTTCTGTCAACTTAGATTTAATTCTGCTAATATGTTTCTAAGACTTTTTAAAGTTGTGAACTATGATGTACATACAGAGGAGTGTCTACATCCTGAATGTACGGCTGGAGAAATTATAAGAGGATGAACTGTGTGTACGAGCTCAGGTCAGAAATAGAAACCACAACATTCCCGGGCAGCCAACAGACCTCATTCCAAGCACAAAGCCTTTTTTTCCCTCAAAGGTCACGCACTTCTCACTTTGGTGGTAACTGCTACCTTACTTTTTCTTTTTTTTTAATAGTTTGTCTGTCTATATGTGTATCCCTAAATATTGTAGTTTAACTTTTGAACTTTATATACATGAAATAAATCAATATGAAGGTTTTGTCTGGCTTTTTCCACAAGGCAGGATACTTGTGACGTTCATGTGTGCCGTGGTGAGTAGTTTTACGTTGCTCATTTTCATTTCTGAAGAGTATTCTATCGTTTGTGTATACTACCATATTATCCCATCTACAGCTGGACAGTTGGGTTGTTTGTTTTTGCTACTACCAGCGATGCTGCTACAAACATTCTTTAAAAACTTTTTAAAAATAAAACTGTATATATTTAAGCTATGAAACATGGTGATTTGAGATATCATAGTGAAATGATTACTTCAGTCAAGCTAATCAACATATCTTTTTAAAAAAGGACCTATTTATTTAGGAGAGGGGGCAGGGGGAGAGAGAATCCCATGCAGACTCTGTGCTCAGCGTGGAACCTGATGTAGGGCTCAATCCCACAACCCCGAGATCATCATCCGAGCTGCTACCAAGAGTCGGTCGCCCACTGATGGAGCCACCCAGGTGCCCCTAATCCACATCTCTTTTCCTCACATACAGTTTTTTGTATGTGATTCCGGCCCCCCAAATCTATTCTCTTAGCAAATTTCCAATATTCAGTATAGTATTATTAACTTGAAATGTGTATCCTGATGCCCCTGTGACATTCCTTTGGGTAAATATTCTATCTAGGACAGGGTTTGTTGGGTAATAGGGCATGCATATAAACAACCCCGTAGATATTATCAAACTCTTCACTAAAACAGAGCCGTGGGCCAGAGTGCTTTCAGTCTCTTTCAGATCATTCATCATTTTGCCATCTCATTTCTGCCTGCCTCTTCCTTGTCCCGTTTCTCTTATTAAACCCTGTGTCTTTTTACATTGTCCTTAAAAGGCTAGTCAGAGTTGGGAAAATTTCTTCTGGGATATAAAAAGATTTTATTTTCGGAGGTTCGCTCTTTTTCTCCTGGTCTCTTCCATATGGTTCTCTTTTTCTTTATCCTGTAATTTCTTCCCATAGACTCATGTTGGCTTTTCTTCTTTTTTTCCCCCTTGAACAAGGTGAGATGAATCCAGACTGTGTATTTGTCATCAGGTCGGTGAGGAGGCCTTTTATTATTTTCCCCTTGCCTGTATCTCCCACAAAAATGTGTTGATGTATTGATACGGTCCAAAGACATTTTGATATGGTCTCTTTTTCAGAGGAGATTAACGTTTTTTCTGGTCTCTCTTTCTGAGGAGGGCAGGTTAATGCACTGAGCCTTCCACCTAGCTCCCCATTTCTAAGTAAGCATTTGTTTCACTAACACACCATCTATCTCTAATGCTTGATTCTGTGATACATGAAGCATCATGATAGGTAAAACTGCAATTCCCAGCCGTCAGGCTTCCTATGGCAGAAGCCACAGCTGCCCCCAGTCCCTCACTGCATCTTCTCGCAGCTCTGCACACATACTGACCACCCAGCTCTGCCTGCCCTTTGCGGTCTCTGCCTGAGACCGCAAAAGAGATTTGGGGTAGCAGGGTAGGGAAGGAGAGGCTTGTGTGATACTGTATGGCACACAGAGGAGCACCCAGGGGAACAGAGAGGGAAGCTGCCTTTTTCTCTGATTGGTACATTCTTTTTTTTTTTTTTAAGAGTATTTAAAAAAATTTTTTTTAAAACTTTATTTCTCAGAGAGACACACAGCAAGAGAGGGAACACAAGCAGGGGGAGTGGGAGAGGGAGAAGCAGGCTTCCTGCCCAGCAGGGAGCCCAATGCAGGGCTCCATCCTAGGACCCTGGGACCATGACCTGAGTTGAAGCCAGCCGCTTAATGGCTGAACCACACAGGCACCCCAGGAATATTTAAAATTTTAATACAGTTCAAATCATTGTGCCAGGTTCATTTCAGCCCATCACTCCCAGACTTGGGGGCAGGGACTGCTTCAGTGTCTCTACCTTCTTCTGGTATGTGATGACCAGGGTGTAAAGGCTATCTGCTGCTTATCGAACTTTAAGCTTCACATTATCCTTATTTTTATCAGTCTTGATGGGTTCAGTATCTTTTCGCCAGGGTATGAGCCGAATGTCCTTGATGACTTCGGTTTTGCAAGGCATGTCTGGGGGTGGGGAGAGAGGAGGCAGTGGGTGCGGGGTGGTGGTGGGACATTGCAGCCGGCACCTCCAGGAGGGACACTCACAGTGAGAGGCAAGAAGGGAGGACACAGATACAGTTGTTATATTCTTTTGGACTCTGAGTCAATGAACTGAAGGTGGGGGGAATAGAAAGATCTTTCATTTTAACTGAAGGGCAAAGCCCGCTGTTGGGGGATTGGGGTAGTGGTTGGGAAGGGGCCTGAGGGCACCCTTTGGGCAGCTGGTCATCTGTTGATGCGGATGCTCTGACACAGAGGAGTTTAGTTGGTAAAAATCCAATGCATCACTTATGATGCATGAGCTTTTCTGTATCTATATTATACTCTAATAAAAAATCTTGTTGTTTGTTTCAGTAAAAATATCTTTATTTTTTTTTTCCCCCAAGCAGCTTCTTTTTCATGATGCAAACCAGAGTATGTGGTGTGATGAACAACAAATAGGTCTTTCTGTTTATGCATTTTCACATGCCTGGGGCTTTGTTTGATTCCACTAAGAGTCAGCCATGAGGTTATTGATCACTAAGTTATATGTGTGGTGGGTTTTGTCTTATATTTTCATGGCTCTTTCAGTAGTGCAAACATAGGAGCAGCTTTATGGGAAAATGTTAACCAGATTCTACTTTGACCTGGAAGCCATAACATTACATTTAATTAGCAAAGTAGAAAATATGAAAGCAAGGTATATATTCTTAAATCTACTGAACTGTGTCAGCTGGAAATATTATAGTAAGGATGCATGAAGACTTGTTGAAAGAATCAAATCTAAATCTACCTTGTTATTTTACGGGGTAATGGTATCCATTTTAGGATGACTACTGAGATTTTGAAAACCTTTTGAGACATTAAATTGGTTTTATGCCTCAGCATTAAAGAAGATAGTTGATGGCATCTAGTGAGTTGAAGATGTCAAGATAGACAGTCCAGGTAATTAAAAATGTATCATCTTTCACATACCATTAGTAGGACAGGTGGTACCCTGAGGAGTAAAAACTACCAGTTTTTTCTCAATTAGTTACATTTTTAAATGGACCAGGACAGTGGTTTTCAAACCTGACTGTGTATCAAAATCATTTGGGGAGCTTGTGAAAAATGCAGACTTATTCACTGTCACACCCAGACTTACCGAGCCGGCATAGCCATGGGTACCAGGATAGGTATGCACTTTCATGCATTGCACTGGGGCATAGAGTCTCTCTTCTTGCTTTTCTAGGATTCCGAGACACTGTCCTTACAACTACATCTGGCCCAGAGGGATCATTGGGTCTGGTCTCCTGGTCCCAAGGGCCCCTTTCACCCAGACTGTCCTGAAGGGAAAGCGACTATCTTTTGAGAAGGAATTGTTGAAACTTTGTAATAATTCTGGGAGTTGGGATGGATTTTAGGAAGGAGGAGGCAGTGTCAGTACAGGAGTGTCATGCATGGGGATCTGAAATTTGTATGGGGTCATGGAAGCAGATCAAGATCCCGTGGAAAACCACCGCTGAAGCTGGCACTGTTGATGACGACGCACAGGCTTTGATGCGGGCAGTGTGATGGAGTAGAGACAACAAGGTCATCGGCAGTACCAAGTTTGGTATTTCAATCCAAGTTTTTACACTTCACAACCATTTGACCAAGTTAGTTAAGAGCCTCAGTTTTCTCATCAGTAGAAAATGCAGGAAAACAATATCTACTCATTAGGTTGTTGTTGAGAAAACGAAATGTAAATGTGAAAATGCCTTGGTGTAACACTTGGGGCATAGAAAGTTCTCAAGAAATGTGTTTTTTCTCTTTCTCCATGCGTTCTCCTTCTTTTCTAACCCACTCTTTTGAGTTTTTAAAATTTTTTTCAGATGGACCAAATGATACTTAACATGTTTTTAAAAATTGAGATATAATTGACATCTCACATATTAGTTTCAAATGCACAACATAATGATTCAGTATTTGTACACACTGTGGAATGATCACTTCAATAACTCTAGTTGCCATCAATCCCCATAAAAGTTATAAAATCTAAATTTAAACGTTTTTTATTGTGATGAGAAGTTTTTAAGATTTATTCTCTTAGCAACTTTCAAATATGAAATATAATTTATTAACAATAGTCACCGTGCCATACATTACATCCCAGTGACTTACTTGTTTTATTACTTTAAGTTTGTGCCTCTTGATCTCCTTCACCCATTTCACCCTCAACCCCCTTCCTCTCTGGCAGCCACCGTCTGTCCTCTGTATCCATGAGTTTTGTTTTGTTTGTTCATTTGTTTTGTTTCTTTATGAGTTTTTAATGTCACATTTGCTATGGTAGTTTTTTAACAAAAGTAATAAAAAATGAATTCTGTTCATTCATTCAACAAATATATTATGAAGATTTATTTGGCAGAGAAAGAGAGAGGGGGAGAGAGAGAGAGAATAAGTAAGGGGAGCGGCAGGCAGAGGCAGAGGGAGAAGCAGGCTCCTTGCTCTCTGAGGGGCTCAATCCCTGGACCCTGGGATCATGACCTGAGCTGAAAGCAGATGCTTAACCATCTGAACTACCTAGACACCCTCAAAAAATTTTTTTTCAAATACCTGTTTCAGTTATCCATTATTGCATAATAAATCCCAAAACTTAGTGTCTTAAAACAACTTTAAAACAACCCTTAATTTTCTTATAGTTCTGATAGTTCTGAAGTATGGGCTCAGCTGTAGAGTTCTTTTGATCTGATTTTTTTTTTAAGATTTTATTTATTTATTTGACAGACAGAGATCACAAGTAGGCAGAGAGGTAGGCAAGAAGAGAGAGGAGGAAGCAGGTTCTCCATGAAGCAGACAGCCTGATGTGGGGCTCGACCCCACATCATGGACCATGATCATGGATCATGATCATGGATCATGATCTGAGTCAAAGGCAGGGGCTTTAACCCACTGAGCCACCCAGGCGCCCCTCTTTTGATCTTATTGATGGTGACTCCTGTGGTTCAGTCAACTTCTGAAGCAGCTGGGGGCTGAACTAAATTGGGACAGTGAGGATGACTGTTCTTCAACAGAGCAGCCCAGCTTCTTAAACAGAACTCCCACGGGTTCAAAAGCAGAAGTTCCAGATCTTCTCTAGGCTTAGGCCAGGGGTCAACAGTGTCACTTCCAATTCTGTGATTAACACCAGTCACATGGTATACTCTAAATGAAGAGGGAAGCATGCAGATGTGTGGATATTGGGTGTAGTGGTTCACTGTGAAACACTGATGTAATAGACTGTCACAGTGAGTATCGCTGTGGTAGATATTGACAAAGGGGCAGGGATACTAGGAAGTGACACTGATGTCAAAATGTCAAAAGGGACACCTGTGTGGCTCACTCAGTTAAGCATCTGACCATTGGGACTATTGAGGTCATGATCTCAGGGGTCATGAGATGGAGCCCAGCATAGGATCTGTGCTCAGCGGGGAGTCGGCTTAAAGATTCTTACCCTCTGCCCCTCCTCCCAACTTGCGCGCTCTCTCTCTCAAATAAATAAATAAATCTTTAAAAAAGAGGTCACATTCTAGTTGGAGTTATGGCTGATATACAAGCACTTCTAAATAACATTGAATTAAAGATATTAGGTCCTTACTGTCATTGTCAAATCTGTGCTAAGAGAATTCTGTATGGGGATGAGTGCTGAGGCAAATTACGGATGTATGGTGAACGAGCCCCTTCTACTCATTATTGAGAGATGGGTAGAAGTTTCCCTGGGAGCAAGGTGGTAGGCTGTGTGCTTCAGTGGTCTTTAAACTCTGTAATGGTTCATATTCCACAGCTGGGAAATTTGATATCCTTTCTGAATAGGTGCTTGTTTTAGAATCTTTTTAGGTCACCAGCATTCCTCAGATACCTTCTGGTTTGTTAGGTGCAGGTTGGCTCAGGAGGAAAAGCAACACGGACACATGCAGCACGAGACAAGAGGATAAAGCTTGGCAAACAGGGCTGAGACAAGACCCTATGTCATTCTAGGGCTGGTCTACTTTAGGGGGACATGCATTTGTATTTTCTGCAGGGATGATGCCCGCATTTCCATTGTTGGTGTTGTCTAAAAACACAACAACTAAGGTCATCTTCTGCTCTTAAAATTCTGTTTGCCTCAGGGTGCCTGGTGGCTCTGTAGGTTGAGTGTCTTCCTTTGGTTCAGGTCACGATCCCAGGGTCCTGGGATCAAGTCCTGCTTCAGGCTCCTTCTCTCTCTCTCTTTCTCTTCCAAATAAGTAAGTAAAATCTTTTTAAAAAATCCCATTTTACTCACAAGATAGGATTTCCAGTTTAAAATTTTGTTCCTTCGGGGCACCTGGGTGGCTCAGTGGGTTAAAGCCTCTGCCTTCAGCTCAGGTCATGATTCCAGGCTCCTGGGATAGAGCCCATATTGGGCTTTCTGCGCAGCAGGGAACCTGCTTCCCTTCCTCTCTCTCTCTCTGCCTCTCTGCCTACCTGTGATTTATGTCTGTCAAATAAATAAATTTAAAAAAAATCTAAAAAAATTTTTTTTGTTCCTTCAAAGAGATTGATAGTCTCACTATTCTAGAATTCTCTTCATGTGTATTTCAAAATGTCAGGCATATCATTAGATATTTGGTGCTGTGTCTTTGAGCTAGTATCATGGAAAGAAACCAAGCATTTTGAGCCAAAAGACTTAGGTTTAAATTCTGATACCTAAATTCCCTTACTTCTCTGGCTGTTTCCTTGTAGTGAAGCAGGTTTCCACAATAATATAAACTTTCCCAACTAACTCACCAAGTTGGGAGGAGAATTAAATGACATAATGACACATAAATGACCAAACATTCTTAAAGTAAACATTTTAGAATATCATATAAATATTTTTTAGCTACTTAAATTTCATTGTGGAATAAGTAAAATATTCATTAGTATTGTTACCCAATTTTGAAAATCTTAAGAACTCAAACGTGGAGTGAATTAATGCAGGACGTAGAAAAGTCCCCTGGGATAACAGCGCATTTATCAGTTTGGGGCTGAATACGTGATAATGTGACTGTTAGCTAAATTAACCATATGTTCATTGGTAATTTGAGAGTCAGCATGCTTAGACAATGGCTTTTAAATCTGTAGAAGGTTATTCACATGGTATGGGACCTCCATGGCCGCAATGCTAGGAAACTTCAGTCAACATGGGTAAATAAATGGTTTTTGCAAGCCCTCGGATTGAGAGATTTTTAAAATTGAGATTAAAAAAAAAATCTTATTTTTTAAATAAGAGAGAGGGAGGGAGGGAGAGAGAGTGAGCAGGAGGCAGAGAGAGGATCTAAAGCAGGCTCTCCACTGAGCACAGAGCCCTACGTGGGACTGGATTCCATGACCACGGGATGGTGACCTGAGCTGATACCAAGACTCACCTGCTTAACCGACTGAGTCACCCCGGTGCCCCAGATAGAACAGATTTGAAAGACTTCAGTACACTCAAGTACCATCACATTGTAACCTTAACTGGTTATCCCTCTCAAAAAATTTAATCTTTGGGATGCCTGGGTGGCTCAGTTGCTAAGCGTCTGCCTTTGGCTCAGGTCATGATCCCAGGGTCCTGGGATTGAACCCCGAACTGGGCTTCCTGCTCTGCGGGAGGCCTGCTTCTCCCTCTCCCTCTGCTTGTGTTCCCTCTCTCTGTCTCTCTGTCAAATAAAATCTTTAAAAAGGGCATATATCTTTTTTTTTTAACATTTATTTATTTGATAGAGAGAGATCACAAGTAGGCGGAGAGGCAGGCAGAGAGAGAGAGAGAGAGAGAAGGAAGCAGGCTCCCCGCCGAACAGAGAGCCCGATGTGGGACTCGATCCCAGGACCCTGAGATCATGACTTGAGCTGAAGGCAGAGGCTTAACCCACTGAGCCACCCAGGTGCCCCAAAGGCATATATCTTTTAAAACAAAAGATAATCTTCAAGTGAAAATCTTAAAATTGCCAAATTTGCTTTTTATCTTATTCTGATAAAGTCATAAGAAGGTCCTTATGAAAAACAAAACAAAACAAAACAAAACCACGATACAAAATTCTGAAATACTCTAGGACAAAGGTTGGCAAACTACGGCTCATGAACTGATTCTGGTCCTCTACCTGTTTCTGTATGGTCTTGCAAACTAAGAATATTTCTCCGTTCTAAATTGTTGAAAGAAAATATTTTATGTCATGTGAAAATGATGTGAAATTCAAATTTCAGTGCTTGTCAGTAAAATTTTATTGTAAGTCAGCTTTGGACTTCAGTTTACACGTTGTCTGCAGCTGCTTTCATGCCCCAAACAGCAGAGTCGAATAGCTACAATGGAGACCGTAGTAGGGCCGCAAAGTCTAGAATGTGTGCTGTATGCCCCATTGCAGAAAAAGTTCACTGATTCCAGCTCTGGGGTCTTTAAAAAGGAAGCAGAGCAGCTGGAATTTCCTCCACAGCATAAGAGTGACTGATATTTGGGATTTCCTGATAGGCAATGAGGAGTCACAGGGGCCTATCACCCTTGAGAACAAGGTCTGTTGGCTCCAATGATGGGAATTTCTTCTCTATGTATGGAGGTTTCCAGTCCTGTAGAGGCTTTGAGCTTTTCTCTGGGCGTCTCCTTGTTCACACAAGAGGAATTCTCTTATTTGATGAGTATATATAGAATACGTAGTAATGACGTATTTCATATGAGGCCAGGTGGTGAAGTATAGTGAAAGTGTCTGACCTCCAAGAACATACTGTCTGGGCAGGCAAAGCAAGATGTACACACATAAATCTGGAGCATAGGAGTGCTAAAATCAGGAAGACAACTTTTATTTTTGTCTGCATAGCATTGTTCCTTTTGGAACCAGAAGCCATCTTTTCTTTTTTTTTTTTTAATTAAATTTATTTATTTTCAGCATAACAGTATTCATTATTTTTTCACCACACCCAGTGCTCCATGCAAGCCGTGCCCTCTATAATACCCACCACCTGGTACCCCGACCTCCCATCCCCTGCCCCTTCAAAACCCTCAGATTGTTTTTCAGAGTCCATAGTCTCTCATGGTTCACCTCCCCTTCCAATTTCCCCCAACTCCCTTCTCCTCTCTAACTCCCCATGTCCTCCATGCTATTTGTTATGCTCCACAAATAAGTGAGACCATATGATAATTGACTCTCTCTGCTTGACTTATTTCACCGTCTTTTCTTTTGGGATCCTTTCTTCCCCCTTCTCAGCGCATGGGCTTTGGGTGGAGCTGATCTTTTTTTTTTTTTTTCCCCCTTCTAAGATTGTATTTACTTATTTGAGAAAGAGAGCACTAGGACGGGGTGGGTGGGACAGAGGGAGAGGGAGAGGCAAACTCCCTGACGGGCAAGGAGCGCAACAACAAGGACTTGAGCCAAAGGCAGATGCTTAACCAAATGAGCCACCCAGGCGCCCTGCATGGGGTTGATCTTGAGCCCTGTGCCAGAGGTGAGCCTGTAACTCAGGGCTGGGCCTCTCGTTACCAGCTTCAGGACTTTTTCCAGAACTTTGGGGAAGAGGGTCTTTTTTCCCGGGGTCTCCAACTCTACGATTATGTAAGCCATCTTGTGGGGAAAGCTTGCCTGGGAAAGACACTGCACAGAGGAAAAGCAAAGCCAAAGGGATGGAGAAGGAGGCAGAGATCCTGATGACACGGAGGGAACCTCTGAACACAGACGGCTCTTAATTCCTTCTCCTTCCTTTTACGGGAACCAAAGTGGCCCATTTATTAGATTTCTTGTCAGTACAAAGACAAGACGATATAGGCCAGGGTGAGTGGATAGAGAGAAAGATGCAGGAAGTCAGTGACAGGGTCACTGGGCAGCTAGTGTGACTGGGAAGATGTCACAGGTGTGGTAGACCTCGCTGGGCTTGGGAGGGTGGAGCTGGGCAGGCATGGTGAAGGGAGAGAAAGAAGGGCCCAGGGAAAGAGAGAAGAAAAGTCTCTCACTCTCATCCACTCCTTTTTTTTTTCTTTTTAGAGATTTTATTTATTTATTTGACAGACAGAAATCACAAGTAGGCAGAGAGAGAGGAGGAAGCAGGCTCCCTGCTAAGCAGATTCCACGTGGCTGGGTTCCAGGACCCTGAGATCATGACCTGAGCCGAAGGCAGAGTCTTTAGCCCACTGAGCCACCCAGGTGCCCCTCTTATCCACTCTTGAAATGCAACCAATCAGCTGTGAGAAAAGAGGCATAGGTTAAAGCAATTTCAAAGTCAAGTCTCACAAAAGTGTAAGTGAATGAGACTTCCTCTTATCCCAGATCTTCATGGCATCAGTTATTTTTCTTGGTAAAGGCAGACTTAGTTTCTCTTAGAATACTACGTGGGGAGAAAAATGAAATGCAAAGGGAGAAAGACAGCAGTTATTAATGGATTCTTCCGAAGAGTAGTTCGGATGATAGCAGAGAGAAAAAAAAAAAATGCTTTGCCTCCATGAAGGTTGAGTGGGGCCCCCTCTCCGGGTTTCCTCGCAGCCAGTCCTGGCAGACACAATAATATCAGATCTGGTCCTTAGCATTTGAAAGGGGAATTTGACCTTTAAGTTTGAAAGGAAATGAGAAACAAAGGGATTACATAATTAAAAATCTGTTTCTGTCTCTTAAAAGCAATTCAATTTAGGTCAGGAGCCAACAGTCTTCCTTTCCCTCTAATTGTTTTACCTTGGCTTCGGGTACCCTGTTCTTGTTTCTCCTGTGAATAGCTCATTAGTGTTGGGCAGATGTTCCCCTTGGGTGCACCGCGTTAATGGGAAAATAATGGAGGCAGCATTGTCATCCATGAGAAGTTAATATTGGATCCAAAATAGAACGATGAATGAGAGTGTGTGCCTCCTACATGTCTGTTAGCAGCAAACTCTCAACTGTGGTTTATTTTCTGTTTGACCTTGTAAACCTACCATTAAGAAGGATGGGGTGAAACTATGTCAAATAAAGGACTGTCTCCTTCTACCCAGGTCATCTTCCTTCCTTTTAACATTTGAAAAGAGACCAAGTAGATATGGAAAAAAAAAAAAAAGAACCATGCAAATGGAGATTTGAATATCATTGATATTAAATCAAGACTGAACAACTCCACCAATCGCTTAGGTACAATTCTAGGAATACACGATAAAAAAGGTAAGTCCCTGAGAAGTACAAACGACTAACTGAAATCTCATTTTGGACTAGGTAATCCATTCACAGGTTTCAGACATCCTGTCCCCCTCAGCTCAGCTGTTTCCTCACAGGTGAACCTGTTACAAGTTTCCTTTTTACCTGTCAGATAACTTTTATGCACATAGGTGCCTGTCTAATGTATCTTATTTTCCCTTCTTTTGTGAACACTTGTTTGCTTACTCTACATTTTCTGCCTCCTGATTTTGCTTTTTCACTTAATTTATGTTGGGGATGTAGAAACTGCCTTTTTTTTTTTTTTAAGATTTCATTCATTTATTTGAGAGAGAGGGCGCACACGCGTGATTGAGCGAGTGAGAGAGAGAGAGAGAGAGAGAGCATGAGTTGCAGAAGGGGCAGAGGGAGAGGGAAAAGCAGGCTCTCCACTGAGCACAGAGTCTGATGTGGGGCTCCATCCCAGAACAAGATTATGACCCAAGCCAAACGCAGGTGTTTAAATGAGTGAGCCACACAGGCGTCCCAAGACTGATGATTTTAAAAGAGCACTAGATGTGGCTTCTGAGATTTGCATATAAATGTAATCACTGTATGTATTTATGGCTTAATATTGCTTTAGTAAATGATAGCGTAAAAAAAAATAAAGTTAAATGCTGGGTTACTACTTTAATGATCAACTTCAGCCACAGCTACTCAGTTTTCTTCTTGGCAGTTCTCTTTACTTTTTACCCATGTAAGTCATAGTTCTTGGAGAAACATTAGCAAATAGAAATAAGCAAAAAGAAAGAAATCATTCATAACTGGTATCTCTCAAAAATATCCACTTACGTCTTGGTGTTTAATCAAATCTTTCCTCTCTTCTCTCTCCCCTTTTCTCTCTACACACATATTCAAAGATACATGAAAACATATATATTTTAAAAAAACAAGATCACATTTTACTTCTAGTTCTGTAACCTGCTTTTCTTACCTAACAAGTTTCTGTGTCAGTAAAAGCAGGTCTAGACCATAGCTTTAAGTCCCAGAAAATTATTTCATTGTACAGATAGTCCATAAAATATTTAACCAATCCTCTGTGGTTGCACACTTCACCAACTTCAAGTATTTGCTATTGGAAAATGACTCACGCTTGTAACATTCTTAAGTGCCTAATGTCTTATTGAGAGATTTTTCAGAGACTTAGTGGAAGACATTTATTTCTCTTTGATTTCTTTCCTTTTCTTTACTTTCCTCCCCTACCCTCCCACCCCAGCCCTGTGTCTTTCTTTCTTTTTGTAGGGAGCCGGGAGGGGGATAGTTTCCATCAGTAAGGCATTTAGTTCTGTCCTGGTAGGATAATGGGCCTAAATCAGGATGGGCAGCTGCTAAGAGTCCAAGAGGAGCCTTTAACAGCTGGTGGGAGAGAAGAGAGGCTTCTGCCTCTGTAGACTCTCCATGGCCATTAAGGGACCATACAGCCTTATCTCAGCACACCCCTCCCGCACAGCATTTTTTTTTTTAAAGATTTTATTTATTTATTTGACAGAGAGAGCTCACAAGTAGGCAGAGAGGCAGGCAGAGAGAGAGGAGGAAGCAGGCTCCCTGCTGAGCAGAGAGCCCGATGCGGGACTCGATCCCAGGACCCTGAGATCATGACCTGAGCCGAGGGCAGAGGCTTAACCCACTGAGCCACCCAGGAGCCCCCACATAACATTTTTGATGTAGTATTTGATAGAGTGTTTTTTTTTTTGACATAGTATTTTAATGAGAGTTCACTGGTATCAAAACACGCCATGCCAACTAAGTATTTAGCCTCCCAATGTGATTATTTAGAAAGATAAGACTTTATCCGGATGCAGAAGTTCTGATATGTTTGTTTAAAACAAAAAGCCTCACTATCTCAGGGTGATGGTAGGCATTTCACCAGGATAGAGTCCCTAGATGGCGAAAGGTGGGAGATAGAGTAGGATGCTGGAAACAAAACTAAAGAAAAGTCCCATACTTGAACCCTGTTGGAGAAGAAAAATACATTTGAATAGGGCAAGAGCAGCCGTAATTATATTATGTCTTAATTTGCATCTCACTTTCCTGGCAGGTCATGCAGGATAGCAGAAACAATTAGCATTTCCTAATGTTGTAATCCTGTATTCTAGAAAAACAAACCATATGTGAAAGCCAAATGAATTCATAGAATTACTGCGCTGCCCAGGCATCCTCCCTGGTTTGGTCATTGCATGTTTCGTAAGTTCTGAAGCAGGGGAAGCAGACAAGATCATGGAGATAAGGGCTTTCCTACTTTGAGAAAGATACAGTGTCCTAGTTTTCCTCCTGCTCGTTCAGTGTGGGGTTTTGCACATGTGTGAGTTGCGTTGGAGCTCCAGGCTTTTTCAATTAAGTCACGGTTTCTATGAGCCCAAGATCACAGAGTAATGAGACCATCACTGAGAGTGAGGCACCAGGGCAGGCTTGGTCCTGTGGTGATAACTGATTCCTCTTCATCTCCCAAATCATCCAGCCTTAAGGTTTCAGAATGGGGATGTTATTTAAGGTTGATAAAGGTTGTTAAAGTAAAAACAACAACAAAACCCAAACAAACAAAACAGAAACTCTTTCTTACCTCAAGTGCAATTAATAGCTGCCTTTCTTGTTGAAGTAGTTCAAAGCACTCCATAAAAAAAAAAAAAAAAAAAATCCTAGGTTACACAAGTAACCTAGGGTCTGATTTTAAAGTTTTTTTTTTTTTTTTAAAGATTTTATTTATTTGTCAGAGAGAGAGAGAGAGTGAGCACTGGCAGACGGAGAATCAGGCTTGCTGCTGTGCAAGGAGCCTGATGTGGGACTCGATCCCAGGACGCTGGGATCATGACCCAAGCTGAAGGCAGCTGCTTAACCAACTGAGCCACCCAGGCATCCCTGATTTTAAGGGTTTTCAGGGCATTCTGGTTAGAGAGGTTGGCCCCTCTGGGTTTTCTCCATCCAGCTACACATCCCAGGAGGGTGACCTCTATTAATTAATTGTTCCATGGGTTCCTCCTTTCTGGCTTCTGGTTGGGTTCAGCGGGTAAGAGGTTGGAGGAGGGAAGTACTTCCTGTTGGCCTAAGGGAGGGGTGGTATGTAATGGCTGAGGCTAGTCTGGGGTATTGTACTGTCCCACATCTTAGTAGAAAAAAAGTTATGGGTTGAATTATATCTCCCTAGAGTTGTTAAGAGTCCCAACCCCAGAACCTGTGAATGTGTGACCTTTGGAAATTTGGGACGTCTTTGGAAATAGGGTCTTCACAGATGATCAAGTTAAGTTAGCTGAGGTTGTTAGGGTGAGCCTTATTCCAATGTGCCTGGTGTCCATATAGAAAAGGGAAATTTGGACCCAGAGATACACACACAGGGAGAACGTCATGTGAAAATGAAGGCAGAAATTCATGCAACGCATCTATAAGCCGAGGACCATCAAAGATGGCCAGCAAGCCACGAGCTGCTGGGGAGAGGCACGGAAGAGATTCTCCCCACAGTCCTCAGAAGGAACGTCCCTTCTGGCCTCCAGATGTGGGAGACCACACATTTCTGTTGTTTAAGCCACCCAGTTTGTGATACTTTGTGATGACAACCCCAGGCAACTAATACAGTTTCTTCATTAAATTCTCAGATTATCCAATTGTATGTACTGTCTCTTTTTTGGGGGCTCTAACTGATCCTCCTTCTAGGGCGTTCTAATATTTTGTGGTAGGTCCTAGGAATTTGTATTTAACAAGCACCTTAGGTGACTCTTCAGATCCGGTTTGGGGAGTCTGCTGGATTGGCGAGGGATATTGTCTTTGAGTAGGACTGATGCGGGATCGGAAACTGGCTCTGTTTCCAGCTGGGGAAGCTTGGGTATGTTACTTAACCACTCTGAGCTTCAGTTTCTTCATCTGTAAAAAGCTTACTATTTCAGTCTAATTTTGTGCCTGTTTCCCTTTGCCAGTTCTGAGCTGGCCAACCTGACCTCTTAACCCTGGCCCTCAAAGGTGACAAACCCTTTCCTGCTTCAGGGTTTTGCATGTGCCGTCCTCTGTCTACAAATCTCTTGCCTCAACTCATTTTTCAGGTTTTAGCTCAGATGTCACTCATTTAGAGGCCTTCTTTGATTTTTATAGTCTAAATTACATCTTCCACCTCATCTGAATTATTCTGTCATATAATTTCTTTTCCTTCATTGCCTTCTCCTTTTCCTTCTCTTAAAAAAATGACGTCTTTTCTATACTGCTCTGAACGCTCCATGAGGGTAGAGGTCATGTCTCTTTTGTTCTGTACCATTGTGGGGGCCAAAGCGTGATTTGAGGAGGAGGCTTGTACCTACTGTTAACTTTCCTTATTAAAGTGCCTTCAAGACACTTAAAATGTTCAATCTAAATAAGAATAGTGCTTTTGTGCAAATGTAGTTCCAAGACAAATCCCATAGCCTCTGATTATTTCCCTTACCACCTTCTTCATAGCATTTTGGATCCTATATTATTGCTCTTAAACATTCTGCACCAAACACAATGCCTGGCCTAGAGTGGATGCTCAAAAATATTTGTATGCAGATGACCTCTGCATATATTTGTAATTCTAGACCTACCTCACTTTTCAGCTCTAGCTCTGAATTTCCAATTTTTTCCTACAACTCACTGATATCTGGTGATGGCTATTACTGTAGTTATTTTAGTGGGTTTTTGTTTTGCTGTCATTAAAAAAAAACAATTGTACCATGTGTCATTTTGAATTTAAAAATGTTAATTCAACTTTTTTGTTTTTTAGAGAGAGTAAGAGCGTGCATCTGGGGGAAGGAGGAGCAGAAGGACAGAGAGAGAGAGAGAGAGAATCTTAAGCAGCTTTCCCACCAAGCAGGGCGCCCGATGTGGGGTTTGATCTCAACACCCTGAGATCACGACCTGAGCCGAAAATCAAGAGTCAGATGCTTAACCAAGAGCCACCCACATCCCCCAATCTTTTTAAAAGCAGGTGGCAGATTATTTGGTAGATTCAAATAAATAATAAACTATTGATTTAATATTTTCATTTACATCTTTAGTATCACCTCAAACTCAGCATGCTTATAACCAAACTCTTAGGCTGTTTCCACATTTACTCCCTTCCTGATTTCCTTACGATTCCCTTTGTTAGTGACATATTATTTTTTCAGCCAAACAAATGAGAACCTTGTAGTATTCTTTGGTTCCCCTCTCTCCCCATATTCCTTCCTACCATTAATTATTTTGAGTCCGTTACCATCTTACTCTTGGCCCTTATCCCTTTCCCCTTTCTTTAAGCACATCCTGGTAGTTTCCCTAAACTCTGCTTCTCATCCTGCCCAAGTGCTCTGTAGTTTTCTAGAAGAGAAATGTATCTGGAATTCTGTATAATGATTTTTCATTTTCTACAGAGTTCCAGCTCTCTGACCTGGTTTTCCAGGCCTTCCTCAGGCTGTCCACTACCCACAATTCCAGTCTCATTTCTTCCACTTTCTTAGATGTGTGTCAGATTTATCTACTCACTGTTTCAAGCTGTTGTGCTTCCTTTCAGTAAAAATAGCTCACTGAATTCCTTTAATATCTTCTCTTTCCTCAAGGGCGCCTGGAAGGCTCCCTTGGTAGATGGCCCTGTCCTAGACCTAATGAAGATTTACAGAATGAGGTAGACATGTTCTTTGACCTTGAGAAGCTGTTGGGAAAATGAGGAGAAATGGATAGAGTTTGTCTCTCTGCTTTAGCTGTCTTTGTGATCAATATCTGTTTCTACTAAGTCAGCTTTATGGGGCCTAGAACTTGTGGTTAAAGACCAGATTGAATACTGCAGCCATGTTATGTATGTCCACTCATATTTTCCATGTTGGCTGGGCCAAGGGCTATTCATTCAGTGTGGTACCATCACTGAGGTTAAACATGTATAAAAGTCATCTTTGAAGTAGAATATTATTCTTCATATTTTTTTTCTCTATAAAGTAAATACTCTGGCTTCATTACAACACAAGAAAAAAGGAATCACGAACTTTTGGTCCAAAGACGGTGATGATAAGAACTAGGTAAAGTTTTTCTGAAATTCTGATATTGTCATTTATTTTTTTCACCCACTAGAACAACTAAAAAAAATTAAAACAACAACAACAACAACAATTAGTGTCTGTATTTATCTTTGTGAATTAGTGGGGAATTGGTACTAATCTTACTAAAGTGGAGCTTCTCATTGTTGTTGTTGTTTTTTTTTTTCATGGCACTTGGTTGTTTCCTCACTATTTGTAATACTGCATTTTCTCAATTCTCATTTGTCTCTCTCATGTAAATTTCATAAGGGCAGTGAATGTATTTGTTTTGTTCCATACTGAATCCCCAGAGCCCACCTCAGTGCCTGGCAAGAGTGGGTCTTCTAGAAGTTCCCTACTTCCCTTCTCCTTTTCAGATGTTTTTAGAAAACTCTAGTAGGAAGAGTTAAACTCAGCACATATTTTTGCCTCTATCTGAAATAAAGTTACATTCTTTATTTTTTCCCTAAGATGCTTGTAGTCTTACTTGATACCATCTTCATTTGGTTATTATATTTTTCTTTTTTATTTACCCTTAAGGGACTGTGTTTGAGATAGTTTTTCATTTAATTTTTGTATTTCAGTTTGATATTAAATATTGTACTCATGATACCTTTTGTGGAATAATATAAAGACTCATTTTAAAAGGAAGAAATTAATTTACTTTGTTTAAAGCTTAAGACATTATATTTTTGTATTAATCATATTATGTACAGATGTACGTATTAATGTCTTGAGATAGACTCACAGGGGATTATTTCTGAAGTAAAACCCTGAGGGACATGCTGTATATTGAAAATATAATTATAATGCTAAACTACAAGCAAATGTGTTCTTTTCCAGTCTAGCCAAGTATGGTTCTCAGCTTCTATTTCTTACTTTCTTTCAAGATGCATTTGTTTTGTAAAGAACTCAGGGAATCATGATACATGAAAAAATGGATTTTTGGGGTGCCTGGGTGGCTCAATTGGTTAAGTGCCCACCTCTTGATTTTGGCTCCAGTCCTGATCTCAGGGTCATATGATTAAGCCCTGGATCCTGTCAGGCTCTTGCACTGCTGAGGGTGGAGCCTGCTTAAGGTTCTCTTCTTTTCTCTGCCCCTCCCCTGCTCTCTCTCTCTCTCTCTCTCTTAACAAAATGAATTTTAGTTTTGTTGCTAAAGCATCATAAGACCCAATGTTTCATGTATCTTAGTGGTGACAGTGTATCTATTCAGGCATTTTTAGTCAGAGGATATTAGAATTTCAAAAAAAAAACCAAAACCCTTGAAAACGATATAAAATAGAATTCATCTTAAGAACTCTATTGATTCTGGGACGCCTGGGTGGCTCAGTTGGTTGAGCAGCTGCCTTCAGCTCAGGTCATGATCCCAGTGCCCTGGGATCGAGTCCCACATTGGGCTCCTTGCTAGGCAGGGAGCCTGCTTCTCCCTCTGCCTCTGCCTCTGCCTCTGCCTGCCTCTCTGTCTGCCTGTGCTCGCTCGCTCTCTCTCCCTCTATCCCTGACAAATAAATAAATAAAATCTTAAAAAAAAAAAAAAAGAACTCTATTGATTCTGCTGTTCTCACCTGTCATTTATACTTTACTCTCCTGCCATTTGCACTAGTAACTCCACTGAGGCATGTATGCAAAAAAGCATTTTCTTTTCTTTTTTGAAGTTGAGGCATAATTGACATATAACATTATATTACAAAAATGCATTTTCCATATGAAATCTTGTACTACCACACCGACAGCCATTTACCTAGTTAGTACCATGATATCCATCCAATTCTCACATGTATTTTTCTTGAAAATTAGCTTGATGGTTCATTTTCAAAAATTAGCAATAACTTGGGCTGAATTATAACCTCCCGGTGAAGTAAGTACTTTTATAATGGAATATGTTTTTCTTGATACAGAGTCTCTCCTTAATGCATAAGGATGTACAGACATAAGACCACCCAAGGTTCCAGATGGATCAGTGTTGATGAGTGGTTAGAAGCAACTGAACAACCCAAGATGCTCTTGGTTGGCATGAGAAAAACTATGCAAAAATCTTCCTCTGCCTGGGGTGCCCATCCCTTCTTTGTCTACTTTGGTCTTGCTTTTCTGTGTTGCCTGACGCCTGAAGGGCACCCAAATAATGTCTTTAGAATGAGTACATTCGATGATTAGTAAGAGAGGACTTTCTGAGTTAGATTTAGATAATAACAAGAAAAAAATAAGTTAGTAAAAAGGTGTCCATTAATATACACACCAGTTTTCTTCAAATGAAGTAAAATTGTCTGGAGGATAGAGGGAAGCTGGCATCTTTATCTTCTCCAGGTCATTGGAGATAGAATCCAGGAACTATCAGGGCCATGGTGGGGGAAAATCCAGCATAGTCAAAGAGGTGTTGTGACAGAGTTAAAGGGTTGTCTCTTTCACTTCCCCCTTCTGCTGCTGCTCCTTGATGCTAGTCACTGACACTGGTAAGAGCCCTGGCATGGGACCTGATGGCAGTGTCTGAGGGGTTATCTCTGAGCCTAGTGGGGGCTTGTTATTGATTTTGTAAATTTGCTTAATCAGTATTTATTCTGTAGTACATTTCTATATATATTTTGGGGGAAATAATAAATAATTTATCTTATGTTTAAAAATGGTCAGATCTAAGGGCATCTGGGTGGCTCAGTCAGGTAAACATCTGACTCTTGGTTTCCGTTCAATTTGTGATCTTGAGGTCCTGGGATTGAGGGCTGGGTGGGGCTCTGCATTCAGTGTGAGTCTGCTTCTAACTCTTCTCCCTCTCCCTCTGCCCCGCCCCACTTGTCCTCTCTGTCTGTCTCTCTCTCTCTCTCATAAATAAATAGAATCTTAAAAATAATGATCAGGTGTGCTTGGGGGGCTCAGTGGTTTAAACCTCTACCTTCGGCTCAGGTCATGATTTCAGGGTCCTGGGATCGAGCCCCGCATCTGGCTTTCTGCTTGGCAGGGAGCCTGCTTCCTCCTCTCTCTCTCTGCCTGCCTCTTTGCCTACTTGTGATCTCTGTCTGTCAAATCAATAAATAAAATCTTTAAAAAATGATTAGGATCTAGTGTCTTATTCATATACAAATTCTGATTATAGATAGTGTCGGTTCTCTGGCTTGTCACTGTAATGGCAGTAATCTGGGACTGGAGAAAATATTCTTAGTGAGGATTTTAATATTAAACCAGAAAAAAAAAAAAAAGGTAAATGATCCTTCGGGTATTAGAAGAGACCTGAAAGTCCCCGGTGGATTGGGCATAAGATAGTTTTTGCTCTTTGACTCTACACATAGTAGTTGCTGAACAAATGGCTGCTGTTTTTGTTATTTGCAAGTGCTAAATTTTGAATTACCTTTGGGCTATACAGTTACGGTCTCAAAAGTAATATGGTAAATATTTGTACATTTAAAAAAAAGATTTATTTATTTTAGAGAGACTGCGAGAGCGCAGAGTAGCACATAAGCAGGAAGGAGAGAGAATCTCAGGCAGACTTGATGCTGAGCAAGGAGCTAGATGCCATGCTTGATCTTACAACCCCCTGAGGTCATGACCTGAGTGGAAAACAAGAGTTGCATGCCTAACTGACTGAGCCACTCAGGCGCCCCAATGCTTGTACGTTTTATTTACTTATTTATTATTATTATTATTTTTTTAAAGATTTTATTTATTAATTTGACAGAGAGAAATCACAAGTAGATGGAGAGGCAGCCAGAGAGAGAGAGAGAGATAGGGAAGCAGGCTCCCTGCTGAGCAGAGAGCCCGATGCGGGACTCGATTCCAGGACCCCGAGATCACGACCTGAGCCGAAGGCAGTGGCTTAACCCACTGAGCCACCCAGGCGCCCCTTATTTTTTTATTTTTAAGATTTCATTTATTTGAGAGAGATAGCATGAGGCGGGGGAGCAACAGAGGAAGAGGGAGAAGCAGACTCCCCGCTGAGCAAGGAATCCAATGAGGGGACTGAATCCCAGGATTCTGAGATCACAATCTGAGCCGAAGGCAGGTGCTCAACAGACTGAGCCATTCAGATGTTCCTATTTGTACAAATAGGATATTTGTACAAATATTAACATTTCTTTTTTTTTTTTTTTTACTTAAGAGAAGGAAATAAAAGCAAGCCCCATTACTTATGCTTATTCTCCCTTAAAGCTAGAATCACTCTTTGATTACATCGAATACTTTGGGACTATTTGTTGAATTATTATTTAGGCTCTTATTGTTTGGAGAAGGGCATACGGCTATAGTGCAGCATTTTAAAAGAAAGTGTAGCGAATCTCGATCTTGGGTTGTGAACAATGGTTTACTCGCTCTTCACCTGACTACTGCTGGCATTAGAAGCACATAGTATCTTTTGAGTAAAAAGACAATTATAATCATTTTGATGTACATGGTTTGCCCAGAAGATGTTAACTTTTGTTATAACCCAGACATTGGGAAGAGAGGATAAACCTGTGGAAACAGAGGTAGTATTTAAAATAAAAATTTTTAAATTCACTGATCTCAACTTGTCATTCTTATTTGAGATAATAAAAAGATACCTCAGGGAAGAAAGCAGATTCTGACTAATGATTAAATCTGAAGGCAGCATGGGACAGGGGAGTTTGAAACTCATATCATTTTATTATTGTCAATAGCAGTCACACAGACTGACAAGAACACCTAATAGATACCTCCTTCAATAAATTTATGAGCTAATCTGAATTAATCTTTGTAAAATCCCATGAGCCATCTATCCCTGGACACTATACCAAGCAGTCCATAACAGGCCACATGGCTTTCCTCATAATTAGAAAAGAGAGTTGGAGCCTGGTGTATTCTATGCAATCATAAAAAAGCCTCAATTCACTCTGCTGTGATTAAAACTCCAAGATATACAGAGAAGGAACAAAAAGCCCTATATTGGAATTCTCTAGCATGTTTAAGAATGAATTGAGTGGCTCAGACCTAAAGTCATCATACACAACATTGATTAATCAAAATACAAATGTGAACAGGTCCCAGGCTGCTAAGAAGAATACCATAGTACTGAAACTTGGCTGAGGGGATTGGGGACCTTGACGAAATTATGAGTCAGGCAAAGTGTGAGACTGTTTCCCTATCTCCAAAATAGGGCTTTTGGATTTAGGTGATCTGATAAATATCTTTTAGGCTTAAAATGCCACGAGGCTATAATTCTAAAATTTAGGGATTGTCCATTTTCTTATCTCTGTGCTGCCCTTGGAGCATGTCCTTCAACTACTAGATGCCGGCCTTTTTTTTGCATCTTGGACCTAACTAAGGGGTCTCATTCAGTTCTCTTTTTCTCCCTTCTGTCCTCTGTCCTGTCATGTACTCTTCTCCTTTAAGACCTCCTAGACAGGTTGCCTGGGTGGCTCAGTGGGTTAAGCCTCTGTCTTCGGCTCAGGTCATGATCTCATGAGGTCCTGGGGTTGAGGCCCACATCGGGCTCTCCGCTCAGCAGGGAGCCTGCTTCCCCTCTCTGTCTCTGCCTACCTTTCTGCCTACTTGTGACCTCTCTGTCTGTCAAATAAAGACCTCCCAGACCAACAACCTAATTTGTTCAAATGGTGATTTTAATATGTTCCCTTTTCCCTGATACATTTGCATGTATAGAGGAATATTTTGAAAGATTTATCTATGCACTTCCCCTTTTCTTATTATCTTTAGCCCTTGCAGAATTAAAATTGGACAGTGAGATTGAATCTTACAGCCCCAGGGAAAGAAGAATACAAAGAAGCACAGAGAGAAGAAAATATTTCATGGAGTTTCTATCTAGACTGAACACCACCACCACCACTAGAAGTAATAGATACAAATTCCTGGATTTTCATAGGAAGTGCTAGTTTCTGTTTCTGATAATTGCTTAGTAACTTCTATCAGAATAATTCTTCCACAAAGAACTATAAACTTTGCATAAAATAAAAAACGCAACCATCTGAAGGCATCAGAAAGCAAACCAAAGTAGGCACATAATGTATGCATTTTATGTGGACATTTGGAGGAAGGGAGCATTACTGAGTGGGTTTTCAATTTCTTAGAGGTTTTAGCCCGAAGGTGAGTCCCAGTTGTCACATTAGGAAGCCAAAACATGGATAGAAAACCCATAGCCTTACTAAGCATAGAGTTGGAGACAACCACAGCAGTTGAAGTATAAGGCAGGAGCCCTCAAAAAGAGCCAAAGAGGGGGAGCCCAAATTCTTTCTATCAATCGCCCAAAAATCTGGGCAAGCCCTGAATGACACCTACATGGGAAGACTCCAAGCTTCCAGCCAAGGCTAGAAGAACTGAACTGAGATTTCCGAGTTTGAGGTCAGCCTCATTAACTTTTTGTCAAATAAACAAACAAAAATAAAACTCTTCAGAGAAACATAAGAGAATCCATTTTTTAGTGAAATTGAACAGTATACAAAAGTGCACAGAACCTCTTTGTACAACTTAACCCATTGTCTAGGTTAAGAAACGACATTGCTGGGGTGCCTGGGTGGCTAAGTGGGTTAAGGCCTCTGCCTTCGGCTCAGGTCACGATCCCAGGGTCCTGGGATCGAGCCCCACATCGGGCTCTCTGTTTAGCGGGGAGCCTGCTTCCTCCTCTCTCACTCTCTGCCTGCCTCTCTGCCTACTTGTGATCTGTCAAATAAATAAATAAAATCCTTAAAAAAAAAAAAAGAAATGACATTGCTAAGTCTTCAATATGCTCATTCATGATCACAGACCCTTTCCTTCCTTCTAATGGCAAATACTCCCTTGAAGATTAGTTTTTGTTTCTTAAAAAAAAAAAAAAAATTTACCACCTACTGTAAGAGCAGTCATGCTGTATTTTTTCTTGTACAGGGGCTAGCATTACAGCACACACATTTCTATAGCATAAATACCTAGGAATGTCATTGCCGAGTCGTGGGGCAGGCGTGTCTTTGCCTTTCCTGAATAATGTCACAGTATTTTCCAGTAGTCTTACCGATTTTCATGCCTACCCATAGTGTATGAAAGTTTCTGTTTCATATCCTTGATGACTCCTTTTTTTGTATCAGACTTTAATTTTTTTTTTTTTTTTTTTTGCCAGGGATGCTCACACCATTTTTGCAGTCCTCTTTCGCAACTGATGACTTTCCTTCCTGTTTCTCTGAGAAAATAAAAACAGTTGGAATAGATGTGCCACAATTCCCAGTTCACAACTTCCCCCTGCCTACCTCCTGAGTACCCTGTACATGCATTTTCTCCTGTTATTATGAAGGAATGGTCTGAGCTGTTAGCTGCAGCAATCATCCCACTTGTGCCCTAGATCCCATTTTTAATGACTTACTCAAGGACATTGCTCTATTAAGTCTATCCTCTTTCTCCTGCATCATTTCCCCCTCTCTAGAGAGTTTCCGTTAGCATACAGACATGCACCTATTTCTCCCAACTTAAAAAAAGATAAACAAAATGGTGGTTAACACAATGGCCAGCAACTGCTCCGTTTTTCTGCTTTTCTTTACAACAAAACTTTGAAAGAGCTGTCTCTTCTTGTCTCCAATTCCTGACTTCCCATTCTCTCTTAAATGCAATCCAATCGAGCTTTCCGCCCCACTATTTCATGAGAACTGCTCCTGTCACAGTCACCGACGACAGCCGGATCTCTAACTCCAGGCGTCACTTCTCAGTCCTTATCTTACTTGATCAGTCAGCAGTATTTGACATTACTTTCTTTCATTTTCCAGGATGCCTCCCGAGTTTCCTCCTACTCCACTGCTAATTTTTTCTTGGTCTCCTTAGCTTGTTCTTTCTTTTCAGCCTAAGCTTTTAACATTGGATATTCTGGATCTCAGTTCTTGGATCTTTCATTTTTTTCCCTTTCTATTGATGATCTTATCCAGCCTCACGGTTTTAACAGTGTAATTAAGCTTGCAACTCCCAAATTATATTTCCTTTCTGGACCCATTCAGGGAACTCAGATTTGTTTGTTCAACTGCTTACTTGACCAATTTGTTTGGATGTCTAATAAATCCCTTAACGTGGTTGAAACCAAACTTCTGATTTTTCTTAGAGTTGCCGTAACATCTGCTTTTTGTAAATTACAAAAAGACCTTTCGCTAGACAGATTCTGCCTGTGTAGGGTACATAGCTTTGGCTTCTTTTTTTTGCAGCTTCCCTTATCTTGCTCTTCAAACTGTCCTCCCGTGGGTTTTAATTCCAGGTGATAACAGCTCTATCCTTCCTGTTGTTGCAGTCCAATATTTTGCAATCATCCTTGACTTCTTTCTTTTCCCCAACCATGTCCAATTACCCACTTGGTCCTGTTGGATATATTAGGTTGGATAAGGGGGAAGAAAATTCTAGCTAAAGGAATAGCATGATGACAGGGAGGTCAAAGAGCAGGTAACACATTTGAGGAGGCTGTCAAGCTCTTGAGCCTTGCCAGCTTTTTTTAAATGCTATTCCTTTTGCCTGGAACGTCTTCCTTTCCATGTTTTATGGCCTAGTTCATTTTCTACAGCTTAGCTCAACTAAGAGCTACCCTACTGGAATTTCTTCCACACTGTCTTTTTCTACTTACTACTACTCTGTGTGTCAGTTTGGTTTTACCTTGGTTTGCTTGTCTGTACAAATGGGGATACTAAAAAACCTAATACAGTTTTCATGAAATTAAATTGAATTAATACTTGTAAGTTGCTTAGAACAATGACTGGTACATGGTAGATACCAAAAAAAGTTAGCTTTAAAAAAAATGATTGATTTATTTATTGTGAGAGAACACTAGTGGGGGGAGGGGCAAAGGGAGAGTCTTTAAGCAGACCCACGGCTGAGTGTGGAGCCTGATGTGGCCTGATCTCATGACCCATGAGATCATGACTTGAGCTGAAACCATGAGTCAGATGCTTAACTGACTCAGCCACCTAGATGCCCCCCGGTTAGCTCTTTTGATAATACTGATGATGTAACTGTCTTCCTAGTAGATTGTGTGCTCCTGAGGGGTCAATGAGGTTATCTAATTCATCTCTGAATACTCAGCATTTAACATAGTGCTAAGCATTTAGTAGATGATCAGTAAACGTTTCTGGAGGAGGTAGATTCATACTATCAGTCATGCAGATGGGGTTGGATAGACATAGATATATGGAGGCAGCAGTGGTACATTGGAAAAAGGGAAGAAGATTTTGTGAGAAGATTGAGAATGAGAAGATTTTGTGGCAGAGCTCTGGTGCAGACTTTACTAATTGCATGAATTTGGGCAAGCCACTTGACCCTGAACCTTAGTTTCTTCAGCTGAAATTAAGGGTAATAATATTTCAGGATATTGTTTTAAGGATCACTTGAGATACATAAAAGTCTATAGCTCCTGATGCTGTAAGTTTGTTTGGTATTAAGATTTGTAATTCAAGGTCTACCTAGTATGATTATAAAGCAATGAGACTTATGTAAGAAAACCAAGTTGTATAAGAAAACCAATCCTGACATTTTATACTTACCTTTGTTACATATGTACATGGATCTTTTTACTCTGAATGGGAAGGTGATGTTTGATTACTGTTGCACATGTAATGGAGGCTGTGAGAACACTGCTAGAGTCTGCTCCCCTAACGTCATTTTCTGACTTGCTTGAGTCATCACAATCGAAGTCAACAACTCTCTGCAATCTGCTTCTTAAGCTTTTTCTGTTTCAGAAAATCAGTTTGTGAAAGATAAGGCAGGTTAAATACAATCAGACATTACCTTGAAATTACTTTGTAGAATTAAAATGTAAAAAACCCAGTTATTAGTTGGTTAATAGATCCCCCCCCCAAAATGAATTGCTGGGTGATTAAATCCACACCCAAACCTCTGACATTCAAATAGCTTTTTCTTGTGTATTTTTATGAAGCAGATTGTGTGCTGTGGTGAGCAGTTGGTCAGGTTGAAATTTTAGTCCAACAGGACCCCCATCTCCCACATTCCTCACTACCGTGGGCTGGTCTGCCTGCGCTGATATTTTGCAGCAAGTCTTAGTTCTTAGGTCTATTGTAGTCCCTGAGCCAAGAGAGGCTGCTCAGTCAGAATTTGTTCTTGCTAGTGAAGCTGCATTTTGTCCCATTTATTAAGGGTTTCTTTGTGTCCCTCTCATAGAAGTACAGAAAATAACTGTTTTTGTATTCTGCTGTTACCCATTTAAACCCAGCCATGCTGAAATGTAATAGGCCTAGTTTCTGTGTTGTAGTATTGATTACATTTCAGGTCCTGGATATTGGTGATCTGTCTCATCATTTAGTGTTTGGCAACACTGATGAACCTGTTCCAGGAGTCACGGGTGTCATCAGAGGCAGCTGCAGATCTCACAATCATACTGAAGCTTGTACATAATTGGTTTGGTCTAAAAGAGGTGACCCAAACCTGATTACCTTGCAACTCTGTATTTTAGTGCTTTTAAACTTATTTTCAGACTAACTGGAGCTATGACAGTCTCACAAACACCCCACTGTTAGAACGATTCTCAATTAAGATTCATTTATTTCTTCATTTTACCCAGAAATAATTATATAGAAAGGTCTCTGCTTATTTTATACAAGTAAGAAAATTGTATCTAATATGATAGGATACGTACTTTTATTTTTTATTTTTTTAAGTTGAGCCCAAGTTCTTTCTCTGTATCTCTTTTTTGAAGATTTTTATTTATTTGACAGAGAGAGAGAGAGAGAGACAGTGAGACAGGGAACACAAGCAGGGGGAGTGGGAGAGAGAGAAGCAGGCTTCCTGCCAAGCAGGGAGCCCAATGTGGAACTTGATCCCAGGACCCTGGGATCATGACCTGAGCCAAAGGCAGATGCTTAACGACTGAGCCGTCCAAGCACCACAAGCCTCAGTTCTCTTATATTCTGAATAATTCAAATTTGTGATTAGGAAAAGAAACATGATATCTAATTTCTATTTATAAAGCCAAATGACTCCTTAGTTTCTACTGTGTGTGTGTGTGTGTGTGTGTGTGTGTGTTTATACTCCTTTTTCAGTGAAGACCACTGACTTGGAAGAGGAAAGTCAAGAGAGTCAGCATGGACAACCTTTATTTTCTTTCTGAATTTTAACCCAATGCAAGTGTCATGGGAGGGGTATGCTTACAGTGCTATTGGGGTACAAAGGTATATCTTGGAAGTCTTCTTCCAGGACGTGATGTCTTAATCTAAGTTTTGAAGGATGGTGAGAATTAACTGGATGCAGAAAGTGGAAGATGAGGGAAGATGGTGACTGAGTGAGAAGTGTATGGAAAGAAACATAGCAGGAAATATCACGTATAATTGGGGAATTGTGCTGGGATCAACAAGAGAATGTACGGGAGCAGTGGGGATGAGCCTGGACCCACAGTGGTGCAAAACAGTTAAGTTGTTGCTGTCGCTATGGCTACCATCACCACCACAACCTCCACTTACATCCACTCCCATTCTTATCATGCTGGTGAGTAGCATGCCACGTTCAATTAAGGAAGAGGCAGAAAGGGAATGTTGAGTTGTCTACAATACAGGATTGGGAGACTGAGTTCAAATGAGGTGATTTACACATAGCTGGCTTGTTATGTTTGGCTGGTTCTAGGGACATCCACAGAGATATCGATCAGGGTACTGGGTATACAGGATTGAAGTTCAGCAGGGAGGATGGGGCTGCAGACAGACCCTGGGAGTTGTTGGAATATATATATGACTTCATACTTGAAGACATTGGTTTTTGCAAAGAGAATAGGAGAGGGAGAAAGGGCAGAGGAAGCAAACTATACTTTAAGGGGGGGCTTGAAAAATGTTAATTGATATCATGGGAAACAAAAAAGGGAAGGAAGAAAGTTCAGAAAAAGGATAAAAAGGATGAAAGTGGAATCAGAGAAAATGTCAGTAGCAGGAAGAGCACGTTCTCTTTTGTATTGAGTGCCTGCTGTGTATAGTCATGTGTTAGCTGCTGCGGATACAGAAATGATGAATGGCTCTAACGCATAGGACTGTGGTAGGTGTTACGGGCAATATGAGATAGATTGGACCAAGTCTTTGTTTTCAGGGAACTCTCAGTATATTAGAGAGAGACACATAAGCAACTATCAAGAAATAATGTGAAGGAGAACAGAATAAATGCTACAATGGAATACACTATTCTTGATTGGAACAGTCTTCTTGGAGAAGATAACCATTAGGTAGCATCTGAAGCTTGAGTGGAATGTTTCTCAGAGGAAAAGGGAGGGAAGAACTTTTTGGGGTGGTGATAGTGCATGAGAGTTATTGACTGAACTATGTCCCTCCAAATTCTTATGTTTGGGCCTTAACCCCTAATGTGACTGCATTTGGAGACAGAGCCTTTAAGGAGGTAATTAAGGTTAAATGAGGTCATCAGAGTGGGGCTCTCATCCAACAGGATTGGTGTCCTTAGAGGAAGAGGAAGAGATACCAGAGCTCTCTTTCTGTCTGTGTGCACAAAGAAGAAAGTTCTTGTGAGGATGTAGTCTGACATGGCATGTTTAGACGAAGACAAATAACTTCATGAGGCTGGGGACAAAGACATATGAAGGGCTGTGGTAGGAGGTGAGAGAGTTAAGTTTATTCTTTGAGTAACTGCATACCATGAAGGAAGTGGCCACTTGGTTTACTACCTCTCAGATTATAAATACTGATCATACAGCATAAGGAGCAGAAGCTGGGTGGGGTTGCTCCTGGGTGGCTCAAATGGTTAAGCATCCTACTCTTGATTCTGGCTCAGGTCATGATCTCAGGGTAATGAAATTGAGCCCCGAGTCAGGCTCTGCATTGAGCTTGGAGTCTGCTTGAGATTCTCTTTCTTTCTTCTACCCCTTTCCTGTTCACATTCTCTTTCTTGAAAAATAAATCTTAAAGAAAAAGGAGAGGTGGGAAAATCCTTGGATTCCTTAAGGAGGGTTAGAGCTAGTGGTCATAATAGGTTTGCATCATAAAGGATTTTGGGGTAGCCTCCTCAGAATGAAATTCTGAAAAATTAAGATTCAGGTAAAACATGAAGCATTTCCCACAGTACCTAACAGATCTGTTGCTATACAGACATTAGCTATGTTTTGTTATGTGATTTTTGGTTCCTTGGTTAGCAGTGTTTGAAACTCAGCTTGAGGGTAATTTTGGTAGCACCAACAAGGTGGTTGTATTCATTAATCTTGTTGCTGTCAATGGAAGAAATGCTTACCCAGGCAGCTTTGTAAACCATTGTGAAAATGTTTCTTTTCCATCTTCTTGAACCAGCAGGCTTCAGTATTGATGCATTGGCTGATTAATGCTAGTCTGGGCCAAGCCAAAGTCATGTACAAAGCAGCTGGCTCTCCCCTGAATAATCAACTCTCATTTAGAAGGAAATAGAAAGTTGTTTCAAATTAAACACTAAAGGGAAAGTGGTGACAGATGTTTAATTGGTTGCTTTCTTGTGCCTTCTTAATGTATCAGATGCCCTCTTGAGAAAGGTTAGAGTAGACAGATGGAATGGGAACAGCCACTTAGCTCTCCTCTGCTCTCACGTGCATGATAACATTCACTCTTCACTTCTTCTCAATATATCCTCTACTTCTTATCATTTTTCAGAATCTGATTGTAGACCAGGAGTTACTATCCCCATATATTTGTTACTGGTTGGAAATATAGTTTTGAGTGATCTTTATGCTTACCACGCCTGAAATGTGGAGAGCTGAGCTTGACCCAGCCTTGAGCAGTTCAAAGAACTCGTCTCTTTTATTCGAGGCTCTTTGAATACTTGACTTGCTCAGACCAAGGTCTATCACAAACACCTAGCACCTGGGAGCCTTCTGTAGAGCTCATATTTTGCTGTGTTCATCAAGATTGCCACATGTTCTCTTCTTGTTTCTTCCTTCCATTTTTCATCTACCCCTGTTTCTGAAACCCGCCTTTCCGCTTATGTCTTTTGGCACAATTTGGTGTTTGCGCCCTGGCTTTGTGCAGCAATGGCTGCTAGTAAGGGGACACTCAGATCTTCTGCCTGACTTTGGAGGGGCTGAACAGAGGAATGAACATTTTAAAGGTTCCTGCTGAATCGGGTCACATATACATAGTATTGGGCAGAGAATGTGGGACTCAGGCATGACATAAATTTCAGTAAATGGTAATTCCTTAACCATTTTTCCATCCTTAGCATTTTCAGATATCAGAGGAAGTACATCATGGGAAGGAAGTTGAGAATTTTAGGCTATTTGCTAGATGGAATCAGTTGAGAAAGCAGTTTGAACACCTAGGAGGCTCAGTCATTTAAGCCTCTACCTTGGGCTCAGGTCATGATCTCAGGGTCCTGGAATTGAGCCCCACATCAGGCTCCCTGCTCAGTGGGGAGCTTGCTTCTCCCTCTCTCTCTGCCTCTCCATTCCACTTGTTATCTCTCTAATAAATAAATAAAATACATAAAAAAGAACCGAGAATGGGGATTTTGAAGTGTAGAGTGAACATTTTATTTTCCTCTCTCCTTTGATCATCACAAGATTTAGTATCATGTTAGTCCTTCCTAATAGGTATGTCTGCTGAGGTTGGAAAATGTGGGTTCAAACCCAGACTCACTAGCTGTGTGACCTTGAGAAGATTACTTAATGCCTCAGTTCCCCTGAAATGGAGATAAAAGTTATATCCAACTGGGAATTATTTAGAGGAATGAAGATATCACAAGTAAAGTACCTAAGAACAGAGCCTGGTGGTTGACAGCTGCTTGATCAAATTAGCTATTACTATGGCTATGGTTGTTTTGTTGCTCTCCACAAAAACGTTATCTGGCATGTAGCAATGTTATTATTAGTATCATTATTATTGTTACCCATGTTGGTCATTTCCTACAGGCATGACATCTATTCAGAGTGTAGTTTTGTGCATTCTTAACCTTATTTAAATGGCATGTGCATTTATTCATATACACTTACTAGATTAATAAAAAAATGCAATCTAGCTCTTACTTGAGCTTTTATTTTGGCTTCTCTGTTTCCAGATCCACCAGAAGTTGTCTGTTAGACAGGTGAAGCCACTCATCTCTTCGCAGCTGTGTGCTGAGACTTGGCAGCCAGCGTGTAAGAGGCCCTTGGATGAGACAAATCTTGTCTCAGAATCAGGTTTACAACATGCTGCCTCATCTACTGAGGTCTTGGACCGACTCACTTTTCCCCTCAGGCTTAGAGCCTCTTAGTTACTGGGACCCGTACTTCTCTCGCTTCCCCTTACTTGCGGGTTGTCTCTGTGGATTGCTGCTTCATCTGCCTCCCTCTTGCTGTGAGTTGTTTGATTCCCGGCCCTTGCCTGATGGGACTCTCATCATCTGTTCCTGGGTTTGAGGAATTGCATTCCGCTTACCTTGCTGGCCTGGAGGCTGACCTGGCTTTGCCTTCTTACCCGCCCTTATATTACTGAGGACCTCTCAAGCCTAAACCTCTTCTACTGAGCCATCACAACCAACCATGCCCAAGCGACTCAAGCCTTTCCTGAAAAATTGCTGTGGCTGACATAACACCGTGACATCAGGGTAAGTTTCCATTTGCTAGTTTGTCCTAGACGATTCTGAGAACATTCTAGGCCTTGCCTCCTGTGGTTCATGTGGTGTGAGTCAGTGGATATTGTTTAACCACAAGTACAAAGTAGATTTGAATTTCTACCCTTGAGGCTAGATCCTTGCCCTGTGGGGGTGGGACAAAGGAAGCTCAGAGTGACCTGCCAGATCCACACACATTCTTCCTCCCAAATAGCGGGCACTTCTTATTCTGTTTTCTTCCACCACACATCTGTGTAGCATGGTGTGATTTTCAGCTTCTTGAGAGACTAAGTTTTGTGTCACAAACTCAGAGATTCCTTAATGACATGTTGACAGGTATTGGAAATGATGGGATTGGAGAGCTGACAGGTGACTCATGCATATGGATGTCTTCTGTGATTATACATAGCAATTTATCTGGGGTTATTTATGGTAGCATTGTCACGGCGATCAATGAGCAGTAAACAAGGCTCTCAGAGCCACGGGGAGAGTTTTTATAGCCTCTGTGACCAACTGCATTACGTCCATTTTAAAAAGCAAGTTTGATGATAACCTTATCGAACTTAAGAGTCTTTTAAAAAAACATTTTATTTATTTATTTGAGAGAGAGGGAGTGAGAGAGCATGAGAGGGGAGAAGGTCAGAGGGAGAAACAGAATCCCCATGGAGCAGGGAGCCTGGTGCGGGACTCCATCCCAGAACTCCAGGATCATGACCAGAGCCGAAGGCATTTGCTTAACCAACTAAGCCACCCAGGTGTCCTGAACTTGAGTCTTAATGCTTCTCCTCCTCCTGAACCTTAAAAATCATTTTGAGCTACAAAAAGTCTGATGAGATGGAAAAGAGCTGGGTTTGTGGTCAAATAGAAGCCAGAATTCTAGGCCTCACTGACTGGTTGGGTGACCTTGGACAAGTCACCTATTTTGAGTCTTAGTTCCTCCTTTCTTAATTCACAGAGACTGTTGTAAGGAAGAAATGAAATGGTGAATATGAAAGTGAGGTACGGCATGCCTGGGAGAAATAAGGCTGCAGACAACGTTCTGGGAGAAAGGGTATGCATCTGGTTCTGCTCATTTTAGGTGCCAGGATCTGGACTTCACTGTTCAGGAATTCATACAGTCACACTTTGGGCGGGTGGTTTCTTAGCTCAGAATTTAGGAAGATGACAAAAGGATTCGATGAGACTGAATCTATGCTTTCTAATGAAACTACATACACTTGACTTGATGTTAGCTAAATAATGGTAAATGCCGGGAATTATTATACAGGAAATATTATACAGGCTGCACAGGGATCCCCGGGCACTTCTAGTTCTTTACACTAAGCAGCTGATAAGAACAATTCCTCAGGGGCGCCTGGGTGGCTGAGTCAGTTAAGCGTCTGCCTTCAGCTCAGGTCGTGATCTCAGGGTCCTGGGATTGAGTCTCATGTCCAACCCCCTGCTCTTCGGGGAAGTCTGCTTCTCCTTCTCCCTCTACCCCATCCCTGCTTGTGTGCTCTCTCTGTGTCAAATAAATAAATAAAATCCAAAATGAACAAACAAACAAACACAAAAGAAGGGCAGCTCCTCCGTGTATTAAGATCGTGCTCTCGGGGGTACCTGGGTGGCTCAGTGGGTTAAGCCTCTGCCTTCAGCTCGGATCGTCATCTCGGGTCCTGGGATCAAGCCCCACATTGGACTCTCTGCCCAGCAGGGAGCCTGCTTCCTCCCCTTTCTCTGCCTGACTCTCTGCCTGCTTGTGATCTCTCTCCCTCTGTCAAATAAATAAAATCTTAAAAAAAAAAAAAAAAGATGGTGCTCTTGGGCCCGTTTTGGTGTGCATGCCTCTCTGTGCACTGCCTTCCACGGATACCATCTGTTTTCTGGTTCTGGTGGAAATTGTGGGAATTTTTCAATTTATTATTTTTTTCAGGAATCACTTCTAATGGCAGATTTTTCAGTCTCTGATGATGTGATTGATCAAAGGTCACTTTGCTCATAGTTTTGTTGATGTAGAGATGCTGTTTGCTTCTCTGTAAAATGCTGCTTTTCTAAGCTGTGGAAACCCAAGATGTTTGCAAGTTAGTGACTTGGTAGAAAGTGGGCTTTTTTTTTTTTTTCAATTTATTTATTTTCAGAAAGACAGTATTCATTATTTTTTCACCACACCCAGTGCTCCATGCAATCCGTGAAAGCGGGTTTTTGAGAGAGCAAATGTTCTCTTGGTAAAGTGGATAACCCACCATGTGCTTTCCTTATCCCATATGGAAGTGCACCCTGGGTCTCCTCATTCATCTGGGTGGGGGTCCTGCCAGGCAGAGGAGCTGTGAATTCCTAGTGCTCATATCTGTATTCTCTTCTGTATTAGGATGCTCCAGAGAAGCAGAACCAATAGGATTTTTATTTCTATCCCTATCTCTATCTCTCTGTGTCTGTCTCTATGTCAAGATATAGCTCAAGCAGCCAGAGTGTTCTTTTTGTTCTATCCAGGTCCCCAGGGGACTGAATGATGCCCTACCCTGGAAAGGGCCATCTACTATACTCAGTTCAACAATTCAAATGCTAATCTCTTCTAGAAACACCTTCACAGACACATCCAGAAATAATGTTTTACCAGCTATCTGAGCATCCCTTAGCCCAGTCGGGGTGGCAGGTAAAATTAACCATCACACCTTTCAACTCAAGGAGCCACAACATTGTACCCTAAATCCTGTCTTAAAACATTGCCGTTGTCCCGTGATTGCTCCATAACTCACACTTGACTTCTGGGATTTAAGAGTAGGGTTTCTAGTTGAGCCACAGGGCTCAAGGACCTTCAACTTTGACTACAGAGTCCAGCTGAGGGCCCTCCCAAGCGGTAGTCCTGGCCCTGACCTTCCACAGTTGCTGATACTGGGAATGGACTTCAACAACAAATCTATGCTTGACCCTGCTGGCGGTTCTTTCTCAGCCCGAGTTTGCTCTCTTTCCTGCACTGGGCTGCGTGTCCTCTATGAGCTTTGAACCCATGTCTATTCTCACTCAATGTTATTTCCACAGAGTCATGGTACAGAATAAATAAACACATGAATGAGTTGACACCATGAAAATGACCAACCCCCCCCAAGTAAGCATATAAAAATGTATTAATATTGCATTTTAAACACTAATGACCAATCAGTTATTAATCAAGTTGTATATAGTGTTACGATTTCATAGAAACAGGTTATGAAACCAGATGACTCGAGTTCAGATGTCAGCCCTGACTTAGTAGCTGATGGTGATTTCTTAACTCTTTAAAACTTTAATTTCTTAACTTCCAAATGAAATGGTACATGTAAATGGATAACACTTGGCAGGCATTAATTTCCCAATGAATGTTAGCTTTAATTTCTGTATTATATGAAACATAAAAAAGAAATGCTTTATTTTTTAAAAAAGAAAAAAAATTCTTAGTGGGAAACCAGTGGCAAAATTGACATAATCATTCTGGAGAAAAAAATTGACCAATAAAAAACAAAAGCATTAAAATATGCTTCTTCTTTGATCAAGTATTTTCATGTTTAGAAACTACTATAGTAAAATATGGGGCACCTGGGCTCAGTGGGTTAAGCCTCTGCCTTCGGCTCAGGTCCTGATCTCAGGGTCCTGAGATCCATCCCCGCATTGGGCTCTCTGCTCAGCGGGGAGCCTGCTTCCCCCCTCTCCCTGCCTCTGTGACTACTTGTGATCTCTCTCTCTCTGTGTCAAATAAATAAGTCTTAAAAAAAAAAAGAAACTAGTGTAGTAAAATAAATAGGTATGTTTAAAGTATACATGTAAAGAATTTCTGATAACTCTCATTTTTAATTATAAAAAAGGAGACAAATATTCAGGAACAGGTAGATTTTCAAGATCAACAAATAGAAATGGGTATTTTTGAATGGGAAAGTACCCATAAAAGGCCAAGTGGAAAAGCAGATTATAAACCATTAGAAATGTTATGGTACCATCACAACTCAGATGAGCTAATGGCCCTTATAAATTGAATACATCTAAAATCACACTTGGGATTCTCTTCAATATTTTCTTTTCCTGCTGTTCCTATTTCTGTGTATTACTCTACCTCGCCAAAATCCTTACATTCCTGTATTATATACTTATTTATTACCTATTTCCATTACCAGTATGTCAGTCCCATGGGAGCAGACATTTTAACTGTTATGTTTGTAGTAATATTGCCAGTACCTAGAACAAGGACTACCAGATAGTAGGCAATCAATAAATATTTTAAATATTTATTAATTAATTGCATGAATGACTACTTAAAATACATTCAGTAGAAAAGGATGACAAAAATGTAATCAGGGATTAAATGGAAGGCAGGATAATGGTATTATTTTATGTTCTTTTGTTTGTTTGTATGCCCTGTCTGCAGCTGAATTTGCAAGGAAGAGTGCAAAACAATTTTCCTTTCATCCTACATTACTACTGCATTGTATACCCTGGGGTACTAAATATGAAGCAGCCTGGATGATACATATTTGTTAAATCCAACAGATAAAGGCATATCTCTTGCCATACTAAACAAGAAGCACAATTCATTTGGATAGTGTCACTGAAGTAATACTACCTCTGGCATTAGAAACATGATGTTTCTCTGAGCATTTGCAATTATTTCATAGGAATCAAACTACTGGACGTGGTTGTTAGAAGACAGTTTCTATCTTGTGCTTAGTTGTTCTTAAGATTCAAGTAAACAGCTTGTCAACATGGTTGAAAACATGCATATTTAGTTATTAGGTAGCATTTAGAAATACAGACTGTAGGTATTGCTAATAATGCTTTGGGGCCAATTTAGGTGAAATTATGAAATTTTTATTACTATTTGTTGTTTTTCAGAATAGCACATTTTGTCAAATATTTATAAAAGAATTCTAATAGGGCCAAACAGGCTTCCTATTTTATTCCCTGATATGTCATTGTGGTGCTATGTGCTTCCAAAGAAATTAAGAATTATCATAATAATAATGAGGATAATAACATGTTCTTAAAGCAAAACTCATGTAGCAGACTTGGTATTTGCTCAATTTTTTCCTCCCTCCCTTCTTCATTCCTCCCTTCTTTCCTTTCTTCCTTCTTGTTTTCTTTTGGTAGATACTTATGGAATGCCCACTAGGTCTCACGTGCTATGCTGGCTTCTGGAAATAGAATGGGGGAATTAAACAAATACGGTCTTTGTTCTTGTGGAACTTAGAAACCATAAGAAGAAACAATTATTCATTGATTCAACATATATTTATTGGGCAGCTAATGTGCCAGACACATTACAACAGTGAAAGCTACAGACAAGGGCAATGAGGTGGAAAGCACTTGGGATGTTTCGGGAATGGTAAGTAGGTTGACATGATCAATAGGTTGGATTGGGCCAAAGAGAAAACAGAAAGGAGGCTGTGGTAGGCATATAGGTAAGAGATGATGGTGGCTGGAACCAGGACAGTAGTAGAGCAGATGGAGAGAAGGGAACAAATGTAAAATTCACTTGGGTGGTAGAACAGATAGGACATTCAGGCAATACCATCAAAATATTAAGGTCTTTAACTGTGCTGATCCCCCAAAGTCTAGTTCAAATCTGATTTTCCATAAACCTATCTCTGATAATTTATAGCTAAGAAAGAGCATTATTTATCACATATGGGATCAGCTTTATGTCCACTATAAAAAGTCTATACAAGATTTTGCTTTGTAACATTTTCTTTATCCACTAGCTGACTTGCTTTTGAAATTCTGTTATGTATATATTTATAAATTATTCTAATTATAATAAACATGGGTCAGTAAACTTTAAGGATATGTTAATGATGCCCTTCTCCTGGGGAATTTTTTTTTTTTTTATAGGAAGTCAGTTCCATTACCTCCTGCCATCACTTTTGTTTTTTTATTTTTTTAAAGATTTTATTTATTTATTTGACAGAGAGAGACACAGCAAGAGAGCACAAGCAAGGAGAGTGGGAGAGAAAGAAGGAGGCTCCCCGCTGAGCAGAGAGCCCGATGCAGGACTGGATCCCAGGACCCTGGGATCACGACCTGAGCTGAAGGCAGACACTTAATGACTGAGCCACCCAGGCACTTCCTGGCACCACTTTTAAATAGATCATTTGTCAGGACACAAATCATATAGGAGGGACAGAACTAGGGCTTTCTGAGTAAATCGTTCTATTTCCTCAATAGCTTTTATCCTGTCAGTCTTTTATTCGGAACTCAGATAAACCACCAGAGATCCCTAATATAATAGAGTCCTAGCACTAAGTATACTTAAGAAAAAGAGGCTTTCTTAACTTCATCTTGCTTTTTGATTTGTTTGTAGACCTTTATCATAATTCCTCTGTCCTTGAAATCTTTTTTGGACCTTATTCTATACTTTATGGAAAATAACAGAAGAACTATCCTCAGAATTATGAGAATAATATCATCAGCTTTCAGCAAGACAGTTTTAGAGTAGGTAATACTGAATTCTCTATCTCAGCAACGACAATTTTATCTTCCGTGGAATCTTCATCTCTGTGATTTGCAGTGGTTGTCATTAAATAATATGATGGAAAAAGGGACATGGTTGGAGATAAGGCCAAAGAGCGATGGATCTTGACAGATTGGAACTAATTTCAAAAAGAGGAGAAAATTGATTTGGGGTGGTATCAAGTGTACTTGGAAAAAGAGGGTGTAGTCTTTATAATCCCATGAGTATATTAGTCTTCATATATCACTCAGTCCCTTGGGAAAAATGGCTACTACTGCAGACGTGCTTGTCAGGTCAGATTTATCTAACATGTTATTTGCTACAGACTTTTATTCTTCTAGGTCAAGGTGGCATATGAATCCATCTTTAGTCTGTGTGTTTTAAGACCTTATCTCAGTCAAAAAAATCTGTGTTAAGGTCTCAAAGTCTGTAGAGCTAGCCTTGGAGAAAGGTGTGTTTTGTTTCAGCTTGATTGTTACTAGAATGTAGACGCAGGACTTCCTACCGTGAGATTAATGAAAATACCACCTGCCATTGCTCACATTACTAGGCGATTTATTCTCTCCATAAGGGATGGGAGTAAAATTCAAAGAATGGCAAAGAACGCTTAAAAGGATTCATTGGAAATGATGAAATAGTGGGACTTATAAATAGAATCATAAAGGTTAGATCTATAAGAAATCTCAGATACCATTTAGTCCTGTCTTTTCATTTTACTGAGAATCACAAATGGGGAAAAAAATCTCCTTTTGTTCAGAATCATAACCCAGAATCACCTGTCTCGGGGCTTCTACTGGTTAGTTCAGAGCGGGGCTAAAACTCTGGGAGGGTCATGACTCCCTTTCTCCCGTTCTTTGTGTCACACTGATCTATCTTGAATCCTGAGCCATTACCTACTGAAACTAACTGTAAGATGCCTGTTTATCTGACCTATTTCTTATCACTTCTCCCTGCACCTTCTCTGCTTGCTGGTGAATCCAATCAGCTCATAGAGCCATAGATGTACCGGCTTATATTGCCTCTTACCTTTGTCATATTATTACTCATTCCCAGAGAACCCCGTGCCCTCTCCCCGCCTGTCAGTGTGCAGTCTACTATACTTGACATTCTACTCGGCTCAGGCAAATCCCAGTTCTGCCATGGAGTTTTCCCTGACTGCTCAGCCATGACAGATTTATGGTTTCTGAATTTTTAAAGTCCTTACAGTTTATAACAGTGGCTCCCAAGTCCGGCTACTTTTCAGAATCAACTGGGGAGGCTTTTTCTTTTTCTTTTTAATACTAAATTTTATTTTAAATGCAGACTCTTTTTTTTAAATTAAAGATTTTATTTATTTATTTGACAGACAGAGGTCACAGGTAGGCAGAGAGGCAAGCAGAGGGGTGAGGGAAGCACTCTCTGCTGAGCAGAGAGCAGGATGCAGGGTTCAATCCCAGGATCCTGAGATCATGACCTGAGCTGAAGACAGAGGCTTAACCCACTGAGCCACCCAGGTGTCCTTTAAATGCAGATTCTTGAGCCCTACTTTCAAGATTCTATTTTGAGATAAGTCTAGAGTGGACGGAGGAGAGTCTACATTAATCACCACCTTCCCCCCTTCCCCTGGGACACACACACACACATACACACACACTCCCCAAATGATTTTGACAAGCAGATAGTTTTGGGAACCAATGATCTAAAATTTATAAGAATATTAAATTTAAACCCTTTTTTTTCATGTGAGTTTGTTTTATATTTCAACCTATAATGTGACCTGTAATGTGGTTGAGGATGGTGGGAAAGGGAGGAAGGTGTTTGTTGGGTCTGTTATCAAAGGAATGAGACTGAGACAAAGTTACACAAAGCCTTATTCTATGCCAAGCATTGGAAGTTAGACTGACTGGCCAGGGGAATGAGACTGAGACAAAGTGAAAGTTATGTAAAGCTTTATTTTATACCAAGCATTAGAAGTCAGACTGACTGGCCAGGACCGCCTCCGAAGAGAGCGACACCCCTTGGTCTTACAGGCTAGTTTTTATAGGGCGCAATCGCAGACATCTGCATATGTGGCTTTGGCTGATTGGATGTCTTCTACCTGTGTGTTTTAGTAACGTTTACCTGGAACTGATACTAGTAACTGCTGAGGCGTTTATTAAACAACAAAATGGCTATGTAGGCAACATGGCAACAAAATGGCTACCCAGGCAACAAAATGGCTATCTAGGCAACATGGAGTCACTCTGGCTAAGCAGGCCCAGGCAGGCCCTAGGGGTTTAACAGGTTTTAACATGGAATCAGACCCAACAGTGTTAAGATTTGTTTGCAAAAAGGAGTGTTGAGAAGCACATTTCTTAAAATGCTCGCTATTCTGGTGAAAGTTAAAATGAAACTTAAAAAAGTTCCCAGCGGCTCAGTGGGTTAAAGCCTCTGCCTTCGGCTCAGGTCATGATCTCAGGGTCCTGGGATTGAGGCCCGCATCGGGCTCTCTGCTCAGCAGGGAGCCTGCTTCCCTCTCTCTCTCTCTGCCTGCCTCTCTGTCTACTTGTGATCTCTCTCTGTCAAATAAATAAATAAAATCTTAAAAAAAAAAAAAATTAAAAAAAAAAAAGAACCAAAAAAAAAAAAAAAAAGTTCCCAGCGTCCTGGGATCGAGTCCCACATCGGGCTCCTTACTCGGTAGGGAGCCTGCTTCTCCCTCTACCTCTGCCTGCCATTCTGTCTGCCTGTGCTCGCTCTCTCTCCCTCTCTCTCTCTGACAAATAAATAAAATCTTAAAAAAAAAAAAAAGAATCTATCCTAAAAAAGATGTTTGTTCCACAAAGCTGTTAGTTATAGAAACCTAATTTGATAACTGCAGAAGAAAAAAATACTTTAAAATCTAGCACAGCTTATAGAGTATAAATGAGTGTGCATTTAGTTTGGGTGTTAGCAAATACTTTTGGAGACTACATCCTTTTCTTTTTTGTCATTCAATTGAGTGTAATTAACATACAGTGTTCTATTGGTTTCAGGTGTACAATATAATTATTCAATAACTATGCATTTTTCAGTGCTCTTTATGATACATGTACTCTTTTTTTTTTTTTTTTAAGATTTAATTAATTTATTTGAGAGAGAGAGCACAAGCAGAGGGCAGGGAGCGGGAGAAGGGAGAAGCAGGGTCCCCACTGAGCAGGGCGCCTGACTTGGGGCTCAATCCCAGGAGCTCAGGTTCATGACCTGAGCAGAAGGTAGATGCCTAACTGAGTCACCCAGGTGCCCCATGGTTATGTGTATTCTTAATCTCTTTTACCTGTTTCACCTATTCTCCCACCACCTGCCCTTTGGCAATCGCTAGTTTGTTAGACTCTTTGAGTCTATTTTTTTGTTTCTTTTTTTCTTTGCTCATTTGTATTTTGTTTTTGTTTTTTCTTTTTAAGATTTTATTTACTTACTTGAGAGAGAGGGAGAACACAATCAGGGAGAGGACAGAGGGAGAGGTAGAAGTAGATTCTCTGCTGAGCAGAGTGCCCAATGTGGGGCTTGATCCCGGGACTCTGGGATCATGACCTGAGTTGAAGGCAGATGCTTAACCAACTGATCCACCCAGGTGCCCCTCATTTATTTTGTTTCTTAAATTCCACATATGAGTGAGATCATCTGGTCTTTGCCATTTGACATTTTGCACTTCTCATTGTATCTTCTAGGTCTGTTCATGTTGCAAATGGCAAGATTGATTCTTTTTTATGGCTGAGTAATATTCCACAATATCTTTATATATTCATCTATTGATGGGTGTTTGGGCTGCTTCCATAATTTGGCTATTATAAATAATGCTGTAATAAACACAAGGGATGCATGTCTTTTTGAATCAGTGTTTTCATATTGTTTGGGTAAATACCCAGTAGTGGAATTACTGGATAATATGATAATCTATTTTTTAAAATTTTTGAGGCGCCTCCATATTTTCCATAATGGCTACACCAATTTGCATTTCCACCAACAGTACACAAAGATTCCTTTTCCTCCACATCCTCACTACCACTTGCTGTTACTTGAGTTTTTGATTTTTAGCTATTCTGGCAGGTGGGAGATTAAATCTCACTGTGGTTTTGATTTGCATTTACCTGATGATGAGTGATGTTGAGTATCTTTTCATGTGTCTGTTGGCCATCTGTATGATTTTAGAAAAATATCTATTCAGATCCTGTGCCCATTTTTAATCAAATTATCATTGTTTTTGATTTTGAGTTGTATGAATTTTTGATGTATTTTGGATATGTTCCAAAATATCAGATATATCATTTGGAAATATCTTCTTCCATTCAGTAGGCTGCCTTGTCTTTTGGTTGACCTAGACCATAGTAGTAAAGATGCAGTAACTATTTATTGAATGAATAAATTTGATAACACACCTTTATGAAATCTTCCAACTGGGTTGGAAGATTTAAGGAATGACAATAAAAAAGTTAAAAAGGAAGAAATGGCTTTAAATGAAGAGAAGAAAGGATTAAATTTGGTGGGGTGCCTGGGTGGCTCAGTCGGTTAAGCGTCTGACTCTTGATTTTTGGCTCAGGTCATGATCTCAGGTGACACTGAGCCCCATGTCATCACACTCCCAGTTAGCAGGGAGTCTGCATGAGATTCTCTCCCTTTCCTTTTACTCCTCCCCACCAAGATAAAAAAAGGATTAAATTTGGAAATAGATTACCTAGTCCATATAGATGAAGGACCCAAGCTCCAAGGCCTTCATCATTAGCAGAGCACCTGAAAGAGTGAAGTACAGATAAGACTTTTGTCAGTTGTAAGGATTCTGGTGGCCTGGGAAGCCTAGAGGTATTCAAAGCCTAGAGGTATTCAAAGCCTCTGGAAACCTAGTGGTATTCAAATCCATAACACAAAAAATCACAAACACTCTGCAATAAACCCACTTCTAAATGTAGAGCTGAATTCTGCTCCTGCTATTAGTTTGCAAGTGCCGATACCATATAAATTCTATGGAAATGCAGTTGTAGTTCTTCTAATTACCTCTATAAATTTAAAAATGTGTGGTATAAGTCACAAAGGGCACTGACCATAGAAGGAGTTGGACTTTTGGGTTCTGGAAGAGTCTTTTCCACTGAGCCATCTGTGGCTTTGGACCAACTAATTAGCTGCTGTGGGCCTCAAGTAATTCACCCCTTTGTTGTCGATAAAAATGTCACTCCCTGGGGTACAGAGAGGTGGATGTTTTTAACTCTCTAGAGTAAAGGTGCCCTATAAAGTTGAAAATAACAGATACGATATTGTCAGCATTTAGGCTTCTTAGAAAAAAGTCTCTTTATATGTGAATTTTATTTTTCCTTTTTTCTGCCTGAAGTAGATACAGCTTCAACCAAATCTCTTATTTTAATCCATGTCCTATCCATAAGAAATGCATAATGAATGTATTGATGAATTACCATGCAAGCTGAGAAGCTGCATGCTGGCTTGCTTGAGGATTCAATTAAAATTGAGCAATATTATTTTGAATAATCAAATGCTGTTTTGAATAAGTAATTCAAGTAAACAAGGCAATTAGTAAAAAGGGATGGTGATGAAGTTGAGTGGGAGCAATTCTAATATATGTGTGTGTGTGTGTATGAAATATAATTTTTATATATATTTTAAATACAACTTCAGGATTGAAAAGATAATAGCTTGTTGGAATGGAAAAGTTTACATTGGAAATGAATTCCCCAACAAAGAAGTCCTTCATGTTGTAACCATTCTATAATCCTAAAACAGGTTTAATAAAGTTCATAATGCTGTATTTAGTACTAATGTAAAAGATTGTCCCCATCCTGTGGCCAGGACTAGAGCTAATATAAAAGTTTGGACTGTATCTATACCACATTAAACAACTGTATGTATGAAAAACCATCCAAGAAAGCATTCATGTGATAGGTAAGTATTTCAAACATCCATTCTTTTCTTCTCTCCCTGCCTCTATCTCCTTCTTGCAATTGGCTCAGGTAATTGTGGAGGCTGACAGGTCCAAAATCTTCAGGGTGGGCTCACAGGCTGGAGACCCGGGGGAGGAGATGATGCTACAGTTTAAATCTGAAGGCTATCTTTTGGCAGAATTCCCTCTTCTTTGGGGAGGTCAGTCTTTTTAATTTAATTTAATTATTAATTTTTAAAATTTGAGTATAGTTGACATACAGTGTTATATTAACTTCAGATGTACAATTTTGTCATTCAGTAATTCTGTATGTAATGCTAGGCTCACCCCAGTGAGGAGACCATCTGTCACCATACACAGGTATTATAATATTATTGGCTATATTCTTTATGCTGTACCTATTATTCTCATGTCTTACTCTTTCCATAACTGGAGGCCTATATCTCCTACTCCCCTTCACCCGTTCTCCCACCATTCTGGCAACTGCCAGTTTGTTCTCTGTAATCATGAGATGCTGCTTTGTGTGTTTATTCATTTTTTTTTTTTTTTTTAGAGTCTACCAATAAGTGAAATCATACGGTATTTGTCCTTCTCTGTCTGAATTATTTCATGTATTTCTAAATACCCTTTAGGTCCACCCAGGTTAGTCTTTTTCTTTCTTTCCTTCTTCTTCTTCTTCTTTTTTTAAAGGCCTTCAACTGATTGGATGAGGCCCATCCACATTATGGAGGGTAATGTACTTTACTTCTAGTCTGCTGATTTAAATATTAATCTCATTAAAAACACCTTCACAGAATCATCTATAATAACATTTGATGAAATAGCTGTGCACTGTGCCCCAGCCAAGTTGACACATAAAATTAACCAGCATGATTTGTGATGTATTTTTGTAGCCTTCCTTCAAGTCCTTGTTGAAATGAGGTAGGGCATAAAATATACCTAAAGTTAAACATTCATCTTCTTTTTAGTTTCTAAAAGCCTTACCTGGCACAAGATTTAGTTTTAGTAAGCCTCACTCTGTCTTCTTTGGGCTGGCTATTATTTCATCAACCTGGTGTTGAAGAGCTCTGTGTAGGCAGAAGCTGCAAGCCAACCATCCCGGCCATGGCAAACAGATGCTTCTATGCTTCTATGTATGCTTTCTGCTGGCTATGCCTCTCTCTGGAGATTTAGAAAACCTGAGTATCAGCTATATAGGTATTAAGTAAACACTTAAACTTCAGTTTTCTAGTTGTGTGACTTAAGTCTCTTAGTTGCTATTATCAGGAACACATTTCTAATTCTTTAAGCAAGAAGAAAGTTTATAAGAAGGATTCAAGCAAAATTAGGATGGCTTGTGTTATTCATAACTGAAGAGAAATAAATAACAGGTAAAAAGTGTGGAAGTAAGCTGCATATTGTGATTATGAAGGTTTTTATGATCTCATAGCAACTAGACCAGGAAGTTCTGCTTTATGTCTAATCTAAATTCTTGCTGCTGAAATTTAAGTAGTTCTTTTTCTGACTAATAGTACAAGAGTAAATTTCATCTGAGGATCAGAAGCATCTCTGGGTCATGTATTAATCATCAGGATAAGAGGCTGTGGCCAGGAGAGTAGGATCTATAGTAAAAGTACAGCTTTTGGGGGCCGTGTGTATATGTGTGTGTAGGTGTGTAAGAGTGGGTGAGAAGAAGGTGGAGGAGAAGGGAAGGGACAAAGAGATGTTTAGTGGTATATTTTTCAGTGAACAGATGTTTGGTCTGGGCAGGCACAATAAACCTTGTCTATGATAGTTTTTTCTTTTATAATTGGTAGTTTTAAGCCACTTAGAATGATAACAAAGAAGAAAGTCCCAATATTAGAGTGCGGAAGTGTTCTTGAAAGATTTACTAATCAATTTCCTCACCCTATTTTCCTAAGAAATGTTTTTGTTAAATACTATACTTACTGACTATGAGAATAAAGAGCAGCAATATATAATGTAAAACAAAACTCCCCCATTGCCAGTATCAGTCCCAGTGCCTTCATCCCAGTGCCATTCACTAGAAGTTTACTGTTGCTCTATTTGCTAGGTAAGCTTCAGATGTTTCCTTAAAATGTATAACTATCTTCATTTGTAAAACATCTACAGCATATACACAGTACCAATCAGGATCTATTTAGTTGCAAGTGAGGGAAAACTTAATTCAAGCTAGCTAAATTTATGAGGATATTTATTACCTTAATAGCAAGAAGTTTGGGGGTAGGGTGTCTCCAGGCACAATATGATCAGGGCTCTGGATCAGATTTGTGTGATTTTTAAAAAAATTAAAAAAATTTTTTTTTAGTTCTGCCTCCTACATGTGTTGGCTGGTCTTCACAGATAGCTTTCCTCATGGTGAATGAAGGGATCTCAAAGCATCTGGGTCACATCCCTCCTTGTTCATAGCTGGTCAGAGAGGAGAAAACTTACTTCAGTCATGGAATCTCTTGGATCAGTTTAAATCCTGTGTTCATCTCTGGGTCAATAGCAATTATGGAGCACTGCCACATGCTGATTGGTTTAAGACTGGATTCCTGACCAATCGCTGATGAGGGGGATTGGGTTACCATAATCAGATTAGACCAACCAGAATCCACCCCTAGAGATGGAATTCAGTTAGTTTCTGCTGAGTCACATGCTCTTTCTCGGGAAAAGATGAATGTATGTTGAGATGGAGGTCGGAGAGGTTTGCTGTGGTGTAGGCAACCAACAATGCCATTTAAATTCTTGTCTGTGAGCATATAACCTGTACGTCATTCTTTCCCCCACCAGAAGACCATACAATGCATTTGATTTGACTTTTTCAAGTAGGGAATTATTTTGAAATTTTTGAGCTAAGAACTGAAGATTAGAACTTTTAGATTTATAAGGAATAGGGTCATTAGGATGTTTATGAAAAGCAGAAATAGATATTTTCATAGAACCTGACTAGGAACAGTGGCCAGGAAAAAAATGATATTTTAGGGTATTAGTAACTGATACTACCTCAGGGTGGTGAGGGCCATAGAGAATGAAGGGAGGGAGGAATTTCTGTTGTTGTGGGTGTCTTTGAAGTTTCCTCATTGTCTCTTGCTGCTGCTGGCTGCTTTCAACTAGTCATTCTCTTATCATCCCTGCTCATCCACCTCCCTGGGTCCTAAAATGGCAATATATCAGATGGCAAATGATAGTTTGATTTTAGGCATATATACATTTTTTAACCTCTTAATTAAATTTTATTTTTTTTTCAGTGTTCTAAGGTTCATTGTTTATGCACCACACCCAGTGCTCCCTGCAATTTGTGCCCTCCTTAATACCCACCACCAGGCTCACCCTTTCTCCCCAACTCCTCCCCTCCCCAAATCCTCAGTTTGTTTCTCAGAATCCCCGGTATCTCATGCTTTATCTCCCCCTCTGATTTATGGTACCATTTCACTTTTCCTTTCCTTCGCCTAATGTTCTCCATGTCATTCCTTATGTTCCACAAGTAAGTGAAACCATATGATAATTGACTTTCTCTGCTTGACTTATTTCGCTCAGCATAATCTCCTCCACTCCCATTCATGTTGATAAAAAAGTTGGGTATTCATCCTTTCTGATGGCTGGGTGATATTCCATGGTACATATCTTTATGACAGTAAGGTTACTGATACTATTAAAAAAAGTTTATCTAACTTTTCCAAATATTGCTGGCTATTAGAAACTTGAATATTATAATTTATATTAGTGGAATATAATTCATTCCAGATAGTTGACTATATTAGCTAGCTCAGTCATTAGGAAATGGGCACATGTGCCAAAGCTGATTGCACACCAAGATGCAGGTGGTCCCAGTGTACCCAAGGTGACACCCACTTTCTCTTTGGCATCATTCTTCAGCAGTTAGAGTGGAATATCATGATTCTCACTAAAGTCTTCTCTGATGGGTCTGGCTTGGAGGTAGGTAGTTGACAGGGTCTTGGAAAGCCAAGGGTAGTGTACTGGGTGGTGTGTACTTTTCTGTGAGGGTGGAGGAGTAATGGTCTAGAAAAGCTGTTATGCGTGAGGGGTCTCCTATACCACTTTCACCTCTGAGGGATATGGAACAATGAGTAGCCTTTACCTGGTGAGTTGCTAGAGAAATGGAGTCCTTCATGGAGAGACAGGAGAAGGAGGCAGGGTCCAGAGAGGCTGTTTGTATGTGACTGCTCAGAGAGAAGTGAGCCTCAGCTGGGTCTCAGCAACACAGGCTGCCGAGGGTGAGGAAATAGGGTTCTCAAGGCAGTCACCAGGAGTCTGGGCTCCTAAGCTCTTTGGGCATCAGGTGGCAGTGAAAATACCAAACTGGCAAGTCTATTGTAAGAATCAGCTGCAGTTGCCCACCTGGACATATCCTTTGTTTTGAAATTGTTATTTTCCAGCCCTGCATCATAATGTAAGCGTTGATTCCCTAAGTGAACCTGATCTCATCTATAGGAAAAGAAGAGTCTTGGCTTCTGCCTTTTCCCTTTATTGCCACTCTCTATTATACCTCTGCTTAAAAAAAGATGTCAGTGATTTGGCACCCCATTGTTAAACTGTTGCCATCTCTCTCTTTTCTTTTTTTTTTGTTCCAGGTTCATAATTTATTGTACAAATTGAGTATCACATGATGGGTTGATATTAGCTTCTCCAGGCATGGGAACTTAATAGATGAGGTACAGGTTAAAATCCGTTTATGTTGCTCTCACAAGTGGTGTTTTTTAAGACCTTAACTTGAAGTATAAGACTATCAAAGCAATGCCTCCTTTTGTGGCCAGTACACGATTCATTCTACTTTTAAGAGTATAAGAGTAGAAATATTTTTTGATAGCTGTGAAATGGAATTGGGCATTAGCTTCTGGAACTGCCATGATTTCAGTCTTGCAAAAGGCACCAGTCCCTCTGGTTAGTGAACTGTTGCCAACTCTTAGTATAGGAAAGCATTGTGGACAACTCCCAAGGCTCCAAGTACTTGATAAAACCTTAACATCACTTAGTGATGCTTATCAACCACTAATATTAATGGGTAACGGTGAAAACCACAGATGTCTTCTGAGAACTGACAGCATAAAATTAATTGAGTCTGAGCCATCTTTTTTTGTTAGGAAATGTCATAAAATTATGGAAGTAAACTAGAAGTAAACTAGTGTGTTTTCTAATGTTTTAACTTGTGAAAAATTTTCTGTACTTTTTAGTACTAAGTTATCATGTCTACCTGTTTTACAGTAATAACATCTAACATAATTGGTCAAACTCTATCTGAGGAAAATAAAGCATCAGAAAAATTTCAAGAACTTTAACACATTTTTAATTTATTTATTTTTTATTTTTTTAAAAGATTTTTATCTGTTTATTTGAGAGAGAGAGAGAGAGAGTGCAAGTAGGGGGAGGGGCAGGGGGAGAGAGACAAGAGACTCTTCACTGAGTGGGGAGCAACATGGGGCTGGATCTCAGTACCCTGAGATCATGACCTGAGCTGAAGTCAGATGCTTGAACAACTGAGCCACCCAGGTGCCCTCAATTTTTTTTACATTTCATTTTTTTTTCAATTGAAGTATAGGTGACACACATTTAAAACTTCATTTATAAATGTTTTTATCAGGTGGTTATAATATTGCTAATCAGGTTGCAGTGAATATGATAGATTTTTTTGGATTGTGTAGGCACCAACCATTAAAGATTATGAAGGTTAATACTACAGTCTCATCAGACATACACAGTGGGCCTCAGATCACTATTCTGGAGGGAGCTGAGAGAAGAAGTTTGTATTATATGTTCCCCATGAACTCAGTAAACACTCATGGCCACTTTTTGGTTTTGGTTTTTAATTGGAGGCAGAGTGTTTTGCTAACCAGCTTTGGGTTGTTTAGAATCAAACTCCATGTCTGAATACCTAGCAGTAAATATTGTATTCTCAGAACTTTTCTGTTTAGGGGCATCTGGGTGGTTCAATCTATTCAGTGTCTGACTCTTGATTTTGGCTCAGGTCGTGATCTCAGGGTTGTGAGACTGAGCTGTTGGGCTCTGTGCTGGGCGTGGAGCCTGATTAAGATTCTCTCTCCTTCATCCTCTACACCTCACCCTGCCCCCCCTTAAATTTTTTTTCCTTTTTAAATTTAACAAATATTTACTGAGCACTTATTACACGCAAAGATTGACATTATGTCCTGGAAATATGTATAGGGTACAGATCTATCCTTTGAGGAACTTAGCATTTGGTGGGAGATATACATGCATTTTCAAATTTCAAATTGGTTCTTAACAGCATCCATATGTATGTGTATACATACACATATATAATGGTAAAAATAATAGATTTTAAAAATAGCTAATACCAGAATTATATTTAAGAGGGTGATTATTTTCCCCAAAGAGGAATTTACTGATCTCCTTCTGGAGGCATATAAGCCTGTATTTTCAGAGCTGAATGAAAGAAGCTAGGGGTCCCATTGTTCACAGTGCAGAGTTCCACTTTTTTCCTCTATTTTAATTATATTTCAAGATAGATTTACCTGGAGTACAGAGCTCCTCCTGCTCAGCCTCTCCAGAAATAAACCTACCTGCTGGAGGGAGGAGACCTGGGCCTCTACTTTTGATGCAGGATTTCAATAAGGCCTTCTATTATTAACTCTGTGCCATACCCCACCTACGAGGCAGGCTTTGTTTCTCATTCCTGAAAATTTCTTGCCCATCTGCTTACCAGCTTCCAAAATTTGTTAACACTACTTACTGTCATTTCATTTATCAGGCTCTTTAGTATTTCAGGCTTATTAATGTTACTTCCATTACTTTTATTTTGGGGGCTTTGGGGAAGAAGCAGCAGTAATCTCTTTTGCACAAAAAAATGTGTGCAATTACCGATGCTTTAGCCTGTGGGATCTTTGGGAATGGCACTGAGACTTGACACCTTTGTGGCATTGCTCCCAGACCACTGCATGTGTTGGTTAGAATGGTTCTTGGCATCTCTCATTCATGCTATATATTGACCCAGCTGGAAGTTTACTATTAAATAGCATGTGCTGTATTCTGAAGCATATTAAATCACTCTATGGGGATCTGTGTGACATTATTATAACTGAACCCCAGTCTGTCTACCTGATGCACAGCAAAGTTAATCACTGAGACATCAGGTTTGCAGTAAAGAAAGGGCTTATTTGAGAGGCAGCCAAAGGAGGAGACAGGAGGGCAAGACCCAAATCTTCCTCCCTAAAGGAGAATAGAAAAAATTTTTATAATCATAGGGGATGTGATTCCATACATGTTGATGATAAGAATGGGGAAACTTAAGAATAGGAATAAGAAACTTCTGAGGAAAGCTGAAGCATGTGCTTTGAGCATAGATATATGTAATATACATCCAATGTTCACTTTGGGGTGAAGACTTAGTATCAGAAAGAGTCAAAATTCTGCTCCTGATGTCAAGAGTTTATCTTAGGACAAGGAGAAGGGGGCTCTGGGAATGCTCTAAGAGCTGGTATAAACTGGATGGGGTTTCGGGTTCATTGTCTCAGGTGAGGAGTGTAGAGCCTTGCTTGCCCATAGGCTGAAACCATATTAGTTGACCTTAAATCCAGGCTTCTGCAGAGACACCTAGTAGATTTGTTAGTGGGGTCCAAAAAGACACACTAACTGATTAGGCAGAAATAGTTCTCTGAAAAACAAGCTTTAAATTTCCTATGAGTTTCAACCTCATTAACTGTAGGGAGCATGGTTTAAGTTCCCCCTAAGTCATGGTCATTTTTTTTTTTTAAGATTTTATTTATTTGACAGTTAGAGATTGCAAGTAGGCAGAGAGGCAGGCAGAGAGAGAGGAAGAAGAAGGCTCCCTGCTGAGCAGAGAGCCCGACGTGAGGCTCGATCCCAGAACCCTGGGATCATGACCTGAGCCGAAGGCAGAGGCTTTAACCCACTGAGCCACCCAGGCACCCCAGTCATGGTCATTTTTCAGTCTTGAAGGAATTGAGTTGGTGTCCTCCCTTAGCTCCTTTTCTTATCTCCTTTGGTAAGGTAGGTCTCACGTAAAAGGTGGTTTTACAGGTCTTACCTGTAAGCAAAATTCCCTCAATGATTAACATACCTACATGCAGTGCTAAACAGAAGTTCCTAACCTATAGATCCCAGCAGCAATGGAAATAGAAGCAACATGGAGTCAGACAGGCTTAAGCTTCTCCCTGGCACATTACATACATATCATCAGACCTTCTTCCATTTCCTAAATACTTGAATGGGCAAAGTAGTATCCTAAGTGGGATATAAGAGTTGAATAAGACATGCAATTGCACTTTAAGGAGTCTAGACTCCAGATACTCTGCTGGGGGAATTAAGAACACACATAAGTACTTATAATACAACAAAGGAGATGCTAAGTGCTCTGCAATAGGTCCTGAGATGGTACTCTGAGAATTCAGGGGAGGAAAAGATTAGTTGTGATAGAAAAGACATGAAGATCAGAGATGAATTGGCCTCTGACCTGGAGTAGAAAGATGAACAAAAAGAGTATTTCAGGTAAAGGGGAAAGTATCAAAAAAGTATTGGAAGCATGAACACTTCAATTTTGTATTTATCAAATTTCAATGATTTTAAGATGCATATATTGGATACAGTAATAGTCACCTTACAGGCAATATAATGGCACTAAACTCATATCTCTCAATAGTTACCCTGAATGTTAATGGGCTAAATGCCCCAATCAAAAGACACAGGGTATCAGAATGGATAAAAAAATAAAACCCATCAATATGCTGCCTACAAGAAACTCATTTTAGACCCGAAGACCCTGTAAGCAAAATTCCCTCAATGATTAACATACCTACATGCAGTGCTAAACAGAAGTTCCTAACCTATAGATCCCAGCAGCAATGGAAATAGAAGCAACATGGAGTCAGACAGGCTTAAGCTTAAGCAACATGGAGTCAGACAGGCTTAAGTGAGGGGGTGGAAAACAATTTACCATGCTAATGGACATCAGAAGAAGGCTGTGGAGGAAATCCTTATATCAGATCAATTAGACTTTAAGCCAAAGACTATAACAAGAGATGAGGGAGGACATTATATCATACTCAAAGGGTCTGTCCAACAAGAAGACCTAACAATTTTAAATATCTATGCCCCTAATGTGGGAGCAGCCAACTATATAAACCAATTAATAACAAAATCAAAGAAACACATCGACAATAATACAGTAATAGTAGGGGACTTTAACACTCCCCTCACGGAAATGGACAGATCATCCAAGCAAAAGATCAACAAGGAAATAAAGGCCTTAAATGACACACTGGACCAGATGGACATCACAGATATTTTCAGAACATTTCATCCCAAAGCAACAGAATATACATTCTTCTCTAGTGCACATGGAACATTCTCCAGAATAGATCACAAGCTGGGTCACAAATCAGGTCTCAACCGGTATCAAAAGATTGGGATCATTCCCTGCTTATTTTCAGACCACAATGCTCTGAAGTTAGAACTCAATCACAAGAGGAAATTTGGAAAGAACCCAAATACATGGAGACTAAACAGCATCCTTCTAAAGAATGAATGGATCAACCAGGAAATTAAAGAAGAATTGAAAAAATTCAGGGAAACAAATGATAATGAAAACACAATGATTCAAAATCTGTGGGACACAGCAAAGGCAGTCCTGAGAGGAAAATATATAGTGGTACAAGCCTTTCTCAAGAAACAAGAAAGTTCTCAAGTACACAACCTAACCCTACACCTAAAGGAGCTGGAGAAAGAACAAGAAAGAAAGCCTAAACCCAGCAGGAGAAGAGAGGAGAAATCATAAAGATCAGAGCAGAAATCAATGAAATAGAAACCAAAAAAACAATAGAAAAAATCAAGGAAACTAGGAGCTGGTTCTTTGAAAGAATTAATAAGATTGATAAACCCCTGGCCAGACTTATCAAAAAGAAAAGAGAAAGGACCCAAATAAATAAAATCATGAATAAAAGAGGAGAGATCACAACTAACACCAAAGAAATACAGACAATTAGAAGAACATACTATGAGCAACTCTACACCAACAAATTTGACAATCTGGAAGAAATGGATGCATTGCTAGAGACATATAAACTACCACAACTGAACCAGGAAGAAATAGAAAACCTGAACAGACCTATAACAAGTAACGAGATTGAAACAGTCATCAAAAATATCCAAACAAACAAAAGCCCAGGGCCAGACGGCTTCCCAGGGGCATTCTACCAAACATTTAAAGAAGAATTAATACCTATTCTTCTGAAGCTGTTCCAAAAAATAGAAATGGAAGAAAAACTTCCAAACTCATTTTATGAGGCCAGCATCACCTTGATCCCAAAACCAGACAAGGATGCCATCAAAAAAGAGAATTACAGACAATATCCTTGATGAACACAAATGTGAAAATTCTCACCAAAATACTAGCCAAAAGGATCCAACAGTACATTAAAAAGATTATTCACCATGACCAAGTGGGATTTATTCCAGGGCTGCAAGGTTGGTTCAACATCCACAAATCAATCAATGTAATACAATACATTAATAAAAGAGAGAACAAGAACAATATGGTACTCTCAATAGATGCTGAAAAAGCATTTGACAAAGTGCAGCATCCCTTCCTGATCAAAACTCTTCAAAGTGTAAGGGATAGGGGGCACATACCTCAATATCATCAAAGCCATCTATGAAAAACCCACCACAAATATCATTCTCAATGGAGAAAAACCCGAAAGCTTTTCCTCTAAGGTCAGGAACACGGCAGGGATGTCCATTATCACCACTGCTATTCAACATAGTACTAGAAGTCCTAGCCTCAGCAATCAGACAACAAAAGGAAATTAAAGGCATCCAAATCGGCAAAGAAGTCAAACGATCACTCTTTGCAGATGATATGATACTATATGTGGAAAACCAAAAAGACTCCACTCCAAAACTGCTAGAACTTGTATAGGAATTCAGTAAAGTATCAGGATATAAAATCAACGCACAGAAATCAGTTGCATTTCTCTACACCAACAGCAAGACAGAAAAAAGAGAAATTAAGGAGTCAATCCCATTTACAATTGCACCCAAAACCATAAGATACCTAGGAATAAACCTAACCAAAGAGGCAAAGAATCTGTACTCAGAAGACTCTAAAGTACTCATGAAAGAAATTGAGGAAGACAGAAGGAAATGGAAAAATGTTCCATGCTCCTGGATTGGAAGAATAAATATTATGAAAATGTCTATGGTACCTAGAGCAATCTACACATTTAATGCAATCCCTATCAAAATCCCATCCATTTTTTTTAAAGAAATGGAACAAATAATCCTAAAATTTATATGAAACCAGAAAAGAACTTGAATTAGCAAAGGAATATTGAAAAAGAAAGCCAAAGTTGGTGGCATCACAATTCCAGACTTCAAGCTCTATTACAAAGTTGTCATCATCAAGACAGTATGGTACTGACACAAAAACAGACACATGGATCAATGGAACAGAATAGAGAGCCCAGAAATAGACCCTCAACTCTATAGTCAACTAATCTTCGACAAAGCAGGAAAGAATGTCCAATGGAAAAAAGACAGCCTCTTCAATAAATGGTGTTGTGATAATTGGACAGCCACATGCAGAAAAATGAAATTGGACCATTTCCTTACACCACATATAAAAATAGACACAAAATGGATGAAGGACCTCAATGTGAGAAAGGAATCCATCAAAATCCTTGAGGAGAACACAGGCAGCAACCTCTTTGACCTCAGCCACAGCAACTTCTTCCTGGGAACATCGCCAAAGGCAAGGGAAGCAAGGGCAAAAATGAACTATTGGAATTTCATCAAGATCAAAAGCTTTTGCACAGCAAAGGAAACAGTTAACAAAACCAAAAGACAACTGACAGAATGGGAGAAGATATTTGCAAACGACATATCAGATAAAGGGCTAGTGTCCAAAATCTATAAAGAACTTAACAAACTCAATACCCAAAGAACAAATAATCCAATCAAGAAATGGGCAGAGGACATGAACAGACATTTCTGCAAAGAAGACATCCAGATTACCAGCAGACACATGAAAAAGTGCTCCACATCACTCGGCATCAGAGAAATACAAATCAAAACCACAATGAGATACCACCTCACACCAGTCAGAATGGCTAAAATGAACAAGTTAGGAAATGACAGATGCTGGTGAGGATGCGGAGAAAGGGGAACCCTCCTACACTGTTGGTGGGAATGCAAGGTGGTGCAACCACTCTGGAAAAGAGAATGGAGGTTCCTCAAAATGTTGAAAATAGAACTTTCCTATGACCCAGCAATTGCACTACTGGGTATTTACCCTAAAGATACAAACGTAGTGATCCGAAGGGGCACGTGCCCCTGAATGTTTATAGCAGCAATGTCCACAATAGCCAAACTATGGAAAGACCCTAGATGTCCATCAACAGATGAATGGATAAAGAAGATGTGGTATATATACACCATGGAATACTATGCAGCCATCAAAAGAAATGAAATCTTGCCATTGCGATGACGTGGATGGAACTAGAGGGTATTATGCTTAGCGAAATAAGTCAATCGGAGAAGGACAACTATCGTATGATCTCCCTGATATGAGGAAGTGGAGTGCAACGTGAGGGGTTTGGGGGGTAGGAAAAGAATAAATGAAACAAGATGGGATTGCGAGGGAGGCAAACCATAAGTGACTCTTAATCTCACAAAACAAACTGAGGGTTGCTGGGGGGAGGGGGACCGTGAGAGGGGGTGGGGTTATGGACATTGGGGAAGGTATGTGCTATGGTGAGTGCTGTTAAGTGCGTAAACCTGGTGATTCACAGACCTGTACCCTTGGGGATAAAAATACATTATATGTTTATAAAAAAAATAAAAAAATTAATTAAAAAAAGGGTATATTGGAAAACACTCAACTATTTTATATATTATAGGAAAAAACCGACTCATAATTAATCCATGGTATGATTTTTTTTCTTCATAATTCTTATTTCATGGTATTGAGAGGGAGGGTTTTTTTTTGATTTATGTAATGTGGATTTTATTGCATTTTATTTTTGTGCATTTGTAAAAAGGAAAATATAAACAAATAATATTCCTAATAGGTTCTTAAATTTAGAATTTGACTCTTCTGAATCACTGTTCCATATATAATTGATAATATCCATGTTCTTCTACACAGTGTTATTTTTCCTTGTATTTTTCAGTGCACTGGTGGTTCGACAGTTCTTAGCAGGGTGCTCCACTCTTGTCTTTGAAATTTTATCCCAAGCTACTGGATACCAAATCTGTACTTGACTTTACTGGGAGGTATCAAATAGATACCTTGATCTTACCAGAAAGCGTTAACTATTTTCTGATAATGACTGGGACTCATCTCCTTTATTTAGATGCACCTCATGTAATATGTTGGCTAAAATGTTGTAAGGCATGTGTTCCACTAAGAAGAGCTAGGCACAAATGGATAATGGTATTGTCTTGCATGTGCAGGCATGACTGGCCTGGCTGGCTGTAGTTGTAAGATGTTGTTGATATAACACATCCTGAGTTTAGAAATGTCAATGTATGAAAAAACTAAATACCTTAGAATTGATGAGGCATGAAACTATGATTTGGCATCATCACTTGTGTAATTGAATAATAGCTCTCTTCTTCAACATTCGTAAAGACAGAGTTGTCTTGGGGTGCCTTGGGTGGCTCAGTGAGTTGAGTGTCTGACTCTCATCATGATCTCAGGGTCCTGGGATAGAGCCCTGTATCAGGCTCTATGTTCAATGGGGAGTCTGCTTGAGGATTCTCTCTTTCTTCCTCTGACCTTTTCCCCTTAAAATAAAATCCATAAATCTTAAAAAAAAAAGAGTTGTCTTGTTCACTATTATCTCCCAGAGCCTGTGATGCCTGGCTCAAAGCATATAGACAATAAATATTCATGTAATAATGAGTAAAGGGTGGGGAGGGCCAATTAGGTCTCTTTGTCTAAGGTTACCATATCCAATATGGTAGCCACTTATCATATGTGGCAACTTAAATTTCAATTAATTGAAATGAAATTAAACTCAGAATTCATTTGAACCAAGTACTCACTAGGCACAAATGGATAGTGGCTACTGTCTTGGATAGTGCAGATAGAGTACATTTGCTTCATCAGAGAAAATTCTTTGGATAAAGCTAGTCTAGAACATAGGTAACCTAAAGGATGGAATGGGATTTTGGAGATTGGTGGTGACCTTGGGAAATGAGACAACATGATGCTTAGACAATCAGAACACTAAAATATGTACTTAGATATCCTTAAAATAGGGTGCCTTTTTAAAAAAACTGAACTTATTAGGGGCTTGGCTACTGTAAGTCTAGGTGTATCTTCCTAGGCTTTTCCTAGATTCCTCTATCTAGTAGTAAGCAAACAAACTGAGGTACCTGATGTGTGACCAGGCAGGATCATAGTTTGTGAATTGCAGTTGTCAACTTGTGCTTTCTTCTGTGATTTACTGGAAAGCTTTCAAAGTTTCTTGAGGCAGGGATGCACATATGATAGAATATTTGAAATCTTATGGTCAAGTTAGAACAAAGAGGGATAGAGTGGAAATTAGAGGATCTAGAAAATTCAGGGAACAAATGAGTACTTGTATTAGGAAAAACAGTCTCTCCCTCTTAAGTAGGGAAAATCCCAGGGCTCCCTCTCCTGCGCCTTTCCTGCATCTCTCCTTTACCCTTACACTACTGCCACACTCACAGCACTTCTGACACCAGGTGTGCGTGTGGTTTTTCCAAACGAAGCAATTCTGTGACACTAGCTGGTGTCTTGCAGTTAAACTCAGTTCTGACGCTATACCTGGAGATAATATAAAATCCCACAGATGGAGAGCTCAGTCCCACAAGACAGCCCTGCTTCAGATGCCAATCTCAAGCCTAGGTTGTTCCGTGTGTTTCCAACCCATCAGCTCTAAGAGAGATTCCTATGATCCTCTCTGCCAATTTGATAAGGTGGCTAGAGTGGCTCACAGAACTCAGGGAAACACTTATGTCTGTCTATTAGTTTATTATAGAATATGATAAAAAATACAGATTAATACCTAGATGAAGAGATACATAGGTGAAATCTGGGAGGGTCCTAAGCACAGGAGCTTCTCTCCTCATGGAGTTGGGGGTTATCACCACACCCTCCCCACAGTATGGTTGTGTTCAGGAGTCTGAGAATGCCACAAAACCTGTGGTATTGGAGGCTTACTCATGTAGTCATGATTGGTTATTAACTTCATCTCCAGCCCCACTCCCCTTTCTAGAGAAGTAGGGGAAGGGAAAGGAGCTAAAAATTCCAAGATTTTGATCAGGCCTGGTATTTTGGGTGCCCCTCCAGGAAGCCATCCAGGAGCCTACCCAGAGTTGCCTCATTTGAACAAAAAATGCTCCTAGTGCTCTTATCACTTAGGAATTTTTTAAAAAAGCTTTTATTTGTTTATTTGTGTGTATGTGTGAGACAGAGACAACATGAGGGGGAGACAACAGGGGGAGCACAAGGCAGAGAGAGAAACAGGCTCCACGTTGAGCAGGGAGCCCAATGTGGGGCTTGATCCCAGGACCCTGAGATCATGACCTGAACTAAAGGTGGACACTTAACTGACCGAGCCAAGCAGGCATCCCTCACTGAAGAATTACGGTAGTCCCATCTTACCTGTGGATTGGCTTTCCATGGTTTCAGTTACTTGTGGTCAACCATGGCCTGGAAACAGATGATCCTCCCCATGTCAGGAGGTCAGTAGTAACATAAGGCTATGTCATAATGCCTGTGTCATTCACCTCACTTCATCTTGTCACATAGGAGTTTTATCATCTCACATCATCACAAGATGAAGAAGGGTGAGTATAGTACAATAAGATATTTAGAGAGAGAGGGAGAGACCACATTCATGTAACTACTGTTATAATATACTGTTATAATTATTCAATTTTATTATTGTTAACATCTTACTGTGTCTAATCTATAAATTAAACTTTATTATAGGTGTGTAGGTATAGGAAAAAAATAGTACAGATCTTCCTTGACTTATGATGAGGTTATGTCTCAATAAACTCTTCTTAAGTTGAAAGTACCATAATTGAAAGTGTGTTTAATACCACCTAACCTACAGAACATCCTATCTTAGATTCGCCTGCCTTAAATGTGCCCAGAACTCTTACATTTAGGCATGCGGTTGGGCAAATCATCTAACACAAAGTCTATTTTATAATAAAGTGTTGAATATCTCATTTATATGTTGAATAATACTGTGCTTGAAAATGAAAACCGGAATGGTTCTAAGTGTATTTGTTTGCTTTTGTGATCACGTGACCGACCGGGAACTGTGGCTGCCGCCGCCCAGAGTCATGAGGAGGTACTCAAAACTGGGAAAGCATCAAAACTCAAAATTCTGGGGTGCCTGGGTGGCTCAGTGGGTTAAAGCTTCTGCCTTGAGCTCAGGTCATGATCTCAGGGTCCTGGGATCGAACCCCGCGTCGGGCTCTCTGCTCAGCAGGGAGCCTGCTTCCCCTCTCTCTCTGCCTGCCTCTCTGCCTACTTGTGATCTCTGCCTGTCAAATAAATAAATAAAATCTTAAAAAACACAACTCAAAATTCTAAGTACGGTCTTTACTAAATGTGTGTCTTTTTTTTTTTTTTTTTAGCATCTTAAAGTAAAAAAAAAAAAAAGTGAGTCAGACTACTAAGTCAGGGACTATGTGTTTATATAGGCTTTAGTACTCTCTGTAGTTTCAGACATTCACTGAGGATCTTTGAACATATCCCCTGCAGATGAAGGATGCTACTGTACAAGGTTTTAGGAGCCCGTGTCAAGGACAGGGTCAAAAACCAAATTTTAGGGACGCCTGGGTGGCTCAGTTGGTTGGACGACTGCCTTCGGCTCAGGGCGTGATCCTGGAGTCCTGGGATCGAGTCCCACATCAGGCTCCCAGCTCCATGGGGAGTCTGCTTCGCTCTCTGACCTTCTCCTCGCTCGTGCTCTCTCTCACTGTCTCTCTCTCTCTCTCAAATAAATAAATAAAATCTTTAAAAAGAAAAAAAAAAAAACAACCAAATTTTAAAACAAGTGATGCTTGTAGTGCTCTTATTCACTTAGGAAGTAACAAGCGTTTTCGAAGCTCTGTGCTAGGAGCGAGCAGAGACCGACATATATTTTCTATTATCTCACAATACTTTGTGAAGAATTAAGATTTATTTTATTTTTTAAATTAAAAAACATCTAAGTAACCTCTACACCCAGTGTGGGGCTTGATCCCACGACCTCAAGCTTAAGAGTTGTATGCTCTTCTAACTAAGCCAGCCCGGTGCCCTGAATTAAGATTTACTTTAAAGCTGAATGGTGCTGTAAGTCATTTTTGATTTGGTGAATACTGAGCAAACTTACTACTCATTGTTTTTTGTTTATAGGTGGAAAACATTCTTTTTCTAAACTAATTATAAAACTAAGACCCAAAGTAAGCTCAGCTAACTTTTTATGCCATGTACTTTGGAAGACTGCATATATTGCATTTTGTGGAAATATTCCTCATAATAATTTTCACTTTGATTGTATGTGTGTTCACTTAATTTTCACAGCAATCAGGCAAGAGAACTACTTGCAGCTATAGATTGAGGCACCAAATAAAATGGGAGTCTCTTTTTTTTGTACTCTGTAAGTTGTAATCAGTTATGCCACAAGTAATTTCAGCAACTAAATAGCAGGTTTCTCTGAGTCTTTACTTGGGCAGAGTATCAGCTTGACCTTGGAATTAAGAGCATGGACCATGGAGCCAACTGGCCTGGGCCAAATCCTGGCTCTGGCTGCTGTGTGACTTTGGATAAATTATTGAACGTCTCTGGGTCTTAGTTTCATTCTCTGTAAAGTAAGGATGATAATAAAAGTAGTTCTCTTGCATGATTATTGTGAAAACACACACACACACACACACACACACACACAAAGTGTTCATTACTTAATTAGGTACAGTCAATCAATCAGGCAGCCAGTCATGCTTTGAACAGTACCAGGAGCAGGGTAAAGCACTATTCAAGTATTTGTGGTAATTTTCTTTATTTCTTTTTTTAAAGATTCTGTTTGTTTATCAGAGAGAAAGAGTGTGTAAGCAGAGGGAGTGGGAGAGGCATAGGGAGAGTCCCCCCTGAGAGTCCCCACTGAGCAGGGAGCTTGATGCGGGACTCGATCTCTAGTCGCTAGGCTCATGACCTGAACCAAAGGCAGATTCTTAACTGATTGAACCACCCAGGTGTCCCGTTTGTGGTTATTTTCTGATCTCCTTCCAATTGACCTCTACCAAGTTGTGCTCCCAGCCTGCAGATCATAAGCTCCTGTGGAATGACTGAATGTCTTTTAGACTTGTTCTTTTTCATTCCTTTCACACAAACTTATAGCTGTTATGACCATGTGTTCTGTACATGGGGAGAGTTTTATATTATAACCATTATTTCCTGTACCCTTTGTGGAGAATCCAGCCTAGAAGGTAGCAGGTTTAATTTTGATAGTTTTCTGTAACAGAATATTATGGTTAACAAAGTAGCTCACAGTTGTTTTGGGGGATGGTTTGACATTTGTAAAGTGAGGTACAGGATTGTCACTTAGGAGCCCACATAGTGTCTTTGTCAGAATTTGCCAAACAAAATTCTAGACAACTGGCATAGATATGGAAGGATAGAGAATAATCCTGGGCAGCCTTCCCACCTTTCTTAATTTTAGCACAAGAGGCTATTTACACCCAGAGTATATAGTACTGTGTGTTGATTTGTGGGTAAAAATACTAAATGGAAAAAATATGGAGGCATTCCATTAGAAATGCAGAGTCTAAATTGTGCTGTCTCCTTGATTTAGTAAGTCTGTGTCTTTTACTTAGTGATTATATAATAAAAACTCATAAAAATATTTGAAACTTCTGGGTAAATTACCAAAACACACATTTCATAAGTTCTTTATTGAAACGGAAAGCAGATAGGTGTATGCCAGAGCCTGGTGGGGGGGAGGGTGTTGTAGGTTGTAACTGCTGAGTGGGTACAGGGTTTTCTTTTGGGGTAAGAGAGATGTTCTGAAAATGGGTAGAGCTGATGATTGCACACATTGTGAATGTCACCGAATTGTTCATTATAAAATGGTTAATATTATGATGAACAGACACTTCTTCGAAGAAGACATACAAATGGGTAACAGACATGAAAAAATGTTCATCATCATTAGCCATCAGGGAGATTCAAAACACATTGAGATACCACCTTACACCAGTTAGAATGGCCAAAATTAACAGGACAGGAAATAACAAGTGTTGGAGAGGATGTGGAGAAAGGGGAACCCTCTTACACTGTTGGTGGGAATGCAAGTTGGTGCAGCCACTTTGGAAAACAGTGTGGAGATTCTTCAAGAAATTAAAAATAGAGCTACCCTATGATCCTGCAATTGCACTACTGGGTATTTACCCCAAAGATACAGATGTAATGAAAAGAAGGGCCATCTGTACCCCAATGTCATAGCAGCAATGACCATGGTCGCCAAACTGTGGAAAGAACCAAGATGCCCTTCAACGGACGAGATAAAGAAGATATAGTTTTATATACAATGGGATATTACTCAGCCGTCAGAAAGGATGAATACCCAGCTTTTGCACCAACATGGATGGGACTGGAGGAGATTATGCTGAGTGAAATAAGTCAAGCAGAGACTCAATTATCATATGGTTTCACTTACTTGTGGAGCATAGGGAATAACATGGAGGACATTAGGAGGGGGAAAGGAAAAGTGATTGGAGTAAATCAGAGGGGGAGATGAATCATGAGAGACTGTGGACTATAAGAAACAAACTGAGGGTTTTGGGGGGATGGGTGAGCCTGGTGATGGGTATTAAGGAGGGGACTATTACATGGAGCACCGGGTAGGGCACATAAACAATGAATCTTGGAATGCTGAAAAAATAATAAAATAAAATAAATATTATAATGTGTGAATTTCACCTTAATAAAAAGAAAGCAAAAAAAGAAAGGAAAAATCCAATCCCAAACAAAAAAAACTCCCAAGTTCCAATTTTCTCAAGCCATGGCCTTACAAAACAGTAGGCCTTTTGCTTCCAGAACAAAGCAACACAAAACAAAATCCAGAAGGATAACCTTGTTCTTTAACCTTTAAAATTATTAAGCATGTTTATTACTTTTCAGAAGGAGCCTGATACATTGATACCTGTGACACTTTATGACTGCAAGTGTTTACTGACTTAAGGGAGTGTCAGCAGTCCTGTCTTCTCATGCTATCCATATAGTTTTCACTCATGCCTGTGTTGTTTGAACTCAATAAAGGATACTTTTATCTTTATAAGGATACATTTCATTGTACTATTATGTTTTCTCTAACTTGGTTTGGTACATGGGCTTTAATAACTTTCACTATTCATATTCTTTGGTTTGTGATTGCTTCTCCCCCTCTCATGTTATGAGTATGTATTTGCTTAATATAAAAAATGCATCAATGGCTTTTATCTTTTTGGTGTGATGCTCAAACAAGGACTTACCCTGTAGCAATAGACAGTTGTGAAATGAACGTAATATCTAAGCTAAGTTGATGATGGTGATTTATACTGGCTCATATTTAATTTATGGGAAGATATAGTTCATACAAAAGATTTTAGCAACTAAATTAAAAAAAAATCTTTTAAAGCCCCATGGTGCAGGATCCATGGGCCTACCAAATGGTGGTACACAGATGAATGTTTTTCTTGCACTCCAAGGGTTTGTGTTGAATTTACGATTTATTATCCTGCCCACCTTTTATCCAGTTCAGCTGCAAGTATTCTAAGTTCCTGCAAAAGCAACAGGTGTTTTAGTAAAGCATTTGGCCCATTGCCACAGTCCATCTGAAAAGGGGACTACGGACGTTTGAGCGTCAGCCTCCTACTCGACACACATAATCTAGGGTTAAGTTCAGCTTTGTCACCTGGCTGTGTGATTTTGACAAGTTATGTAAACCCACTCTTCAGGTACTACAGCTTTAAAGCGGTGCTAACAGAAAAGTACTTCAGACACAAGGGTATTGCTCAGACTTCATGAAGTAAAGTACTTTATATCTATTTCTAAGTATATAATTAGTATATAGTATAGAATATATAGTATGGTCTGTAGTCTATAATACATATATGTATATATGTATTTATACATATTTGTATTTATGTGTATATATGTATATGTATAAAGTACTTAATAGAGTATCTGGTATGCAGTTAGTGCTTATGTTACTGTAGTTACTACTGTTATTCCCGGTTTACCTAAAAAGTAGACCAATGTTCCAGGGCTACCCTGTTGGCCCTTTCCTAGCTGGTAAGAGATATGGACAATTTACCTTGGCTGTGAGACATTTGGCACTTACCTAGAGGTCTTTCCCCGTTTCCAGATTAAAAGATCTCCACAGGCGAGGTGTTATAACTGATTCTTCTTTACAATGTCATTGTTACCTCAGAGGGACAACTTATTCTAAATCTGCAACTGAAATGATTGTAGGCAGTAATTGTATGTGTCAGAAGTTAGTCTTACTCTTGTCTGGGAAGAATGGAAGAGGAAGCTTTCAAACTGGTTTCTGGCGTTCTCAGGTTACTTTTTGTTGTCATTTTTCAGCTTTTTAATTGGGGATAGAACTTACAGATGCTATTGCGTGATCTTGAGGAAGAAAGTCATACATCAAGAAAGCAGAGCAAAAACATAGAAGGACCTGGGTCCTCGGTGACATACCAGCTCTGTAGAGATTGTCCCAGACTCGCGGCATGAAGTAAGTTGGTCCTTCTCAGATGATATAGGCATCTTTGGGACTGAATGCAATCTTAACTAAAATTCCTTAGGTGTGTCTCCTAGTTGCATTTGGTAGGTGCCCTGACCAGGTACACCTGCTTAATTCCATAGAATGACTCTAATGATGGATATATGGCAGAGAAACTTGGGTGGGCTTGTCCCTCAACTTTCAACCGGTTGCTGATGGCTGAGGGACTTCACTAACCCTCTCTCTCTGTTCTGACCTGTGATTGCCTGTTACTGTAGTTGATTTCTATGCTGAAGCTAGCTAATGAAACACAGATTCAGTTGTAAATTGTACGAGAAAGACAATAAGCTTTACACACACACACAAACACACACACACACAATCTTCTTGTGTATTTAAGCAATGCTTTTTATTGAGATATTTAGCTTCGTCGGTAAGAAAGTCCAGGGCTTTGTAGTTAATGACATTAAACTTAAGCATTTCCTTTATGGCATTTTATGTCAGTGGATCTGTTTCATCAGCTTTTTCTTTGCAGTGCCCAGGATCAGGTCACCGTTTTGCTCCAGAGGCCCCACTGTGTTCTTTGTGACTTGTGCCTCTGGATTTGAACTGTGGCACTGCTTCTTTTGTGGGAAATGATAGCTTTTGCCTTGAAACCACATGTGACAAAGGCTTTTCTTAAAGTGTTTCTCTTCTTTGCTTATATGGCAACAAAACTGAGCAATCCAGTCTCCGTTGGTTCCACTTACTCATTATTTTTGGAAATGATCTGTTTTCTGGCAAGGATGCACATTAATCTTAGGCAAGTGAAGATTTTAGTATCTGGGAATCTTTAACTCTTCAATCATTTAATCAAATGGTTGGGAAGAGTATTGATTATACCTTCTAACCAGAAGAAAATTAGGACTCCATCATGGTTTTTGGTGGCACTTAGAATAGTCTCCCATGCTGCATTTTCAAAGCTTTCATTGTTTGCTATTCTATTTCTCAGTCTTCAGGTGGACAGATTTGCTATATATTTTATTAGAATAAAATGAGACTCAAGTAACTCTGAATTTCTAATTATTGTGGCATATTTTTATTATCTCATATTATGTCCTCTTTTTTTTCTACAGAGCATTTGCCCTAAGTTGTCAAAAACTATAGATTCTTTATTATGTTCCTATTTAACCTTAGATAATGTGCATCCTTTCTTGTTCTCTGACAGCAAATTATTCCCCTTGTACAAGCTTTGTTCAGCTTGTATTTAGCTCTTTTTGTTCCTTGCTCCTGCCTTCTGTTCATCAACGTAGTGCAGAGCTATTGGTAAAAAATAATGAGCTATACTGTGTTTCAATTAGAGGCTGTTGAATGTGTTATACCTCTCTATTTTGACAAATTTCTTGCTTGTGCAATTATTATTACACAAATGTATAAATGCAATTTTCATATATTTGAAAAGTTAATTTTTATGTTGTGCAGAATTCTCAAAGTAGTTCCATTTAGTAAATATTAAGGCTTTTATTGAATGAATCTCTTTTACCTAATAACAAAACTATAGTGTTTCCATTTGTCATTAAAAAAAAATCTCAGAAACAAATTGATGGCTTTTTTGGTGTGTTTTGTATTAAGGACATTTCAGAGCTGCTGCTGAAATCCTCCTCTTTTCAAATCTTGTTAATGCTTTAATTTTAATCTTCTTCATGGGACATCACAGTGGACGAGTCTCTGAGTGCTAGGAGATAATTAACAATTTACATTTGTTTTACCTATTTTGAGCACTCATGTTTTATTTTTGTGCTGTGGTTATGCACTTTTGAGCTTAATTTTTCATACAACTCATTAATACTTATTGTTAATAATAGATCTTTTAAAAATAACACATTTTTAAAAATTGAAATTCAATTAGCCAACATATAGTACGTCACTATTTTCAGATGTGATGTTCAGTAATTCATCAGTTGCGTAAAACCCCCAGAGCTCATCACATCATGTGTCCTCCTTAATGCCCGTCACCCAGTTACCCCATCTCCCCACCTACCTGCCCTCCAGCAATCCTCTGTTTGCTTCCTATAGTTAAGAGCCTCTCATGGCTTTTCTCCCTCTCTGATGACTTCCCATTCAATTTTCCCTCCCTTCCCCTGTGGTCCTCTGTGTGCTGTTTCTTATGAAACCATATAATTCTCTTTCTCTGACTGACCTATTTTGCTAGGCATAAAACCCTCCAGTTTCATCCATGTCAATGTAAATGCGGAGTATTCATCCTTTCTGATGGCTAATACACCACATCTTCTTTATCCACTCATCCTTTGGTGGACATCTTGGCTCTTTCCACAGTTTGGCTCTTGTGGACATTGCTGCTATAAACACTGAGGTGCAGATGTTGCTTTGATCACTACATTTGAATCTTTGGGGTAAATCCCCAGTAGTGCAATTGCTGGGTCATAGGGTAGCTCTATTTTTAACTTCTTGAGGAACCTCCATACTGTTTTCTAGAGTAGCTATATCAGCTTGCATTCCCACCAACAGTGTAAGACAACACATTTTAATTACAAAAGCAGTATACAATTAAAAATGCAAACAAAATGAAGAAAAATAAAATTCATCCTTAATCCTACCACGCAGAGATAATGGTAAATTTATTGTATTTTCTTTTATTGTAATATGATAGTAATATAAATATTATACATATGTTATATAATTATAAATATATATTATATATAAATATTATACAGATATTCACAAAGATGAGATCACATTATTTTGTTTTGAGTTCTTATTTAAGTGGTAGTAGACATCTTATCAGCCATTCTTTTTTAAAACTAACATTAGGGGTGCCTGAGTGGGTTAAAGCCTCTGCCTTCGGCTTGGGTCATGGTCTCAGGGTACTGGGATCAATTCCCATATTGGGCTCTCTGCTCAGTGGGGAACCTGTTTCCCCCCCTCTCTCTGTCTGCCTTTTTGCCTACTTGTGATCTCTGTCAAATAAATAGATAAAGTCTTAAAAGAAAAGATCTAAAAAAATAAATAAAACTCACATTAAAAATAGGAATTAAAACTATTTCTTTAATAAAAATACATGTTTCCTTTGGAATAATGAAGGAAGAATGGAAAAATATACACAGACACATTTTGATATCATTTTAGTCTATAACTCTTAGCTTTTAAAACAGTGTGTATATGTACATATAGATATATAAATGATGTATATGCTTTTATGGATGATATAATATTTTAGATTCTGTTTTATACATGCATTTTCAGTAAACTGTATCTACACCTCTTATGTCTATAGACATCTAAATCAGAATTCTTAAAAAAGATTTTATTTATTTATTTTAGAGAGAGCATGCCAATGTGAGCAGCGGGGAGGAGCAGAAGGGGAGGAAGAGGGAGGGGAGGAATCTCAAGCAGACTCTGATCTCATGACCCAGGGTCATGACCTGAGCTGAAACTGAGTCCAACACTTAACTCATTAAGCCACCCAGATGCCCCCTAAATCCTAGTTCTTGACTGGGCAATAACCTCACTGTATAACGTACCGTCATTTATTTACCAAATTCTATGTTGAATAATAGGTCATTTTCATTTTTTTTTTTTTTGCTATCATTTACATTGCCTCAGTTCACTTTGCTGAACATATAATTTATTTTTTTTTAAAGATCTATTTATTTGAGGGGGGGAGGGGCAGAGGGAAAGAATCTCAAGGGGACTCCACATTGAGCTTGGGGCTCTAAGGGTTGTTGGTGGCGGTTTTGGGGATAGGGTCTCTATCTCACACCAATGAGATCATGGCCTGAGCCGAAATGAGTTGGATGCTCAACCAACAAGCCACCCAGGTGCTCCTGAACATAGATATTTTAACACTTGTTCAACTTCTGCAGGGTAAATTGTAAGGCTTTTGATAGAGAGTGCCACATTATTCTTAGGTTGAACCAGCTGACACTTTTGCCAGTGGTCACTGAAGCCTGATTGTACACATTCCACATGCTTGTGTTGCGTCTGGATTTTTTTCAGGCAGAGTACCTTTGACTGGAAGTAATGGGAACCAGGAAGTGGTATGGGTTCGATATAGCTTGGTTTCAGATCTTGATTCTGTCACTCGCTAGTTGTGTAACACGAGCGTATTTTGAAGTTCTCTGGGCTTCCATTTCTTTACAGGAAAAACACAGAGAATCACAGTACCCACCTCATAGGGTTTTTCTGAGGATTAAATGCGATGATAGATATAAATGTACATAGAATTATCTTTGGCACCTAAAAATCAGTAAACAAACACCGGCTGTGTTATTACTTACATAGTTAAAATGATGTGGTGGTACATTGCTCTGATGTTGTCATCTTGCTGGTTTATATACTGTCCCCTCTTAATTTAGATATAGACCAAGATTTTTTTTTTTGATTCTTACCATCGTTATACAAAAAATCATACTATATATCTGTGTTATTTTCTAAATCTTGTAACAGCCCTAAATAATAAAATTTTGACTTAAGAAATGAAGTGTAACAGTGATATAAGGACTAATCCTGAATATGCTATGGAATCAGTTCCCTGAGATTAAACATCTTCAGAAACGCTAATGAATTCAGGGAGAGAAGAGCAGCTGGAGAGCATATCCTTTGTAAACATTTTAACATCCATAGTAATACTTTATTTGCAGAGCGCAACTATGAACTCTAGGATCTAACCCCATCCCTCTGAATACACGGCTGCACATCTTTGAACAACATGAGGTAGCTGAAGAGTGCTCACAGGTAGTCACTGACAGACTCACCAGGCACAGAAGTTGGTGCAGGTGGGGTGACTGTCTTGATCGCAGATGCAAATCTGAGTCTTTAGTTGAAAATGTCAAAAAGAAACAAAGAAGAGTGCCATCCTTGGGCACAATTTGGCAGTACAATATGTGGTTCCACTCTGCAAGAGTGCTCTGTGACCCAGAGTGCCGTCTTAGATGTGGACAAAATGGGATCCTTCTGAGAAAAGCAGTCATGGGAACTGAAGTCCTGTCCGTCAAGGAAGAGTAGAAGGATCCTGGGGTGTTCAGCTGGGAGAACAGATTTATGGGAGTCACATTAACAGAACTAAAACAGTTGAGGAATGAGACTTACCCTATCTCCTTGGGTGGTAGCTACACAAATGGACAGATGTTACAAAGAGGCAAATTCAGATTCTGTTGGCACTATTAATATAAATGGCTTTAAATATCCTTTGAGGTGAGCCACACAAGCTATGTATGTGTGTGTGTGCATCTTCTTAATCTGAGGAGGAGGTAATATATTCAAGAGTTCTGAGGAATTTGTGGATCTGGTAGATTGTGAGCCTATTTAAGTCATACTTTGTGAACTGATCAATTTTCTCATTTGAACACAATCTCTTTTTTCTCTAGACATAGGTATATTAGATTCTCCCTCTTTCCCTCCTTCTCCTTTTCCCTCTCCCTCCCTCCCTTTTTCCTTCCTTCCAACAGCTTTGGGGACATTGGGAGAGCTCTATTCAATAATGACACTGTGGGGGTGCCTGAGTGGCTCAGTGGGTTAAAGCCTCTGTCTTTAGCTCAGGTCATGGTCCCAGGGTCCTGGAATTGAGCCCCGCATCGGGCTCTCTGCTCAGCGGGAAGCCTGCTTCCCCCCTCTCTCTTGCCTGCCTCTCTGCCTGTTTGTGATCTCTCTGTCAAATAAATAAGTAAGATCTTAAAAAAAAATAATGACACTGTGACTGCTGAACCTAAAGCAATGGTCTAATAGAACCCACCAGGTGGGCTGTTGGGTAGGATGGGGGAATTTTTTTTTTTTTAAATCCTTACTTCATTTTATTTTTAGAAACCACAAACTTCTCAATGTGACATATTTTCCTCCCCAAATCCCTAATGAATTTAGCTATTTAATTTATTTAATTTTATTATTTTAAATTTAATTTAATCTTTTTTTGAGTGTGTACGTGTTCCAAAATTCATTGTTTATGCACCTCACCCAGTGCTCCGTGCAATACGTGCCCTCCTTAATACCCACCACCAGGCTCACCCAATCCCTCACCCCCTCCCCTCCAAAACCCTCAGTTTGTCTCTCAGATTCCACAGTGTCTCATGGTTTGTCTCTGGGAGAATTAAAAAAAAAAAAAAAAAAAAAGACTGTATTTGTGTGTGTGTGAGAGAGAGCACGTGCTTATGCGAGCAGGGGAAGGAGCCGGCAGAGGGAGAAGCAGGCTCCCCACTGCGCTGGGAGCCTGAGATGGGACTCTGTCCCATGTTCCTGGGATCATGACCTGAGCCAAAGGCAGGTCATGCTCAATACTTCTTGAGCACACAAGACTTTGGGGGGGGGGGGAAATAAAAGACCTTTTACCAACACTACTCATCACCAGCACATCCTAGGGAGATTAGAGAAAGCATACAGCCTCAGACTGTGCGTATATGCTTAGGCAAGCCCAGAACCGAGCACAATGTCCTCAGAAAGGAAACACTCAAAGCTATTTAGTGACGAGAAGGATGGGGAGAAAGAGAATGGTCATGACGATGACCTTGAAAATAGCAAGTGGGGGTGGTGGTGTGATAGTGGGTATTTGAGAGTGATGACAATAATTACACTTATTTTTGAAAATTTAAGGAATCAATTTTTATGTATTATGGTAGAACTAGGAAACTTTGCCAAAAGGTATAATTCTGCAACAGATTTTCACTTTCCTCTCAAGCAGAAATTTCTGATAAAACTCAGTCCCAAATTTTACCTGATAGAAGTCAGTTTCACCTTCTTTTTTTTGGTGAATCATGTCCATTAGTCGAAAGGACTTGAATGTCAAAATTTGGATATGGCTCTGAAGTGCTATAACACTTTGAATAGGAGTTAGAGAGGAGAAGGGAGTTGAGGGAAATTGGAAGGAGAGGTGAACCACGAGAGACGATGGACTCTGAAAAACAATCTGAGGGTTTTGAAGGGGCGGGGGGGGGTGGGAGGTTGGGGGAACCAGGTGGTGGGTATTGGAGAGGGCACCGATTGTATGGAGCACTGGGTGTGGTGCAAAAACAATGAATACTGTTATGCTGAAAATAAATTAAAAAAATTAAAAACAAAGTGTGACATTAAAAAAAAAAAGTTCAAATTGAAGGACTCAGAGAGATAATGGAACCAGAATTCTGATGAATGAGCTACCTTAGGCATCAAACCGAGCACAACCTAGAGTCTCACCCAGTTTCATCATCCAAGGAGTTCATTTGTCCCCAGATTCCAACAGGAGCTCAAGTTTAGTGAATTCCATTCTGGATACTGGGCACCTGCCCTGAGTCATAAGGTCACTGGGGCACCTCTGCTTTTTCTTCAGGTTTGCTCTTCCTTTCCTCCGTCCTGGTTCATCTTTCCAGGGCTGCCCTGTCTTCTAACACATTCAACTTTGTTCACGGCCTTTAATGCTAGCCATGGTATTAAATATCTTGGCCATAATAGAATTTCGTACCTGGAAGTGGAGTGCTGCCATGAAAACAACTAAAATATGTGACATTGGTTTAAGGTTGATCAGTGGGCAGTGAGAATGCTGAGACCAGAGGCTGGAAAATGAAGATCCACCTAACACATACAGCCAAACCCTTGGTAAGTTAGGTGCCTGCACTAACGTGGAAGGCATACCTGTGTCTAATGAGAGTGTCACTCCATGGGCAGAGGTTGGAAAGGAAAATGTTAGTAGTGTGTGTTGATAACTACTGGGTGCATTTATCAAGGTATTACAAGAAGAAATGAACTCGGGTGTGCAGATGGAAATGAAAGGATATAGGGGAACCCAAGTTTCTCTAAGACTCTTAAGTTTCTTTAACTAGGCTAATTGTACTTCAAAATCCTATGAAACTTTGTTAACTGTAATTTACAGATAAGGAAAAGGAGGCCTAGGAAGTAAATAAGTTGTCCAAGATTAGCTAGTAAGGGGAAGAACTTGGCCCTGATGCCTTACCATTTAAATTAAAAAGAAAAAAAAAAATCCATCTTTCTAACAATGTATTCTGGTTAATCCCCAGAATTCATTTAGAACCCTGGCATCTGAATTACAGTATTTTTCTCTTCCACTGACTCCTGCCAATTTGGGTATTTTGCAATATCCATCTGGAAAATCCCTCAAGCTCCCTTAGAGTTTTCCTGCCATTCTTTATATAATGACATTTACCTCCACAACCCTTCAGGATCTTATCACAAGTTCTCTTCTCAGTCTTTCCCTACCCTCAGAAAACTATTTAACAACCAGCATTCAGTTTTGCAAACACAACCACAAAATTTCTTCCCTCCACAAACACCTCTTTCCTAATATTTCTGCTTTGGTCTTTCCAGTTATTCCCTTAGTTTATCATACCCCACCTGGTTTCTTTCTACTTTATTTTTTTCCAATCTATCTAGAACTTATCCTACCCAGTGAAGAATTTTAATTGCTTTCTTACCAGAATTTTCAACTCCCTTGCCCTCTGTTTTCTATCGCATCTGTCTATCAGACTTGCAACTCTGGACCTATATAACCATCTGCCTTCTAAACTCATTCATTGGAGGAAACTGAACAATTGTGTCCATTGGGAAACTCCACATTATGGCTTCCAATTATGCCAGTTTTGAAGCTGTGTGTCTCTTGACTCCAAATCCACCCTTGTGTACTCTGCTTCGAGCAATACGAGCGTCTCTGTCTTGGTGTTGAGACACTGAAAACTGCATTTTCTCCAACCTGTAGTTGATCAGTAATGAACACAATAGACCTTGGGCATTTGCAAACCTTTTTTGATACTCCAACTCCTTTTACAGTATTGATAATCTCATTATTTCATTCCATCATTTTTGAAAATTATATGATGAAGTAATATTGTGAAGTTAAAAACACATATTTTAGATAATAATATTAAAGTTTGCATTATCTTTTTTTTTTTTTACTTTTTAAAATTTGGATATAGTTGACATACAGAGTTACATTAGCTTCTGGTTTACAGCTTAATGATTTAACAAGTTTATACATTATTCTGTGTTCACCACAAGTGTAGCTACTATTTGTCTCCTTGAATTGCTATTATAAGTTGTGATGATAAAAGGCACAGCCTAAGATTGCAGTATCTTTCATGCCCTCTAAATGTCATAAATTTAACTGTAAAGATTTGAAGGTATTTAGGTGTATTTAACAAGAAATATACACTATTTATTTATTTATTTGAGCAGGGGCAGGGCAGAGGGAAAGGAGAGAGAATTTTTTTTTTAAAGATTTTATTTATTTGAGAACAGGAGAGATAGAATGAGACAGAGAGAGCACACAAGCAGGGTGACGGGCAGAGGGAAACAGAGAAGCAGACTCTCCACTGAGCAGGGAACACGACTCAGGGATTGATCCCAGGATCCCAGGATCATGACCTGAACTAAAGGCAGACAATTAGCTGACTGAGCCATCTAGGCACCCTGGAGGGAGAGAATTTGAAGCTGACTCCATGATCTCATGACCCTGAGATTATGACCTAAGCTGAAATTGAGGGGGATGCTTAACTGACTGAGCTACTCAGGTGCCCCTACACTATTTACATCAAACTGATAGAGTATGGTTCAACAAATAAATTAAAAATGACATTATTTGGACACCTGGGTGGCTCAGTAGGTTAAGCCGCTGCCTTCGGCTCAGGTCATGATCTCAGGGTCCTGGGATCAAGTCCTGCATCAGGCTCTCTGCTCAGCAGGGAGCCTGCTTCCTCCTCTCTCTCTCTCTGCCTGCCTCTCTGCCTACTTGTGATCTCTCTCTGTCAAATAAATAAATAAAATCTTAAAAAAAATGACATTATTTTGTGTTTGATTTTAGGATAAAAAAAGGTGTTTAAACATAGATTAATTTTTTGAAAGTTTAAATGAATCTCAAACCTTTGGAAGGGTTGTAAGAATAGAAAAAATAGAACAACCCACCCAGGACTAAGCTGCAGCATAATGCCATATCACAGGGTTTGGAGGCATCTGAAATAAAAGAACGTGTGTGTGTGTGTGTGTGTGTGTGTGTGTGTGTGTGTGTGTGTGTGTGTGTGTGTGTTTAAAAATCGGATGTTTGGTGGGGCGCCTGGGTGGCTCAGTGGGTTAAGCCGCTGCCTTCGGCTCCGGTCATGATCTCAGGGTCCTGGGATCGAGTCCCGCATCGGGCTCTCTGCTCAGCAGGGAGCCTGCTTCCCTCTCTCTCTGCCTGCCTCTCCATCTACTTGTGATTTCTCTCTGTCAAATAAATAAATAAAATCTTTAAAAAAAAAATAAAAATAAAAATCGGATGTTTGGAGTTCTTGCATTTTGTGCTTTAAGTAAAAATGAATGCTTTATTTTGTACCTTTTTTGTGTTTTGTTTCCATGCGATGAGAGACAAACGTTTCTGCCTGCCATTTTGTAAGCCCTTCTCTGAAATGCCTTACATGTGTGGATAATCTTTTCTCCCCAGTGAATTAGAAAGGCAAATTTAATGTATTTGTCACTATTTCATCTTCATAACTTTACTTTTATAGTATTGGAGACATCCTGAGGTTCCGTATAAGAACTTTTATCAGAGGAATGCAATTTTGAATTCTGAAAAAGAGGACTTTGAGGTAGGAAATTTGACAGTCATTATTACTTTTATGCTCCTCCTTTAATTGGGTGTCAATGTTGATGTTTCTTAAACTTTCTGAATTTGACCAATAGTCCATTATGGGTGTACATCAAGCAGTGGACTAATAGAAATAAAAGTAGAGGCCATAAGCACTGTGGGAGCCGGCTGTGTTCGACTGTGTGGGACACTGGATACAGGTGTGCTCTTCAGATCTTCACTTACTAGAATTCACACTTGGAAGTACCTCAAAATGCTGTTTGAGAGGGGGAAATGTTAATTACTTTCTTTATTAATTTTTTAAAAAGTCGAAATTGAAACGTGCCTTCATTGCTTTCTATAAGCCCCTGAATACCCTTTCAGGGGCATCAGGGATTCACTTTCATTTTTAGGTTTTCTTTGAGAAGAGAGTTAAGGAAGCCAATTTACATCTGAAAACATAGCTTCATTTTGATGAAAAAACTTTGATTAAAAATGTTTCAGCAAAAACCACTTAAAAAAAAGTGATTTCAAACTAGGCTTCGCATTTCCTCTTAGACAGCAAGCTGTGTACGTCACAAAGCGGGCCAAAATTTTGTGCCGTAGGGAGAACCAGGTTCTGAATCTATGGGGAGTCTGCCTTAGTCTTGGGATTTGTGATGGTGAGCATCCTGGCTTTTAATAGTAATAGGGTGATTTGATGGTTATCCAATTTCAAATGAAAGTGACTTTTGAATTCTACCTGGTGAGCTGATCAATTTGAGATGTGCTCAGCAAAAAAGGAGAAAAGGCAGATTTCAGATTTTGTCCAGAGTGCCTTTTGGGTTTTGTGTTGAGAGCCATGCACAAAAGCTTGTCCATTTAGTAGTGCCAGTCCAATTAGAAAACTCAGGGAAAGGCTGATCTCAGCTTAAAAATCAGCAAAGCCAATTATTGAGTTCAAAGACAGTGAGATAAAAAGTAGCTAATTATGAAACCGAGTCTTAGGGATTTAATAATTAATTATAAACAACAAAATGAACTTTAGTTAAAAAGGCATAGAATTTTGCAGGTCAGTAAGTATTAAGAGTGCAAAGTTAGCTTATTTTTTAAAATAATAAAATTCAGTAATAGATCTATTATATGCCAAATATTCTCGTTTTTTTGCATATATTATTTAATCTAATTTTTATGATAGTTTCTCCATGAAAGCCTTGGCTTTACCATTTTACAGATAAAGAAACTGAGGCTTGGGATGCCTGGGTGGCTTAGACAGTTAAGCGTCTGCCTTCGGCTCAGGTCATGATCCCAGGGACCTGGGATTGAGTCCCTGCATCGGGCTCTCTGCTCAATGGAGAATCTGCTTCTCCCTCTCCCTCTGTCTCTCCCCCTGCTTGTGCTCTCTCTCTCTCTCAAATGAATAAGCAAAACATCTTAAAAAAAAAAAAAAAGGAACTGAGGCTAAAAATTAAAAACACAAAGCTAGAAGGTGGCACAGTCAAAATGTGAAGCCAGGGCATGCTGGTGTGACTCCAAACCTGAGTGATTTCCACTTTCTGGGTTACCTCTGTGTAAGGCCAGAAGGGTAAATTCTTGGAACTTGTATTTGAGTTAGTCATGTCAGTATTGTTTGTATTGTATTAGTCAGAAATCTTAGTGGCTGAACCCAATAGGACTTTATTTCTCATTCATGTAAAGCTCAAAGGAGGAGATACTCTTGGCCACGGTCGTGTTGCGGGTGGCTGTGCTGTCTTCAGCATGCGGCTGCTTCTAAGGTCTCTAGAGGTGTTGGTATTTGGACCGCCAGCTTTAGCAAGTTGGAAGACTTGTTGGAGGACGTCATTGAGAGGACATGGATTGTCCTAGAAATGTATACTCTGCCCACTGTTCACACAGTGGGAACCTTTTTCGAGGATGCTGTCTTGAGAGAGCAATGTGATAAGACTCTCTGGATGATATATGTGATGGAACCCAGTCTTTATATGAACTCGTAAGAACTTTTAAGATTCTGGCCCCATAGTTTCAGAGATCTGCTTTTTGTGCCACTGCCCAAGACAAGCCTATAAATTAAGTTCCCTTATTAAAACCTACTACTATCTACCCATCTGGAGTGTCCTGCATTCTTTTTTGGTATCTCCTTGACCTCTGTGGATAGGGGGCCAGTTTGTGAACCAAAGGATGCCAGTTAAATTTGAATTCCAGGTAAACGACAAATAACTTCTTAGTATAAGTATGTCCCATGCAATGTTGGGGACACTTACGTTTTGGATGCATTTTATTTGCTAAATCTAGCAACCCAAATGTCAATGACCCTGATATAACTATGTTCCAAATATCGCATGGGGCATGCTTACACTGAGATATTTGTCGTGTTTCTGACATGCAAGATTAACTGGGTGTCCTCCATTTTATCTGACAACACTGGCTGATATGAAATGAAAGATGGGATGGCATGTGAGCACAAAGAATCTCCTGGCAGGTTTTTATGGGCTGGATCTGAAAGTGACAAACATCAGTTCTGTCCATATTCTGTTGATAAGTATTATAACATCACCTAGATACAAAGGGCATTAGAAATATAGTCCCTGAGTGGACATTTACCAGCATCACATTACGGATGGAAGGATGGCACCAACTGGAGACAGCTAACCATCTCTGCCTCAGCATGTGAGTGGACATCACATGCCAGTTTGCAGGTGGGCCTGGATCTGTGCATTGAGGCAACATATGGTAACTGAGTACCTTGTCCTGAGAGATCGAAACTTGAACTATAAGCCAGTTTCTAACTAGCCATTGGACGTGGGCAAGCTGTTTCACCTCTTTGAGTTTCTGTTTCCTTCTTGGTCAAATGGAAATAATATAGAGCATCTTTAGGGAGTGTTTATGAGGATTAAAAATCAGATAATCCATGTAAAGTACTTTGCACAGAATCTGGGAGCACATAATAGTAGTTACTTTTTCTATGAGTCACAAAAGAGAAGTGTTTGTCAGTCTATTTATTTTGTGTCTTTTCTGCTTCTAATGTTTTCTGATGGCTTAGAGAAAATAAAAATGGCTTTTTAAAAATGACACTCTGGTACTCGTAAGCCTGGTTTTTAGGTGCTTGTTTTGTGAATCGTGGCTGGAAACTTAGAATAATAACTAAAAACTACACAATAGTGGCAAAAGTTAATATGTTTGTGTTGATAACACACTTATGGAGAAACGGAATACCTGTTTGGGAAAAGAAATATTTCCAAGGCTGGAAAACTATTAAAAATGAATGACAAATAATGAGCATGCATTACTTATCAGATGTAAATATTTACCTAGATAGTCCATTCATACACACACACAAATTATTACCCTGACTTCTCATTGCACTGCCTTCTAACTTTTTCTGAGCACGCTTAGCACTTGGAACTAAAATTATGTCATTCTTCAGAATGATGGGTCTTATGAAGACTTAGCTGTCAAGTAGCCAGCTGTGTTATGACAGGTCATTCAGATTCTTTCCCCTCTCACTTTAATTTACTTTCTGGAGAGAGATAGCTGGCAAGGTTTAAGCAAGCATGATAAAGACTAATTAAAGAGTTGTTCCTTAAATCTCCTTGAAATTAGAGGTTGATTCACTGAAATAATTCGTATTTCATAACCTGAAATAAGCAAAACTTTGAATCTTAGCAAGAAAATTGAAGAGCTGTATGGATTACCCAATTCTTTGCTGTGGAATTGTGCAATTGAATTTAGAATATAATAGAATTTGTGTTTCCACTAAAACCAACTCAGAACAGCTTCACATCATGGAACTAAATTAGACCGTAACTCCTCCTAATTAGTTTGGATAGCAATATTTTTAGTCCTTAATCATACCTTTTAGTGAAGAATTCTGAACTCCTTAGAAGAAAGTCTATTGTCCTATATCCTTGTGGGGTAGATCTTGAGTGGGGTAGTTAACAGACACAAAGACAAAAAAGGTGACCTAGAGAGTATTTAAAAAATTTTTTTTATTTCTTTTCAGTGTGACAGTATTCATTGTTTTTGCACCACACCCAGTGCTCCATGCAATCCGTGCCCTCCCTAATACCCTAAAGAGTATTTTTTTTATTCTTGATGAGTTATTGGAGCTACTTTACAACTGCTATGTTTAAATTTTTGCCAGGTATAGGAGCTGCCTGGCCACATTATCCGAGAGTGCAAAGACAACAGAGTCCTGGAGACAACAGAGGGAATGTTGCTCAGGGGGGCCCCAAAGAGGTATAAGCCAGGCAGAACTGGATGGCGTATTTACTGGGATTCGCTGCCCTGCATTCACTATCGCTTCAACCTGCTGTCCAGAACATTTGGGTAATACCTTTTCTTTTTCACGAATTGGGCCAGAAAATGGATGCTACAGAGAACCAGAATAAATGGGTAGGCAGGTGGACTACTTAAAATTACTAGAATGGTGGCAGGTGGATTGTGCACAAATTACCCAGTAGATTGCATCAGCCTTCTGTTGCATTTTCCAAAATCCAGTTGGTGAGTTTTTTTTAAAAAGGAAAACTTGGAAGCATGGTATATTATAACTGCTCACCTATATTCTGAAGCATCTTTAATGACAGAACATGTGATAATGATCAGATATTTAATTTTCTAGAAACTTCCTTGAGGTTATGGATACTGTTGTACAGATATCTTGCAGTGGCAGTAGATGTAAGTCGGGGGAAAATCCTTCTCTCAGATAATTTATGTTCTGTTATCCATTCTCTCCTTCTCAAGAACCAGTCAGCATTTACAGATCAATTCTTCATTGTGTGGGAAAGTGTCTATACTTTTCCTTATTGTAGTCTTCAAATCTTCTTCTCCATGATAACCCCTGTCTTCTGGACTGAGACGAGAAAGGCATTATTTAATACCATGGAGGTTTGGCCGTGGCACTTTTGAAAGCAGTGAGGAGATGTGGACACGGTGAGGCAATTGGAACATCTTCAAGGAGTTATTTAGACGGCATCTCCAAGAGCATGATTCAAATCAAGGAAACGAGAAATGGCACAGAAATTATTCTTTGATTTCTGTTCAGTTTAAATCTGAGGACAAGCTTATCGAAAGCAGGTTGTTTACTTTGCAGTTAAAGGCCTGAGTGGAACAATGGGACTTAAATCTTCTCAGCAGTGACATTTTCATCGATGACATTAAGAATTTATTGAAAACCTGAAGGGCACATAAGAACAAACTAGGGAAAAGGGGAAAGGAATGCATCTGTGGGATAGGTGAGGTGTGTTTTGAGGTTGGGAACAGCTCGGAGTCATGAGGTTGGGTGTTCTCAGAAGAGTGGCAATGATCCGTATAGATCTATGTGGGGAAAAAAAGATGGTGAAAATTAACCAGGTAGGCTTCTTTGTTCTTGTTTTCTGAAATAAATTTTATCTTCCAAATATATTTAAGCAATTGGTAACCATGTTGAGAAGGGAGTAACCCTGGCTGATAAATGTGATTAGTCTCTTCTCTTTTGTTGTCATTGACAAGTTGAATTAAACCACACACTCTGGGCAAACCATTTTAGTATGATTAAAAACATTCATTACATTTCCCTCCTAAAAGCAGCTTCCCTAAAGCACAGAAAACTGTTAAAAATGTATTTGCATTAAACTCTGATTCTTTTTTTAAATTGGAAAACATGAAAGCGCATTAAAATTTTTTCCCAGTGAATAGTCATTAGAGTAATAAGGAATTTGCTGGTGATGAATGTCTAGCGGGAACATGACCTACCTCATCCTTTAGTTTTCTTCTCATAAAAACATTTGTTGATAACCCAATTATGATGGCAGTACAAAGTTTATGCAAAGTAAAGTCCGTGGACATTGGGGTTGACTTGACCTCAAAGCAATAATTCCACAGTTCTATATTTCATGAAAGGAAGGGAAAAAACCCCTTTAAGTGTGTGACTATTTGAACCTTGTCCATACGTTATCTTGTATCTTTGTATGTCCTTGTTTCTTTTTGTACCATTTTATTTCTTGGCAGCACCTTTACTAGAAATCATTCAGGCAAAGAAAGTGAAGACGTAAAATAGCTAATTTTCCCTCAGGTGTTAAAAGTTCTGATTAAAGTTTTAACATAGGTAAAGACAGAAACTATTTGCTAAAATAAAATCTGATCTACTCCTAGTCTATTTGTAGCTATCATTAAGGTGATGACCTTGCCACCATTATAAACATTTATAACATGGTACGTGTAGGGCAGTTTTTTAGTAACAAAAGGGAGTAAGGTGTAGTTGCTATCCTAATTACAGTTCTGCTAGGGAACAGATGTTTCCTGTTGGATTTATAAATGCTATTAGTTAAAGCAATACCAGCTAGTAAGAGATAAACCCCTGAAGTTAATGGATTAATGCAGTACCTGTTTTTCTCTCACTCACGTGAAGTACAAAGTACTTCCTGCTGTAAGCAGAATAATTTCACCACCCACGCCCCCCCACATGCCCGTGTCAGAATCCCCAGAGCCTGTGAATGTGTTGCCTTACATTGAAAAGGGATTTTGAAGATGTTATTATGTTAAAGATTTTGAGATGGGAAGATTATCCTGGGTTATCTGGATGGGCCCAATGTAATCACGAGGGTTATTAAAAGGGAAGGAGGGAAGCATAGGATGGGCCCAGAAGCCATGGGATTACAGAGGTAGAGGAACCAAGTGAGAGGCTGAAATACTCTGCTGCTGGTTTTGAAGATGGCAGATGGGTCCAAGAGCCATGGAGGCAGCCTCTAGAAGCTACAAAGGACAAGGAAACAGAGCCTCCAGAGGGGATGCAGCCTTGTTGAACCGTTTAGGACTACTGACTCCAGACATGTGGGAGGATACATTTGTGTTCTTTTGAGCCGCTTCATATGTGGTAATTTGTCAGAGCGGCCATGAGAAACTGATGTAGCTTCCACGGTTATTCAAAGACCCATTTTTCTTTTTTTTTTTTTTTTTTTTTCTTTTTTTTAATGTCTCTGCCAGATACGGGGGCCGGGAGTTGTCTGCCTTTAGTCAGTGGGTGGAGAAAGACAATGTATGGGGGTAGTGGGTGGTTTTTAGACCAGGGTGATAAGTGGTAAACAATTTTTGTTCATGCTCCACTGTTGTCACCCATGTCACAATGTCATACTGAAATTCTCCTTACACTTCATGATTCCCTTACCCGTCTAGTACTTTTCTATATGTCATTACAGGACCCTCTTGACCATGCAGCTCCTCAGGCTAGATACCTGAAAGTCATTTTTGATACCCCCTTCTCTCCTCATCTTCCACATGCAATCTGTGACTGAGTCCCGGTGATTCTAACCTTAAATCCATCACTTCTCTCCATCTCCACTGCTACCGTCCTCATCCAATGAGCCGTGTGGCTGCACCCAGTAGAGCTGTGCATCCAGAAGGACATGAAACCTGTTCGGTGAGTAGGTAGTCTACATTTGCCATGGAGGCCAAACTGAGTAGTCAGCTCATCGTCACTGGCTCTTCCTCAGAGCCATTATCTGATAGAAATAACATTACTTAGTTTTTCAAAGTGCTGAATATTGTGAAGTGAGAATATGCCCTTTTCCTCATTTTTTGTTTTAAAGATTTTATTTATTTGTTTATTTGAGAGAAGGGGGGTGGGAGGGAGAAGGAGAAGAAGACTTCGCATTGAGCTGGGAGCCTGATGTGGAGCTCGATGCCAGGACCCTGGGATCATGACCTGAGGCAAAGGCAGACACTCACCCGATGGAGCCACCCAGGTGCCCTGTTTTCCTCATTTTTAATGGGGAGCTAAAGGTCTGTAGTGACCTCAAGCCCTGTGAGATGAAGGCAGCAAATAACAAATAAAAAGAGCACAGTCGTGCCTCTAATGGTAAAACAACTTGACTTCTATGAGCCAGAAGGCCTGGGGGTGGAAGAGAATAAATTCAAATAATTACGTTCATGATCTTTATGAGAGAGATTTTTGCCTTAATTTCTCAGCACTATTGATGAGTTACGCTAGGCCCTGAACATCAGCCTTGCTTACTGCTTTCTTCAGTGTGGAGCTTGAAGTTAACACTGTAGGGAACATAGGAGTAGATGTTGTGAGCCTTGAAATATTACTTTGCTACACTTCACCAGATGAATTCAATCTGAATGCCAGATGGTGCTACTTCATTTGTATTTTTACAAAAGTGCAATTCTTTTATTTTTTTTAAACAAGAAATAGGGATCATATTGGTCCCAGAACAATGTAAAAATTGTTGTATTTTGGTACAACTTGCCTCATCCTCCTATCGCATATAAGCCTTAATATAACATATGTACACACACACACACACATATTTGCATATATATGGTTTTTAAGTCATACTTTGTTTAAAATACCCCTATATTTTTCACATCAAAAAGTAATGTGTGTTCATATCAAAACATTTAGAATATATAGATAAGTAAAAAAGACCACTATCCTAATTTAGGAAATGTTAGCTATTTGGTGCACATCCTTCTGTTAAGTATATTAATTCACCCTTCTCAAGAGCTCAACTTTTAAAATGTTCTTATCTGTACCCAAGATGCCATAATGACCAAAAATTCTCATTAGACTTTAGGATTTTATAAAATACTATTTATTTATTTACTTAGAGAGCATAAGAGGCAAAGACAGAGAGAGATGAGAGATTCTCAAGCATATGTCCCCCCGCCCCTGACACTGAGCACGGAGCCCGACAAGGGGCTGATCTCATGATCCTGAGATTATGACCTGAGTCGAAATCGAGAGTTGTACGCTTAACTGACTGAGCCAGCCACGCTTGCACCCCACACCTTATGAAATACTTTTATCCACTGTGTTATAAGACATTACTGTGCGCACATTCCTCATGCTAGATATCTGGTAGTCATTTTGGTTTCTGCCCCCTCCCTTCCCTCCCACATCTAATTTGTTACCACGTCCTATTGATTCTAGTTATCGTTTCACTTCTCTTCCTCTCCACTGCCCCATCTGCCGATTGGCCCGGGCACATATTTCTTCTTCCCTAGACTACTCCTCTTTCTCCTACCCCTTGCTCCATTACTCCTACCCCTTGCTCTCCCAAGGCTTCTTTCTTCCTTCTCTGTCTTTCTTTCTTCCTTTGTTCCTTCCTTCCTCCCTTCCTTCCTCTCTCTCTCTCTTTTCCTTTCCTTTCCTCCTTTCTTCCTTTCTCTTTTTCTCTCTTTATGCTTTCTTTTGAAAAAAGATTTATTTGTTTATCTTAGAGAGACAGAAAGCAAGAGCAGGGGGAGGGCCAGAGGCAGAGGGAGAGAGAGAATCTCTGGCAGACTCCACACTGAGTGTGAAGCCCAACTCAGGGATGGATCCCATGACCCTGATATATGACCTGAGCCAAAATCAAGAGTTCATGCTTAATTGACTGAGCCACCCAGGCATACCTCCCAAGGCTACTTTCTTGCTCATCAGCGCCTTCCTAATAACTTCTTGCCCTTTAGATTTCATTTTTTGGTATCATTTCTTCCAGGACATGTTTTCTGATAAACCCATCCAGACTGGATTTGGTAGGTCTTCTGTCTGCTTTCTTAACACCATGTGTGTCTCTCTATTAAACTGCTCATCGGGGCACCTGGGTGGCTCAGTGGGTTAAGCCTCTGCTTTTGGCTTGGGTCCTGATCTCAGGGTCCTGGGATCGACCCCACATCGGGCTCTCTGCTCAATAGGGAGCCTGCTTCCCCCCTCTCTGCCTGCTTCTCTGTCTACGTGTGAACTCTGTCTGTCAAATAAATAAGTCAAATCTTTTAAAAAAAACCCTGCTCGTCACAACGGTCCTGCATCCTGTTAATTTGTCTGTATTCCTCGCTGTGTTCCTTGTGCTTAGCAAATGCCTGCCCTTACAGATGAATGATATACATCATTGAAAGAATGAATGCACATAGTAGGAAATTCGGTGAAATGGGTGAATGGGTTCAGTTTTGCCCTCTGAGAGCCAAAGACTGATTTTTGAGTGAAGGAGTGATCCACATACACAGGATTTTAGAACCGGTAGTATAATGGGAGACAAATCGAAAAGAAATGAGATAAACCAAAGAGTACTGCTAGGAGATTGCTGCCTGATCTAATGAGAACATTGACTCTTGTTATTGGGAATAGAAAGGTATGACTATGAGGACCCTCACATGAATAAGCAAAGATCTGCTCCTGGTCACTTCGGGGCTAGATAATACAACTAGAACTGGAGGGGTCCACCCCAAATAGGCAACTTCAGGAGAAGAGGTGGTGGGTAGAGTCTGGAAAGGTACTTTAAGAAAAAAAGCTAGAAGATCCTTAAAGCTAGCTCTTTTCTTTCCTACCATGTGCTCTTTAGCAGTGGAGTCACTTAGTTGAACTTCTATTTGGGTTACGTGAACTTATTTTCCAAATGAAGAGGTTTTTTTTTTTTTTTTTAAAGATTTTATTTATTTATTTGACAGACAGAGATCACAACTAGGCAGAGAGAGGGGGGGGGGAAGGGAAGCAGGCTCCTTGCTGAGCTGAGAGCCTGATGTGGGGCTCAATCCCAGGACCCTGGGATCATATTCTGAGCTGAAGGCAGAGTCTTTAACCCACTGAGCCACCAAGGTGCCCTGAAGGGAAGAGGGTCTTAATGACCCTCAAGGCTGTGTATGTCTTCTCCCAAGAGGAACACTTCAGTTTTCTTCGTTTGCATTTTAACATGGTCTAGTTGCAGTAGTCATATAAGGAACAGCACACAACACAATCTGTCAGCTAAAAGTTACAAAACAGAGCCGGGGGTTAATTCCTGATGTCTGCAAATACTGAGGAAATACTCCAAAAACAACATATGCATTGTGTGTGTGTCATACAATGGATCATAATTATAAACAATAACATTTTTGAATAAAAAAGGAAAAAAGATGTCAACATAGAACTGTAATTATTGACCCACACTTAAAGTTGGCTCATTATATTCAGTATATTGCTATATTCAAGTAATATGTTAAATGTATACTTGTATAATCATGTATTATATGTTTGTATGTGGTATGTGCATGTAAAGAGTACCAAGGATAGTCTTGGCACAGGTACTATATGATTCCAAACATAAATGGAATTTTTAAAAAAATTAAAAAAAAACAATCAGAACTATAAATATAGAGAACAAACTGTGGTTGATGGGGATGGGGGAGAATGGGAGATGGAGGATTGGGAAAAACAGGTGAAGGGGAGAGGGAGATATAAGCCTCCTGTTATGGAATGAGCAACTCACAGAAGTAAAAAGCAGAGTATAAGGACTGCATGCAGTTAATGATATTGTAATAGTGTAATGGGACAGATGGTAGCTGTACTTGTGGTGAGCATAGTGGAATGCATTAACTTATCTAATCACTAAATTGTACACCTGAAACTAATGTAACATTGTGTGTCAGCTATACTCAAGTTAAAAAAAAATAATCTTCATTCTCAGGGAGCTTATACTTTGGATGAGAAGATGAGCTATAGGCCTAGGCAAGCATAAATAGAAATACAAGATTTAATACAATATTTAGAAAATACAAAATTTAGAAATACAATAATTTAATGTATGGGTGTATGACTACTTAAGCCTTTGGGTTTCAGATAACATTCTAACTTATGGGGAATTAAAGAACACAGAGGAATTTATAGTAGGGGGAAGGAACAAATCCTGAGAAGGAATGTAGCAGGGACTCTGAAAATGAGCTAGGAGGACTAGAAAACCACCAAGTCTCTTCTCCCATCTTCCCTCTTCTCCAGCCAGTCCCATCACTGACTCACTTTCCAAGGTGCCCCACAGAACTCAGGTTGGCATGTTGCTGATTGGCTACTTGATTCCAGTTCCAAATTTTCAATTGAAGAAATGTGATCATGTACAATCAGAGAACAGGAGGGATTTATAGGTAATATATAAAGAGAAAAAAGGATCAGATTTCATTAGATGCCCAGAAGGGCACAGACCACAGCTGGGTGCAAAAGCTCAGCATTCGTGTCTTTGCTCCTCAATGTGTGGATCACAGTGATTACTTCTATGCATTAGCAACATGGTGGAGGGGACGAACTGGGGCTGCATTTTCACTAAATTGATTATTGCTGAAGATCACAGCTGTGCAGAGACTCAGTTTCCACATCTATGTGGTTTGAATAATAATTCTTTCCATTGCCTTACAAGTTTATTTTGATGCAGTAATTGTTGGGAAAGTGTTTTTTTATGAATAAAAGTTATTATCTAACTCTCACACACACACACAAAAAGAAATGTGATCATGCTAGTTGGACTGAACATCCATCCTTTGTCCAACCAACCATGATTCGCACAATTGTGTAACAGTAATAGAGCTGTCTGGGCTCAGAGAGGCCATTTTCAGAGAACATGCTCACGATTGTATCAATGTTGAGGGACATCTATCCTTATTTTACCTCCAGGAGGTATGGCTGAACCATTAGATTCCAACTGGGTAACAGTTTCTGGGGTTATAAAAATAATGAGGACTTGTCATCACAACCCATGATTTGGTCAGAATTTCTATTTGGTGCTGTAGAGATTTTTCTATTGAATGGATGTTTGCATGTGTATTAATCACAGCTATGCCTGATTGGAATGTCATTCTGCCATCCGTCATAGCAGCTAACAGTCATACTTCCTTTCCTCTATTTCAAAGCTTCCTTGTGGAGAAACAAGTCTTTGTGGGGTAGTGTAGGATTCTATTTTTGTGAATAGTAACCAATTTATTAAGTGTAACAGAGACAAATCCAACCATGAAGATAGGTCTGTACATGCTCAGAAGAGCTCCAGATTATATTATGTGTGATTCTCTCCCAAACTTAAAAACCATTTGCATTCTCCCTTGTGTTTAGTTTCATGTTAATGTGCTGTGCTTTGTAGGAAAATATCAGAAAAGAGTGGTTCTTCCAGAACATCTATGTGGCATGAGACCAAGGGAGCACCGTGAGAGTACCGCATGGAAGTTGTGGAAGGATGCGCTGCAGTTCAAATGGCTTGAGCTGAGCTCGGTGAGAAGATTTTGGATGGTTTTTCAAACTGTCCTTGACATAATTTTGATAAGGAGGTAATATGTGTAGTGAAGTGGCATTTGTTCAAATTTGCTTTGGAGAAGGATTCATTTACCGCTACTATGTTAGTTCCTTAACCCCTTTGCTCGTTTATTACTTATATACACACAGCCAAACTTTTTATCAGGAGAGCTTGTGAGAAATACTGAATATGGCTTTATGTAGGACACATAGGCTACAGTGATTCTTGCATATTAGGTTAAAAAAAGGCAAGACCCACGTTTAATGAAAAGTCAAATTTTTTTTTTATAAACTTCCAATAGGGAATCTAAAAATAGAGATGGCTTTTACATCTGTATGTTCAGAAATGCCAAGCTCCTCTTTTTCCATCTTTAAATGAAATTTTAAGTTAGTGAAAAGTCGTTAACTCTAGGGTTTAAATGGGATTGGAGAATGTAATATGAAAAGCATTCTATATTATGAAAGTCCAGAGATGATATATGTTATATACAACTTATACTTTCCTGGGTAGAATGCTCATTCATTCATTTTTGGGCTGGCAGTGGAAATTCCAGATGCTCACTGATTCATAGTGGGAAAATGAAAGAAGAAGAATCAATGATGTGTCTAGCACAAGGGAGTAATTCTTCTCTACAATGGCGTTCAGGTGAGTGAAGCTCCTGGGTCCTGAACTGGAACTTGGCTGTGAAAGTAAGACCTCAATTTACTGCAGCCTCAGTGGCAGCAAGTTAGCTCTTTCTGTAGGCTGATAGGGACGTAAGTGATTTAGCATGTGACCTGCCTGCTTTTCAAATGAGTGGGGAGACTTGAAGGAGCTGGAGAACAATTGATAATCTTACTTGGTGTGGAAATCAATGCCTGGAGCCTGAGCCACATGGATCAGCATCTTTCTGGTGTCACTCGGCTACTCGGTGATGGCATCCTTCATTCATTCACACAATGCATTTTTATTATGAATCTAGCTGTGGCTTAGTGCAAATGTCAAGTACGCTGATGTGTATTGATCTAGGATTCTGACTGTAGGATTAATCACACTGAGAGCTACCTAAAACAGAGGTAATGGGTAAACAGAAACCTATGAAGAGGCTTCTAAATTGCAAAAACACTCATTGTTATGTTCGATTTTACAGTTTAGATCTGACTTCTTAGATTAGCTTGCCTTCGTAAATTCATAAAATATCTTGCCTCAGTTGACTTCTATGTAAAAACAGTTAAATTTGTTTTAGTCTTAAAAGAGTTGTGGTATAGTTATGCTTGAATTATAATTCATTCCACCTACTGAAAACATATGTGGAAGACATTTTATTAAATTCTCTGAGGACAAAAACTATACTTAATATAAAGTATGGTCCTTTCTCCCCAGAAGTTTGTGATCTAATAATGAAATTGAGGTGTATGTAAATAAAACAATATCGGACAGAATGTGAAAAATGCATATGTAACAAAATTAAGTTTAGCTATAGTTTATAGTTTCGTAATGCCATATTCTGGAAAATTTTAAATTTTTTATGGTTCTTTTATATGTAGGCTATAAGGAGAGCCTGTGTGCAGTCATGAACATATGTTTACACTAGTGTGCAAAGGCAAGCATGTTACTAGGTTGATTTGCTGTGCTAGATATTATGTATAATGTAGTAGAAGTCAGAAGACCTATATGCCATTCTTTCTCTTTACCTTTTTGTGTGATGTGGGGCTTAACACCAAATATCTCTGGGTCCAGATACCTCTCCTGGGTAAAGACCTGTTCTTTAGTTCATGTGAGTGATCAGGAAAAGTATTTTGGAAATGATAAAGCCACACATGGTAACTCTAAGAAATCGTTTTCTTTTGATTTAAGGTATTCTCTCTAATTCTTATGTGAGCATTTGAATATTATGAAGACTAGTTGCTTTATGATGATAAAATGTTATAGTTTGCTTTGTACATATTAAGAAGCCATAAGTGTTTTTAATTGCCCTTAATTCTCCATGGCATGTTCATTTTCATTCTTAATGGCTCCACATGGCTTAAAATTAATTTGCATCCTTACCCAATGTCATATTATGGCTCTTTGATTACTTGCGGAAGTTCTTTGACAAAGCTAAGATGCACAAAGATTTTCTTTATGTGCCTATTAGTAACTAATTACAAGTATGACCTAAATTTTACAATCTGTATATCCTATCTCATTCCCAAAGGATAATCATATATAGCTTTCACATAATGACTGAAATACTAGATTCAGTTGAAATAAAATTCATTTTTATAAATGGAAAAGATTTACCAATTCTAGGTCAAGGACGACTACTCCTTAGTAACCCCTCATTTAATGTCTGGATTTGACTTAATGCAACGTTCTGTGAAATGAAGATACATTACCTTATACTGCTTCCCTTTGTGCTGCAATCTGACATTCCTGGCTTGCTGGAAGGAAGCAGATGGATCTGGGTTTCTGTAGACTGCTTTGTGCAGCTTTATTTAAAAATTGTTACATATGTATTACGACTTTAGACTCGGAGGAGCCCCAGAGACTTCATGGAAGGTTGGATTATAATATGGCGAAGTCACATGCAAATGGAAGAGGTAGTGCGCAGGTGACTTTGGAGCTGGCTGGGAGAGGAAGCTTCTTCTGGGATTTGGTCTTGAGGGAAGAGACAGAATGCAGAGGGCCTGTCAAACTCTGGGATAAATTAAAAACATCTTTTCTTCACAGGAGGCGTCAATTTAGGAAAGGATCCATTAGATGGTACCAGTAGAATATTTAAAAAAAAACAATTCCTGCCCTTCATCTGAGAGTCAAACTAGAATAGGAGAAAAATTAGAATTGTTCAGGAGCGACTCTGCAGGGTAAACAAAACAAAACTAAACAACAAAACAAAACACCTTGGGGCGCCTGGGTGGCTCAGTGGGTTGAAGCCTCTGCCTTCGCCTTGGGGCATGATCCTGGGGTCCTGGGATCGAGCCCCACGTTGGGCTCTCTGCTCAGCAGGGAGCCTGCTTCCTCCTCTCTCTCTGCCTGCCTCTCTGCTTACTTGTGATCTCTGTCTGTCAAATAAATAAATAAAATCTTAAAAAAAATTTTAAAAACAAAACACCTCGCCTGCTTTTGAGGAAGAGGTTTTCAAGCTTTTTCAGCACCAAACTCCTTATTTCCAAGAGAAATCTTACATAGCTTCCTACATTTCCTCTGAATCCCCTTCGTTTATGAAATGGATGAAAGTAGGGCAGTTGCACTTTGAAGCAGGGGTGGGAGCCCAGCCTCAGCTGGTTATCAGACCTACTGTAGCACCCCAGGTAACTCCTGGAGCTCCAAGTTTCCACAGACCACAGTTTGAGAACCACTACTTCAAGTTATAAAGGAAAAGAAATGTTTAGACATGTAGAATTGTTAACTATATAGCTTTGGTCAATTTACTTAGCCTCCCTGAACCTCAGTTTTTTGTAATAATATGTAAACTGGGAATAATAATATCTACTTCAAATGGTCATTGTGAGGATTAACTTAAAGGAGCTAATGGATTTAAAGTGCTTAAGGGCATGCTTGACACATTGTGATATTAAATAAATGCGTCCATGATGCAATTCAATTTCCTCTCTCAAGACGTTCTTGAATCTCTTCCTTCCAATGGCAATAAACCATTATGTGTCAGTTTTTAAGCTCTTGTCTCTCTCAGCTCCAAATCTCTCATCCTTCTGTACCCTGTTCTGTCGTGCTGAGGCTCAGAGTCTAAAAACCACATTTCTGTTTGGTCTGCAGTCTGCATGCCAGGCTCTGCCAACAGGGGACTTGTCATCCCACAGGATGCGTGAGCACTTTTGAATTTTATCGGGGTCACCCTTGCCTTGTTCTATCCTGGCAGGGGCAGTTGAAGGCAGTCTGCAGTTTCTCTAACGCTGGCAGGATTAATCTTGTCCTCCCTCTTCAGAGACGCAAGCACCTGGCAAACAACAGCCCTCTTCAGGGATCTTGTGTCCCAGGCACAGTCAGGCTCCACAGAGCTTCTAAACTGTAGTAATCCCACTCCCTTCCCTCTAGGGGTTAGTGGCTTCGTGCCCTTGTTACCTCTGTCATATCTTAGAGTTCTCTCTTTGCCTTTTTAGTTATTCAGTATGTAGCTAATGATTATCTATATTGAGCTCTCTCTATTAAAAATAACTAGTATGGTTTTTGTGCCCTAACTGGAGCCTGACAGATACTGCTATCTACTCCTCTCTTTGTTCCCTACTGGGATTCGCTTTTGTGTCCCAGGTGCCTTCATGATTAACTGGTGTCTAGGAGTCCATATATAGGGTAACTCACCTGAATATCTCTCTACTGGTCCCACACTCAATATTTCCCAATCTGGACTCATCATCTTAACTTGTTGCAACAGCTGCATTTTCTCCTTTCACTCTATTGGTCAGCAGCATCAATATGTGTTTTTGAATGAATTGAAGGCACAGTGCTCTAAACTTGATCTCTACCTTAATTGAAAATGTTAATGATTTGGAACTTCAGGTTACTGTAATAGCTGAAACTAATTTTGGTGTAAGATATTTCACACTAATTTTTACAAATCATTAGTCTTTTACTTTCTCCCTTAATAAAATACAATGATAAGAATTATTCTTATATATGTCAAAGAGATATCTAATAGCAATGCCTAGGTGGCTCGGCTGGTTAAAGGTCTGCCATCCTGCTTAGGTCATGATCACAGAGTCCTGGGATCAGAGTCCCAAACTGGGCTCCTTGCTCAGTGGAGAGCCTGCTTCTGCCTCTGCGTACCACTCTACCTGCTTGTGCTGTCTCTCTGTCCCCTACTTGTGCTATCTCTGACCAATAAATAAATAAAATCTTTAAAAAAACCCAAAGAGATACCTAATATATACATTAGATAATATATCTGTAAGTTATTAGAATTAAGAGAAATTTAGAACCAAACATTATGCTAAATTTAACATATTTTAGAGCCCTCCAATCTAATTATAACAGGTGGGCTCAAGACTAACTATAAAAAAAGCTTAAGCTATGCTGAAAAGTTTAGACTGCTCCACTTAACATAAAAAAATCCATTGTGGTTTCACCAAATCAATAATATTGACCAAAAGTTGAGAGAGTTTGAATTACAGTTATTAAATAATTATTTAACATAATTGTGTTTTTTGAAAAGCCATTACTGTCGTGCATATAACTATATGCAACTTGAAAAAAGGAGTCTTCGGTGTAAAAAGAACGATGAAACCACTCAGTCTCACTGACATAGAATTTCGGAGGGCATAAAGAGTTATTTTATTCCTAATATTGAATGAGTGAAGGAACAGATCAGGTAATGAATTTTAAATTATTTCAGTTTTCATGCTGGATCAATGTATTCTACCACTGAAATTTTTCTTGAGTAATTTTGGTTTTGAGAAAATTAGAATTGATTTACTTGTAATGTAGAATTCAGAATGGAAACAACTAGAAGCCATGCTGAATAATAAACTAAAATATAGATTTCTTGTTCCAATGTTTTAAGGACTTCACTTTTGAAGAAAAAAAAATGAACTGTGGTTAACCCAATTTCTCATCTGTGTGGATATGAATTATATGTATAGTGTGGCAACAAGAACTTGATAACCATAATGTGCCCAGACAGAATAAAAATATTCAATAAAATTCCAATGAAGTGCCAGATACTTTTACCTTTTAGATATACATAGGAATTGAAATACCATCAAAAGAACTACATTCTGCATACTGTGAACTGGTTATTCCTATCGGAGAAACAAATAAACAACTACATAAATATCTTCTTTGAGCAAATGGACAGTTGAATTTTGATGATTTAAGTAGCTTTTTTCTCAATTAAAAATGTTATAGGGTAAAGTTTTGAAGAAACCCTATAGATATAATAAAAATACATTTGTAGCAGACTTCAACAGTTACTTTCAGATAATGAGATATTTGGTTTTCTTTACTCAATTCTTTTTTTTTTTTTTTTAAAGATTTTATTTATTTATTTGACAGAGATCACAAGTAGGCAGAGAGGCAGGCAGAGAGAGGAGGAAGCAGGCTCCCTGCTGAGCAGAGAGCCGGATGTGGGGCTCGATCCCAGGACCTTGGGATCATGACCTGAGCCGAAAGCAGAGGCTTTAACCCACTGAGCCACCCAGGCGCCCCTCTTTACTCAATTCTTTAGTGTAAACTCCATCTGAATTGTCATACTATGGCCTCTTAATTTTTCCAAAGTGTAAGGATTTCTAATAATATGTATTCATCCCCCCCCATAACATATTTAGTTACTAAGAAATGCCAGTCATCTGATAAACATTAATGAGATTTACTGTGTTCTGGAAACTTTTTAGGTCCTGGGATGGGGTTGGGCTAGAAGATGGGGGCTAGAAACAAGATGGTAGAGGCACCCTGATCAGATTACGTTAGCAGTGGAGTGTGAGAACGCTAGAATTTCATAGCTCACCATGGTTCTTAAGGGAAAAGTAAAAAAAAAAAATGGAGATAATTAGAGTAGGAGTTTAAGTATCCATGTTGGTCACATTCTGACTATAGTCCATCCGAATATGTCCAGAAGCCATAACAGTGTGTATGAAATTATCCATATGTTATATTAGTAGCAAAGAGAAGATTATCAAATCATCTTCCTTTTTGAATAAACCTTAATGGATACGGTTGAGACCATTCATAAGAATTGCATCCTGGTAGATGGTGGTGGGTCACACCATAGAGCAACCCTAAGGTCACTCCCTTATAGCATGGCTAGTTGGGTTAGAAGTAGTCCTGTCCTTACAGAAATAATAAACCAAAGGGATACATTCACCTCGATGTTTTTAGCAGCATTGTCTACAATAACCAAACTATGGAAGTGGCCCAAGGGTCCATTGACTGATGAATGGATAAGAAGAGTTGGTATATATATATATTATTCAGTCATAAAAAGAATGAAATCTTGCTATTTGCAATAACATTAATGGAGCTAGAGAGAATTATGCTGAGCAAAATACATCAGTCAGAGAAAGACAAATACCATATAATTTCACTCATATGTGGAATTTAAGAAACAAAATGAATGAGCAAAGGGAAAAAATGAGAGAGAAACAGACAAAACAAGAAACTAACTCCTAATTACAAGGAACAATCTGATCATTATCAGAGGGGAGGTTGGTGAAGGGATGCATTAAATAGGTGATGGGGATTATGGAGGGCACTTGTTGGGATAAACACTGGGTGTTGTATGGAAGTGTTGCATCACTATATTGTACACCTGCAAGTAATATAACACTGTATGTTAACTAACTGGAATTTAAGTAGAAACTAAAAAAAAGAGTGGGGTTGCTCTTTACTTTTTTCATTTTCTATATTTAACAGTCAAAAATAAAATAAGGAAACCAGAAGCCAGTATTTGACTTTAATATGACTCTCTTAGGGAAACTCACTATTCAGACACTCAACACCAGTCAAGTAGTGAAGGGGAAGGCTAGCTGGTACCAAATGCTGAGGACATAATGATGAAAGGCTTAGTTCTTACCCTCTGTGAAATGGATTCTGGTGAGAGGAATACATTTGCAATGTGTTAAGTGCTTATTGCAGAATAGCTTCTGGCTAAGTTTTTCTAAGTTTAATTCATTTATGTGTTTTGAACAATCTGAGCACTCTTTCCACCAGTTGTTTGACAAAGTTGCGAAACAACTAATTGAGCTGGTGGTATGGAGAGATCCACCCCCTGTTTGCCCCTCCTGAACAGGACCATAAACTTTAAGGGTGAGCCAGTGCACCCTTTCCCCCCAAGATTGAAGTATCTGACAGGAGGCAAACTCTGATGTGTAATCTCTGTCTCCCCATCCCCAAACTCCAAATTAGGGGATGTTAGAGAACCAAGGATTAGAAATAATCGGAATGGGAGAGGTTTAGGTGATCAGGACTCAGACTTCGTAATGCTCCCCATCTCTTTCCTCCATGCACACACTCATGTTAACTCCTGACTGGTCCCTCTGAACTCAAGTCCATCATACCTATGCTGTGGGGTAGAATAGGGTGGGCTTGTCTCCTATCTATTAATTTCTCTTTAAGACACAAAAGAAGGAGGCGATTGCTCAAGGAGATAGAGTTAGGTTAACAAAACCATCCTAATTTATATTTTGTCAGGTCTTGTTCATCAAGTCAGTGTTTTCTCATGAGGTTTATATAATGTCAATGTCTTTTATTTCTCTTTCAAAACAAGTGATGTCAATCGTATATGGCAGAAAAATGTTCAAAACAAGCTGAGACCTGTTTTCCTTTCCTCATCTCCAAGAGGAGATTATTATCCAATAGAGCTTTTAAGAAACACCTATTCTTTTAAAAAAGCGACTGCAACACGCTTGCTATGGTCTGAATGTTTGTCCCCTCCACCCAATTCATATGCTGAAATCCTAACTCCCCAGGGCCCCAGTAAGTGGTGCCCTTAGGAAGTGATTTGGTTATGATGGTGAAGACCTCATGAATGGGATTAGTATTCATATAAAAGAGACTCAGAGAACTCCCTTGACCCTTCTACCATGTGAGGATACAATTAGAAGTCTGTAACTTAGAAGAGGGCACTTACCCAACTATGCTGGCTCCCGGATCTGACTTCCAGCCTCTGGAAGAGAAATAAATTTCTGTTGTTTATAAGCTACCCAGTTTGTGGTATTTTGTTACAGTAGCCCCAACAGATTAAGACAACACCTCTATTATAATAGTAATTAGAAACAGTCTTGGAATGTATACTTTTATTAAAGCCCTTATCTCTCAGTGTGGCAGAATGTGTCTACTTAACTCTTTTGTCTGTAGACTCTATGCATCATGAGGGCAGAGACTGTGTCCTATTTTTCTACATAATTCCAGTGCTTGGCACACTGTCTAGCACAGGGCATGTTTCAGTAAGTATCTACTGAGCCAATATTTGTAGAATGAAGAAGTGGATATTAAAAAATTTTCTTCTAGTTATAATGGAATTCCATTGTATGATTTTTGTTTGATGTCCAATTTTAAACAAGTTGTTTTTCTTGTCTGTAAGACCTGATAATGTCATTTTTATAATCTTTTGATTAAATCAAGTGTACAGCATTTCCTTTCAAATATGTCAGCTTATTATTCTGTAGTTCAGTCATCTCTCTCTGGGTAATGAGGAGCTCTGAACTGTAAGGGACAAGAGCTCTACATAATTCAAATGTATTATACTTGAAGCAAAGTTTCTTTTCAGGTTAAAAATTATATTGGATTTCTTTTTAATCAAGGGAAAGTTAACACTGACATTCACAGGAGAGTTTTTGTTCCCATTACAAGTCTTTGACTTTCATTTATTTGTGACCTATTTTTTTTTCATAACATTAAGTAGATGATGCCCCCTTTCAATGAGTAACTGGGGAAAAAGAAGTAATGAGGCATACATGAAATGAGTTAATACAGATGGAAGAAGTGATGTACTTAGGACATTGATATTATTACCACGATCCCTCTAAACATAATGATTTATTAGTATTGATGGCATTTACTCACCGACAGCCCACTAATAAACATAAAGTAGTGAGGCATCCCTGCCAGGGAAGGAGCTTCCTCAGGGAATTTTATTTAAATGGCCATTTACATTTACTGCATGCATTACTCCTAAGATTTGGAAGAATTTTTTCACTGTAAAATGAAAAAGAATAAACTTTTTCAGATGATTGCAGTGGACAAGTCAAGTTATTGGAGTTATGTACTTGGTATTTAATGTGATAAATTAATTTTAATGTAAGCAATTATTAGATTTAAAAGTTACTCCCCAAGTTATAAAATGATACCCATTTGGGAAATTTTCCTTGATTTACAAGTAGTAAACAAGTAGTCAAAGAGTGTATTTCATAAACACTAATATTTTCCCAAAGTGATTGGTCATTTTTTTCCCCTCAAGCTTCAGTAGAAAAGTAGGAAATTCATTAACTCATCCAATGACTGAGGATGAAAACTGCCATCCATTTAAGATTTAGCCTTTTGCTATTATGTCTGTATATCTAGTCGAATACTAGACATTCCAGAAATGAGTTGTCTCTACTCTAGCTTGGCGAATTATTTTTGGGTGGAGGAGAGAAGGGAGGGAATCCTGGGGTCTGTAAGTATTGAGCCAACAGGTAGAGTCTTGCTGCTTCCTATTTCTTTTTCAGAGCATGAGAGATACTACTGGGATAAAAATAATTCCCTTGGAAAGTAAGCATTTTAATAAAAATGTAAATTATTTTAGCGTTAGTACTAAACTTCAGATTAGTAAGTATGGCAGTGATTGATGAAAATGTCGAGTACTGGCAAAAGTGTTAGTAAAGGAGAAAATTTTTTTCAACCTGTCTGCGAGACAGCAATGCATTATTACCTAAAATCATTTCATTAAAAGTAAACATTTATCTTACTCTCAAGATTCATACTTCTTGTAAAGTCAAAGTTGAAAATACAGTAATTAGTCTCAGTGGAATTTGTGCCTCTGCTCTCATAAAGGTCGTCTGAATTTTCCCAGATGTTATGATTAGTTTCCATTATTGTTTTTAGCTTATCTTTCTTTCTGGTTCCTCATTTTCTTTTTTTCTTATCTTTCCCTGTTTTATCAGAACAAATTCCATTTTTCATGTAAGGACCAAGGAAAGCTTAGAATTACTTATAATTGAAAAGTTTGATTTGAACCGATTTTTCTTTCTCATCTTGGCTGTGTACCTCCATTTTCTTACTTGTTCAAAGCTGTGCTTGGGTTACTTTTACTGTTTTCTTTCACACTGAGCTGTTTGGAAAAATGAAATCTCAGCCCCAAGTCTTTCAAATATTATTCTTGTGGCCCTCAAACTTTCTGAACATTAGTCTTTGATTCCCTCATTTCCAAGCTTAATTTGTAGCTGGTTTCCTTTTGTACTTTATTATGGACATTAACGGCATTTTTGAAGTTGATTTCACGTGAAATTAGGATTATGAATAGAATATTATGTTGTAAGTTTAGAGTACCCTGTACTTCCTGACTTATAAGACTATTTAAAGTGATTTTTGTAAAGCACACGCTTCACAAAACTGGTTTATTACAAGACGAAGGAACTACAGAGCATATTAAGAAGCAAACCACTAGTCTCCCATATAGTTAATCCTGTTTTCTAATAGTGAAGCAAAGGAACTTATATAGGAGGGCAAATTAATGCCATTTCAAAAGATTAGAAAATATATCCAAAATGTTGGGAGATTTCAGAAATGAAAACAGATTAAACATAATGATTTATCCAAACCCTTCTTGAAGTAATTTATATTTTTAGGCAATGCCATTCTTGGACTATGATAGTCAAGAAGGCTACTTCATGTTATTCATTAGTTTTTCCTTTTATATATCTCCAAATCCATTATTGTGATTATTAAATAAGGTTTTGTAGAAAAGTTTTGTTAAACAAGTACATGTTTATTTTAGTCACATCTTATGATCAAGATGCTTTTATATTTATAATATATTTAAAACTATTTTCAGCAAGAAATACTTCCAACTTACAAAACAATTTTAAGTACAAGTCAGGGCCCTATAAAAAATGAGAAAAATCTGAGGAGAGTTTAATGAGGGACTGTTTACCAGAGTTTAAGGAAACCTGGATGACTGTTTCAATAACCCATGACTAGTAACAGCTGGTTACTTCCTTAGGCTTGCAGGAGTATGGTATGGAGTCTCTAGGTTTCCCTCACTGACACGGCCCTCCCATTAAATGTGATGTTGATGCCTTTGTGATTCCCTTCCTTTTTGGTGTGGGCTAACCTAGTCACCTGCTTTTGTATGTTCTATTCAAGAACATACTGAAAGTAATGAAATGTCACTTCTGAGATTAAGTTATGAAAAGACTGAATTCTGCCTTGCTTGATGTCTCACTCACTTGCTCTGAGGGAAGCCAGCTGCCATGGTTTGAACTTTCTGTGGACAGATCCTCATGATGAGAAACTCAGAGATGCCTCAGTCCAACTGTGACACCATACGAGTGAGGGGGAAGTGGGTTTTGCCTACTTGAGCCTCCAGGTGAAACCACAGCTTCACATGGCACATTGATGACAGTCCTGTGAGAGAAACCTTGAGGCAGAAGCTCTCAGAATCTCTGAGATAATAAATGTTTGCTCCTTTAAGCTGCTGAGTTTTGGGGCCACGTGTTATGCAGCAATAGATAGCTAACTCAAGGGGTTAGGGACAGAGCAGTTACTCAAAACGGAGAGGGTTGTGTGGCGATCTTCTGTTGGGAGCTGTGGCTTTCAGGCAAGGGTTGTATTCAGTTTTCAGGAAGTTGGGAGAATAAATACCCTGATTTCACTTGTCTCTGGAGCTCCTTATCTGTCAGTCCCAGTCAGAAGGTGGGAGGTAAAGGGGCCCTTTAACGCAGTCCACATAGGTTAGCCTCTCATGGCGTGGAGAATTGGGGAGGAAGGGAAGGGAGGATCTGGAAGATACGTAGCACATTTAAAGAAACGAACCCCTTTGTACTCACCATTCTATCGAAGAAACCATTATTCTAAATGCAGTTGAAATCCTCTCTACCCCTCCCTGAGCACATTCTTTTCCCTTCACCCAGAGACAGTCATAATCCTAATTTTGGGGCTTTTCATTCCCATGCAAGTTTTCATGATGTCTGTTAGTCTAGGTTTCATGATCACAGGGTCCCAGGCATCTGTTACAATAGTATTTTATCCTTTGATTCTTATACGGTGGTTGCTGATCTGTGTGCACAAAGGGGGTCCTTCTCAAACTATGCTGGCTCAGCTGAAGAAGAGCACTGGTCTGTTTTTTCTTCCATGGTGGCAGTCAACAAACGTTTACTGTAAAGGTCCAAAAGATAAATATTTTAGTTTATGCGGACTATAAGCTTTCTGTATTAAACTATTCAGTTCTGGCATTGTAGTGAAAAACAACTATAGACAATATGTTTTTATTTTAATTTTTAAAAAAATTTAAAAAGATTTTATTTATTTATTTGACAGAAAGAGAGGCAGCGAGAGAGGAAACACAAGCAGGGGAGTGGGATTGAGAGAAGAAGACTCCCCGCCAATCAGGGAGCCCAATGCAGGGCTTGATCCCAGGACCCTGGGATCATGACCTGAGCTAAAGGCAGATACTTTTTTTTTTTTTTTTTTTTATTTTAAATTTTTTTTTTTTAAAAGATTTTATTTATTTATTTGAGAGAGACAGTGAGAGAGAGCATGAGCGAGGAGAAGGTCAGAGAGCGAAGCAGACTCCCCATGGAGCTGGGAGCCCGATGTGGGACTCGATCCCGGGACTCCAGGATCACGCCCTGAGCCGAAGGCAGTCGTCCAACCAACTGCGCCACCCAGGCGTCCCTAAAGGCAGATACTTAATGACTGAGCCACCCAGGCGCCCCAGCTATGTACAATATGAAAGTGAACTGGTGTGACCGTATTTCAATAAAACTTTATGCACAATATTATGCAGCAGGCTGGGTTTGGCCCATGGGAAGTATCTTTGGTCTACAACATCCCTGAGAAAGTGACATTGGGATTAGTCATCACAGTGGCACATGTGCACTCCAGAGGGGAAAGGTTTGAGCATGAAATCATAAAAGGGTCCTAGTTGCACAAGGAAAGCAGGTCTGCTTAGAAACTCCTCTAAAAGGGGGCCCAAGCCTTTAAGGAGAAGTTGAGCACTGGGAAGGAGCAGGGAATGCATGAAACAGATGTCATGCTGGCTCACGTTGAGTCAGTCAGAGTGGATAGTCTGAGTGTCATAGCACAGTCAATGCCACCCCACTGGGCTGGAGAGGGATGATTTTGTGGGTCACGGTTTGCATGGGACATCAGCACCCTGTTCTAGAGCGCAGTGACATTGAACGTGGTGCACTGTGGGCAGCAGGGAATTCAGTGATTCTGTGACCACAGGCAACAACCTGCTCTACCAAAGCTGTTGAAGGCACCTCTGAGCAGACTCCTTGAAATTCCTGATGTGGAACCAACCTGGGGAGGTATGTTCGTGTGGTGGGAGACGTGAAGGAGATGAAATTCTGCAGAGAATTTTGAGCTATCAAACTGCAGATCTAATCATGGGTGGGATACCTCCTGTACCCACAGGTAAGGGGTGAGGGAACTGTATGAAGTCCTGGGTCATATGAAGGTTACACAAGCGACTAATTTATTTTTCCTGATGTGTACTTCCTAACATTTACCTACGATGAAATGCCAGTTTGCGTCTGTCTTTTTTTTTTTAAAATTCACGATCCAGGGCACCTGAGTGGCTCAGTCACTTAAGCATCTGACTGTGGATTTTGGGACTCTTGATTTCTGCTCAGGTCATGATCTCAGGGTGGTGAGATTGAGCCCTGCGTGGGGCTCCATGGTCCGAGCACAGTTTGCTTGAAATTCTCTCTCCCTTGGCCCTGCCCCCCAACATGCGTGCTCTCTCTCTCTCTTTCTAAATAAAATCTTTTAAAAAATAAAATTCATAATTCAAAAAGTTCTATGGAACACAAATCACAATATGTTCTGAAATAAAACAAAGGCAATCCATAATCAAAGTTTTCTAAACAAAGACATTTCCTTCCAAAAGAAGAACTCAATTCCAGGCTATAAAGTACTGAATTATTTTAGTGCTGCCACTAATAAGCCAAATCTTGAGTTCTTCTGTTGAAGAAAAGTGTGTTGTTTAGAAAAATAGTTTGGCAAGCAGTTGGGAGTAGACTCTCATGGGTTGGAGGGGAAAAGGAAATAAAGAAATAGTTAATCTGATATGCTTATAAAGACTGTGTAGTTTAAGATGGAGTAAAGCCAAGAAGAATAGAGAAGAAAAGTAAAGTGGGGGACAAGGAGGAGGAGAGATTCGGCCATGTGTCAGGACTCTGGAAAATATGGACAGTGTAGCCAGTGAGAAATTCCTGGTGGCAGGGTGATTGGAGGACTTTTGCTAATGTCTAATCTTTGACACTAAGTTGTTTGCATTGTTGTCATGTAATGTTCCTTGCCTTTGAAAGCCCCCAGGAAAGTGTGATATTTCTTTCCTTCTTTTTTAAAAAAAGATTTTATTTATTTATTTGACAGACAGAGATCACAAGTAGGCAGAGAGGCAGGCAGAGAGAGGCGGGGGGTGGGAAGCAGGTTTCCTGCTGAGCAGAGAGCCCGATGCAGGACTCCGTCCCAGGACCCTGACATCATGACCTGAGCCGAAGGCAGAGGTCTAACCCACTGAGCCACCCAGGCGCCCCATGAAAAGTGGGATATTTCTTATTTATTTCTTGATACACTTATATGTTATGAAATGATTACCATAATTGGGTTAGTAAACATCTCCATTACCTCACATGGTTACTATTTCTTTTTCATGGTAAAAGCATTTAAGATCTACTTTGTTAGCGCTTTTAAATTTAAATTTTAATTTATTTTAAAATTAAAAATAATTGTATAGATTATTAATTTCAGAGGTGGAGTTTAGTGATTCATCAGTGCTCATTACATCAGGTGCCCTCCTTGAGGTCCATCACCCATCTCCTCACCGACTGCCTCCAGCAACCCTGTTTGTTTCCTATAGTTGAGTCTCTTATTGTTTGTCTCCTTCTTTGATTTTGTCTTCATTGTCCCCCCATTTTACTGTGACATAATTGACATACAATATTGTATACGTTTAAGGTGTACAACATGATGATTGGACACACAGATACAGTGTGAAGTTACCACAATAAGTTTAGGTAACATCTATCACTGCAGGTAGTTACAATTATTTTCTTTTTCTTTTCTTTTTTTTTTTAAAAAGACTTCATTTATTTATTTATTTGACAGAGAGAGAGATAGAGGTAGGCAGAGAGGCAGGCAGAGAGAGAGGGGGAAGCAGGTTCCCTGCCGTGCAGAGAGCCCGATGCTGGACTCGATCCCAGGACTCTGGGATCATGACCTGGGCCGAAGGCAGATGCCCAATGACTGAGCCACCCAGGCATCCCATTACAATTATTTTCTTATAAGAACTTCTAAGATCTACTCTCTTAGCAGCTTTCAGATACATTGTACGGTAATCTTAGCAATAGTCACCTTGCTGTGCATTAGCTCTCTAGAACTTACTCATCTTCTAATTGCAAGTTTGTATCCTTTGACCAACATCTTCCCATTTCCCCCAACCCCCAACTCTCGACCGCTACCATTCTTTTAAAAAAATTTTATTTTATTTTAATTTATTTTTTAATAAACATATAATGTATTTTTATCCCCAGGGGTACAGGTCTGTGAATCGCCAGGTTTACACACTTCACAGCACTCACCATAGCACACACCCTCCCCAATGTCCATAACCCCACCCCCCTCTCCAGACCTCCCTCCCCCCAGCAACCCTCAGTTTGTTTTGTGAGATTAAGAGTCACTTATGGTCTACCTTCCGATCCCATCTTGTTTCATTTATTCTTTTCCTACCCCCCAAACCCCTCATGTTGCCTCTCCACTTCCTCATATCAGGGAGATCATATGATAGTTTGGTAGCTACCATTCTACTCCGTCTATGAGTTCAGCTTTTTTAGATTCTGCATATAAGCGAGAACGTACAATATTTGTCTTTCTCTGTCTGACTTATTTCACTTAATAACACCATACCCTCAAGATCCATCTGTGTTATAAAAGGCAGAATTTCCTTCTTTCTCATGGCTTAGTAATAATATTCCACTTTATCCATTCATCTGTTGACAGACACTTAGGTTGTTTCCACCTAAGTCTTGGCTATAATAAATAATGCTATAATAGACATGGGAGTACAGATATGTTTTTGGAATAGTAATTTTGTTTTACCTGTGAATACATATCCAGACGTAGGATTACTGGATCATATAGCAATTTAATTTTCAATTTTTTGAGGACCTCCCTTTTTTCCATAATCATACCAATTCACATTTCTACCAACAGTGCCCAAGGGCTGCTTTTTCTCAAGAGTCTCGCAACCATGTGTTGTTTCTTGTCTTTTTGATAATAACCAGTTTAGCAGGTGTGATGTGACATCTCATTGTAATTTTGATTTGCATTTCCCTGATTAGTGATGTCAAGCATCTTTCGAGGTACCTGTTGGTCATTCGTATGGCTTCTTTGAAAAAAGTGTTCATTTAGATACTCAGCCCACTTTTAAAATGGATTTTTTTTTTTTTGCTATTGAGTTTTTTATATATTTTGGATATTAATCCCTTTTCAGATAGATGGTTTGTAAATATTTTCTTCCATTCCCATAGAATATTTTCTTCCATACCCTTTTTATTTTGTTGATGCAAAAGTTTTTTAGTTTGATGTAATTCTACTTAGTTTTGCTTTCTTTGCTTCTGCTTTTGTTATCAGATCCTCTGCACTGCATCCAAAGTCATATTTTTTGTGTGTTCTATTGATGTTCTAGAACTTCTGTAGTGGACACCAGACTTCCTCAAAGGCTGTCTTGTCCGTGGATAATTATCTACAACAGTGTTTACCAGGGGTTCCTGATGGTAGGGGAAAGGAGCTGAAGCTGGTTCATGGGCCCCTGTGGGATCCACAGCTGGGACCAAGGTCTGTATGGCTTCTCAATTCACAGGTAGGTGAGTCTCCTGGCATATGGTGCTGGATCCCACAACCGCTGCAAAGGTGGGTCTGTTCAAGGATTGATGCTCAAATTGCTCTTGTTGAGGAATGCCTTATGTTGCTATTGCTGATGTCATTCTAGGAAATTTGATATCTCTATGGAGACAGGTCTGGGGCTCTTGTTTGAAGTAAAGGGCACTTAAGGATGTGTGGCGAACTTCACATTCACTCCTCAGCTGATGCCATGAAGAAGAGGAATGTTATATGAAGAGGGACAGGAGTCTGGGAGGTCCAGTGACAGTGAGATGTGAAGCAAATAAAACTCCTTGTGGAAACTGATGGCGACCCAGATAAGCAGTGAAGTATGGCATAGAGCCCGTTTTAATCAAATAAGCCAGAGGGAGGTGAATCTATGACACCTAGTTCCTGATCCTTTTATGCATTCACACTGTCTCTTTAATTCTGAGAAGTCCTACAGTAAAAACAACAGCAAAAAATAACAATAGTGAAACCTGCTTAATTGTGTTTAATCTAGAATTTTCCAGATTTATTTGGCTCTGTGTCCTGTTTCTAATACCCACCAACATCCTATAGGAGTAATTTTCTAAGGAATAGTCTTTGCCTTTAAACCATTTCTCTAGTATCAAACCCTTTCTTTAAAAATAATCTTGGGGCTCCTGGGCAGCTCAGTCAGTTGGGCATCCAACTCTTGATTTTGACTAGGGTCATGATCTTGGGGTTGTAGGATCAAGCCTGGCATTGGACTTCTCTCTCTCTCTCTCTCTCTCTCTCTCTCTCTCACACACACACACACACACACACACACACACACACAAATAAATAAATAAATCTTTAAAAAAATCTTTAAAATACACTTTATTAGTTTTTTTTTTTTAAGCTACTGATTTCTTTGGACATCACGTCTAAGAAGTCCAGACTTTGAATTAAAAGGGAACATGTGCATCATCTCACTAGAGGATTGACAGGACTCAATAATGGACTAGGAATGGAGAGTGGAAAATAACAGAATCATCTAATGCTCATGCTTCTAGAAACTACTGGGAGACAGCAGAGCATTTCCTGGGATGAGGAAGCTTGGAGAATGTGCAGGACAGGGGACAGGAAGTTAGAGTCAAGCTAAAAATCCAGCTTTGAACATGTTGATTTGGGTTATCTGTGAACCTCAATATTGAGATATCAAATAGATAATACGATACGAAACCTGAAATCAGGAGAGCATTGGGCTGTAAGTTGGCAGGTGGATATTCAGAGGCCTGGAAGAGGATGAGCTTGCATAATAAGAGAGTCTAGAGATAAACAACAGAAGAAGGCTGAGTATTGAGCCCAGTAGGTATCTGACATTTAAGGATTTGGGGCAGGAGGAACAGCCATCAAAGAGGGTTTTTAACATATCAGAAGACAGTAAAAATGAGAGCACCCAAGAGAAGAAGGAGGAAGAAGCCAGTTGGAATCAAGAGCTGCTGAGAAGTCAAATGAAAAGGAGGGAAAGAAAAATATCATTTAGCTTTGTTCTAAATGAGGCACTATGCTAAATGCTTTAATATATGTAATTCTTACAAAAATCATGGGAAGAAATTATTATTTTATAGATGAGGAAATAGAAATTATGTACTGTACCCAAGGACAAATGCCCAGTTAGTGGTAGCAGGAGCTCAAACCAATGTCTCTACTCCCTAGGCTACTGTTTCTTCAAAGATCTCCACTACGATACCAGTGTTTGCATTTTCCTGTGGTTGATCAGCAAGTCTTGATAATTCACATTGTAGAGGATTGTAATTCTTAACTCTAATTTCTTAGCCTACTGCCGCTACATTTTGACTTCCATTATTCTTTGATGGAGGGTCGGAAGCGACAAGATATTTCCCATAAATGTTTTTGGGGGAAGATTGATAAAATTGTAACTTGTTAAAAGGAGGCTATAAAATTTAAATGTAGGTGACTCGATCCTCTATTAACACAGAAAAATTATGGTAAGTCATAGTTCATTCTGAAGTTTATTGCCACAAATATTGAATAACGCATGTTATGACATTATATTGACATCCTACTTCCACTAGTAACTCAGGTACTAGGAAATTTATGCAATGCTGCCAGTCAGGCCACATTACTTTGTATAATTCTCAGTAGATGTTGAAAACTGACTAAAGCAGCATTGTATCATTGGATATTTGAGCAAGGAGGAGCTCTTTCAGATAGCCACGCTATTCAAGAAGATATTTAAAATTTGGTCTAAAAAATGACTCCGGGGTGACTGGGTGGCTCAGTTGGTTGAACCTCAGACTCTGGATTTCGGCTCAGGTCATGATCTCAGGGTCCTGTGTTCCAGCCCCTTGTCAAGCTCTGTGTTCAGTGGGGAGTCTGCTTGAGGATTATCTCCCTCTCCCTCTGCCCTTTCCCCCACTTCTGCTCATGCATTCTCACCCTCTCTCTTTCTCTCTCAAATAAATCTTTAAAAAAATGAGCCTGACATCTTTAAATATTTTTCTTAGGTGGTCTAAGATACCGCAATAGATGTAGTTCTGGGGTGGCCAGATTGATTAGTGTTGGGTACAACTTCTCAGTTTCGTAATAGGAGAGCTGCAAAGACAACTCTTACCAGTAGGTGATACCTATGTGTGCAGCATCATTTGATTTTACTGTAAACTGTTCGATTATTTCTCAGATGGCTATATTTGGCTGCTAAGCTGTGGATTTTTATAGAATCAATTAACTTAAGGTTTTACTACTCAGCAGTCTGAATATCAGTGTATCATTTTAGTTTTTTTTTTTAATAACAAAAACCTTTTGTTTGAATTTCAAGGAAGGAATATGGAGGAAATGAAATTTTGGCTCAACAACTGGTAAGCTAGGATCGATTGTTTTAAAATAGCACAAGCTGGCACATGGTGGGAGCTCAGTAAATGCAGTGATTGATGCCACTGGTATTAGGGAGAACTTTTAGAATTTTAGATACCCATTCATCTTTCACTCTTCCTAAGGAAAATACCTCTTGATTGGAGTCATGTCCTCATGGCTCCCCGATGCAATTCCTCTCATTCTAGGGGAAGTAATGCAGTATAATATCTGCACATTCACTCTGCTTCTGAAACTCACTCTCCTGGTCCTACCTGGGACGTGGTCACCACTAGGGACTGCTCTGTTCTTGGACCACTGTCTTTTGTCCTTTTAGCTGTTTCTAAGTTCCATTATCGGTAGTTCTTGAATTTGTGAAAACTTGCAATTCCTTGACTTTCTTTTGCCTTCTGAGTAACATACCTCTGCTGGATTAATTTTTTTTCATTCCTCCATGTACATCTTGTAAACTTCTCTGGCCAGCACCTTTCATTCTCTTGCTTATCTGCCATGCAATGTCCGATCTTGGATCAATTCAACAGAGAGTGTTCTCTGGTTTTATTCTTGGGCTGCTGAACCTCAATAGAAACCCAGAGCATCATGGCTTGATGACATAAAAAGTAGGGTCACCCGTCTTAAGTAGACCAGAAATGATTTTTCTAGGTTCTTGTGTTCAACTCCCTTTTCTACTCCTGTATCAAGGTATTGCAACTTCTACGACATTCCTACTTTAGACCTGTCCCCTTATCAGAGATAGGAGGAGCTTTTTTTCTTCTTCTGTGATGGATTTTTTAGAACAGTCTTTATCTGCACTCATATTTCTCTTCTCTCCATTCTCTCCGAGCTCAAGATTAGTTCCTCTACTGACATTGCGGATCTCTTCTGCATTTTGAACCTGTTCTTCTCCTCTAATGCTATGTTTAAGTTCATCTTAAAAACAAAACTTCAGGGGCACCTGGGTGGCTCAGTGGGTTAAAGCCTCTGCCTTTGGCTCAGGTCATGATCCCAGGGTTCTGGGATAGAGCCCCGCGTTGGGCTCTCTGCTCAGCAGGGAGTCTGCTTCCCTTCCTCTCTCTCTGCCTGCCTCTCTGCCTACTTGTAATCTCTGTCTGTCAAATAAATAAATACAATCTTTAAAACAAAACGAAACAAAACAAAACTTCAGGACCCTCAGTTCCCCTCTGGCCTTGGGTTCTGTGAAGCATGGCTGGGTTGTCTTCATGTCCCTCCATGAAGACATGCCTTCATATCTTCATGTCCCGTTCACTCCTTAGCCACCTGCAATTTGACTTCTCTCTTATTCTACCATTGATCATTCCCCACTCCCTGCTGAATCCATTGAATTTTTTCTTTTTTAAAAAATATTTATTTATTTTAGAGAGAGAGAGGGAGAGAGCTCACAAGAGTGGGGGGAGGGGCTGAGGGAGAGAGACAGAATCTCAGTCAGACTCCCTGCTGAGCACAGAGCTCAACACAGGGCTCCATCTCACTACCCTGACATCGTTACCTGAGCTGAAACCAAGAGCTGGACAATCAAATGACTGAACCACCCAGGCGCCCTTGAATTTATTCTTTATCTTACTTCTCCTCTTTGCTGCACTGTTAAAGATTTCCTTCTCAAAACCCTTTCTTGTGTGTTTCTCCTCATTTCTGGTTTCTCTTACTTTCTGGCTGCTGATTAAAAAACTCCTCTGTAGACTCGTACTTCTCTCCCTCCCTTTTAAATGATGGTGCTTAAAAGGGGTAGTTCTTCAGTTTCTCTTATGATTCGCAAGCTCTATCTAAATAATATATTCTAGTTTTAAATTCAATCCATACATCAAAGATTCCCAAATTTTATGCCTCTGTTGTTCCATTCTCAAAGTGATCATGTGATTCCCCAGACTACTCAAGCTTATCCTTGGTAATGAATTCAAAGCTCTTTGTGGCCTGACCTCTGCTTGCTTCTCTAGCTGGATCTCTTGACACAATTTTATTCCAGCTACATCTAATTCTCCAAATGCAATGTGCTTTTTCACTGCTTTGAATGTCCTTTTACTCTTGTTCACCTAGGCTTCCCACCTGTCTGATAAGATTTGGCTCAGTTGTCACCTAATTTGTCAAACTCTGACTTCTTCTCTTCTGCTTCTAGATAAATCTTGTAATGTTTCTGTTTTGCAGTATCCTGTTCACATGTCTCTTCTGTGCCCATTCTATTGCATAGTAAGTGTTTACATGTCGGCCTGTTCTAAGAGCGTATGAGCAGCTTGAGGCAAGGATTTAACTTGTGATTATTTTCGGTCTTGTCCATCTGCATAGCCCCAATGCATTGCACAGAGCCAGGCCCAGGGTAAGGAAATAAAGATGTTTATTGGGTGGGCAAATTAGTGATGCCTCCTATCATTCCAAGTATTATCTCCTGCATCTTTTGCTCACCATGGCTCACCACTACCCTTGAATTCTGGCTTTAGTATTTCCAATGAACTGTAGAGGATTTAAGCACAAAGGGTTTTAAACTTATGTGTGTCAAGAAAGTGATTTTGCACATGTTTTGAGATATGTGTATATTTGTGTAATCAGTTGTAAAATGTAAGGCCTGATCCCTGCATCAAGATCTTGAAAGACATCAAAGGACAGATATTGTAGTGAAGGGTAAGTTGCCAGTCTAAAGAGAATTGGACAGCAGGCCTAATAAATTCAGCATATACACCTTTAGCTGTTCTTCTGATTCTAAATGTTCTTCTGATTCTAAATGGTTTCTGTGGGATTGTTTTGGTCTGATGTTGGCACTTTGAGAAACCTGTGCTGTTTTTCTGGGGGTGGGTGGGAGTCAGAGCTTATGCACCCTGCCAACTTAATGAGGGGTCAGGGTGCAGGCGTGGCCTGGCCATGCCCTTAGCAGTAGGGCATTTTATAGTATTTTACACATACTTTATGCCCAAAATGTATGTACTGAGTGAATAAATCAATGAATCAGTGAACATTTTGGTGGCACTTCCTGTAAAGAGCAAGGAGAAAAGTGTGGTGACAGAATATGACCCATGTATCATGAAAATTTAGTCCATGTGTGGTCTTTAGCTCACCTTGATATTGGTGAGGACTCTTCCCCATAACAAGGAGCACTAGAGAGAGCATGACATACTGATGGCCTCTGGGCTTGACTTCTTTAGGGGTACAGGTTTTCTCCTGTGTACTCAGGTACAGGCTCTTAAAGATAATTGACCACGTGTTGTTTTGTCATTTTGTGTTCTACAATCTAGGGATAATTCTGTTCACTTCTCACCTCCTCCTGGCCCATTTCTTTTAGAGGACAGAAATCTCAACTAAATTAAATAGGGTATTATCTCAAAGAAACATCAGATACATTAGGCAAAGCACAAAGGAAAATGTATTCAGCTTCCGAGATCGTTGTCATTAACAATAAAGAAAATAAGCTTTTGAAATAATGCAGTTAGATGCGAGGCTTTATTTTTGTTTAAATAATCCATGGTTTTGTTAGATTTTAAAAAGTAACCTCTACATCAGTATATCAGAAGAACCACGTATTAGATCACTACAAAGTTTTTCCTCCAGAAAAGCTTATAAGATTTATAAAAAAACCAGAAATATTAAGTAATTAAATAAATTCTCGACTATATTAAGTGACAAGCAAATTCACTAATGCAGGCAATTTACATGGAAATCAGAGAAACAGTCAGCCTAACATTGCATTGCACTAGTTTTTTTTTTTAAGACAGAAATGATTAAACATGTAAATTTAAGTTTAAATTATTCATAACTACAGTAGCAGCAGTATTAGCTTCAAGCATTATTAAAACTAAACGTTTTGCTAATTTGATAAACCATATATTAAATTTATGATAAATCTAGATGTTTCCAATTTTAATATGTTTTAGACCCCAAATATTGTCACCTATCAAGTACTGCCACCAAATAGTCTACTGTTACATGGTCTCGAGAGAAGCTTCCTGAATTTTTAATAACAGAATGAGAACTGAAATCTCCCCAGATAAATCTTTCTTTGTGAAGAAATTTTCCAAGAAGGAAATAAGCCCAGAAACAAAATTAATGCTGTCTTGTCCATCATGCTTAATATTTTCATACATCTGGTTTTTGTTTCAAAATTTAGAGCATAGGCTACTTTTGTTCCAATTACCACCCCAAATAGCTTTGGAAAAAACCCCAACTTTCTATAATAATCCCAAATTGGAACTGTAGTGTCTAGCTGATTGCCCTGGTTTTTTGTTTGTTTGTTTTTTTTTTAAAGATTTTATTTATTTATTTGACAGAGAGAAATCACAAGTAGATGGAGAGGCAGGCAGAGAGAGAGAGATGATTGCCCTGGTTTGCACAAGTGGGGTGTATTCACCCATGTTCATAGAGTCAAAACTAATCTCTTATGCATCTAGTTTAGGAAACAAAAGCCTTCATAGTCAATGTTTTTTTTTTTCTTTCCCCTTCTTATTTCAAAAGGCTTATTTATTTGAGAGAGGGAGAGAAAGTGTGTGCATGAGCACATGCTCGCACAAGTGGGGGGAGGTGCTGAAAAAGAGAAACTCTAAGCAGACCCTGAGCTGAGGGAAGAGCTCGACTCCAGGATGGATCTCAAGACCCATGGGATCATGACTTGAGCTGAAATCAAGAGTCTGAGGCTTAATCGACTGAGCTGCCCAGGCTCCCCCACCCAATATATTTTTTCTTTTTTGACATCATCAATGACTTTGTCTTGTGTCTATCATGGATGAAGTCACATGGCAATTCACCTTATTTTCTTTTTCCTTTTTTTTTTAAAATTTTTTTATTTTTTAAATTTTTTTTCCAATTTATTTATTTTCAGAAAAACATTATTCATTATTTTTTCACCACACCCAGTGCTCCATGCAAGCCGTGCCCTCTATAATACCCACCACCTGGTACCCCAACCTCCCACCCCCCCGCCACTTCAAACCCCTCAGATTGTTTTTCAGAGTCCATAGTCTCTCATGGTTCACCCCCCCTTCCAATCTACCCAAATTCACCTTATTTTCTAATCAGCACACCAGAAGATTGGTATTTGGTACCGCTTCATTAGGAGAGCCTAGCACATCCAGAAGATACGAACATTAACTCTTAGCCTTAGGGATGGTACTGTGCACAAATATGGATGATCGTTTTGTTAAGTTTAACAAAACGGTTGATGTACAAACTGGCTGAGGGATGAAATTAGCTATGGACTTTAGAGATATATCAGGTAAATAAATATTTAAGTTGAAAACAAAAAAGTGTCGATACGGGCAAAATACAGTGATCTGCCTAATAGTGATGGATGTTTTGTGTTGCAAAGACATTAAACCTGACATTTCTAGTTTTACTTTTCATGCTGACCAATGTTCACCTGAAATGGTCAAGTAACAGATGTTATGTTAAATTTTTTTTTTTCTTAACCATAGTATAAGTGTAAGGACTTTTGCTTAGTATTTCCATACAATCAACCTACGGCTTCACAGATGAACAGATCAAGTGGTGAGCTAGTGACAGTGTGGACCTTTGCTGAATTACCCACCTGGGAGCTTCCTTTGGTTTGAAGATGGTTTTGTGCCAGCTGGTAGATGGCATTTTGTACAGCTGTGGACTTGGAAGAATGCCTGTCTTTCTCAACTTGCTTGTTGGTGAACAGAAAGTAGACAAAATGGAACTTAACCAACAAAGTGATTAGTTTTAAAGATTTCAGAAAGAAATTTATGTGTGGAATATCTAGGAATAATAACAGGGAAGATCTTAGGGGAAGAGTACAATTCATGATTATGGAAGTAGAAGTTTCCCAAGAAAGAGCTATGATTAAAGAAAATAAAAGGCTAAATTGAGAGCATAAAAATTTACAGGGTTTCTTACTATCTAATCAAGCAATGATACCAAGGATTTTATTTTCTCAGCCACCTGTGGCACACACAGCTGAAGAAAGCAATGTAGGAAAGTTCACACCAACACAGCAGGAAAAAAAATCTTGTTCTTTGGGATGACAAAATGTGACACAGTTCTTGGCTAGCTGTTTTGGGTTAGCAGAATTTGGTGAAAGGAAGTTTGAGCTGCTAGGAAAATCTATATTTTTTTCTTGAAAAGCTGATTTTCCCCATGAGAAACCCTGAAGTGAAAATTGCTACTTTCACACTACCTTCTATAGCAATATTAATAAATGCCATTCTGTTAAGTATTAATTAAAATAGTACTTGTTCGATTCTTTTGTATCCCGTATCGTAAAAAGAGTCGAAATAAAGCTCTCACCCTGTCTTTTGGATCTGTTAATCTGTTGTACATGTGGAAGTATATAGGCAAATTGGATTCTGTAGGGGTTGTTATATTCATTTATTCATTCATTCAGCATTTATTTTTTGAACAGTAGGTACTGGGAATGTCATGATGAGAGACAGTCTGTTTCCTTGGGAACTCCCAGCCTGAAGGAGGAAGACAAATATGTAAACAAAAAATTGAAGTACAATATTAGAGCTCTTCTTGGAGTATGTATAAGGCAGTCGAGAATGATTGTCTGGGAATGACTGAAACTTACATTTATAGAGGAGACTAAAGGTACTGATCATCAGACTAGATCTTCAAAGTCAAAGGATTTTGCTGGATCATAAAATGGGCTGGGCATTCTAGACAGAGTAAAACCCTGGAAGCATGGAAAGGCTGATGGGTTAAATGCTGTGACAGGCCCCCTTACCCCCTCCTTATGGAATAGCTTCTTGAAAGACACATAATTGATCCAAACCTTAAATTCTGGCATGGGCTTGGTTAAGGAAGAGAGCAGGAAGATTGGTCTGGTTACAGGGACCCAGGAGGATGAAGTTTCACTGGAGACAGCAAGCAGGCACATAAATATTTGTTGCTTTGCTGTTGTCGAATTTTATTTCTCCTAGTAGAATGGAGAAAAACAGTGCCGAATGCTGTGTAGGAAGAAAGGATGAGGCATTCGGGGAGGGTTGGGTCCTTACTGGTTTGTGAAAGAGATTATCAGGACCACATCTCTAAAAGAGAAGCAATTCAAATGCCAAACATCGTAGTGTTTACCAGCAGGAGATTTAGTTTGTACTGCAAGGAAGTGTGGACTTACCCCCAAAGCAAATACACAATTGTGTGTGTTTTACGCTGCCGAAGGCTCTTGAAATCAATTTCTAACCCATAAAATAGAAGTTTCCCCAAACCAAATCCACTATAAAATTTATCTCTGTGGAAAGGCCATAGCTGTTACAGGAGGGCAGGATGGTAGATCAGGAGGCTTTTCTGTTTAAATATTTAAATAGATTTCTATTTGAACAGCTAAATGAAACCAAACTCACTTTCTTATCTCAATAATTAAAAAGAAAATTGCTGAGCTTTCCTTGCCAAGTGTCCATGCCATTTCCCCCGTCTTGAGCATCCGTCGCTTCTTCGAGGGCCTATAGTTTGGTTTCTTTTTGGAATAACTCTAGCAGTCTTTCAGCAAGCCATATTTCCGGAGCAACCGTGGGTCTGACTTCATTGGCTTCTTAATGAAGAACAGACTGGCTTAATGATTAATTGCCACATAAATGGGGCTGAACCATGCCTCACCCAGCCTGCTCCTCAAGAGGACAGGCTTCTGGGGCTCAGCACACTTCCTGTAATTGATGGCTGTAGATCTGCTTCTCTTAGGGATGCTTATATCAGACAGTGCCTCTTTTGCTTGTGCTAGACAGGAGAGTTTTAATTTTGACTTCAGGACTTATCTGTTAATATTTCCCCTGATAACATTAGCTGAGTTTTTCTGTCTTTATTTTTTTTTTCACTACCTCACTAATTCATGATTATTTCAGAAAAATGAGAAAAATGCAGTAAAGAAATCTAGAGCGGCTAAAAATTTTGCTATCTACTTACTGATTATAGCTGCTAGCATTTTTAAAAAGATTTATTTATTTATTTATTTACTTGAGAGAGTGAGAGAGTGACAGAGAGAGAGAGAGAGAGAGAGAGAGAGAGAAGGAGCAGGGGGAGGGGCAGAAGGAGAGGGAGAAGAAGACTCCTGTTGAGCAGGGAGCCCGAAGATGAGGGGCTGGATTCTGGAATCATGACCTGAGCCAAAGGCAGACCATAATCCAGCCATTAGCATTTTGACATATTTCTCCTGACCTTTCTTCGTATAGATCTATGCACGTAATGTACTCATATATTAGAAACACCCTACAATATATGTAACCCTACCTGTATCAGTATCTGTACACACACATACATGTACATAAACATACTGTTTTAACATAATCCATTATTAATGCCTTTCAAGTCAATAAATATGCATTTATTTTATAGTTTTGTAGAATCCAAGATTGACATCATCAGTTGCTTGAAGCTCTTCACTTTTCCCTGGGATCATGGAATTTTGGAGGCATTAATATGTTACATTTCTTTGGTACAGTTATGTGGTCCTAGCAAGACTGGAATAAAGCCACTTAAAGTTATGGGTATTATAAAAACATTAAAAATATTTAAAACAACTCAGGACCCCTATAAACACCTGTGAAGAAATTTACCAGTCTTTATTTCCTATTTGGTATCTGGCCTGTTCTTTACAGACTGTAAAATGAAAGTGAACATTTTGCACCACTGGCCTTCTGCAAATAGTTTAAGAGCACATGGTTATTTGCTGTCCATCTTGGGAAGGGGTTTAGAACCACCATCTAAAGAAAGGCCAGCCTTATGTGGCCGGTACCACCTTTGCACTTGTTTAAATGGACACCAGTAGAGGGCAGCGCACGTCCAGGACATAACCCATCATCACACAGGGTTGCCAAAGAGTGGCAGAGAGCCTTTTTAACGTTGCTCTAAGTGCAAGCGACACGCTATTTTCCTGGAGCGTTATTAGTCACTTGATGAAATAGTTTAGGAATTTGAAGTCCTGACATTAGGAGATGGAGGTGATACAGCAAACTTAGAGGTTTTATTATTTAATAAACTTTTATTGGTCACACGGAAGTGGCACATGGTAGCAATCTGCGTGTAAGACCAGATCTCTGCTACAGATCAGCAGGAGATGAAGATGTAAATGTGTCCAAGCGCCGTGACAACACACATGCTGGACGAATTAGTTCTATTCTAGAGGAACTGGGAAATGACCCACCAGAGGAATTCCATTTGAACTGAGTCTTGAAGGATCGTAGGACTTCATTAGATAGGTGGAGGTCAGGGAGAAAGGTAAAGAAGGTACAATGATGTGGCAAAAATGTTGGGGTGATGGTAGGTGATTTAGTTTTCTTTTTTTTTAAATTTTTTTAAAAATTTGCCACACAGAGAAAGATCACAAGTAGGCAGAGAGGCTGGCAGAGAGAGAGAGAGAGGGAAGCAGACTCCTTGCCGAGCAGAGAGCCCTATGTGCAACTTGATCCCAGGACCCTGAGGTCATTACCTGAGCTGAAGGCAGGGGCTTTAACCCACTGAGCCATCTAGGCATCCCAGGTGATTTAGTTTTCTATTACGACAAAATTTAAGCCTGCATTTCCAGAAGAGGGTTCTAGAACATGGCAAAACAATAGTGAGAAAGCTGTTATTTGTTAGTGGATCTTATGCTGTTGCTTTTAACAAGTGGCTGAAATGTAATAAATTCATTCAATGCATAAAGCCCAGTGATATTTATCACCAGCTACCTTCAGGTAATTATCAAATTCTGACTATTGCTTGATTTTTTGTGGCCTCAATGGATCAGCCAATATTCACATATACATCTACTCCGATTTCTTCTGATGTGTACCTCCGAAAAGGGAGGTGAAAAGCATGTTAACCTGTATCTCTTCTTTGTTCTTAGAGCTGGTGGGCACTGGTCACAATTGGTGCTTAATCAGGGATAAGTTCCTGCGGCCCAACTGTTACATGGGTTGATTCATATTCCCTGAGCGCCCATAGCACCTTTGGATCTGGATGGGTTCTGGTTTTCCTTTGTCTTTTCCCACAGTGGCTGGCCAATATAATGTGCTTACACAGTACAGCCTTAAATATGGACCTACTTTCCCTATTAGGCCACGCTCTGCTCTTACAAAAAAGAAAATGATGCTAGAGGAGAGAAGGGCGATGGAGAATACATGGAGATGCTAGAATTAGCTTTTCACATGGCAGGACAATCTTCAGGTTAGACCTGAGAAATAATTTCTAGAGGAAGACAGTGTGTGGAACTTCCCACAATTTCCACTGTGTTTCCAGCTATTCGAGCCTCTTTTTTCACTAACAGATATTTGTAGGGAGTGGTGAAGACATTCAGTCAGCTAGAAGAACTACTTATTATTTTACATTAAATCCCTCTCTTTCTGCAGCTGCTTTAAGTCTGTGTTTTGGAAAGTATTCACAGAGATCACTCAGAGGAACTAGGGTGGTTTGTGTTCATGGTTCTGTACTTACACAATATTCCTTTACGGCTTATTTGTATCGGGAAGTGTCTGGCAGGGGGGAGGGGCAAAGGGAGAGGGAGAGAAATCCTTAAGCAGGGGTGCCACTGAGCATGGAGCAGAAGCAGGCCAACCCTAAGACCCTGAGATCATGACCTCAACCAAAATCAAGAGTCGGCTGCTTAACCGACTGAGCCACCCAGGTCTTTCCCTAATTGGACAGTCACTTGCGATATAGTTTTAAATGAAATTTAGAGGATCTTCCTAAGTGAGTCAGGAACCCCAGAAATCACAAAGGAATGATCAAGATATTTGATTCTTGAATTAGGGCAAAGCCAAACTGCTATTGCAAATTGCTTCCGCCACCACACTACTGAAAAGATATAAAAGCTCATTTCTCTCTCAGGTACCATTTCTGAGGCAAACATTCCAGGTGGTGGTAGGCTGTGGGGGGACTGTGTGGACATTCAGGAACTTGGGCTCTTTCCAAGTCGACGCGTCACAGTGTGCCAGTTATCTTTTTTTTTTTTTTTTTTTTTGCCTTTAAGCTCCACATTCACTTTCAGTACATGCTCCCTGGCAGTGAACAGAATTCCTTTAAGCATCTTTCCTTTATAGTGTGCAAGATGTTAAGCATTCTCAGTAGAGGGTGCTGGGAGGATGTTGCTGGAAGCAGGAGCTTCTCCTACTGTTTCCAGTGGTTGCGTGTCGGTCAGCAGTGAGGGTGTGAGGTCGATCTGTAAAGCTCTGCCCCAAATGTGCTCCCAGAATGGGCAGTCCTTTGGCCACCTTTCTGCCTCAGCCAGGTCTGGTGATGATTTCCTGAGGCTTAGGTAACAGGATACTTTGCCCCGAAGTCTTCCTTCCTGCAGGGGTGCCACAGTTTCCTATGCAGACCTATGTGATTTCTGGGGTTCCTGCCTCACTTAGGAAGATCCTCTAAATTTCATTTAAAACTGTATCGCAAGTGACTGTCCAATTAGGGAAAGACTAGTCAAGGGGAACCTGGGTGGCTCAGTCGGTTAAGCAGCCGACTCTTGATTTTGGTTCAGGTCATGATCTCAGGGTCCTAGGGTTGGCCTGCTTCTGCTCCATGCTCAGCTCCAGGCCCCCACCCCTGCGTGTCCACGGCACCAGGCCTGTGTTGACTGCCTGGGCCTGCCGACACTCTGGAGAGCCGCTTCCTCCTTGTCCGGTGACTACAGCCCAGCTCTAGCTTGGGCAAACAGGCAAAAGTCTCTGCTGTCTAGTGGGCTGCAGCCCCAGCCTCAGGGAAGGAGCCCTTTTCTAAGTTTGGCCTTTCCTGGATGCTCTTCCTCAGCTCTTGGATCCCCTATAGTGTTTCCTCATATCATATAGCCACTCATTTATTAGAGTTTAATAATTCTTTATATTAAATGTCCCCCTGGTCTTGATCTCTTGATGGGATTCTGACTGATACGAGGGGCTTTGTCATCTCTTAGGGTATTGTCCTTTCCATTCTCCAAACTGGGCTGTCCTGTCCCAGTCTCACCAGGTAGAAGGAGGAAGAGAGCACGGAGGGGGCATGGCTACATTTTAAGGCCTAAATCTGGGAAGAGAAACACACTGCTCCTGCGGATGTTACTTTGGTGAAAGTGAGTCCCACACTACCCCTCACTGCAAGGGAAGGGCTGTCTAGTCATATGGCAAAGAAGAAAGCAAAATGGATTTTGGTGGGCCACTGAGAACTCTCCCACAATTAGATAAAGATTTAAAAACCTGTATGGCAAAAGACATCACAAACAAAAGTAAAAACCATAAACTGAGAAGAAAATTTATATCACATATGGAGATTTGTGGAGAGTTTTGAGAGATAGTAACCATATGCCAGAAAAGCATTCATATCCCTCAAAGATCTCCCACAAATTGATTCCAAAAATAAAACTCAAATTAGGAAGCTAAAAAAGCAAAGCCACTGTTAAAAAACAAGTCTAGAGGGCTCCTGGGTGGCTCAATTGGTCGAGCATCTGCCTTTGGCTCAGGTCATGATCCTGGGGTCCTGGGATCTAGTCCCAGCATCAGGTTCCCTGCTCAGTGAGGAGCCTGCTTCTCCCTCCCCCAGCTCTTGTGTGCGCTCTCTCCTTTCTCTCTCTCCCTCCCTCTCAAATAAATAAATAAAAATCTTAAAAACAACAACAACAACAACAACAACCACAAAACAGATTTGGATAAATACCATAGAGAAGATATTTAACCTCAGGAGTAGTTAGGGAAGTGCAACCCTGAGTTAGAAAATACAACTACTTTCCATCTATTAGGTTGGCAAAAGTTATACACTAACAATATCCAGTGAGAGAATATGCACTCATTTCTTCTTAGGAGAAGTATAAATTACTATAACATTTAAAGAAAGTAGGCTATATATCTAAAAATAAAAAATATGGGTACTTTTTAACTCAGGAGTCCTATTTTTGGAAATCCATTCCACTGAAATAAAAACTCCAGTACATAAGAAGCTTATTGATGTATTATTTGTAGAAGCAAAAATCTGAAAGTAACTTACATGGGCTTCAGGGGGGGAAATGATTAATTGTATTACATCTATGATATATACAAAGCTAGTAAAAGTAATATATGTATTATAAAAGTAAAAGAAACGTGTAAAAGTAAAATAATAGGTTAGGGGTGCCTGGGTGGCTCAGGGGTTAAGCCGCTGCCTTAGGCTCAGGTCATGATCTCAGGGTCCTGGGATTGAGTCCCGCATCCAGCTCTCTGCTCAGCAGGGAGCCTGCTTCCCTCTCTCTCTCTCTGCCTGCCTCTCCGTCTACTTGTGATTTCTCTCTGTCAAATAAATAAATAAAATCTTAAAAAAAATAGGTTAAAAAAAGGTTGATTTTTATATAAGTAAACAACCAGGAAATTTCATACATGTGTACCTGTATTTCAGTATATTTGTATGAAGATGTGGAGGTTGTATACAGGGCTTTCCTGGGGAGGCAATAGAGAGGAATTAGGAAGGATAACTAAAAAATAATTTCAAAAATATTTGTTTCTCTGTTGATGCGAATCCTTTTCTCCCCCAATCACTTTTGCAAAAGAAAAAGAAAACCTGCCCCTTGTCAGGTGAAATTTCCACCCCTCCCCTATAAACCACCAAGGTCTGGAGATAAAGAACCAGTCTGTGTTTCACAGTTTAGTTGTAAAACTATGATGTGTTTCAGGAATGGTTAGCTTCCCAGAAGTCTGATTCATGGAAGTCCCTGGTCCTCAGGAAAGCAAATCAATACCTGTCCATCTGCCTTGGTAGCTGGGTTAGTTGATTGTTTTGTAGTGTACATTATTTTGCTGATAAGGAGGAAAAGTATGCATTTTCTAAAGTAGTGATGAGCTAATCGAAGGTCCTGGAGTGAAACTCTCAATCTTCAGTCTGCCTTTTGGCCCGAGTTATTCTTTGTTTCCAAATTCTTCTCTTAAACACAGTGCATGATTTTATAGGTGAAACCAATCATCAAAGGAACCCTGAGTCATGAAGGTTCCATTTGACGTTCTTTTTTTCTTGTTATTGTGGTGATTAAGGACCTTCCTGTTTTCTAGAATAAGACGATGAATTGTTTTGTCAAACTTTCGGCTGTAAGTTGCACACATAATCATAATAAACTTTAGGTCTTACTTGGGTATTAGTTGTTAGGTCGAGAAAACCTCTTCATCTGGGTGTCAAAGAAGGACAGTTCAAGTGTTGTTTCTTGTTTGATAAACTATTGATACATAGTGATGACTAAATGTAGGATCATGTTGAAGTCTCGGGGGGCTGGGAGTGGATTTCCATCAAACGGGGTGCATGGCTTCTGGGGGGCTGACAATCATATTATTTCTTGACCTTTGTTATTTGCCAAATATACATTTATGTTCTATTCAATTTTGTATTTGTGTATTATATAAAAGAAAGAAGAAGGAAGGGACGGAGGGGGAAGGAATGACAGAAGAAATGGAATGACAGGCAAATGTGACCAAAGAAGTAATGGACTGACAAATGTTTGAGAGACAGTAGTTATAATTATGAATATATATATGAGTAAGCGGTATATGGCAAACATGGAGAAATATTTTTTAATCAAAAATACATAGTGGCACTTGATTACCTGTCTTCGCCTGGGGTCCTTAGGAAAAAGCTGGAGACACAATCTTCCATACTAATTGTTAATCGTAGAGTGGAGTGCCAGGAGCAGGGGTGAGAGCAGGAAAGGAGGGATGGAAAATGCAATGGGGCATGTTAATGAGCTGGCCAGAGCTTTGTGATGTGTGCAGAGGATTACTTGGTTTTACGAGACATCTGCACCACGGCTGTCGACTAACGGTGCCTCAAATTAGTCTCAGATCAGGGAGGGAAAGAGCGAAGAAAATATGAGCCCGTTCTCACATTTCATTCATCATAGAGTTTGTTCCTTGTTCATCTGCCCTGCACTTCCACTTATGCCTCTTAGTCCCTCCAGCTCTGCTTGAGAATCTGAATTCAGAACATTAGGGACAGCCAGTTCCACAGGAACAGTAGCCCTAGCAAAGGAGCAGGGGAAGCAGAGCCCAGCTAACATGTTCCCTGTCTGCTGGGAGTCTTCAGATTTCTGAGGCGTGACTGTGTGTGTGTGTGTGTGTGTGTGTACACACTGAGAAAATCTGCCAGTGTTTGATGCTTCAGGAACAACAGGGAAACTGATGATGGAAGGCAAGTGGCGAGGTTCTCTCAGTTCACACCTACAAGCAATAGGTAGGGACTGGGGCAGCCATTACGTGGGCTGGCCAGCCATGCAGGGGGAGTGTCCCAAGGACACAGTCCCACCACAAATGCAGCAACGAACCTTATTCTGTTGGAGAGCAAAACTGCCTACCAATGGTTTTCAATGAGGCAGTCAGTGCAAGATGATCTTAATTGAGTCCGTGGTAGCATGGGGCAGAACGCCCTGACTGAGCAAATCCAGGGAGGCAGATCAAGAGTCCAGGATATCAGCTGTGTTAAGCCCTTCACCTTGCCTTTTTTGTCAGCCATCCAATAACTTTTTTGAGTAATTTGATATATATTTTAAAAATGCAAATTTAATAATAATTTAATAATGATTTATCCCAACCCATCTCTTCCCTCAGTTCCCTCCTAAAAGGAAAAACATACATCAAGCTTATGAAAGCTGTGTTCAATTAGTCAGTACTTGACTAGATTTTTTTTGTATTAATATCAATAAATGAGAATAAACCTGAAAATTTCTGTAACCATTAAAGAAACTGAATCCGTAGTTAAATACCTCCCAATTAAGAAAAGTTCAGGCCCATAAGGCTTTACCTATGATTTCTATCAAACATGTTAAGCGGAAATAATTCCTATCTTAAATCAGCTATTCCAGAGAATGGACAAAGAGCATTTACTTTCCAATTCATTGTGTGCAGATAGACTAACCTTGATACCAGAAACACGCAAACTAAACATATCACTAGGTCTGAGTATTTAGGTGGTAAAACTATTAAAATAAAAGTAAGGAAATGGTTATCTTAATAGGATAACGCTTAACTCTAGGTGGGTAGGAATGGACTTGTATCCAAAAGGGGAATATTGTGGCACGTGTGCCGACCATGATAATGGCTCTTGGTAGATACTTCTTCCTTCCCCTCACTTCTAGGTGCAGGAGTTTCCCTATACATTCTCTGTGTTCTCTCCTCTATTTCTAAATGTATATGCCCAGCCCAGATGTCTTCTCAGACCTCTAGACTCTTAAAAAATGAAATTCAATTGAATAAGTTTTAAAGAGCTTATGGACTTTATGATTCCTGAGTCAGGCAGCACCTAGTCTAGTAGAGAGAAAGACTATCTGAAAAGCTATACAAGGCAAGAGATTTTACAGGCAGAAGGGAGCAGAAACAAGGAAGTTGTACTGGTTAAAAAAGTGGGCCGGTAACTGAAAGGTTACTTTCCTTATAGGGGATGGCAGGGGTTTATCAGGCAGGTGACCTAACTAATGCTTATCAGGCTGTTCCTGATAAACTGGTTTAATTTTCCATTTCTAGGAGCGCTGGAACTGCAATTCCTGTAAGTGTTGGTTCCCGGACGTGCTTAGTATGAGTGACTCTATTTTTGGTCTGTTAACAACTCACTATGGGAGCACTTTGATGAGAGTTTCATAGGCATTCCGAACTTGATAATGCCCCAAACCCAGCTCCTGAGCCCCTCTCCCAAACCGGCTCCTTCCTCTCCAGCGTAGTCAAGGGCACCGTCATCTAGCCAGCTGCCCAAGTCACCACACTCCCAGGGTTTTGGGTTCCTTCCTCTTCATCGCTTCTCTACTCTACTCTCCCGTGAATTCCTCTCTGTCTTATCTCAGCTGCCTCTCGGATATTTCCACTTCTCTCATTGATCATCCAAAGAGCATCCTGTTGTGCCCCTGTCTTCTGTTCTTCCCACTTACTCAGTATCTAGGGTTTGCCAAGCTCTCTGTTATTTATTTTCTGTGCACCAAAAATTATAAAATTTTAAGTAAGAAAACTGGATGTTTCCCAGTATAAAATTCTTCAGTTTCCCATTGTGTTAAAAAATAGTCCCAAACTCTATGGTATCCTATCAGGCACTACTTAGTCTTGCTCCTGGTGTGTGCGTGTGTGTGTGTGTGTGTGTGTGTGTGTGTTTCTTGTTTGTTTCTGCAGCTTCTCCTGGTAATGTTCTCATTTTCTTTTACTTTGTTCCATCTGGAATGACCTTTTCCCTCAGTTCCTTGAACATGCTGAGGGCTTTCCTGACTTAGGGCCTTCTCACCAATCATTTTGGCAGAACTATTATCTCCCCCAGTTCTTTGAAAGATTTGCTCTTATCTGAGGTTGGCTTTTTTAGATTCCACATGTAAATGAGATCATACAGCATTTGTCTTTCTCTGTCTGATTTATTTCACTTAGCATACTGCCCTCAAGATCCATCTATGTTATTGCAAAATGCAGGATTTTCCTTGTCTGAGTAATATTCCATTGTATATATGAACACAACTTCTTCATCCATTCTGCTGCTAATAGACACTTAGGTTGTTTCCATATTTTGACTATTGTGAATAAGACTGCAATAAATATGAGGGTGTAGATTATCTTTCTATATTCGATTTTCAGTTTTCTTTGGATAGGTACCCAGAAGTGGGATGGCTAGATCATATGGTCGTTCTATTTTTACTTTTTTTTTTTTAAAGATTTTATTTATTTATTTGACAGACAGAGATCAGAAGTAGGCAGAGAGGCAGACAGAGAGAGGAGGGAAGCAGGCTCCCTGCTGGGCAGAGAGCCCGATGTGGGGCTTGATCCCAGGACCTTGAGATCATGACCTGAGCTGAAGACAGAGGCTTTAACCCACTGAACCACCCAGACACCCCTATTTTTACTTTTTTGAGGAACTTCCATACTGTTTTCCATAGTGACTGCACCAATTTACATTCCCAGCAGTAGTGTGCAAGGGCTTTCTTTTCTCTACATCCTTGCCAACACTGTTATTCCTTGTCTGATATTAGCCATCTGACAGGTGTGGGGTGATATCTCATTGTGGTTTTGCTTTGCATTTCCCTGATGATGAGTGATGTTGAGCATCTTTTCATGTCCCTATTGGCCAGAGGCTGTGGGGGTGGGGAAACTGGGAAGATGTTGTTAGAGGGTGGAAATTTACAACTACAAGATAAATATATTCTAGAGATCTAATGGATAGCATTGTGGTTATAGTCAATAATACTATTATATACTTCAAAGTGTGTTTTATGTGACATATGAGAGGTGTTAGTGCTTCAGTGGTAATCATATTTCAATAATAAATGTATCAAACCAACGTTGTATACCTTTAACTTCTACAGTGCCATATAATGTCAATTATATCTCCATAAAAAACAACAACACTGGTTCTCTCATCCTGACATCTCAGCTTAAATATTGGCTCTTCAGGGAAAGTTTTCATGTCTACTCTATCTAAAGCAGATGCCCCCTACCCATTATTTTCTATCACGGTATCTTTTTTGTTGTTATTGTTGTTTAATCTACTTATTTGTTGCTCTCCTTATTTTTTGTCTATAACTTTAATGCAGGTGTGTATTTTTTTTTCACTCCAGTGCCGAAAAGTATCTGGTCTACAGTAGATACTATGGAATGGAGGAAGCCACATTGTCCTTTAGCATGGTCTGTAACACATTCTTCTGTTGCTTAGGAACTTCTGCATGTATATTAATTTAATAAATGAGGATTTACAGTTTCCCTTTTCTTTCTTTCTTTCTCCTTCTTCCTTTCTTTCTTTGGCTTAGAGAAATAAGAATTTTCAATGGGGACTAGTATAGTTTCCAGAGTGTATAATTTGACAAGTATAACTTAGATACCGTCATGTCCTTAAAAACATTAACTTTGACCTAGAAATTTGAACATTTCTTTTTTTTAGTCATTGTACTTACAATGCTTTTGGTTATATATACTGGCTTAAAATATGTATTGGGGACTTATGCAAGCTTTAATTTTCCTTTTGAATCAGAAAGTGCACTAATTTATGGGCCCCCGTAGGTCCTTCATCTATTTCCCATATTTGGCATCTCCACCATTTACAAGATTCCTCCCGGAAGATGAGCTGGGCTCAGGGCTTTGGAAAATAATTGGTCTTGGCACAGTCTTGAGTATGTAGGTTTGTAGGATGCCTCGCTGGCATAGTCATGACAATGTGTGACTCTTGATCTTGGGGTCATGAGTTTAGGTCCCACACTGGGTGTGGAGATTACTTAAAGCCTGAAAGAAGAAAAACAACAACAACAACAACAACAACAACAACAACAACAACTGTGGCTTGTGGCTTATTCAACCTCCCATTATGGCTGCTCTCAGATTGTCTCCGGATCCATACACATGCCCAATACAGATGTTATCAAACATGTTTTGGGTCTATTTTTCTTTTCGTGTTTTCTCCTTTGCCTTCCCCTAAGCCCCTGCTCAGTGCTATAACAGCTCAGGCTGAGATGTGAACTGGCTCAGAGATGTCTCCAGCAAGAATGTGGCATCTTTCCGGCATCTTTGCAGGAAAGAATTCAGTTTAACCTGCCATAAATCAGCTTCTCAAGCTCATGTTTTCCCTAAATCCACGTTTCCAACCTTTTTCTATTAATGATGTCTCTCTTATCTCAGCCAACCAGGCTCAGTTATTTTTCATTTATCCTTTTTATCCCTACATGAAATTAAGTGTCTAGAACTATCAATTCTATCTCTACAGAGATGCACTTCTGTCTCTTTTGTTCCTTTCCTGTTCCTCCTATACAGTTTTATATTTTACTACTATTGTCATTTCTTGGACTGCTGCATTCATTTCCTAACTGCATTCACTGTTTTTTTTTTTTTTTTTCAGTTTCTCTTCATTCCCCAAGCCACCATCAAACACTGGCAAATTAAGCTTTCTGAGCTAGGATCTGATCAAATCACGTTTTGCCTCAAAGAGTTCAATAGCTGTATATCAGTTATGGGTTAAGTCTGAGCTCCTTAGGCTGTCTGCTCAATATGGACTATGTCACGTTGGAGTCTTACCCGCTCCACTCTGTACACACTAGTGGCACACTAAAATTGGATTTCCTGGTGTTTCCCAAGCATGACCTGCCTTTCTTCACTGCTCTTCCTTCCTTGTGCAGTCACTATCTACTGGGCTGTCCTCCCCTCATCTTCCGTCATCTCAACGTATTAAGATCTCATCCCATTGTTAAGATATGGATCAAATGTTGCTTGTTTCATGCTACTTTCTCCAGTTCCCTCAATGGTGCACCATCTTTCTTTCCTGTTCCCATGCTCAAGGCAGGTGTATTAATTTCCTAGGGTTCCCATAAGAAATGACCACGAACTTGGTGACTTAAAACAATAGAAGTTTATTGTCTCACAGTTTCAGAGGCTATAAGTTGGAAATCAAGGAATTGCCAGGGCCATGCCCTCTCTCTCAGGTCCTGAGAAAGGATCCTTCCTTGCTACTTCCTAACTTCTGGTGGTTGCTGTCAATTTTGGTGTTACTTGGCTCCTGGACACATCATCCAATCACATGCCATTTTTCTGTGTGTCTTCATATTGTCTTCCTTCTTTGCAAGTGTCCATGTCTCTTCTTTTCTTTAAGGACATCAGTCATATGGGATTAAGGTCCACCTAACCCAGTATAAGCTCATCTTGACTTGATTATGTTTGCAAAGACCTTATATTCAAATAAGGTCATATTCACAGGTATCAGAAATTAATACTTCAACATATTTTTGGAGGACACAATGTAACCCATAACAGTAGGCGTATGTTAGTTCTCATTCCTGGTTTAGTGTTGACATTGGAGATGCAATGAAGATGCGTGCTTTAGACAGAACACCAGAATTAGTATAGCTCAGAGCACTTTGAGCCCAAAGTATTTTCTAGCTGCATTCTGGTGCACCAGGTCACAGAATCTGACCCACTCCAATTACCGCATAGCATAGCGAGTTGATACCCTGTCTCGACTCCCACAGCCCTCCCCCACCTTCCTCACCAAGGTGTTTCCAGGTCTATGGGTATTTTATTAGAACTTGATCTCTCTCTCTCAAGGCTGAATTGCAGAAACCTCATTTCTGCCTTGTCAACCAATTTATCTTCTTCTTCTCTTAGCAATGATATTTTTATACCAAAATATTACATTTCTTTGTTCCATATCGTCCAGAAGCATTTCTGTGTTCCATATTGTTCCAGAAGCATTTCTCTGGGTGCAATGGAAGTATGCAGACCTCAAGACAACACTTGAGGATATTCAGAGTTGGGGACCCATGTGGAGGTGTGGCGTGTCAAAACACACTCCTTGGATGTACAGTCCGGGAAACTGGCTCCTTCAGTATCTTTGCTTTGTCATGACTCAGTTTAACATTCTGAGAGAGAAGCAGACTAGATGTACAGTTAGCTGGGTCTTGGATATCAGAAAAAAATTATTATTGGTGTTCTTTGTCATCAGTCTTCAAGAACTATTTGTATAACCCTTCTTACTTTTTTTCTTAAAGATTTTATTTATCTATCTATTTATTGTCAGAGAGAGAGCACAAGCAGAGAGAGCAGCAGACAGAGGGAGAAGCAGGCTCCCCACTAACCAAGGATCCCAGTGTGGGACTCGAGTCAAGGCAGACCTTAACTGACTTGAGCCACCCAGGCATCCTTCCCTTCTTACTTTTGAAAACTTGATAGGATGCACCAAGTAGTATGGCTATTTCTGAATTAGACATAGACCTAGAATTCCCTTCCTACTACAAAAATGCACAGTTTTATCATTACATATTCTAGAAGAGTCACACAAAAATTGGGGTAGAATCATACACAAGTACGTGGAAACATTCCAGTAGAAAATGAAAATGTATGCCTGATGATAACAGAATGAAACATGTCAGTGTTTTTATAATAGAAAATTGTTTCAAATAACCAAAAATGGGCTTTCACAAGTGTAAACAATGTACAAGTTCTGTTAAAATCAATGGCTTGCATTTTTTGTTTTCATGTTCAGTGACAATTTAACATCAATTTAAGTTAGCTTCCTGCCTATGACAAAAAGAGGAGTCATTTTATTCTGAACTAAGTGTTTTCAGTCTCCTCTTTTTGGTGTGAATCATTAATATTAAAGTTGCCGTTGACAAAATAAAAGCAGAACTAGGAATGGGATGCATTAAAGAAAATGCTATGTTGCACGCATGATGTGGAATACTTAAATAGATGAAATAAAGCCGCTCTTTTACAAAAAGCTATTCTTCATGAAGCTTAGTGCCAGGAAAAGATCAATGTCCTCTATTTTTAGTTCTCTCCATTTTGTTCCTCTAAGGAACAAAGATGTTACACAAGTCCTAATAAAATGAGATAGTAAACCCAATGTAGTCATTTCGGTTTCCTTTTGCACCTCTCCCAGGCAAAATGCCCAGATAAAGACGGCTGACTTTCATATGTCTGGGAGGGCAGATGACCTTTTCATATCCATCAGTTGGCCATTCAGAGTTCTAGAGACCCCAGATGTAGCTAATGACCTTTACAAAGAAGGATAGGGAAAGACAATAAAGGAGGTAGTGTGGCTGTTCTGCTTTTTCTCAGTGGAAGAAACGTAACACATCTAGGTTTTACAGGGATAATCAAATTCATTATGGGTTCATTAGCAGTTCTGATCCTTTGAAAAAATGGATGATGATGGAGTTAGGATTAAAGAAGTTCTTTTGAATTCCTAGTTTGAATTCAGCAGCCTGGGATGCTAGCCTCAGCACTAGAATTCTATGATCAATCATCTTCATTGGTCCTCTTCTGGGACTTAAATTTTACTCTCAGATTTAGTTAAAAGGTACCAATATTAATAGTATCAAAGGGACTTGAAAATTACTTTGGTGTTTTGGGATCTAATTTAACTGAGAGATAATGGGATCCAAGACTAAAATCCAAGTGAAACAACTTTTTATGAGGCATAAGTACATTTGAAATCCTTTCCTCTTGATTTTTCTGAAAATTAAGGCACCAAAATTAGAGTTGTCAAATGGGAGAGACCATGGGTGATTCTCTTGTCAAGTTCCTTTGATAAAAGATTTGGATTAAAAAAAAAAAATCTCTTGTTTTTAATACTGCTTCATGCTGCCCAAATCCCCTCTCTTCAGGACTAAAGCACTCATTTCCCTAATTTTGGGGAATGTTGACAACTGGTAATGTACAGTGAGTCTCTGGGACTTGCCCTTGGCTGAAGAGAGGTATCTTGGCTCAGATTACCCCCATCCCTGGTGGAAAGGGCAATTCACATACAAAGATTGGTCCACGTGAGGGTAAAAGTCTGTCTTTCCTAACAAAGGACAACCACAAAGGGCCATTCTAGCCCCAGAGCTTCTGATGGAATTAGCTGAGGTCTTTGTTTAGATTGCTACAAAGTTCATCTATCTCTGCCCAGTCCTGATTTCTTCACTCCCTTACAGATATCGATCCTCAGTAAACCTCCCCCCTCCCACCCTCCCCACCAGATCTGGACCTCAGAGTGTTCTTCCTGGGGACCCAATCTGAGGTATCTTATGTGACTAAATAGCTTCATTCTGCATATGGAAAGAATCAATGTTTACTTTTCCCAAATGGGTCTTGAGTTGAGTCTGTATCAGTCAGCATCGAGATCTAAAATAGTGTGAAGTTCCTACTTATTAACTTAATACATTACAGAAAGATACTACCTTCAGAGATTATCTTTGGCAGCTTGGTGCCTTAAAATTTGACACCCTCATCACATTCATAACTTAGTGTTGAAAAGAGAAAAATTTTAAAAAGGCCATGAGTTAAAACAGTAAACAGAAGAGTGAAGAAGAGAAAAAGAGCTCAACAGCTTGTCTTAAATATAGGAATTCGCTTTACTTTTCCTACTAAAAATAAAAAGAAATGTCCGGATCTCTATTGCCTTGTCTCTACTAATTTCACTGTTAATAGCTTAGTGGCTGGGAACCTCAACACTTAATAAACACTGATACATTTTTTTTAATCTCCACAAAATCTTGACTCTATCCACATATATCGGGCCAAGACAGAAATCGTCTGATAGGATCCAAACTCACATTTGCATAGCCAACATTGTCTGGTGGGGGCTCAAACCCGCCATGGCGAGTTTTGATATTTAAGATAAAACATATGCAGAAACGACACTAGAGAAGTGGAAAAGAGAGAATTGTCAAAACAAAAGTTCCTACTCTCTTTCATGCATAATTATGCAAATAAAATGATAATTATGGACTGTCCCTTTTATTTTGACCCAGTCCACACTAGCAGTGTACAATGAAGAATGGAGGCAATTATCTACATGATCAAAGCAATAGATTACTCTTATTTTTAAAAGACAAATTATCATGATTATCAGAATATTTGTTTCAATTATGCTGATTACTCTGTTGATGGAGATCAGGTCCAAAAGAATTTCCTTCTTTTATTCTGATTTTCCCACAATCAAACAGAGAAATGGTATTTCCATAACTGTGATTCACCACAGCATAAGGTCAGGTCAGGGAGAAGAAGGAAAAATTGTTGGCAAAATATCTAATGTGGACATAAATTCAACTTGTTTAATTAGAAGAATTCAGCAACTCACCTTTCTCTTCCAAGTGCACTTAACATTTCATTTGAAAGAGAAACCTTCCTCACTGGTGTATATTTATCTGTTCATGACTCTTCTAATTTGAAAGAAAAAAAATCCCTAAAACAGAACTCCCCAAATCCTGTTTCTCTGGCCACACCTCTGTCTCTGTTAAAGTTAAATAAATAAATAAGAAGTGTTCTTCTTATTATTGTTACTCCTAGGTATTTAAAAAATGTCTTTGTTGCTATTATAAAAGAAAACGTTTCCCACACCAATTATAGCTATTTATCTCTGGTATATAGGAATGCTATTATATTTGTATGTGTGTTTTTATCTGGCTATTTATTAAACCCTCCCATTAGTTTTACAAAATTGACAGTTCTCTTTTATCCCCCTTATTAAAGGACTATTTCTCATGGGTCCCCAGCATTGACTTAAAGGGCTTTAATTGTAATGTTTCTCAAAATGGATAAGCCCATAACTTAGGATAAACTTTTACATCACTATGAACCCCAAGCAGATTAGGAGATTAAATACATGCTCCTCCAAAAACTAAAAAAAATAAATAAAAAAAAAATACATGCTCCTCTTTAGAAAACCAGTCACCTAAAATTGATGTGATTTGTGTGTTTTTATCTCTTTTCTGAAATTAAGCTGTTGTCAAAATGAGCATAAACTGACTTCTAAGTACAGATTTTTTAAAAAAGATTTTATTTATTTATTTGAAAGAGCACACAAGCAAAGTTGGAAGGGTGGGTTGGGGGTGGGGATGGAGATGGCAGACTCCCAGCTGAACAGGGAGCCTGAGACAAGGCTCTAGGAGGGGCTCCATGCAGTTTCTACCCCAGGACCCTGAGATCATGACCTAAGCCAAAGGCAGATGCTTAACCAACTGAGCCACCCAGGTACCTCTAAAATACAGATTCTGTTGATAGCAGTACACTTTACTGCTCTTTGCCACATGATGATGATAGACCATATTTTTTAAAAGGTTTTGTTATGGTAACCTATTCTTGGGTATTGGATTTTGTCTTTTCCCCCCTTGTTTACAAAAATGTAAAAGAAAATAAAGGCAATAATAATATTCAGACTTTAAATAGTAAATATATTTTGGTTTAAAATAATAAATCAAATAATTCAACAGGACCTATACATATGGTCTGATTTATTGAATGAATATATTTCCTTCAACTCGATAAAGTAGTTGAGTTAGTAGAAAATAGCAGATACTCTATCCTCTGTGTGGGTCATAGGAGTGAATAAGTCCTGAGGTAGAGAGATCTGTGAAAAGCTAGGTTTGTTCTGATGGACGGGTGTGTGTGTGTGTATATATGTGTGTGTGTCTTTTTCACAGTAGGTGAATGTTGTTGTTGGCATTATATCTATTCATTAGGATGATGTGTGTCTTTACCCATAATGGGAAAGATGGGGAACCAAGTAGTCAGGCCATGACTCAGGAAGAGGGATATGTCTGTAACCATTAAAAATCTCCTATTCTGAGACCCAGAGTGGAGTTTGTAGGATATATCAGTTGGTGATATTTCTATTTCTTCCTTTTGTCCACATACCCAGTAGATGAACTCCTCTCTCCCAATTTTTTTTTAAGTACCCAGTGTGAGAGTCCCTAGTTAAGTTAAAGCATGTGAGTAGACTATAGATAATGAAGATAGTGGCACAAACACCAGATTTAGCCACAGAAATCATTTAGCAACGTATGGTGCTGGAGTGGAGTGGACAATTATAGAATTGTCATAGTCTTGGGTGAAATGTCTTTAAGACTTCTCTTGTTAGTGTGATTGTACTTGTAATCCAGATAATTCAAGTTTGAGAAACACTGGAACTCTTCTAATGAGCTTCAGGACAAAAGGCATTTGGATTCCAGGATTAGGTTGGTTGGTTCGTTCATTCATTCATTCATTCATTCAGTATTTATTTAGTCTCTACCATGGCCAGGCTAACTATGACTTTCAAATGTTGGGGATATATCAGGGAAGAAAACAAAGTGCCATACCTAATGGATTTATAGTCTAGGTAAATATGTAAATATGAAAAATATGTAACAATTTCAGATAGTGGTAGGTGAAAATAATACAGAATGAAGACCTGAAACTAATATTGCATTGTGTGTTAACAATACTGGAATTAAAATAAAATAAAATAAAAATTGAAAAAGAAAATAATATAGGATGATTATAGAGAATGATAAAGTTGGTGATTGTTATAGTTAAGGGAGGTCTTTTTGGAAGGATTGTCTACCAGGCTTAGTTTTTGGATAAAGCATGAGATTTCAGCTTTTTCAAGGTTTTCAGTAGTCATATAGAAAGAATGGAGGGATAGGGGTGCCTGGGTGGCTCAGTTGTTAAGCGTCTGCCTTTGGCTCAGGTCATGATCCAGGGTCCTGGGATCCAGCCCCACATAGGGCTCCCAGCTCAATGGGGAGCCTGCTTCTCCCTCTCCCACTCCCTCTGCTTGCATTCCCTTTCTTGCTGTGTCTCCATCAAATAAATAAATAAATAAAATCTTACAAAAAAAAAAAAAGAATGGAGGGATAGATCAGGACCTGATAGACATTTAAGAAGGGAAATACCTGAACTCATTTTTATGGCTTATGTTTTATACCTTCTCTATGTGACTCCTTAATTAATGGGTGAAAAATATAAACACATGATGACTTGATCACATGCTGTGATAGTAGCAGAGTTAACACTGGTACTCAGAGATTCTGAATTTCTTGTGTCCTCCATTGAAACACACTTTGTTCTCTTTATTCTTCTCTTTTTCATTAAAGCCATGTAAGTAGTCAATGTATTTTCTTCTTTCATGTTAGATGGTTTCTTCTCCTATCTTCTTTGATGTTGTCTCTGGGCCATTGCAGAATGGATACAGTATACTGAAATATGCTGGACCTTATGAGTTTACACCTTTCAGCTCTCATGAGGGGCACTTGGCCAGAAGGAAGTTTTCCATGGGGATAAAGATAGGGCAGATGTTTTTGTCCTAAAGTTAGGAGATGTTTTACTTCTTCTCCTACCAAAAGGTAGATCAGAGTTATGAAGTTAGTTTCAATTTTCAAAGAAATGTCTGCCTGAAACTCACATATTTTATGAGCTCTTTGGATATTGTCACATAAAATCGATGTTTCTACAAAATTGCATTTTATAATGGTGATATAACTTATGATGGGATTTTGAGATTCACGGTTTCAAATTTTTATACTGTGCAGCATTAACACATGGATTCAAATGTAGCAGGCAGTTCTCATTCCTTTCTAGAACTCCCTCCCTGCTTAAATCTTGGCACTGCCTTTTCAGTTTTGGTTAGCAGACATCAGTCTCTTGTATCACATTTTAGTTTGGTCACCACCAAACTTGGTCATGGTTATTAATTTTTTATCCTCCAGGATTTCTAGGAACTATTTCCCATAAACGAACAGGATCTTCTTGTGTGTTAATGTGCTCTCATAATTGCTCTCTTTTCCTTTTAGAGAGAGAGGGGGAAATTGGGCAGTAGAGTGGAATGAGAAAATTTTCCTTTAATCTTATATTCATCCATTTTTTTAAAAAGTGTGTTGATTAAAGGGCAATATAGTCATCATTTAAAGAGAAATGCAAAATATGTAGTGTTTAAAGTCCATTAATGGAAATGGTATCTCTAGGTATCAGAACCTTTTGTGTTGTCATTGGGGGTGGGCAGGTAAGGGAAATAACACAGTAAGATTTGGAAATCTGAGTTAAGTTTTAGAATATAAATCTTTTTTCTCAAAATAGTCTTAGAATCCTTGGTTACTCTTTCTGGTAATGGTGGTATAGCCTTGTCAGACTAAGTTTTCTGCAGTTAACAATTGAACACAATAACGCATGGGAGAACAACTAAATGCAGATAGAAAAATTATTGTTGGAGATTTTTAATAATTCTCTTTTGATAATTGATAGGCCAACCAGATAAAACATGAGAAATAGAAAAGATATAAAAAACATTATTAAGCAGCATGATCTAATTGACGTAGGACACTTTTCCTGATAGTGGCAAGATATACACTCTTTTCAAAAGCACATGGAATAGTCACCAAGATAAACCATATGCTGGACCACAAATAAGTCTCAATGAATTTCAGAAGATTGAAATTTTATATAGTATATTCTCTGACCATACTCAATTAAATTAGAAATCAATAGCAATAAGGTTTCTGGGAAATCCCCCATTATTTTAAAATTAAATAGCTTCTTCTTTTTCTTTAAATATTTTATTTATTTATTTGACACAGAGAGAGAGAGAGAGAGAGAGAGAGAGAGAGAGAGAGAGAGAGAGATCACAGGCAGGCAGAGAAGCAGGCAGAGAGAGAGAGAGGGGAAACAGTTTCCTTGCTGAGCAGAGAGCCGATGTGGGGTTCGATCCCAGGACCCTGAGAACATGACCTGAGCTGAAGGCAGAGGCTTAACCCACTGAGCCACCCAGGCACCACCTACATAGCTTCTTCTAAGTAACTCTTGGATCAAAGAAGAAATCACAAGAAAAAATAGGAAATATTTAAAAATGAACAATAATGAAAACACAGTATGTCAAAATTTGTTTGATGTGACTAAAAAAATGCCCAGAGGGAAATTTATAGCTTGAAATGCTTATATTAGAGAAAAAAAAAAACCAAACAAGTTTCTAGCTTATGAAGCTAGAAAAAGAAGAGGAGTGAAACTTGAAGTAAATAGAAAGAGAAATAAGACTAAAATAAAATTAATTAAATAACAATTTTGTTCATTTAAAAGATTAATAAAACATAAAATTCTAGTAAAAGCCACCTAGAAAAAAAGAAAGAAACAACAAATTAATGAATATCAGGATGAAAAAAGGGGCTATCACTACAGACATTTCAAGCATCAGAAGGATACCAAGATAATATAGTAAATAGTTTATTTTAGTGGAGTACAATCTCCTATATCTTTCTAAGAACAAGGCATAGAAGGTAGTTGACTTTTTGAAAACTTACATATTTGAAGCCGTATTCATGGTTATTCTTGATATTTTGGCTGGTTAGAGGATTCCTTAATTGAACACAATTTCCTATCATATTTAAGAGCATTTCTCCATTGTTTTCTAGCTTCTGTGACTGTTAAAAATTCTGAAGCTATTCTGATTCTGAACTTTTTGATATGATATCTTTTAATCTGGAAACTATCAGGATCTGGAAGCTTTTAGAGAACTAAAGAAACAAAATGATCTCTTTTGTACCAAGTATGATCTTTCAGTTTGAAAACCCATATTGTTAAATTCTAGGAAATTATCTTGTTATTTCTTTGAAAGGTTCCCCCCCAACCCGTTCTCATTGTGGGTAATTCCTAGTGACCTTCTTTCATTGTTCATGTCTTCTTCCTTTTCAAGTTTTCTGGAAGAAATACCAAACCAAAAAACATTATCTTTCAGTTTTTTTTTCTTTAAATTTAAAATGTTATTCTTTTTTAACATTTTAAGAAATGCTTTATTATTCTCTGAATTTTTATTTTTGAAATATATATAACATCATGATCTCGTTTATGACTACAATGCTTTTATTTCTCTGAGGTTATTCATGGTTGCTTACTTTCTTTGTATTGTTTCTTTTTACTGAGTTCCTTTTTTTTTTTTTAAATAAACCTGTTTTTTATGTCTTTATCTTTCATATTGATGGTTTCCTCAAATGGTTAATGATGCTTGGTTTACTGTTTGTATTTAAGAGTGAGGCACCAAGAAGCCAAAGGTAACACCAAAAAGCTGGCTGGGCTTGCTCACTGGGTGGTGAATCTGGTAGTTTACCTGGACCTTATAATATCAACTCTCTTGAGTTGATCAAATTCTCCAGAAAAGCATTCTCCAATTTCTTGACTTCCAGTATTCTAGGAGTTGATAGCGAGAGGAGAATCATTAGTTCTATTTTTCTAGAGTCAATCTGCCATTTCCTAATGAAATAGAACGGAGATGCGTGTCTGGCTGAATGGGGCAGGGGAAGGGATCTAGGAAAATAACTGCTCTCTCAATAGATTTGCAGCCAGTGCTCCTATTTTCAGTCCCACTCCTCATCCTCCACCCTCTGTACTAAGCAGCATCTCAAATTCCTCAGGCTTTCTGTGATTCTGGAACACCTGCAGGCTTACTTCTTATTGACTCCCCAACTTCAGGTGCTGAGGTTTCATTTTCTCTGCTTTCCCAAGTCAGCAGCCACTTGATCCATCTACTTTCCATCTTCCAAAATTATAATATCTCTTATCTATTGTTATCTCTTCTTTTCTTTTTGTTCTATTGTTATTTTGGCCATATCTTAAGACAGAACAGAAGTAAGCGTGTATATTCAAGCCTCCATATTTGATGAGTAGCCCTACTGGCAAGTCACAAAGAAATTATTACTTCAAAAGCCTCAAGAACCCGTCAACGATATAGTGTAAGAATCTTATTTCTTATTGCTCATTTCGCCCTCCCTTAAATACAGACGTGCTAAAACCTCTCCCTCTCTACCAGTTGTCTAGGGTCCCAACTTCCTTTTTTGGGGTACTTGTGCTATTGGGGTTTGGGGAAAACTGTCTCACAGGGCCGCCAGTGGTTAAGGTGCTAGATGGTAATGAAGTGAAACTGACCAGATGTCAGTAACATCAGTTGGTGTCATAGCTGGGCCCAGGCAGCAGGACATTCTTGCTGAGTAAGGGCTGACCAGTGTTTCTTGCTGAGTAAGGGCTGACCAGTGTGCCTGATGAACTCACTTCTTAGTCAGCCTCTGGTCCTTCCTAGTCAGCTTCATGGTCCTTTGTCAGTCCACCAGCCCAGCTCCTATGAGGCTGTGGCTCTTTATCGTTTTTGGGCAACTTCCCTGGGACTGTTTCTAGACTTTTGAAGTCATCTTCAATTTACTGGTCCCCCTTCCTACTTTCTTCCTTTTAATCTGAAGATACTCTTTGTTTCTTACAAGGTATTTCTTTATTCCTACTGTCTCCTCAAATCCAATTATCTAGTTTTTTAGCATTTGAACTAACGACCCATTAAATCTGGAACCCAAATTACTGGCTACCTCAAAATAAACTTTCTTCCTAGGCAACTGTTCTGATCTTTAAATTCTCCTAGGAGCTGACGGATATATGTGCATGCTATTGCCCCCCCAAAGGGAAGGAAATCCATCAATGAAGCTTCTATCTTGAAAGTTTCTGGATGTTTACATGTTACCATGGACCTTTGATGACTTAAAAATCCTATTGTCTGGGCACCTGGGTGGATCAGTGGGTTAAAGCCTCTGCCTTCAGCTCAGGTCATGATACCAGGATCCTGGGATCGAGCCCCACATCTCTCTCTCTGCTTCCCCCTCTCTCTCTGCCTGCCTCTCTGCCTACTTGTGATCTCTGCCAAATAAATAAATAAATAAAATCTTTAAAAAAATTCATGTTATCCACCCAAGGTATTTGGAGGTCTTGCAATACACGGTCAACAATTATTTTTCAAGTACTAGCTCTGTGCCATACTTTGGAAATACAGAAGTGAACAGGAAAGGAAGAATCTTTTTCCTAAAGAAGTTGGTGTTCTAGTTTGAGAGTTAAGCAATGAAGGTAAATTAAACACAGAAGGTGAATACCACAACCTGAGAGATCCAGCTAAAACCACAGACGCTGACTCCTATTCGATCATTCCAAATAAATTGATATGTACATATTTTTCCAAATCATGTTGCTGACCTTTCTTGCTGTGAATAAGGGGAAAGATTGAATCTTTTCCATATAATAAATCAATCACAAGTGAAATATAAAATGAAAAGCTGGAAAGTTTTTCCAGATAGCATAAAAATATCTTTGCCGGAAAGTGCTTTGCTATTAAATCAGTTTATGCAGTTGGTAATTCTCCCTTTTAAGTTGATTTTGTCGCTGAACTTTCATCATATCTTGAAGTTGGTATGTAAGTGAGACAAATGAAAGACAAGTTTGGATAAGGATAGTATTTGGCATTATGTTCATTGTATGCAGTTAGATTTTTTTTTCCATTTTAAAGTACGATTCTTATTTGTACTAATATTCATTTCCTGTCCTTTATTTTTAAAGGTTTTATTTATTTATTTGAGAGAGAATGAGAGAGAGAGAGAGAGAGAGGAGAGCGAGAGGGAGAGCATGAAAGGGGGGAGGGTCAGAGGGAGAAGCAGACTCCCACCAAGCAGGGAGCCCAATGCGGGACTCGATCCCGGGACTCCAGGATCATGACCTGAGCAGAAGGCAGTTGCTTAACCAACTGAGCCACCCAACTTCTGCCATTTCCTGTCTTAAGAATTTCTTTTTTTAAAAAAGATTTTATTTATTTGTTTGTCAGAGAGAGTGAGCACAGGCAGACAGAGAGGCAGGCAGAGGCAGAGGGAGAAGCAGGCTCCCTACTGAGCAAGGAGCCCGATGTGGGATTCGATCCCAGGACTCTGGGATCATGACCTGAGCCGAAGGGAACCACTTAACCAACTCAGCCTCCCAGGTGTCCCACTGTCTTAAGAATTTTATTAAGGAACATCCTTGAAATAGATGTTTTTCCATTGCTATCTTGCCAAGGTACTTACACTGTGGCAGTTTTTCTAACTGTGGTCAGGTGGGATGTTCAATAATTCTTCATATTAAAAATGATACTTGGTTCTCCAGTTTATTATTGAATATAATTATCATGGTTTTGGTTCATGTTCACTATCCCTTATTTCTCTCATCCTATGCTATTTTTAATCACTTGCTTCCCAGTGGAGCATCAAAGGAATTATCCTCTGAATCCCCTGTGTGACTCAATGAGGTCAGTTTTGAGTTGGCCATCTGAGGAACTGTCCATAGAGCCAACCCAATACTTTGGGCCAATAACTCTACTTGTTCTAACAGTAACTAAAGAGTTATATCTGATTGCAGTGTGGAGGAAGTCTCTGAGCCAGTGGGAGTGCAATTGCTGATAGAATGGCATTGGAAAACGTCCAATGCTTGCCCTCTGTAGAGTGGGGGAACATGTATTTTCAAAGACAAGATTTGGAGTCCGACCCAGTTCACATTGAGTTTTTACCATCTACCAGTTGTGTGACTTTGAGACAATTCTCTCTGAATCTCAATTTCTTCATCTATAAAACAGAAACCTTAAACTAGCTACTTTACAATGCTGCTATATATATATATATATATATTTTAAATGGAAGACACTAGGTTTATAGAATGGTATAAATACTGATTAAGACAAAAATAGAAAGAGATAATCCTGTACTAATATTTTCTAGTTTCCACACCTTCACTTGATAATAATGAAAACACTTCAAGGATATTGGTTAAAGGAAATAGAATGCAAGGCAGGTTGGGCAGTATAACCTAATCAAAAGAAATACAGGAAGACAGCAGACAGGACAGTAATGTATAAGCAGACAGGTAGAAACTTTCTCTTAGACTCTCAGTTGGATTTACTAACCTAAATATCTAGATATTTTCAATACTCCCTTATATATCAGGGATCTATAAAATTAATACTTAAATGTGACATTAATTAGGGAAAAATCAAACTGGAAATTTCCAGAGAAAAAGTTATTCATGTGTTGACATAAAAGACATAAAGTCTTATAATGCATCAGAGTCAACAGTTCCCTGTTTTACAAATCCCTGAAAGGACTTTTATTCTGATTTCATGGACTGTTTTTCCTTTTCCTTCTCCAACTCAGGCTGGCCCAACACTCTGTGGTGGTCAGTGAATATTCATGAAGACCTATTCTCCCCAGGTAGGCAGCACCTACCTGTGGACAGAAAGGTTCACACAGATCATTTGTGATCTGTAGGCCAGAATTTTCAAAAACAGCCTGACTCATTCACAAACTTAAAAATAATATGTTTACACAAAACATTGCACTTCTCCAGCTCTGTAAATCCTTGTCTTTTTCTTTCAAATACAGAAATCACATTTAAAAAACAGGAATTTCTTGTATAATTAAAGTAGCTCACCTTTTCCCCCTGGATCTTTATTAGGAAGTCAGCATTGCATGCAAAATGGCTATGAGTTTAGTTTTTCCTAAATAATTGGACAATAGAATTTTTAGATAAAGTTTCTTTCAGAACTGTTTACACATGCAAAGTGTACTTTAAACCAAGGTTTGGTGGAACCATTGCTGAGGGATCTGGAAGCACTTCATGATATCAGTGCAACAACTAACAAGGTAGTTATATCTTGTTACAGCTGAGTACATAATCCAGCTACTTATTGGACATGGCATAGGGTCTAAAGTACAGATAATAAAACATTTTCATTTGTCATAATCCAATCATTTATATTTGAAATTATAAGTACTGCCTTGGGTTCATAATGTTCCAACTAGGAAAACATGCTTCTCTTTACCCAGGCTCAGGCACACTGAATTTGAAGTAGGCACAAAGAGGGGAAGGTTTAAGGAAACTAATGAGGAGACTAAGCAGAAGACTAAGTAGGAAATGTGAATGCCAGCAAAACCAGTGTGTTTTGGTGAGGTGAGATGTAAACGTCCAAAGAATTTCAGATTTCTTGATGAAAGGTACTATTGCAATACAAAGGTAAGAGGTGTGAAATCTGTTGGTATTGGCATGCACAGATATTTATAGTTCTTCTAAAACCTTTCAAAGTGTCCTACCTCCATGGCTTTCCTTTTTTTTTTGTTTTAAAGATTTTATTTATTCACTTAGAGAGAGAGAGAGAGAGAGCGAGAGATCACAAGTAGGCAGAGAGGCAGGCAGAGAGAGAGAGAGAGAGAGAAGGAAGCAGGCTCCCTGCTGAGCAGAGAGCCCCATGTGAGGCTCCATTCTAGGACCCTGAGATCATGACTGGCTGAAGGCAGAGGCTTAACCCACTGAGCCACCCAGACATCCTCCTCCATGACTTTTTAGTTTTAACTGTGTGTATGTGTGCACATGTGTGTATGTATTGGTAGGGGCCAGGTGGTTGGGAAGGCTTTGTCAATGAGTTTTTGCTTCTTTAATTATAGACAAAACCACACAAGAGTAATATATTTTAATTAGAAACCTGGAACCAGAGAGGATTATCTCTGGAAAATATTTATTTTCAGCTCTACAGAGCTCATAGCGAGATTTTATTATTGGAGAAAACAGTGAAAGAAAGAAGAATGTGACAGACAGTATTTTGAGTAAGAAGAGTTTGGAGAAAGTTCTCCACATCAAAAGTTGGTAGTTGTTTGCAAAATATATCTTGAAAACGAATCTTTTAATATTATGTTTGGAGATTTCATAGCATTTCTCAGATAATAGGCTGAAAGAAATGTATTACCAGTCTCTGATTGTAATAGTGTAGCTTGTAGTTATTTTTATTTCTTACCAGTAACCTGCTTTTACATGTTGCAAGAGGAAAGGGAACCCACTGATTTAAGTCTGATTTTGTAATAATAAAAATAGAAAGTGCTGTAGGCAATACAGAGAATACCATAACACCCATGTCTTTTCATATAAATTTGATACATGCCTGATTTGTTTCAGATTGTTTTAATTATCTTTACAGAAGTCAGTACTGTTAGCTCTCTTTTTACTATGTCCATTCCTTTGTCCTTTCATTAGCCTGAAGTTAAGTGCATCATTCATCCATGCTTTTACATCATCAAAAATACTATTTTTTTGTGTGTGTTGTAAGCTTTACATTAATGCTATCATATGATATAGATCATTCTACAGCTCTCTGTTTTCACTCATCCTGGTGCCTTTAAACTTTGTATACGTTGATGCCCATGACTCTAATTCATTTTAGTGTTGCATAATATCCCAGAGCATGATTCAACCACAATTTATTTATGCATTCCTCTATTGATAGATAGTTGTTTCTCATGTTTTTGTAGTTACAGACAATGCTGCAATATTGTTGCATACGTCTCTTCTACCATGCTGGAGTTCTTTAGGGTATATTCCTGGAAGTGTACTTGTGTCCTAGGATATAAGCATCTCCAAATTTAGTAGATATTGTCCGCTGGATTTCAAAGAAGTAATGCCAATTTATATTCCCCCCAGCAGTGTTTGAAAGATGGAGAGTTCCTCTCTCCCCACATCTTTGCCCACACCTGGCTGGAATTTATTCTTTTAGCAACTATTTATTGAGTAGCTAATGTGATGGTAAAGCAATATAACAGTTCTTTCCTTCATGAAGCCTTCATTCCTGTGGGAAACAGACACTATATAAAATGTGTTTGCAGGTAAGAGATAGCAAGCCACAGGGATGGTATAAGTGTGGTATGGTGAGCTTTTTTAGGTCAGGCAAATCTTTCTAGAGGAAGTGACATTTAAGCAGAAAACTGATTGAAATACAGAAGCAAGTCACGGGGACATATGGGGAAAGAAGAAATGGTAAGTACAAAGGCCCTGAGGTGGGAGAACACTTGTCTTTAAAAGTTTTGTCTGTCTCTTAAGGTATGAGATTATATCCTGTTGTTTTGATGTAGATTTCCCTTATTACAAGGTTATTAGTCATTCAGTTTCCTCTTTTGTGTATAGCCAGTTTAATTTTTCATTTCTTTCTTAGTGGTTAGCAGAAATTCTTTAGATATTTGGGTACTATGTATCAGTTGTCTGTGTTTTGCACATCTTTTAAAAATTAGTAAAATTATTATTTCTTTGCATAAGCTCAACACTCAGAAGAGTTTCCAACAATTTCTGGAAACACACAAATCCCTACAAAGCAAAATTAAATGTAGGAGGCAGTGTTAATACTAAAAAACTTGAGTATAGACAAAGGTAATTACCTAGATAATTTTTGGACAAACTAGTAATAAAAAGAATTTGTTTTTGGGAAAAAAATCTGAATTATTTAGAAAAAATTTTAAAATTCTCTACTTTTAAGTTTATGTGCATATCCACATTTGTGGGAAGAGTTTACTAAGGCACAACTATCTAGATCAGCTCAGTCCAACAGAAATATAATGTGATCCATAAATGGGAACCCCATACATAATTAAAAAATTTTCCAAGAGCCACATTAAAAAAGGCAAAAAGAAACAGGTGAAACTCTAGTTACTTATAAGTAATAATAATATATATAACTTATATATATATTTATAATATATATATTTTATGGAACTCACTATATTAAAAATATTTGATTTCAACATATAATCAATTGAAAAATTCTTGAGATATATTATTTAAAAAATACCAGTTCTTTGAAATCTGATGTGAATTTACAGTTACAGCATATTTTAGTTGGCATTACATTTGAAGTGCTCCATAGCCATATGAGTGTAATGGCTGTTGTATTGGTTAGTGTTGCCCTGTATCATTTGACACACCTTCTACCCCCATTTGCCTGTGAAATTATAAAGATCTATAGACCCAGAGCTTAACAGAACTCCAAAATAGGTAGGTTGAGATTCTCTCCTTGTAAGGAGTGCTATATACTGCTACTCCAAAAAAAGGATTTGAAATTTGAACTGTTTTACACTGCTAGATAAAAGTGGTGCTTGCCAAGGAAACCAAAAAATATGGTCTTTTTAGAAAAACACATTCCTATGATATCATTTGTAAAATTAGCAATGAATAAAGTAAAAGGCTTCTTTAAGGACTAGAATACACAGATGACCCATAAGCACATGAATAGATACTTAACACCACTAATCATTAGGGAAATGCAAATCAGACCACAATGAGTGGTTCACACCCCTTAGGATGGCTATTATCTAAAAAGCAAAACCAAATCAAACCCAGCAGATGGTAAGTATTAACAAGGATATGTAGAAATTGGAACCCTTATGCACTGTTGTTGGGAATGGTTAAGAACAGAATTACTGTAAGATCTAGCCCTTATACTTCTGGGTATATACCCCAAAAACAGGGTCTCAAAGAGATATGTGTGCACCATGTTTAGAGTAGCTTTATTCACAATGGCCAAAAGCTGGACGCAGCCTAGGTATCTATTACCAGATGAATGGATAAACAAAAGGTGATACATCATTTTTAAAAATTAAATTAAATTAAATTTTATTATTATTATTTTTTGTGTGTGTTCCAAAATTCACTGTTTGTGCACCTCACCCAGTGCTCCATGCAATACATGCCCTCCTTAATGCCCAACCACCAGGCTTACCCACCCCCAACCCCTCCCTTCCAAAAGCCTCAGTTTGTTTCTCAGAGTCCACAGTCTCTCATGGTTTGTCTAACTCTCAGATTTCCTTCAACTCAATTCTCTTCTCCATCTCCCACTGTTTTCCATGTTATTCCTTATGTTCCACAAGTAAGTGAAACCATATGATAATTGACTCTCTGCTTGACTTATTTCACTCAGCATAATCTCTTCCAGTCCCATCCATGTTGATACAAAATTTGGATCTTCATCCTTTCTGATGGAGGCATAATACTCCATTGTATATATGGACCATATCTTCTTTATCCATTCATCCGTTGAAGGGCAACTTTGTTCTTTCCACCATTTAGTGACTATGGCCATTGCTACTATGAACATTGGGGTACAGATGGCCCTTCTTTTCACTACATCTGTATCTTTGGGGTAAATACCCAGTAGTGCAATTGTAGGGTCATAGGGTAGCTCCATATTTAATTTCTTAAGGAATCTTTACACTGTATTCCAAAGTGGCTGCACCAACTTACATTCCCACCAACAGTGTAAGAGGGTTCCCTTTTCTCCACATCCTCTCCAACAATTGTTGTTTCCTGTCTTGTTTATTTTGGCCATCTTAACTGGTATAAGGTGGTATCTCAATGTGGTTTTGATTTGAATCTCCCTGATGGCTAATGATGATGAACATTTTTTCATGTGTCTGTTAGCCATTTGTACGTCTTCTTTGGAGAAGTGTCTATGCATATCTTCTGCCCATTTTTTGACGTGATTATCTGTTTTGTGTATGTTGAATTTGAGGAGTTCTTTATAGATCTTCAATATCAGCCCTTTGTCTGTAGTGTCATTCTTAAAGAGTCTATCCACCAAGAAGATCTAACAATTGTAAATATTTATGTCCCCAATACGGGAGCAGCCAACTACACAAGACAACTGTTAAGATAAAGAATCATACTGATATGAGGTCATTAATAGTAGGGGATCTTAACACGCCACTCTCAGTAATAGACAGATCATCCAAGCAGAAAATCCATAAAGAAACAAGAGCATTGAATGACACATTGGGCCAGATGGACCTCATAGATATATACAGAACTTTCCACCCTAAAACAACAGAATACTCATTCTTCTTGAGTGCAAGAACTTTCTCCAGAATAGACTACATACTTGGTCACAAATCAGGGCTCAACCGATACTGGAAGACTGAGATTATTCCCTGCATATTCTCCAACCACAATGCTTTGAAACTGGAATGCAATCACAAGAATAAGTATGGAAGGAATGCAAACACTTGGAAGGTAAATACCACTGTGCTTAAGAATGTTTGGATAACCAGGAAATCAAAGAAGAACTTAAACAATTCATAAAAACCAATGATAATGAAGACACTTTAGTCCAAAACCTATGGGATATGGTAAAGGCAGTCCTAAGGGGGAAATACATAGCCATCCAAGCTTCACTCAAAAAAGTTGAAATATCCAGAATATACCAGCTCTCTTTACACCTTAAAGAACAGGAGAATCAAGAAGAAATTAAGCCAACCTGACACACAAGAAGGGAAATAATCAAGATTAGAGCAGAGATCAATGAGATAGAAACTAGAGATACAGTAGAACACATCAACAAAACTAGAAGCTGGTTTTTTTTGAAAGAATCAATAAGATTGATAAACTACTGGCCAAACTAATCCAAAAGAAAAGAGAGAGGACCTGAATTAATAAAATTATGAATGAAAAGGGAGAGATCATGACTAACCTCAAGTGAATAGAAACAATCATCAGAAATTATTATCAACAGTTATATGCCAATAAAAAAGCAACCTAGATGAAATGGATGCATTCCTGGAAACCTATAAACTTCCAAAATTGAATCAGGAAGAAACTGACAACCTGAATAGACCAATATCTAGTAACAAGATTGAAGCAATGATCAAAAACCTCCCAGAAAACAAGAACCCAGGACCTGATGGATTCCCTGGGGAATTCTACCAAACATGCAAAGAAGAAATAATACCTATTCTCCTGAAGCTGTTTCAAAAACTAGAAACAGAAGAAAACTTCCATACTCTTTCTATGAAGCCAGCATTACCCTGATCCCCAAACAAGGCAAACACCCCACCAAAAAGGAGAATTTCAGACCAATATACCTGATAAATATGGATGCCAAGATTCACAACAAGATCCTGGCTAACAGGATCCAACAATACATTAAAAAGATTATCCACCATGACCAGGTGGGATTTATCCATGGGATGCAAGGATGGTTCAACATTCACAAATCAATCAATGTGGTAGAACAAATCAGTAAGAGAAGAAACACATGGTTCTCTCAGTTGATGCAGAAAAAGCATGTGACAAGATACAGCATCCATTCCTGATTAAAATGCTTCAAAATATAGGGATAGAGGGAACATTCCTCAACTTCATAAAACCTATCTATGAAAAACCCACAGCAAATATCATCCTCAATGGGAATAGCTGACAGCCTTCCCTTTGAGATCAGGAACACGACAAGGATGTTCACTCTCACCACTCTTGTTCAACATACTACTAGAAGTCCTAGCATCAGCAATCAGACAACAAAAAGAAATAAAGGAATTCAAATTGGCAAAGAAGAAGTCAAACTCTCTATCTTCACAAATGACATGATACTTTCTATAAAATCCAGAAGACTCCACCCCAAACTACTAGAACTCATACAGAAATTCAGTAATGTAGCAGGATACAAAACCAATGTATAGAAATCAGTTGCCTTCTTATACGCTCACAGTGAAAATATAAAAAGGGAAATTAGAGAATCGATTCCATTTACTATAGCACCAAGAATCATAAGATACCTGGCAATAAACCTAACCAAAGAGGTAAAGGATCTGTACTCGAGGAACTAGAGAACACTCATGAAAGAAATTGAAGAAGACACAAAAAGATGGAAGACCATTCCATGCTCATGGATTGGAAGACTAAACATTGTTAAAATGTCTATACTGCCTAGAGCAATCTGTATTTTCAGTGCCAACCCGATCAAAATTCCACTGGTTTTTTTCAAAGAGCTGGAACAAACAATCCTAAAATTTGTATGGAACCAGAAGAGACCCCAAATTGCTAAGGAAATGTTGAAAAAGAAAAACAAGACTGTGATATATTATATGATGGAATATTATTCAGCCTTAAAAAGAATGGAAATTCTGGGTACCTGGGTGGCTCAGTGGGTTAAGCCGCTGCCTTTGGCTCGGGTCATGATCTCAGGGTCCTGGGATCGAGTCCCACATCGGGCTCTCTGCTCAGCGGGGAGCCTGCTTCCCTCTCTCTCTCTTCCTGCCTCTCTGTCTACTTGTGATCTCTCTCTGTAAAATAAATAAATAAAATCTTTTAAAAAAAAATCCTTTAAAAAAAAAAAAGAATGGAAATTCTGACACAAGTTACAACACGGATGAATCTTGAGGACAATATACTAAGTGAAATAAGCCAATCACAAAAGGACAAATACTCATTTTACTCTTACAAGGTAGTTATAGCAGTCAAATTAATAGAAACAAAAAGTAAAATGGAGCTTACTGAGGTGGAGGGGAGGGGGAATGGAAGATCCTATTGAATGGGTACATAATTTCAGTTTTGCAAGCTGAAAAACATTCTGTGGTAAAATGATGGAGATGGTTGCACTATATGAAGGTACTTAATGCCACTGAACTATGCATTTATAAATGGTTAAGATGGGGGTGCCTGGTGCCTCAGTCGGTTAAGTGTCTACCTTCAGTTCTGGTCATGATCTCGGGGTCCTGATGTGGAGCCTCGAGTCATGGGACACTCTGCTCAGTGGAAGTCTGTTTCCCCCTTTCCCTCTGCCTGTCACTAAATAAATAAAATCTTTTAAAAAATGCTTAAAATATTAAATTTTATGTTATGTATATTTTACCATAACTAAAAAGAAGTAAATAGTTTTTAAATAATACAGGCTTGCTTTGAAAACATTCTGCATTATTATCTTTTGTCTGTTTTTTGTTTTCCTTTTCCTCCATTTAAGTAGGCAGAGAGGCAGCCAGAGAGAGAGGGAAGCCTCCATTTAAACTCAGTTTCATATGAGGAAGGAGTTAGTTCTAGAAAATTCTAAGGTTCTTTCCTGTAATTCATCTCATATAAAGTCTAAGTAGCTTCTTGAAAACATGCACAGAAAGTTTTATATTCTTTGACATCTTTAGTAGAATTACTCTTTGCCTGGTACCAGTAGCTTAGGGGATTTCAAAAATTATGGAGGTTTAAAAATCTTAAAGTATCAGCATGCTAATAACTGATCTTTTTCTTTTCTTCTTCTTCTTCTTTTTTTTTTTTGAAAGATTTTATTAATTTATTTGACAAAGATCACAAGTAGGCAGAGAGGCAGCCAGAGAGAGAGGGAAGCCAGCTCCCCACTGAGCAGAGAGCCCGATGCGGGGCTTGATCCCAGGACCCTGAGATCATGACCTGAGCCGAAAGCAGAGGCTTTAACCCACTGAGCCACCCAGACACCCCCTTAACTGATTTTTTTTTTTTCTATTCTGGATATTTTAGGCCATAACTTTGGTAACTTGGAATAATTATCTGATCTTTCCATAAGAAGTGTGGTATTAATTTTCTACATTATTGTGTTCTTTGGTAACATAAATTCCACATTTTCTTTTTTAGGTCCCAAATTTCCCTTATTTCATGTAGACCTTGATTTCATTCTTGGGTTCTTCATCTATTCGGTCAATTGCACACTCAGAAAACATTGAGGTTTAAAGCCCTCTTACAAAACATTCTAAAAAGTCCAGTCTTTTGGTGTGCAGCTCAGGAAAGTTTCACAAAGTTTAAAGCAAACGTGAAAAAGTAGAACATGTATAGGTACTCTCAGTTTTAAACAAATTTCAGTACAACTTATAACACCAGTAAGTACAAAACAAGTCAATTTTTTTTTCAATTTATTTATTTTCAGAAAAACAGTATTCATTATTTTTTCACCACACCCAGTGCTCCATGCAATTTGTGCCCTCTACAATACCCACCACCCGGTACCCTAATCTCCCACCCCCCCACCACTTCAAACCCCTCAGATTGTTTTTCAGAGTCCACAAGTCAATTTTTTATCTCTCATGCTTCTTTAAAATCTACCCCCGGAAGTGGATTTCCTCCCCATGGATGAAATCCGCACAGGCCCCAAAACTTTTCTGGTGACTTAAGTAATAAAATGTTTTAGAGTTATATTAAGCTCCACTTAGTCTCAACTCAGAAAATAGAGTGCTCAGTGTCCCAGTCATCATCAAAACTGTTATCATGGGGCACCTGGGTGACTCAGTCATTAAGCGTCTGCCTTTGGCTCAGGTCATGATCCCAGCCAGGGTCCTGGGATTGAGCCCCATGTTGGGCTCCCTGCTTGGCAGGAAACCTGCATCTCCCTCTCCCTCTCCCTCTGCTGCTCCCCCTGCTTGTGTTCCCTCTCTTGCTGTCTCTTTCCCTGCCAAATAAGTAAATGAAATCTTTGAAAAAAAAAACTGTTATCAAATCTTTTCCCTTCTCTTGGAAGGACAACGTGCTGAGGATGGAGGGCAAGAAGCTTTTTGCTTTCTCTCATACATCCTTTTCCAGTGGCTAGCTTTGGAGTGAGGGGTGGACGGGTAGGGGGACCTGGTGTTCTCAATGTGAACAGGCGGTGGAACAGGATAGTCATGTGCTGTGGTCTAAGAGTTTGAGTGTCCGTGGTTTTGATGGTAACGTAAGTGCCCAAAGCTAAGCTTTCGGTTATCAAGCCGTCCACTTCAAAGACGTTCATCTCAAATCAACACATTACCAACTACATAACTCAATGAAGAGCCAGGCTGCCTCATCCAGGAAGTCCCCTTTTGCGAAAGCGCTGTTTGCTCTGGGGACCTGACCATGCGACAGCCTGCTGTTCCCTTTCTGCCTTTTCACTCCACTCTCACGTTTTAACTTCACCAGCGAGGTGTGTATCTGTGAAAGTCTAGGTACCCCACCCTTGACCCCCTCAGGTCTGTGTGCTCTCTCTCTCTCCCCCTCCCGTGCTAACCTCCCTGTGTGTCCCTGGCCGTGGCCTGCTGTGTTCCTTCCAGTTCTGTGCACAAGTAAACCTTGTTGTTGTTGTTGTTGTTTTTCCAAAGTTCCCTGATGGTTTTTGCTGAAGTATGTCTTGCAGTCATAGTAAGCGCTACAAGGGCTGGTCCAGCCATTCATTTGCTCTGGTTAGGGAGATGTCTGTGTGGGCTCTCCACAAGTTGTGTAGGCCCCAGGCATTTTTAGCTGATAGTATCTACTGATAGGCTGAGACCAACCCCAAATTTGTGCTCTCTTTTCCAGGCAGACATTTAAACCTGCCCTTGTCCTGTTGAGCACTTGGATCCTATCTCGTAGGCTCCCCTGGCTCTGGGATGCTGGAAGGGACAAGCACTCCAGCTCCTAGTTCTCAGACAGCTCTTCCCATGAATACCTCTGTTGCTGTATGAACACCTTTGTTGCTATATCCTTATACCTCCTTTCAGGGTAGGATTTTCTTGGGTTGGATTCAAAGAATTGCAGACTGTTTCATTGGAATGCTCCACAGTTGGTCCATAGGAAGTGGTCCTACATTCATGGACCCATTGTGGGAAGGCAGAGCTCTTTCTAGACTTCCCAGGTTTCTAGATAGGCTAAGCAGCAGATCTTCACTTTCCAGTAACCAGTATTGGACCAGCTTGTCACTCCTGTTCTATACATTTTCTGGCAGCAGTGCCACTGTGTTTCCCAACAAAACAACAAAATGACAGTATTTTGTTATAGACAAGAACTGAGGAGGTCAGGAGTCAGTTTTTGTATGTAACTAACTGTAACTAATTCAATAAAGACACGGATTTTAAGATAATTTTATAATGAGATTTACCTTAATTATAAATATCTAGGACTCAGTCTTTGTTTAGTAGGGGTTGGTGGCGAAATAAACCATAGAACAGATGATGTCTACAAAACTGACCCCATTAAGCTGGTGTTTCACTTTGGTTTCAAGTGTGCCAGAATGTGGATCTCGTTCCTTAGGGTGACCAGGAGGCACCTGGTACAAACTTCATCATCTTCTGTGTATGAAACAGAAAATGTAGTTTAGCCCTGTTAATGAAAGAGACATTAAGATGAGGGTTGAAAATAAATGTAGAAACATTGAACTTAGTGCAATTTTACTGTGGACTTTAGATATGCGAATTGCTATTAGTAATTGCTATGATAAATGATATCTAGTGTCAATTCCACGTAAATGTCAGCAATTAACAGTGCATATTACATGTTTTTGCCACTTTCAAAGCTGACTGGTCCCTACTTGTTTTGAAAATATGTCACTCTTCAGAGACTTTTTAGGAAGGACCTATAATTTGTTAGCATCGATCATTTTCAGATTTGAGTACCAAGATTTTATATGATGGGTCTTGCAGTGCTAGACAAAGTTCAAAGTCTCTTATTTGATGCTGCATAAACTCACATAGATAACTAGTAATGATCATATACCTTTGCTAAACCTTTGGGTTTATAAGCATTTGCATCCTTATTACCTTATCTGATCATGTTTCCGTATTAAATATTGGACTAAGTTTTAGCAATAAAGTCCGTGTCAGTTAAAATTTATTTATATTTTACAGAAAGGAAATCTGTCTTCATTTTGTTCATGATGGTGTATGTAAAATATATTTCTTCTCTTGACATTTTATTTGTTCAAAGAGATGGAAAAGGTAATGACTAAGAGTAATCAAAGTGTTTGTATCTTCTAGTAGATCAAGCATGGGAATCATTTTTATTTTTTAATGTGCTTTTCTACTAAAAACAACTCTACATTTCTCTTACCATGAACACCATTGAATTAGCCCACTGGAACCCAGACTTGACTCTGCTAAAAATATTTCATCAGGGCTGTGAAGTTAAAAATATTGCTTCCTACCTGATTCTTCTTCTTCAGTTGAAGGAGCACCTGACAGCCTCCGAAATTTTAGAGAGGGATTAGAGCTCTTGAGTCAGTGGTTTAGTTCTCATTAAGGATTTTTAAAAGTCATGAAAGGTGGAGAGTCCACTAAGCTTGGTTTGTTCATTTTCCCTTCTGATTCAGAATTACTTCCTGATGGAAACTTAGCTAAACAGATTGACAGAAATAGCAAACCTCTGTCAGGTAGAATGCTTTGAAAGTAAAAGTGAGCACGATTTCCATTTTCTTTATATTCTTAAGAGTGGCACAGTGTTTTGATGCACAAAGTAGGCTAAAATGATGTTTGTTGATGGAATGAACTCAATTTTGTGAATCACAAGTATCCTGCCTTTAAATGATAGAGACATAACAAGGTACCTAACCAGTAGTCTCATGACATCAAATATTTCCCAAGTTGTACCATCTAACTTAAAGAAATCTTTTGATGCTTTTAAGATGCAATTAAAGAAGTATAATTTGTGTATATGCCTGCTATAGATTAAGATCAATAAAATAAATTACATTTCATAAACCATTACCTTATATAAATTATTTTCCTCAGAATGCAATAAAAATTACCTTTTCCCACCAATTTTAACACTTATTCAGTGTATAAAGTTAAGGGGCCCAAATAATTCTGCTTGGAATATATACTGGAAGCTTCACAGCTACACTCCAATGGCCCAAAGTGATAGTGTGAAAAAACATACCAGAAACCTCGTTCTTATTGATCAGCAATTACATTTTCACACTGTCCTGACAGAGGACAGCAAGAAAATTCAGAACTTGGATGACTTCTTAACATGTGTATGTGAGTCATGAGATGAAAAAATTAAAGGTTTAATGAGAGCTATGCTTTTCTCAGAGAGATATAACAATAGTTACTATCTTTCTCATATAGTCATTCAGTTCTTAATGGCACAGAAGGGGGGTCTGGTTTTACAGTATGGTTTCAAAGTATTCAAGGTTTTCAAATACTTGAGAATACTTATCAAAATGCATGTATCTCACTGAAGTGTTAACTTTATTTGTAGCAAGAGTAGGTGACACAAGTGAGTTTCCTCCAGAGACTGACCCTGAGACATTTTCATGCAGAAAGTTTATTGGAAAGTGATCTGGGCATTAATAGCTATAGAGTAGTGAGAAGGCAGGACTGAATAGAAGGAAAAGTTGGAACCCCAGTGTGGTTGTGTGATGGTTCATTTTATGTGTCAACTAGACTGGGCCATCAGGTACCCTGATACGGGGGCTAAACATGATTTCTGAGTGTGTCTGTGACGGTGTTTCTGGATGAGATAGCACTTGAACTGATGGCCTCAGTAAGGCAGATTGCCATCCCAGTGTGGGTGGACATATTCCAGTCCACTGAAGACAGGAATAGAACAAAAGGTGGAGGAAGGGAGAATTCAGTTCTCTTCTGCCTGTTTGAGTTGTGATACTGGACTTCTCCTGCCATCAGATTGAAATTATCATCAGGTCCTCTGGTTCTTAGGCCTTTGGCCTGGGAATGAATTATACCACAGCTTACCTGGGTCTCCAGCTTGTGGATGGCAGATCCAGGGACTTCTTGGCTTCTAAAATCATGTGAGCCAATTCTTCATAATATATTGCTCTCTCTCTCCCCCTCAGCTACCTCTCTCACTCAGGCTTATTCCCCATCCCTCCTCCCGCCCCTATTGGGTCTGTTTCTCTGCAGAATGGTTAATAACACAAGCTGCAACAGGAGCTCTGTTGACCCTACAGAAAGACCATGAGCAGGGATGGTCCTCCAGAATTGGCCCAAATTAAGACAGAAAGACTGGGCCATCATACTCCTGGGAAGTGTATACAATTTTGGATGAGGTGACTTTCTTTGGCGGGTGCAAGGCCAGAAAAAGGACTTCACTGTAAGTGCTTCAGACCTGGAGTGGGGACCTGGATGTCACACAGCGTGTCCACTACTGTAGGTAGCCCTTTAGAGTCAGTAATTCACAAAACCTCAGCATGTCATCTTTGGCAGTTCTGTTGGAATTTGAACTTTGGATTTCTAGAGATATAGACCCCTTTTTAATGGATATTCTTCTTCATTTTTTTTTTTTGATCATTGGCATTCTGCCATATACAATAATAAATAAGACCCAAGGCTTGCCTAGGATGTTGACAATGTATTAGAGGAAAGCGAATCTTCAGTGGTGGAATGTTGAGTATTTTGGTAGACTAAGGGTAAGAATGGACTTATTTCCTTTATGGAAGACTTGGTTATCAGTGCTTCCCATATCCTACTACATAGATGATTAATCCACTCTTCCTATTCTTAAAGTTATCTCTACCGCTTTCATAGAAATAAAATATGTCTCTTTTGAACCCTGTGCAGTAGCAGTTTTAACAACTCATACTTGTCTAGTACAGCATCCCTTTGTCATTATCTGAAAATAAGAACGAGGCCCAAAGAGGTTACATGATTTGCTCAAGTTCTACTACCAGGAAGTGATAGAACCAGCACTCAAATACTACTTTATTTCCTGTAGGACTCTGATTACCTTGTGGAACTGCAGAGGAACCAAAAGAGGCCATCTACTGAGCTCGTAACCACCAACCAGGTGAACCCTTCTTTCCAAGACGGATGGGCAGTTTTCCTACACTGTTATTTAGTATTTAGTCCCATTATGATAAAAAGATTGTTAGAAAATTTCTCCTTATCTTCTTTTTTTTTTTTAAATTAATGTATACTGGATTATTTGCTTCAGGGGTACAGGTCTGTGAATCATCAGTCTTACACAATTCATAGCATTCACCATAGCACATACCCTCCCCAATGTTCATAACCCAGCCACTCTATCCCTTCCCACCCACCTTTTTTTATCTTTTTAAATCAAGTACATTTCCTTTGGATTTACTTTTTCGATGAAGAAAATTTATTCATACCTATTCCACTCCCCATGTTTTCTCTTACTTCCCTTTTCACAAAGTCCTATTTTCCAATATTATTGGTCTTACCATATCCTTTTTTCCCCCCTTTAAAGTATGAAGATCAAACTGGAGGCCAGAAGTTTTATTTTTTTAACTTATAATCTCACAGAGGAAAAACCATTATCAAATATGGTTGAAAAAACTACTGCCTTAAAACCTTTTTATTTTGAAGTATTGCAGATTAATGCATTTGCAAGAAATAGTACAAAGAGACCCCGTGGACACCTTCACCCAGTCTTCCTCCATGGTAATATCTTGTGTACCTAAAGTATGATATCACAGCCAAGATCCCTTGCTATAACTTGCATATGATGTTCTTGCTAAAGAATCTCTTTATTTTGTACGATGTGGCTAATTTATTCAGTAGTCAGAGGCAACAGAATGATTATGGACTTCGGAGTCAGAAATAAGTTTGAATCTGAAATCACCACTTGCAAGTTGGGAAAGTTGGTTCACTTTAGTTTCCTGTTTTGTACAGTTTGTGTCAAAGAAGAATTGAGTGAAGTATTATAGGTAAAAATCCCTTTGTAAATTATAAGGACAATTGCAAATGATTGTTTTATTAGCATATTATTACATCCTGTGTTTGATAGGGTGTTTGGGGGCCACAGAAACAATAATTTCTTGCCCATTGTTTTAACAGGAAAAAATACAATAAAATTCTTTACATGATTATTTTCAAAGCCATGCTGGTTACTCCCTATTACTTTATGCTTTTTGTGTGTTATGAATCAATTATGAAATAAATATTTTGAGGAAGTAACCAGGAATAGAAGTTAAGATTGCTATTTTGCAATTTCCAGAGCTGCCTGTTTCTCTCTCTCTCTCTCTCTTTCTCTTTATAATGATGAATAAGACATTTTTTTTTCTTTTAAATAATCAGGTAAACCTCTTCACCTACACAGGTCATCTTAGGTGACACAGCTGGCCATTGATTTAGACATTTATCCATAAGTAGTATCCTTTATGTGAAGACCATATGGTAAATATCTAACATCTTCCCATTAGTTAAGTTTATTCTGTTTCCATGTACTAGTTTGTTTTTCCCAGAAGGATGTGAGTTTTAGAATAGAGCATGATTTTTCTCTTTGAGTTAGCTGTTATACGGGTCAGGAACAGATGTGTAACCTATCTTTAGAATATGGTGATGCAACATGGGGGCTTAAGTGGGTAGGAAAAGAATCCATGAAACAAGATGGGATAGGGAGGGAGACAAACCATAAGTGACTCTTAATCTCATGAAACAAACTGTGGGTTGCTGGGGGGAGGGGGGTTGGGAGAAGGGGGGTAGGGTTATGGACATTGGGGAGGGTATGTGCTTTGGGGTAAATTGGAAGGGGAGATGAACCATGAGAGACTATGGACTCTGAAAAACAATCTGAGGGGTTTGAAGTGGCGGGGGGGTGGGAGGTTGGGGTACCAGGTGGTGGGTATTATAGAGGGCACAGCTTGCATGGAGCACTGGGTGTGGTGAAAAAATAATGAATACTATTTTTCTGAAAATAAATAAATTGGAAAAAAAAATACTAAAAAAAAAAAAAGAATATTGTGAAGAAAAGGAACTTCTTGGCATGCCTTTTTTTTTTGTACTAACCTTACTATTCATGGCACCAATTTACTTTCCTACCCACATTTTCTTTTTATCTCTGTTTCTTTCTTGCTTGCTTTATCTTGTATTTTTAAAGCTTCCTTCAGTCTTTTATGGGGCAAGGTAGGGTCTACATAAATGAATAACATCAGAGTCTTAATTTCATCCCATGAAGATGTACAGACTACTCACTGTAACTGTGGGTATGTTGGGTAGTGCCTGTGCATAGGAATTTAGTATTGTTTAAACTTTCTGTCCTCAGAGAGTTTAAAATTCATGTGTCTGGAATTAAAGTGATGCCCTAAAATTCCCCTCAAAGGAAATGTATTTTAAACAGCTATATTTATAGATAAGATAACTAATTGTTGATAATGATATTATGGAAAGTAAATAACTGTGTTAAAGTATTATAATGCAATTTTGCAATGCAAGGTGCTCAGCTCTATGGTAGCAAATATTAAAATGTAAAAGTATGAAGCAAACACTGAAAGATTTGTAGGTTTTATATGTTTGAACAATCAAGTGTGCCACTCACCATTGCCATAGCAACCAAGCTGCCTGTATGAAGTAAGCAACTAAATTTCATTGCTCCTTGGTTTAAAAATAGCCACTTTTAATGGTTCTTCTCTGTGTTGGAGCACATAGTAAAAAAAAATAAAACATTACTCCCCCCACCCCACACACACCTTTATGCCAATTCCAAGCTGAAAATTGTCAGTGAGCGTGACCAACCTTTCCAGTATTCCTGGGGTTGCAGGGATTTTCAGGGCTAAAACCCAGTCCTGTGCAAACTGGGAAGTCTGATCCTCCTACAAAACCTCCTCAGTAGTTAGAATGACATTTTATTTTGCCCACAGGGGTACTTCATTTTGTGGAACAGAGTAAGTTGTAAGCAGGAAAAGAACATGATGAAATGTTATTTGGGGATGATATGCAGCCTGCAGGAAGAAGAGTCTGGAGGCAGGGAGGCCAGCTGAAGGCTACTACAACAGTCCCAAACATGAGGTAATATAGGGGTGCCTGGATGGCTCAGTCAGTTATGCATCCTACTCTTGATCTCAGCTCAGGTATTGATCTCAGAGTGGTGAGTTCAAGCCCCACAATGGGCTCCATGCCTAGCGTGGAGCCTGCTTAAAAAAATTAAAACAAAAACCAAATATGAGGTAATATGGATATAAAGTGGACCCTCACCTAAATAATATGGCATGTCACACATTCGTGTATGATAAAACTGCCCTTCCTTTTTTTCTAACTAAAATTAGGATGGGAGAAACCCCATTCATTACCTTGGTTGGATATCCCCCAAAATTGCTTCATGTAAGCCTACAAGTCAGCCTATTAGCTGCCACATGACACCTCTCCACACTGCCCTGGTGTTTACTGTCCATGCCCACTACCTACCTATAAAAGTGCTTTTGCCCCTGCCAATCATGAGACATCAGTGCCCATGCTAAGTGCTACCTGTGGGTGCTTCCAAAGCCATTGCTTCTTGGAGTGGTGAGCTCTGGCGTGCAGAGTAGCCTGCTGTCCAACTCTGGGCCACATGTGGTCACTGACCCCAGTACACTCTGCTTGTGCCAGAGTTTCACATAATCTCTAACGTCTTTCTCCAAAGGGGGCTTAAAGCCAATTCAAGAGATTAGGTAAGGACCAGATGACATTCTGTCCTCTCTGGGCTCTTGCCTTTCTTCCAGCCCCTCTCTGGTAAGACCCTTCTCTAGTTAGAAAGCCAGAGCTCTCAAACAGGTCAACGAAGGTAAACTGGTTGGGGTGGGCAGAAGGAAAAGGGAGACATGAAATGTTGATGACAATTTTGGAGCAATAGCTCATTCTGCCAGGATAGCCCCACTTTACATAGAGTGGTCCTGGGGCTCCTGGGTGGATCAATTGATTGAGCTTCTGACTCTTGACTTGAGCTCAAGTCATGATCTCAGGGTTGTTAGACTGAGCCCTGTGTGGGGCTTCATGCATCAGGCTCCATGCCCCTCATGAGGCTCCGTGCTCAGCTCAGAGTCTGCTTGTCCCTCTCCCTTCCCAGCTTGTGTGTTCTCTCTCTCCCTCAAATAAATAAATACATAAATAAATATTTTTTTTTTTTAAAAAAGGGTAGAGTGGCATTTGTGGTTGGTGTTCTTCATGGCCAGAAAAATAGATACTGTGGGGTGGTCCTGGGATATATTTTTGCAGCAACTGCTTTTTTAGAAATACACACCACCCCCTAATTCACCACCACTAAATATAAGCTCTGGTTTGGGCCAAGGATCCAAGGACTGAATAAAAGGCACAGAATAGGGAATATAGTCAATGGTGTTATAATAGTGTTGTATGGTGACAGATGATAGCTACACTGTGGTGAGCCTAGCATGATATATACATTAATATTTTGTACACCTGAAACTAATGTAACATTATGTGTCAAATGTACTCCAATCAAAAAAAAAAAAAAAAAGAAAAGAAAAGAAAAGAAAAAAGAAAAGAATCCAGGGCTCCTGGTTGGCTCAGTTGGTTAAGTGGTCTCCCTTTGGGTCAGATCATGATCCCAGGGATCCTGGGAGTGAGTCCTAACTGGGCTCCATGCTCAGTGGGGTATCTGCTTCTCCCTCTCCCTCTGCCACTCCCCTTGCTCATGCACTCTCTCTCATGCATGCATGTTCTCTCTTTCAAATTAAAAAAAAAAAAAAGAATTCAATGACACTAAGAAAGAAAGTGGTACCTTTTGTAGGAGGTCTGCAGATTAGAAATAGAAGTAGTCTGGGACTCGCTTGAGCCCACTTTGGATCTTTGCTTTTCCTTTTGCATCATCATCCCTTGCTCTTGGACTTTGTCTGTTACGTTGCTGGCATCTTTACTAGCTGCTTCTCTTCTCTACTGGTGCTCCCTTTTCCTCTCCAGCAGAATGCAGAGCAGGGCATGGCATGGGGCCAACTGTCTAAGCCCTCAGGTCCCAGTCCTTCAGGAGGCGAAGAATAGTGACTAAAGACACTGTGTGCAGACTGCCTGTTTTTGTTTTTTGTTTTTTTTTTTAACTTCTAGTGCCTTGATTCTCTTCTCTTTAAAACAAGAATTAAAACTAGCAACTTCTGCATTGGGTCATAAGTAAATTACTGTGCCTAGAGCAATCAGAAAAGCGTCTAGGCAGAGTGAGCACTGTGTGTTTGCTGTTGCTCTGGAGCTGGTGCGGAGCCATGCAGGTCCCATGCGGTGGAGCCCAGTTGCCTGCACAGGGCATGCCATGGGCGTTGAGATGACTCAAGTTAGCAGACAGATGTCTTCTTTTGCGTGGAATCACTGGGGTCTCTAACAGGGATGGTACAGCTGATGGTATGCAGGAGTGATTCTTGTGTTAGCATTTTGTCAATACCTTTGGATTAAAAACACAAATGAGGAACAAGTAGGAAACCCTTCTGTTCTTCCTTTAGTAGCACCATGCTCTAATACGGAATAAATCAGACAACAATTTTCAGACTATGTAAATCAAAGTAAAAGTTTCAGTTCTCCAAATCGGAATTTTAGCATCGAAACCCCAATATCCCGAAGACTTACTTATCTGTAGGTACAAAAGAAATTCACATTATAGCATGTATAAGTATATAAATCACAATAAAATTAATAACATATTTTAATATAACAAAATAATACAATAAAATAAAAATGATATAATAATAAAAATTCACATCAATAACATGCACCACTGGCGGTCTAGCCCCCTTTTGGCATAGGCTGTCGAGCTCCATGCAAAGTGTCTTTTCTTAAGTATTTCACAGATTGTGCCCACAGAGCACCTCTCATGGATTTATGAACAAGTTTCCTCATGTTTTTCAACTCATTAATATTGGCTCTTTTGAAGGCATTTGAAGCAATATTTGATCCTTTTCCTTGCCCCACTGTCTTTCCTAAGTAAAATAACATCCATGCCAGGAGTGTAGATGTTTTTGGCATTCTCCAACACTCAGTTCTCACTGTTGGAGAAACACAGTAATGTCCCTTCTGTTGTCCCTGGGTGGAAGCCGTGAAAGGGTCACAGCAGAATAGGTGAGAAACATACCCACCCACAGGGGAAATGTTGCTGTATGGGGCAGGAAGAAGTGAGACCATTCACTGGAGGCTCACCTAAGTGCCTCTGGCTTTTGAATTGCATGCTGTCTTCTGCTGGCTCTATTCTTCTTTCCCCTTTTACAGCTATACAACATGAATATTTAGTGCACTCAAACCAGGGGTAAAGAAAAAACTCTAAATTGACTCAAGAATGGTCACCTAGGCTGTTCCTGTCCTTCTGTCTAATTTAAAACTGTTACATCTCTCTCCTGCTGGAGTCATTACTAGTTCTTGAGTAAGTCCATTTAATGTCCTAATTAGTCCCAGGGGGGAGATGTTCGCAATATGGAGACAGTTTTTCCTTTTCCTGATAACCAATTTGCGCTTAATTCTTCTTAATTTCTTCTCATTCTTTCTATTTAAAATCTTTTGTGGTGTTTACAGTTCACAGAAAGAGTACTTGTAAGCTGTTCTTTCCTGAGGCAAGCCAAATGTGTTAAATGATGTTATTTTTCACACAAACATCAATTCTCTTTTCCAAATTACTTTTGATGTTCTCAGTGGAGCTTTAGGCAATGTGTATATTGAGGTATACCTCAATTTTACAAAATAGATGTATTGGTGAAGATTGTGTTCAAAATTTTCAAATTGAATCCTACTGTTCCATTGACTGAGTTGTAAAATTGGAATTGTGCTTCCCTGGGGGTGGAGGGAAATCCCATAATGGTCTTAATTAAAACTTTTGTTAGAGAAAAGGTGAACATCAAGGTTAGCTTCATGTTATTGTACTGCAATGTTTCCTGGGAGTATTAGTCTCAGTGGTGGTTTATTTCGAGGTTTCACCATAAAACTGGGGTATCTCTAAGCATTCCCTATGGCCCTTTGACATAACAGAAAGGCTCTGGCTGCCTTTCTAAGCTATTCTTAATACAGGGGCTGAGCGAGGGGCTAGTTGCCAGCAACCTTTGGCCTCTGGCCCAGGGAAGATGATACCAAGGACTGTGGCCTTCTTTACTAATGCTAATCAGGGATGGTTCCTACATTTTAGATTTTTGAGAACAACTGAATCTTTCTTTTTCTGTAAGATTTTATTTATTTATTTGAGAGAGAAAGTGTGTGTGCACGTGCGAGAGCATAAGGTTGCAGGGGGCGGGGGAGTAGGGGGCAGGCAAAGGGAGAAACATACACCCAGCCGAGCAGGGAGCCTGACCTGGGGCTTGATGCCAGGATCCTGAGATCCTGACTGGAGCTGAAGGCAAATGCTTAACGGACTTAACCTCCCAGGCACCCCTGAGGACAGTCGAATCTTAAATATCCTGTTTCATTGCCTTCATGGGATTATTCAGGCTTTCTACTATTCTACTATTGGGTTCTGAGAAGTGTAACAATAGAAGTGGAAGAAAACGACATCACTGAGAAGTGAAAATATTTATTGATCAGTCTAGATAATATAGATATGATTTTTCTCTAATTTTATTAATGTAGTTTTAGTAAATTTTGTATCTAGCAGATTGATTTTTGTTCCCAAAAGACTGTTTATTTCTCTTGTGCATATATGAAAAGAGAGGAAGTAACTATATACTCAGGCACAGAGGAGAGGCAGACGGGAGCTAAACATAACAACAACTGATAGGAGTGAGAGGAAAAACTTGAATTTAGGGAACATTCTCGCTGGAAGTGCTAGATGGAAATAAGAAAAAAAAAGTGGCTGTTACTTCTTTATAAATAACTTTCTAGTCACATTTCTCCTCATCTAACTATAATTGTCCCATATCCATATTATTTTCTTGTTATTCATCTTTCCCCCCCCCCATTTTTTCTGTTCTTTGCCACATATCTAACTTCCTCAACTAATAGCCTTGCTGAGGGGTTGTTTGGGTTAAGTTGGGGATATTGTGCCATTATGCAATTTATGTTTTAAATTTATGAGGGGTCTTAAGTACATATTCCTGAATATGGTAGTGAAATTTCTTAGACCCCTGTTCTAGGAATTAAATAGTGATCACTGAAGGAAAATGAAAAAGAGGAAGTAAGAAGGTGAAGGAGGACTTGTTCTGGAAAGCAGAAGGCTGATGATAAATGAAAGGAAAATAAATAAGAAATTCTAGTAGTTTGAGTTAGTCATTATGCCAGTGAGTCTGACACTGACTGGACATTGAGAAGGCTCAGAATAATTTCCCCCACTCAACTGCCATGGGACTTGACATTCCACCAAGACAGACAGGTCCTGTGGGTCCACTCCATGGGCAGGCTAATTTAAAAGGCAGAGTTCTTATATGACTGGCCCTAACCAAGAAGACAGGCATCATAAAACACAATTTAGCATGAAGTAATATGCCAGGGTTTTTTCCTCTTAGGTAAATAGTTAGCATCTGGGCACTGAAGGAAATGAAAGTTTGAATAAAGCAATGTCATCTAGCCCCATGGCTTTAAACACCGTGTGTGTGCTGATGGCTGCTATCTCATATCTTTACTCCCAGCTCTGGGCTCTAGACAGACTATAGGACATCTTCATTTGGGAGTTTGTTTGTTAGTATCTCAAACTCAGATGCCAAGATGGGATTAGAGGTGTGATCCCATTTCCTGGGGAAAATGCCTGTCAGAAAAAATGGGGAGGTTGCTGGAGAAGAGTGGGGGACGTGGAGGAGGCTGGAGAGCTGCCAGACTGTGTTGCAGGGCTGCCCTCTGTGGGGACAGAGGGAAGGAAAGCAAGAGTGGTTGGGAAGTTGTAGACCTTGGTGCAATTCTAAGAAACTTTCTGCAAGATTGATGTGGAGTTCTTGAGCCAAAGTCAGCATCAGAGGAGTCCTGTATCTTTCATGAATGGGCATGACTTAGTATCCCTAGTAGTCATCAACTGGGAATAGTCCAGAAGACTTGGTGTGAACTTGCTCCAGCAGCTGGGCTATTGGTCAAATCGCCCTGTGATGGAGATCTGAGAGACATGTTTTAATGGCTGCCACATGTTCCTAGACAAACTTTTGATTCTTTCTCACATCTGGTACTCTAAAAGTTACCTAGTTTCCCCATTTTGGTCAGCCAGCATTGGCTCAGCTATAGATCTACTCATCAACACCACCACCACCTACTCTATCATTTTTCTTTTTGCCACCCCAACATCTATTCTTCACAAAAAAGCTACTATCCCTTTAAGAATATAAATCAGCTCATGCCACCTATCCTTTCAAATGCTGCCATGGCTTCCCATCTCATTGAAAATTTAGTCTGAATTTTCTAGCATGAACTTCAAACCTCTACATGATCTAATTCTCTTGCTAGCTCTCTCATAGAATCACTTACCATTCTTTTTCCTTCACTCTGCTCTTCTAAAAATATAAGCCCATTCTTGCCTCAGGGCCTTTGCACCCCCCCTCCCACCTTGGAATGCTCTTATCAGAGATATTCCTGAGGTTTACTTCTTTAGGATCTCTGCTCAAATGTTACTAGATCAGAGCTTCCTTCTCTGGCTAACTCATATTGCTCCGTTTTTCTCCTTCAATACCATGTGATATGTATTTATCATTTTTGCTTATTGTGTATTTCTTCTAATTACAATGTAAGCCCTATAGGGGCAAAGACTTTTTTATCTATTTTGTTTGTAACTGTTTTCTTACGGTCTGTCATGTAAGAGGTTTTCAATAAATATATATTGAGGGACATCTGGGTGGCTCAGTGGGTTAAAGCCTCTGCCTTCAACTTGGGTCATGATCTCAGGGTCCTGGGATTGAGGCCCTGCATCGGGCTCTCTGCTCGGTGGGGAACCTGCTTCCTCCTCTCTCTCTGCCTGCCTCTCTGCCTACTTGTAATCTCTGTCTGTCAAATAAATAAATAAAATCTTAGAAAAATATATATATTGAGTGAATGAATAAATGCTGTTTTAAAATTTGCAAAATTTGGACTTTACTGAACATGTATTCTGTTTCATATTTTGTAATCTACTTTTGCATAACATCATGAACATTTTTGAATACCTAAGCATTCTTCTAAGCATCATATTTTATTTTAAGGCTTCAATTTATTGAATTTTATGGATGTGTCATACTTTATTTGACTCCTATTATTTCCAATTTTTTGGCTATTATGTGAGTAATATTATAATGAGCATCATTACCCTTAAACTGAATGGAGACATTGACCAAGTGTATTTTGCATTTTGCTTACCACAGATGCCTGGCAAATACTTGTTAACTGAGTGAATGTATAAATAAATAGAAAATATTTGACTCATATTTATTATTTCCTAAAGTAAAAACTTAGAAATTGAATTGTTAGTTTTATATATTCATTTTGTCAAACCAATTAATATTGTAAAATTGTCCTCTCAAAAGGCGTCACTTTGTGTTTCTACTGGCAGATACGAGGGCCTACTACTTCGCCAAAAAATACTCAACAAGTAAAACTTCCCAATTTGACTGATAACAAATATCTCATTTTATTTTATTTTTTTGATTTTATTTATTTATTTATTTGTCAGAGAGAGAGAGAGAGAGGGACCATGAGCACAAGCAGGGGAAGTGGCAGACAGAAGGAGAGGGAGAAGCAGAGTCTCTGCTGAACAGGGAGCCCTATTAGGACTTGCTCCCTGACAGAGCCACTCAGGTGTCTCCAAATATCTCATTTTAATTTATATTATTCCATACCAGAGAAGTTACATTTTTATCATGGATTTATTGGCCATTTGCACTGCTTTTTTTTTTTAATTTTTAAAAATTTATTTGACAGACAGAAATCACAAGTAGGCAGAGAGGCAGGCAGAGAGAGAGAGGGGGAAGGCAGCTCCCTGCTGAGCAGAGAGCCTGATGCGGGGCTTGATCCCAGGACCCTGAGATCATGACCTGAACTGAAGGCAGAGGCTTAACCCATTGAACCACCCAGGTGCCCCTGCACTGCTTTTTTAATGAATCTACTGTTCTTGTCCTTTGATGTTTCAGACATGGTCAAAGGTATAGTTATGAGGTGTTGACGAACAGTTTTGTTTTTATAAGTAACTTAGCTTCTCTGAACTTCTGTTTCCTAACTGTAATGTGGGAAGAGTGATGGTGCCTGCCTTCTTGGGGCTCCCCTATGCAAATTGGCAAGGAATCTGGGCTGGAGTCAACCTCATGTATATGGTACTCTCCTTATCTTTTGTATGGTCTTGGAGAGTTGAATTGTAAGGGAAAAACAGTTTCCTGGAGTCGTGGTAAGGAGTCAATGAGAAAAGTCATATAAAATGCATAGCAAGTGCCTGGTACAGAGGAAGGGCTAATAAATGAGAGCGTCTCCTTCCTTATCTTTGTGTTCCACTGTGCTGTTCTGGGCGAGGTAACCATATTTCATGTAGCTTTGGAATCTTGGAGCCTAACAGAGTGCCTGGGATACTAGTAAATATTAGTAGTGCCTTTGCTGCTCAATCAGTGTTATAAGGTGAAAGATTGTATAAACCTTGGGTGACAATGGGACCCTTGTCTTAGCTAATGTTTCTCTCTCTGATTCAACTCCCTGTTTATCTGGCCTTAGAGAACCTGCCTCAATCTTCAAGGCTTCTTGTTTTCCTACCAACCTTGACCTTGGGTCTGCCAGGTTATGGTGTAATAGTTTCATACTGCCAAGCAGAGTTTCAGACCTGAGTTTTCCTAGAGAGTTATGAGCTGTTTCTGCCAATGAGCTGTCTAAATGGACAGTCAATAGAGATGTCGTTTCATCTATTTTTTCTGTCTCAAAGGTATTTCATTACACATGGTTTCTCTAAAAATATCTTTACTATATTTTATTTAATCACTTGGGGGAACACCCAAGAGAAAACAATTGTATTTATCCATAAATAAGCAGGAGAGGGGCTTCTTTAGAAGTAAAGTGCTCTAGGGGGGCTGATAACTGATGGCATTTTCTTTGCCTCTCCAGATATCCTTTAGAGAGATGCCCTAGAGAGATAATATGATAAAGTATGAATAAGATGGAAAAAAAAACCTTAAAGTCCCCAAATGTGCTTTGAAAAATAAGTCAGAGGGAGGACCTAAATTCATGAAATCGAATGTTCCATTAAAATATTTTCCTCTGCTATTGCCATTACCCATTTAATTTCACCGTGGGCTGGTCTTTTGGGGTTTCTTGAGGTCTCAGTTTAATTTGAGACTCTACTCTGGAACAACTAGCAGAAAAGAAAGCTCAGTACAATGAATGCTCTGACTGAACTAATTATATTTATTGAGGCTGTGTTGAAATGATGGTCAAGCTTCCTTTTGGGAAATACTTACTTGATGGGAGAGTTAACATTTATAGTCGACATTCCTGAATTAACATAACTACGGCTGAAATCATTTTTCTTTTTTATCATTCTTTGCCATGCCTTACTTAATCACCAAATGCTGTCTGCTCTGAGCAACCTTGATAGATGAGGGAACACGCTAGTAAATAACAGATATATTTGTAGTGCTTGCCAAATAAAAAAGAAATGCATCTTTGCCGTTGCAATGTAACTGGAACAGATGTGTGAATATTTTAAAACATGGTTGATGTTGTAAATTAAGATTTTGGTCATTAGAATAAATTAAAATTTTTCTACCTAATCATTTTATGATGTGGCAGAAAACAGTGTTGCTCACATGGTGACCCTCTTGACAAGTCACCAACCATCTGGAGAAAAAAAAAACAAACACCCCTCTCCAATTAATTATTCAGATGCTTAAAAAAATATGGAATATAGAAATATTTTGTCTTCATGAAGAATAATAAATAAATTCAGTAATCAAGTGATATTTACTCTAACATAGAAAATATATTGTACAACGGTACAGACAATAATAGCACAAAAATGAACCCAAGTTCTTTGTTTTATTAATTAGCTGGTTTAAATGTAACATGCCTGGTTTTGAGAAAGTTTTAAGAGTATACAATGGTATACTCTTAAACACCAAGATCAGATAGCTTTTTAAAAGTGAAGAAATAGGGGTAAAAGGGGAAAGAGAATGTCTGGATGTAGCATGAAACTCCTGGTAAGAGGCGCGCATTAAAAACATGCCGTGCAGGTTTTGGCCAGGGCGGGGGTGGGGGGTTGCAAATTGAGCACTAACCTCTCTAGTAGCCAAGTTGGGGGAAACATGATTCACAGGATTCAGTGTTTACAGGATGAAAATTGAGTCCTGCATCTTGCTTGCTGCTCCGCGGGGAGCCTGCTTCTTCCTTGGCCCCTCACTGGTGCTCTCTCTCTCTCTCGCTCTCTCAGTCTCTCTTTCTCAAATAAATAAATAAATAGATAAATAATAAATACAGGGAGTCATTTCATAGCACACTTTGTTGTTATCCCTGGTGTAGACCAAAGACATCATGCTCATGCATGGGTACCAGACAGCAACGTACGGTGTGGTGAGAATGTAGCAGTGGAGCCCAGGGTCCTGAGGCCACCAGAGGCTGGACTGTGTGTGTGGGGAAGAGATTCAGTTCTGCTCATGAGGTGGGCTTTTGCAGTGCTTCCTAAAATACACACTTAAAATGAGCTCTGCAAGCAGAGTAGGAGCACCCCATGGAGACAGCCTGGTATGCTATTTTGTAACACATCTAAATGAAAAAAAATATTCCTTTTGCTTCTGTTTTCTTTTATTATTTTAGGTAAATATTCCTTTCAAAATATTTATTCTTCTTTTTTTTGAAATAAAAAAATACACAGCTGTCTAAAACACCTAAAAAGATAGAAATATAAAGCAGAAAATAGAAATTACCCAGGAATAAAAATGGCTAGTGTATTCATATATTTTCTTCCAGTTTTTTTTTTTGTATGTTAAGTATGTACATATGTGACTTTCAAAATTGAGATCATACTGTATGGATTATTTTGCATCCATTTAAACATAATATTGTATCTTTTCCCCAAATAATTAACATTTTTGGGAAACTTTATTTTATTTATTTATTTTTTTAAGATTTTATTCATTTATTTGACAGAGAGAGATCAGAAGTAGGCAGAGAGGGGAAAGCAGGCTCCCTGCCAAGCAGAGAGCCCGATGCGGGGCTCAATCTCAGGACCCTGAGATCATGACCTGAGCCAGAGCCATCCAGGCGCCTCCATTTTTGGGAAACTTTAAATAGCTGTGTCTTATATACATCTCAGTTCACTGTAATTATTTATATAATCAGTTATATTTTTTCCTAATTGAAAGTGTGTGTTTCAGTTAACATTCTAATACATAATTGTTTGGATAACTTCTGACGATTTACTTATAAGTTTTTCCAGATATGTAATTATTGAGTGAAAGAATATAAATATCTTCTAATCATTTGGTAACTAACTGAAGTTAAATTGAAGTGTTTCTACTTTAGTTAACATAAAACGTTGTGCTTACATATATATGTATTGATTTATTTGTATTTGTACATTTAGGAGTTTATTTTATTTTTTTTTATTACATTCAGTTAGCCAACATACAGTACATCATTAGTTTTTAATGTAGTGTTCAAGGATTCATTAGTAATCAAATGTATTTTTTAGTAAAGACAGATTTTTTTTTTTTAACAGAGTAGAAAGCGTACACAGTATCCCCCTTGTCCATGTGGAATATATTCCAAGAACTTCAGTAGATGCCTGAGATAATGGACAATACCAAACCCTATAATATTCTGTTTTTTCCTTATCCAGGCATAACTATGGTGGAATTTAATTTGTAAATTAGGCAGTAATATATTAACAATAATAGCTAATAATAAAATAGAATAATTTTTAGAACAATTTTAACCATATACTAAAATAGAAGTTATAATATGGTCTCTCTCTCTTAAAATTTTATACTGTATTCAACCTTATTTCTGTGATGTAGGATAATCAAATGCTTACATGATGATATGAAGTGGGGTACATGCTGTAGGCAGCGTGACATAGGGTGAATGTACTCAAGATACATCAGAAGGAGGATCATGGGCATCAGAACAGTGTGATTTGCCCCAAATTATGCAGTGTGTTTATGTATTTTGCCTGGATTGAGTCACGCTTTGTTTTTCTCCTTCTTTGTGCATGTGTAGACACTCCAATGGCATTTAAAAATTGCTTTCTTTTTGCATGAAAATAATCAGATGGCTTGGTGATTTGTTCTGGTAACTTTTTATTATTATTATCTTGTCTTCTAAATGGCAAAGCTATAGATGATTTATAAAGTCTGCCTTGAGGGAATGGAATTGCATAACAGAGGTATGAGTTTATCTCCATGATACATTTTCAAAGTGATCTAAAGACAAAAGGACACCAAACTCTTCCAAGATTGTCCCGAGAGGATTCTAGCACATTTCAGGCACACTCATGGAGTGGCAATAATGCTGGAAGCTACACTTGGCAAGTCCAGGTGGTGATAATCTGTATAAAGAGTGATGGTGAAATAAGGCAGTTGAATGGTTCAGCTAAATACATATTTTCATTTCAAACATGGCATGATCACAGTAAATGCTACTGCACTAATGTGTCCCATAGAATTCCACAAATTTTATTTCAGTTTAGACATGAAAGCACACATTGAAAGAAACATTTTGGTCCTTGGACATAATCAAAACTTATGAACTAGCAATGCCCTGAAGTCTGCCTATGATGCTTTCCTTGGTTCTTCACAGGAGGTCCTCCTCCTAGTTCTCCAGGACTTGCATATGCTATACCCAAGAATTCTGCTCGAGTCAAGAGAGGTAAATAGTACAGTTCACTTCTGTGCTGTTGATCATGAAAGGCTTTGAAAGTGGGAATATTAAGTGCTTTTTGCGGAAAGCAGGGCTGTGGATGAGGACTCAGATCTCATATATAAAAATGTGAATCAGAAGAGTTTTGATCCATCAGAAATTTATCACCTTGAAACAAACATGTTGCCATCCACAGAATTTGGAGTATAATCACTTTCAATTTAAGAAGTACAGTTTTTCTGTGCAAATTTATTAGTCTTCTGTGCAAATTTATTACACAGACAAGGGGGAGGGTCTAATATCTGTGCAAATGTAATTGTAGCAATACATTTTCAGTAGTTTATTAACACTTGCTAAGACTATCAGCCTATGAGGAAATAAAAACCCATATGGAATATGTCTTTGATTATGTATAAATGATATTAAAATACAATATATTTCCAAATGCAAACTTATTGGACAGTTTCCCAAAGGGAATTTACAGCCCAGTGATTTCAGTGCATAAATTCATTAGAGCATGGCTCATTACCTATTGCGCAGTGGAAAAGCCAGCTACAAACATCCCTGTCCTGCCTGAGTCCATTACGAGCAGAGTTTTGGTCTGAATTGTCTTTGTAGCAAAGGTTGTTAGTGAACATGGTGATCCCAACTCAATGAACTGCTAGTCTGTTCCTGTCTTTTTAGGAGCTATGCATTAGAGTTATGGGAAGCCCACCTGTTCATGCTCCAGGTTTGCTTGGCAATTAATGCCAATGCATGTGAGTTGATGTTTTACTTAGTTCTTGAGAAGGATGCTTTGTCCTCTCTCAGTGAGCTCCACACTCTCCAGTAAAGCCTGGGATTTCATATCTGGGCAAATCCACACATATATTTTAATTTTCTTTGGGGTGTACATTGATCCTTTCTTGTGGGAGTCAAGCCACTGTTTTATTTGCAAGAAGAAGATTTTGTTTGAAAAAACAAGTCCTCGGGGCGCCTGAGTGGCTCAGTGGGTTAGGGCCTCTGCCTTCGGCTCAGGTCATGATCCCAGGTCCTGGGATCGAGCCCCACATTGGACTCTCTGCTCAGCCGGAGGCCTGCTTCCTCCTCTCTCTCTGCCTGCCTCTCTGCCTATTTGTGATCTCTGTCTGTCAAATAAACAAATAAAATCTTTAAAAAAAACAAAAAACAACAACAAAAAAACAAGTCCTCTATTTTGAGGAGGCATACACAAAATCTTGTTTTTAAATAATTTAGAATCTTTTAATGCTATTTTCTACTTTTTGCTTTGGTGCATTCTTGTGATTTTGCATTTACTGCTATTGTCAAAAGTCATAACAAATTAATATAAAGTTTCTAATTTTTCTAATTTCTAACGTAAAATTTCTAATTTCTAATTTATGTATAATATATTCAGAGTTTTCTGGGCATTGGGAAGCAGATTGTTTCATTTAGAGAGCGGGTGATTTAGTTAACGGGGGTAGAAAGGAATAACATATGTATATCCACAGTACTATCTAGAAACTCATCTATAATCAAATACGGCATTATGTATACACTTTAAATATTGCAAGAGTTTAGGCATTGTTAGTGGGTGGAGCAGAATGGAAAGAACACAGTGTGTGGGGTGAAGAGACCTGTTGATCAGATTGGGATGAGAAGTGGCAGGGGTGCATATTGGGTGGGAAATACATTAGAGCTAGTAAGGCCTTCAGTGCCATGCCAGGGTCAAAGAGTTTGGTTTTGATTTAAAATAGCAGGAATATATTATAGTTTCTGAATTAGAGAGAGGATTATTGTGGTTTTAGAAAGATTTATATGCCAGTGTTGCATAGACATAATTTATAGAGGGAAAATAAAAATGCAAAGTGAAATTTAAAAAATCATTTTTCATCTATCTAATGGTCTTTCTAAGGTGTCCTAATTTGCCATTTGGTTTACTGGAGAATCAATTTTATTTAGGGTAGAGATGTTAATTAAACTTGGATGTTTCAGAGTCTGATGATTGGACTGACTGCTTCAATTATTGCTTGTGATTGTCTATAATCATTACCAAAGTTGATTTAATAATAATCTACACTTACCAGCTTCACATCATATTTATGAGTTTACCATATTTATGATTTTAAAAAACCTCAGATGGCGTACACTTGCTTTATGAGTGAATTTCGAGAAATTTCTGGAATCCTTAAGAGACTGTGTAAGTCAGAATAGGCTAAGTTTGCTGAAATAACAACTGCCAAATCTCAGTGGCTCAACACCATAAAAGTGTATTTCTGGTAAATGTTTGCTTATGCTAAATGTCTATGGTGAGTCACTGCAGTAAATGCAGTCACTTGGAGCCCTTATCTCAATATGTTCTCCCATACTTGCCAAGGCAGGAAAAAAAAGGAACTTGGCAAATTATGCACTGTTTCTTAAGGCTAGAGGGACATATGTAATTTTGAGTCACATTTTCTTGGCCAAAGTAAATGACCTGGCTATGCCTAACTTCAGAGTAGTCGGGGAGTGCTCTGCTGTCATATGCTCAAAATAGGAAAAAACAGGGTGTGTGTGAACATCTCTAATGACCACCACAGGGATATAGCCCCTTTTCAAAGCACCCGTGAGCATAGGTCTAGAAAGAATAATATCTTTCAAATGAAATTATCCTACTGAGAATTATTTCATCCACTGCTTAGGTCTATAGGCTCATAGGCCCAGAGCAAATTAGAATTTTAATATAAATGGACAAGGTGACCCACAACATGACTGGAATATGATTCCCTATTATGAATTGGTAAGTGTGAGGCGAGATTGTGAAACCTTGTTATGGAAGTTCAGTATTAGAGTCATACTTGTGTTCTGTACATTTTTAATGTGAATGGTGAAACAATTTATAATATATAAATAATCAAATATTTATTACATAAATACATGCATTTATGACTATATACATAGACTCCTATGTTACTTAGCTAACAGCTGCAGGTTGAGTGATCAATGTTGGTGGCTCATGGTGACTATGGATCTCTATATAGTTAGCATATACTCTGGATGACCTCTGAGAGCACAGCATGTGGATTTTTAAAGTTTTAAGTGAGGGGGGTGTCTGGGTGTCGGTTAAGCGTCTTCAGCTTGGATCATGATTCCAGGGTCCTAGGATCAAGCTTCACATTAGCAGCAAGGAGCCAGCTTCTCCCTCTCCTCCTTGCTCTTGTTCTCTGTTGCTATCTCTGTCCCTCTCTCTCTCAAATAAATAAATAAAATATTTTTAAAAAAGGTAAAGTTTTTTTTTAAATTTTATTTATTTATTTGACAGACAGAGATCACGAGTAGGCAGAGAGGCAGGCAGAAAGAGAGAAAGAGGAAGCAGGTTCCCTGCTAAGCAGAGAGCCCGATGTGGGGCTTGATCCCAGGACCCTCGGGTCATGACCTGAGCCGAAGGCAGAGGCTTTAACCCACTGAGCCACCCAGGCGCCCCCCAAGTAAAGTTTTAAGTTAGAATACAAACCACATTTAAATTTATGTGCAACATACGATTTACCACTCTTATATAACATTTAAATTTTATCTGCTGTATCCTGAAATTTGAAATTCCCTGAGTATAAAATAAATCAGAATTTTATTTGAAGAAATAAAAAAACAATTTTATTTGATGAAATTAGTGTGGTCCACAAGGGCTGGCTCAGAAAACATCCCAGTGGTAGACTATTGGCTCTACATAGCCAGCCGCATCCCTCCCTGGTAATATCAGTCCTCAGATCTCCAATCAATGTTGTGTGCTTCAGGTCTCTGTGTCCTTAGGAGTAGCTCCTTCCCTGGAAGCTCCTTGAAACCTTCTGGGAATACATGCAGTGCATGAGATCTAGCTTCTTCTAATGGGTATGAAGAAGTATAAACTTGTGATTTTAGCAATTGTTTGCAAATGCCATGATATGATAAAGCATCACTTATTTATGTAATATGTTTGGGTAGCCTTAAGATGTATACTATACATTTTATATATTTATACATTTATACTTATATTTTAGATTTCGGGAGTTGAGGTTAAAGTTGCTAAGAACTATTGCTGGGACTGGAAGGGATGGCCCTTTAAGATGGTGTATAGAAGTAGCAGTTGTGCTGTTAATGTTCTAATGTCACAACATTGATATTAATAATACTGATCTCAGTGTGAGTCATTTATTTTGTTAACAATAATTATGCAGGTGATGTTTATAATAGTTATGAGTTAATAGATGGCAATTGCATTGTCTATTGTATAATAATTATAAATATTAAAAGATAATTTTATGTCAAGTTTCAGAAGGAAACAAATAAAAAATTGTGAGGTAATAGTTACCTCACATGTAAAATAAAGGGTGTTTGAATGGGTAATAGATCTGATTTCAGCTTCCCTATTTAACCTGACTAAAAATGATTTTTAGATACTGAGTAATCAGTGGGAATGAAAATATCCTAGACCTCTTAAAAGTTGCAAAACATCAATGGCACCAGAAAGGTGTTATGTTATTGCTAACATCAGTGTTGTATTTGAGCTGATGAACTCAGATGTCAGACATTGAAGTATGCCTCTGTTACCTAGACTTTTTAGATTCTTCATAAAGGACACAGGAAAATGTATTTTTTCAGAATTGTTTAACCAACTTGAAGTCAGGTGTGTTCTGTATATATTTACAATAACTATTAGGAATAACCACAAAATAATATATATTTCTGTATGTGTATGTGTTCATAAGGATGAAATGTTTTCAATTTATGTTAAGCCCCAAACTGGTTTTCTCTTTGAGATTTTATATTGCAAAATATATCAGTTTGTTTTGATAGCTTTCAGGTAGCCTCACAGTATATATATATATTTTTTACCACCCCCCCCCCGCCTTTTTTTCTAGGTTACCATCATGGGAACTCATCTCAAGGGATCTCCTATTGGTGATTCCGGCTCTTGCCCTCCACTTATACTCCTTTCCAGATTTCTTTCATCCTCTTATGATACAGGTTCTTCTGGTAAGTTGCTTTATTTTCAATTCTCTCTCTAGTCACTGATGTTACTTAGAAGAAGGCAATTCAGTGTGTGTCCATGAGGGAGTGGGTGGGGCACAGAAGACTACGCATGTCTTGGTGCTCGCAGTGGGATTGCTGTACTATCCCCTGTCATATAAATAGGATAGGTACATTAAAAAATTGGGATAGGTAAGGAAGAGAGGTGTTAAAGTACTAGATTAGGCCCAAGACAAAGTTATTCATGTGAAACCCTATGTCGATAGCCCAACACGTTTTGCTGAGGTCTTCCAGAAAAGGAAGGCCTAGGGCCACTGGTCAGCACTTGCCTGTTCAACACGAGTTACCTGAACTGGCTCCAAAACTTTCCTTTGCTCTGTATAAAGAAAGTCCCCCCTGCTTTAACCAGTCAGCACATACCAAGTATAACTGCTCACTTTGGTCTACACAAACCTCTCACCCTGTACAGCTCTGAAGTGCTCCTTTCTATCTGCTAGATTGGATGCTGCCTGATTCATGAATTGTTGACTAAAAGCCTACAAAGCCAGTAAATTGTGGAAAAACTTTCTTTTAATGGAAGCAAGGCCCTGGAAGTGCTGTAGATTGAGTGGGGGCAACCAAGGATAGGAAGTGAAATCAGGAAGGTTCAGAATGAGGGTGGTCTAGGTCACAACTCTTTTAAGTATATTGCCAGCTAAGGACGTCTTCCTCTTCCTCTTCCTCTATCACATGTGTTGAGGCTGAGTCTACTTGCATGCAAGCAAATATTGAGGCACTTATGTAGGTAATTTAAACCAAAAAAACCCAAATTCTCCCTGTTGACTTGAATATCTAGATAGTACAGGCAAACATGTATTTCAGGTCATGAATTATGCAGAAAATCTCTTCAATTCATCATTATATTTTTTTCCTTGAGCTTTTCACAAATACAACTTGTGAGTGAAATATAAAGGAATAGAAATGTGTGTCAGAGATGTAGATTTCTTTTATAGTTATGGCTTATTATCTGAGCTCCCACCTAATTTCCTCTGGGATATCGTGGTTTTGTACATTCTCTGCATACATTGCCATTTGTTTATTTTCTTTGGCATGGTGTCCGATATTTGTTGTACACTTTGGGAAACTGCCTTCATACTTAAGAAGATCACTGGTCAATCTCAAAAGAGATAGTATTTTTAATCTTTGACTTTTTTGTCTAAATTTTAAGCTTTTTCTTTTACAGTGCTATCTCCTAGTGATTGAGATACAATGCTAGAAAGGCCTAGACTAGTCTCCATTAGCTATGGAAAGTAAGAGAAAGGATATTATGGCTAATATAAAGGAACCATGCCTCACTGAATCTGTATTTTGTGCATTTGTGTTATTAACTATTTGGAGGTATATAATGCTCCTGATAATAAAATAAAGTCACATTATGGAAACTCCGAAGAACTTGGGAAGTTGCCTCATTTCTTAATTCCTCCCTTTGACTTTGTAACTCCTCCTCCACCACGTGGAGAACATTGGATTTATTCTTCTTAAGCCAAGCTTTACCTTTGCCTTGAATTCATTGATTGTTTACTGTATTTGTAGTTTGGGAAGGGGGAGACCAGAGCTAACAATTTGATTTTTCATGGTTTTTCTTGGTTATTGGATCTGGATATGCAAAGAGAAGGCAGATTTCTCTGTTTGTTTACCCTCCCAGCTCCAAATAAGCTGTACACATTCAACACATTGAATGAAAAGCCAGGGAGTACTTCCCTGTAAGCTGCAGGCTCCTCTGGGAGAACATTGAGATTTAAGCCAGTAAAGATCTAATGAGTCCCACTGAAGACTTTTAAAAAAAGGAACTCAAGCAAGAGGTCTGGTGAACTCAGCACACTACTTTTTAATTTTTTTTTTTTTTTTTTTAACTAACAGTTGTTTATTATGTGCTTTGTTAAAAATTCAGGTGTCTCCCGATACTTTGCTCCACTTTTTCTGCTTCCCACTTGCTGTGACAAATACGCTGGGGAAGGAGGGTATGAGGACAAGACCTCATCAGAAGTATTTACTCAGAAGTGAGTAGAGAGAATATCATTGCAAATAACACCAAGTCCTCTGGAAGAAGTCAAGGTCACAGACAAGGACATGATTTAAATCAGAAGGGCAGAGTTAACACAAAGTAAATTTTAGGCTGGGCCCAATCCACGGTTCTGATTTCCTATGGATCCTGTAGATTAATAGCTCTTAAAAGGTCCTCCTTGATCTGGCTTGCTATATCTTCATCTGTTTTTTTCTCTCTGGTTCCTAATTTTAACTCTCCCGCAAGCCAGTGAATTTTCTTCGATTTCCTCAGAGAGGCTTGCTCTCTCACTGCTAAGCCTTCGTCCACATGTTCTGTCTGGCTAACTGCTCTAGTGCAGGAAGAAGCACTTTGTTTACAGAGAGAGTCAAATGCCAAGGAGAAATGTGGAAGAGGCTTTAGCACCCAATTAAGCTTTTCTAGTTGATGTCATTAGGAATACGTAAAGGACCTAGAGAAAGAAACAAGGAACAATGGGTAACTTCCTGCAGTGTTGTTAAATAGGAGTAAATGCTTACGATTTTTCCTACTCTTAATTGACCATATAGTCAGTCTGCATATAAGATTCCTGACAGAAATGTTAACCTTGAATTCCCTACTACTCAATGCTTTCTGAGAGCTCACTTAGAGGAATAATGTTCATGGTGGGACAGCAATCTATTTATTTTTCTAGATAAATACTACCCCCGGACCAAGTCATATTATCAGAAAGCAGTAAATGGTTTTAAGTGAATTATACTTTGATGTCCTGCTCTTTATGTACTATGTGAAATTTTACCCTTTATGAAGCACTTGTACATAAGTGGCTGTATTTATGAAAGAGATTTTGTTAAATATGACCCACACTTGATGACTCAGCAATTTCACTCTTAGATGAAAGTCCTGTAGATTTTCAACAGGAGACGTGAACACAATATTCATAGCACCACTCTTCACAATAACAAAAACTACAAAATAAACACTCACCAATGAGAAAATAAATGAACAGATTGTGTTATAGTCCCCTACAATGGAGGCTATAAAAATAAATGAATCACAGCAATATACAATAATATAAATGGATTTTTTTTGTTTGCTTTAGAATTTTTAAAGACTTAATTTTTTAGAGCAGTTTGATCTACAACAGAATTGAGAGGAAGGTACTGAGCTTTCCTATATGCCCTCACACCTACATAGCTTCCCTCATTAGAGCTTCATTCACAAGAATGGTGCATTTATTACCAAGGATGAACCTACATGGCACAGTATGATCACCCAAAAGTCCATAGTTTACCTTAGGGTTCACTCTAGGTTGCATACATATATTGGGTTTGGATAAATGTATAATGACATATATCCATCATTACACTATCATATACAGTATTTTCATTGCCCTAAAAATTTTCTATGCTCTACCTATTCATCCAGCCCCTCCACAGTTCTGGCAATCACTGATCTTATTGATATATGTGTCTTTGTAGTTTTGCCTTAATATGGATGAATCTTAGGATGTAATATTAATTGAGAAAATAAGTCCTAAAAATTATATACAAAATGATACTCATTTAAATAAAGCTGGAAACAAAATAAGAAAAAAATAGAATTTTAGGACTACATATAAATAAGTGCAATATCCTATATAAAAAGGAACTTAGAGAGTGAGGGATATATGATTCAGGATGATTGTTACTCTTGGTGGGAATCTAAGCGATTGGGCTATGTTTGGACCATAGAATTAGTGTGGGGTATGTCAAGGTCCTAGCTTTGGTTGTGGGTGGTAGATTCATAGATACTTATTACATTATTAAAACTAATTAATCAACTAACTAGAAGTGGGGAAAAAAGAACAGCCTCCAGCATAACTTATAGAATCTTCTTAATGAGGATCTCTGGGAAGATTTTTTTCCCCCCCAGATTGTGAAATCTAAGTTTCTCCTAAAAAAGTTGCTGTTTTAAAAATTATAATTTTCAACTGATTGCATTCTCTTCTTTGCTTTGGCTCCTAGAAAGTTCAGAGTTAAATCTACAGGATGCCTTTAGTAATTGTACAGGAACTTATGGTATACATTTTGGTATCTAACTTGAATCCTGGTTTAATCTTATTATTCTACCCAGTTTCTCTTAGTTTTGATTTTTCTAATTTAACAATGCCATTTTTTGCTGTTTTTATATGAGCTGCCATAAATTAGGCAGAGGCTATAAATAAATGGAAGCAGATTTGCCTGTTATTTTGGACAGTATCCAGCATCTATTGCTTGAGAAGGAGGATGATACCTGGCAATGAGTTGGTACGTCGTTACAAAGTATTGGTGTTTATTGTGTGTTACACTTTGTAGGAAAGGAATGGGCATATTTGTTAGAACCAGTCTGGGGGAAATCTATTTAAATATACATTCTATAATAATTTGGAGTAGTTCTCCGGAATATCTATCATTCTATGAAAGTCATCTCTTGGCTGTACCTAGTTATATAGGTTTTAAGTTACGTGGAGTAAATTAAACTCTAACCTCAGAAAATGGTGTGAGATATTCAGGACTTGAGAATTGGAATTGTCTCTTTCCAGGGCAGGCATATGGTCATGGACAAAGCCAAGATCTAAGTTATAGAAATACTGTTCTCTCGAGTCTGGATTGCTAGTCCATTGAGAATAGACTTGATTATGTGTAAGAGAACATTTTCCATATTGAGGTCACAATCTCATCAAAAAAGCTGTGTTGTCCAGCATTGCTTTGTTTTCATGACACCCCCCCCTCAAATGTATTTAACTATTTGGACTCAGAGCCAGTTTGTACAAAATTAAGAAAACTAACATCCTCCATTATACTATATTTTAAAAAAAATGTGTTTTGGATAAAAGATGCTAATAAGCAATATCATATTCACATTCTTTGAGAGATTTATATGCTTTGGAAAAAAAAATCTGTAAAAATTTGCTAATGATTAGTTACAGTATGCCCCCTGAATCTGGCATTTCCAAAATCATTAGCAAATAAAATTTCTCTTTGATATAGCCTTATAACCTTATTTTCATTTGGAATAAAAGAATTTAGGTATTTCTTGATTTTCTCATTGTTTGGCATATAAACAACATTAGGTGGAACAATAGTTCTCAAAACAAGTAGAAACCTAATTTTCTTTTAAATAAATCAAAGAGTTGCAGGAGATAATTTCCTCTAAGGTGTTTATATTAAGGAAAAATTAAAAGCTTGTATGTCTGTTTCTTCTTCATTAGCATTATATATCAGAAATTCAGTGCAGAAAAAAGAAAGCATTTGTTTAGATTCTAACATGTAAATTCCTGGCATTTTAAGACACAGTTGATAAAGATTTGTTCAGAACGTGTTGCTAATTAGCCTAAAATCTACAAGTGGTATCACTTAAAGTATATTTAGTTTGCTTCCTCACACTGCCATAAATGGCACCACACTTAAACTGTTCTAGGTGAACATGCATTTTATTTTATTTTTAAATTTTATTTATTTATTTTTGAAGTATTTTAAGACACTTTCTATATGTGAAGCAGTATGGCAGGTGTAGTAAAGAATACAAAGATGAGGGGTGCCTGGGTGGCTTACAGCCTCTGCCTTCAGCTCAGATCATGATCCTGGGGTCCTCGGATCGAGCCCCGCATTGGGCTCTCTGCTCAGCAGGGAGCCTGCTTCCCCCCTCTCTATCTGCCTGTCTCTCTACCTACTTGTGATCTCCGTCTGTCAAATAAATAAATAAATAAAATCTTAAAAATAATACACAGATGAGTAAATATGATTCCTGTTCTTGAAGAGAGTACAATTTGGTAATAGGGATGAGACAAACATACATGAGTATATTGCAAGGATGCAGTGGCATAAGAGAAGAACAAGTAGAAGGGCTCATCTCAGTCTTGCAAATCAGGAAGGCCTTTCCAGATAAGGTGAGCTTATATCCTGGTTTGCCTGAGATAGTCCTAGTTTTGGCTTATTGTCCTGGGATAACTATGTGTAAGACACTCCTCCATTCTCAAAGGCATTCCAGTTTGGAAGAAAAATCATATGGTTATTCTACTTATTAAAGCTGCGTTTAAGACTGACTTTGAAGATTAGATAGGATTTCAACAAGTGGAACTCCATACTATTGAGGAATTGATCAATTCATATCTGGAGATGTGTAGACATCAGGGAAAAATGGCAAAGAATATTTTGCTTGGGCCGAGTGTTAAAGATGATTAGGTATGCATTTGTGGGTAATGGGAAGGAGGCAACATCAGGAAAACATCAGGGATAGGAAATGCATGTCATAGCTGGAGAAGTATTAGTAATGGGTATTAATGGGTAATTAGTGGGAAATGTGCCTGAGGAAGTGGTCAGAGGCCAGGCCTTGAAAGGTTTGCATACATGCACTGGAACTAGGACTTCATCTTGGAAGCACTGAGGGTAGTGGTAGTGGGGTGTCATCAAAAGCCTTTAGTCCAGAGAGCCTCATACTAAAGTTTGTATCTGAAAATGTGATGAAGGCATGGAAGAGAGCTTGGAAGGGTATGAGCTTGGAGACATTAAGGCCAATTAAAAGACCATCACAGTAGTCACAATAAGAAAAAATTAAGGTCTGAACCAAGATAATGACAACAGAAATAAAGCCATACATCAAAGGATAACATGGAAAATGTTTTTTCCAAATTTCTCTTAGCGCTTGACCTGCTTATAACTCTGCTTTTAATATTGATTAGATTCAAACTTCAAAACTTCAGGAATTGTATAAATTTAGTTTGATTTCATGAATTTAGAAAAATAAAATTTTCTATGTCTTGACCAGAATGGCATTCATCTTCCCATGTCAATGTCTTCAAGGAAATTTATCACTCAAAGTCTTGTTCTTCATTACCAGCATGAGGAAACAGAATAAAGTATGTTTCCAAATGAGTCCCTTAGTTAACAGACATCTCTCTATCTATACATGGAAAGTGAAGTGTGGTGTTTAGAATTGTGATATTATCAGAATAATTCAGAATGAAATGCATTTAGGTATTTTGGATGAAAACAGGAGTTCTGGGTCTAAAGTGGCTGGATAGTAGCAACAGTTCTCTGGTTTATTTTATATACAGCCACAGCCTTACAGTACAGCCTAATAAAATAGACCTTTAAATGAAACAGGCTTTGATGGGAAATGCCTTGGAATCTTGTCTATTTCTTCTTCTTCTATTTCTTCACCTGATAAATAGCTCTAGATAGTGCACAGGTGGAAGAAAGAGTAAGACTGTGTTTTCTTAACTACTCAGAAGCCGTAAAAGTTTTGATATGTTCCTTAGGCTGATCCTAAAGGTGTAATCCCTTCAAGCCCTGAAAGTTTACTATAACCTTGGATTTTTACTCTCTTGATCTGCGTTTAACCAAATGGCTCGATTGCCTTCCAAATTGCCTTTTCATGACTAGAGTACAACTAAGCAGCCATTTTGCTCTTTGTGGGATCTCAAAGAAATAGGCTCTATTGATATATGCAACACATGAACTGTGGAATCAAAGCAATTACTGAATAGTTGAAGATGGTAAACACTCATTAAAATATGCAGATCTTGGAAGAAAGGGAAACCCTTTCCTGCTTCATGAATTAACTAAATGATTCTTATTAATCTTTCATTTTTTTTGTACATAGACACAACCAAACTGCTCACTCAGTCAGTGGTTTACCTTGGTCTTGTTTGCTGATCTCATTCATTGCTTTCTGACCATCTTTACTTCCTCATGGGACATAGGTTGTTGTAAGCCCAAGATGCTATGATTTTCCCACCAAGGTTTACTGAATTCTTCTTAACCTAAACCTCACTTTAATCTTATTCAGCTATCCCAGGGACCAACATAATAATTCATGCAGTCACCTCATTTAAGCAATAAATAAATTTAACTGAAAAAAAAATCTCACTTATAGGGAAAAAAAAGCACAGAAAGTATAGTAATTTATACTCTTTACTGAGTATGTATTATGCACAGGGATTTTTACATGAGTTATCCAAAGTGATCTTTACAGAAAGATGGGTACCACTATCACCATTTTATGTTGAGAGAGCAGAGGCTCTCACAACAGTGACTAAACTGATGACCTAATTTGTTTTGGTACCCTGCACTCCCAAACACTAGGCTATACCCCAAGTGGGTTTTTGAATCTATGAGAGGTGATGAAACTGGTTAAAAATGTGGCTTGTGGAGTTCATCTTATATAATCATTTCCTTGAAAGGCTTCTGTTCTGTTACCATTCACTTGCTCCGATGGGTCCTCGAAAAAGACATAATAAACCTTCAGTTCTGCAGTGGCAAGTATGGAAGGGTTGTCATTCTGACCCTCTCATATACCACACATAGGTCTTATTTGGTTTGTGGGATGACACTTGAAGTGTTTTTCTGGCAGGTTGGCTTTGCAAAGGAACACTGACTTTTGCTGTTTCAAAGGATGGAAATAAACAGAAATAACCTCCAGTTTCTCCAACCATTTTTTTCTCTCTTCATAAAACAGGGTCTCTTAAGTGTTAGGTTCTTACTCAAGTCTGATATCTCACACCAAAAATTGCCCTGTCAATAACCAACATGCTGTGGTAATCTTTGGGAGCATTAAAAAAAATCAAAGCCAGTCAGAAGCCCACTATATAATAACGTTTTTCCTCTCTTGTGTCTAAGAGTATATTAATTATCAATTCAGCACTGAAAAAGATATCAGAAACTTGCCTTAATAAATATTCTGGCCCTATTTACTTGACAGTAGACACATGAGCATTTTGGAAAAGGCTTAACTGATGCACAGGACCATGAAATATTAGTTTTTAAATGGGAGGGTTAGCACCGATTCTGAAAAACATGACCAGAATCTTGGCTTTAAATAATATTGATTTTGGTTAAATTGAAGAGAGTTCATTAGACCATGACTAGTTGTCAGTCTCATAAATCAGTTTTGCGATAACCCTTATTATTTTTTTTTGATAACCCTTATTTTTTAACACTTGCTGAGTGGATTAACATTACAGAAGAGAAAAAAAAACTGGGGTGTAAATAACACAGTGGAGTTTGGAGGTGCTTGTCTTGGTACATACAAATATGTGGACTTAATATTTATTTCTTTTTCCTGAGCCTACAGATACTTCCCATTTCCATTTCCAATATTAATTATTTTGGCCTGGGTGTCTGTTCTACAAAATGATGTGAGTCAAATTAGCTCATTCTTGCTTGTAGTCTCACCAGGCAGAGCAGCTCTTGACGTTTTACAGTTTTGAAAGTTAAATATAATTTTCATATCCCACAGCAAAACCTTCTCATTTTTTAAAATGACCCCATGGGACAATTTTTATATAATTGAAATATTTTAGATTTGGAAGGCTTTGTAACTTATATAAACTTATTACCTGTGTAAATGAGAAGTCTTTATAACTTGTGTAAGAATAAGGAGGGCAAAGAGCTGAAGACATCCGAAGGTGGTCATGGAAAGGGAAGAGATCAGAATTAGCATTATTGAAGAGGAGACTGTTGTTACCATGGCCAGGAGCACAGGCTGACCTATGGAGAGCCAAAAGAGTCACTTACAGTACCATGCTGTCTTGGTGATCACAGCTTTGTGGTAAAGCCTGAAATTGGGAAAGGTGATGCCCGCAGTTCTATTTTTCTTTTTCAACACTTCCTTAGCAATTCGGGGTCTCTTTTGGTTCCATACAAATTTTAGGATTGTTTGCTCCAGCTCTTTGAAAAATACCGGTGGAATTTTGATCGGGATGGTGTTGAAAGTATAGATTGCTTTAGGCAGTATAGATGTTTTAACAATGTTTATTCTTCTGATCCAGGAGCATGGAATGCTCTTCCATCTTTTTGTGTTTTCTTCAAATTCTTTCATGAGTACTCTATAGTTCCTCGAGTACAGATCCTTTACCTCTTTGGTTAGGTTTATTCCCAGGTATCTTATGGTTCTTGGTGCTATAGTAAATGGAATGGATTTTCTAATTTCTCTTTTTATATTTTCATTGTGGGTGTATAAGAAAGCCACTGATTTCTGTGCATTGATTTCGTATCCTGCCACATTACCGAATTGCTGTATGAGTTCTAGTATTTTGGGGGTGGAGTCTTTTGGGTTTTCCATAGAAAGTATCATGTCATCTGTGAAGAGAGAGAATTTGACTATTTCATTGCCAATCTGAATACCTTTTATTTCTTTTTGTTGTCTGATTGCTGTTGCTAGGACTTCTAATATTATGTTGAACAAGAGAGGTGAGAGTGGGCATCCTTGTCGTGTTCCTGATCTCAAAGGGAAGGCTGTCGGGAGGGCACATACTGCATGGAACACTGGGTGTGGTGCATAAACAATGAATTCTGGAACACTGAAAAGAAATTAAAAAAATAAATAAAAATTTAAAAAAATCACAGTCTCTATTCTGTATTTTTTTTAAAGATTTTTAAATTTATTTGACAGACAGTGATCACAAGTAGGCAGAGAGGCAGGGGGAAGCAGGCTCCCTGCTGAGTGGGGAGTCCGATGCAGGGCTTGATCCCAGGACTCTGGGATCATGACCTGAGCAGAAGGCAGAGGCTTTAACCCACTGAGCCACCCAGGCACCCTCTATCCTGTATGTTTTATGTTGAAATGCTCCTTAGTTTAAGAGGAGGCATCAAATAATAGTAATAATAGTAATTATAATATATTTACCATGTGCTCTGTGACAGACTTCAAAGAGCGATGATGATGATGGTAGTAATAAGTGCTATGTGTTCTTTGCCAGGCATGTATTTTTTTCCATTAAAAGATTTTAATTCCAGTATACTTAACATATGTTGTTATATTAGTTTCAGGTGTACAATTCAGCTGTTCCATCTGTTACTCAACACTCATCATGATAAGTGCACTCCTTAATCTCTTTCATCTATTCACCCACCCCCAAACCCACCTCCTTCCTGGTAACCATCAGTTTGTTTTCTAGTTAAGAGTGTGTTTCTTGGTTTGCATCTCTCTCTCTCTCTCTCTTTCCTTTTGCTCATTTGTTTTGTTTCTTAAATTCCACATATGAGTGAAATCATATCATATTTATCTTTCTCTGACTTATTTCACTTAGCATTATAGTTTCTAGACCCATCCATGTTGTTGCAAGTGGCAGGTTTCATTCTTTTTTTATGGCTGAATAATATTGTATATATGTACCACCTCTTTATCTATTCATCTTTCCATGGATACTTGGAAAGTATTCATACTTTGGCTTTTGTAAATTAATAATGGTTCAATACACATAAGGGTGCATATATATCTTTTGAATTAGTGTTTTCGTATTCTGTGGGTAAATACCCAGTAGTGTGATTACTGGATCATAGGGTAATACGATTTTTAATTTTTTGAGGAAACTCCATACTGCCTTCTGCAGTGGCTGCACCAGTTTGCATTCCTACAAAGAGTGTACAAGTGTTCTTTTTTCTCCACATTCTTGCCAACACTTATTTCCTGAGGTTTTGATTTTAGCCATTCTGCAAGGTGTGAGGTGATACCTCATGTGGTTTTGATTTGCATTTCTCTTATGATGAGGGATGTTGAGCATCTTTTCATGTGTTTGTTGGCCCTGTATGCTTCTTTGAAGAAATATCTGTTCGTGTCTTCTGCCCATATGAATCGGATTCTATGTGTGTGTGTGTGTGTGTGTGTGTGTGTATGTGTGTTGAGTTGTGTAAGTTCCTTATATACTTTGGATGCTAACCCCTTGTCAGATTTGCAAATTTCCCATTCAGCCTGTTTTTTAGTTTTTTTTTTTGTTGTTGTTGTTAATAAACATATAATGTATTTTTATCCCCAGGGGTACAGGTCTGTGAATTGCCAGGTCTACCCATTTCATAGCACTCATCAGAGCACATACCCTCCCCAATGTCCGTATCCCCACCACCCTCTCCCATCCCCCCTCCCCCCCCAGCAACCCTCAGTCTGTTTTTTGAGATTGAGACTTTTATGGTTTGTCTCCCTCCCAATCCCATCTTCTTTCATTTTTTCTTTTCCAACCCCCCAAACCCCCCACATTGCATCTCCACTTCCTCATATCAGGGAGATCATATGATAGTTGTCTCTCCCTGACTGACTTATTTCGCTAAGCATAATACCCTCTAGTTCCATCCATGTCGTCACAAATGGCAAGATTTCATTTCTTTTGATGGCTGCATAGTATTCCATTGTGTATATATACCACCTCTTCTTTATCCATTCATCTGTTGATGGACACCTAGGTTCTTTCCATAGTTTGGCTATTGTGGACATTGCTGCTATATACATTTGGGTGCATGTGCCACTTCGGAGCACCATGTTTGTATCTTTAGAATATATACCCAGTAGTGCAATCGCTGGATCATAGGGTAGCTCTATTTTCATTTTTTTTTTTTTTAAATTTTTAAACTTTTTTAATTTTAATTTTTTTTTAATAAACATATAATGTATTTTTATCCCCAGGGATACAGGTCTGTGAATCACCAGGTTTACACATTTCACAGCACTCATCATAGCACATACCCTCCCCAATGTCCATATCACCACCACCCTCTCCCATCCCCACTACCCCCAGCAACCTTCAGTCTGTTTTTGGAGATTGAGTCTTTTATGGTTTGTCTCCCTCCCAATCCCACCTTCTTTCATTTTTTCTTTTCCTATCCCCCAACCCCCCACATTGCATCTCCACTTCCTCATATCAGGGAGATCATATGATAGTTGTCTTTCCCTGACTGACTTATTTCCCTAAGCATAATACCCTCTAGTTCCATCCACGTCATCGCAAATGGCAAGATTTCATTTCTTTTGATGGCTGCATAATATTCCATTGTGTATATATACCACCTCTTCTTTATCTATTCATCTGTTGATGGACACCTAGGTTCTTTCCATAGTTTGGCTATTGTGGACATTGCTGCTATAAATTGACATTCAGGTGCACGTACCCCTTCGGAACACCACGTTTGTATCTTTAGGATATATACCCAGTAGTGCAATCATTGGATCATAGGGTAGCTCTATTTTCAGTTTTTTTGAGGAACCTCCACACGGTTTTCCAGAGTGGTTGCACCAGCATCCTCGCCAGTATCTGTCATTTCCTGACTTGTTCATTTTAGTCATTCTGACTGGTGTGAGGTGATATCTCATTGTGGTTTTGCTTTGTATTTCCCTGATGCCGAGTGATGTGGAGCACTTTTTCATGTGTCTGTTGGCCATCTGGATGTCTTCTTTGCAGAAATGTCTGTTCATGTCTTCTGCCCATTACTTGATTGGATTATTTGTTCTTTGGGTGTTGAGTTTGCTAAGCTCTTTATAGATTTTGGATACTAGCCCTTTATCTGATATGTCGTTTGCAAATATCTTCTCCCATTCTGTCAGTTGTCTTTTGGTTTTGTGGACTGTTTCTTTTGCTGTGCAAAAGCTTTTGATCTTGATGAAATCCCAATAGTTCATTTTTGCCCTTGCTTCTTTTGTCTTTGGCGATGTTCCTAGGAAGATGTTGCTGCAGTTGAGGTCAAAGAGGTTGCTGCCTGTGTTCTCCTCAAGGATTTTGATAGATTCCTTTCTCACATTGAGGTCCTTCATCCAATTTGAGTCTATTTTCATGTGTGGTGTAAGGAAATGGTCCAATTTCATTTCTCTGCATGTGGCTGTCCAATTTTCCCAGCACCATTTGTTGAAGAGGCTGTCTTTTTTCCATTGGACATTCTTTCCTGCTTTGTCGAAGATTAGTTGACCATAGAGTTGAGGGTCTATTTCTGGGCTCTCTATTCTGTTCCATTGATCTCTGTATGTGTTTTTGTGCCAGTACCATGCTGTCTTGATGATGATGACAGCTTTGTGATAGAGCTTGAAGTCTGGAATTCTGATGCCATCAACTTTGGCTTTCTTTTTCAATATTCCTTTGGCTATTCGAGGTCTTTTCTGGTTTCATATAGATTTTAGGATTATTTATTTTATTCCTTTGAAAAGAATGGATGGGATTTTGATAGGCATTGCATTAAATGTGTAGATTGCTTTAGGTAGAATAGACATTTTCACAATATTTGTTCTTCGAATCCATGAGCATGGAACATTTTTCCATTTCTTTGTGTCTTCCTCAGTTTCTTTCATGAGTACTTTATAGTTTTCTGAGTATAGATTCTTTGCCTCTTTGGTTAGGTTTATTCCTAGGTATCTTATGATTTTGGGTGCAATTGTAAATGGGATTGCCTCCTTAATTTCTCTTTCTTCTCTCTTGTTGTTAGTGTAAAGAAATGCAACTGATTTCTGTGCATTGACTTTATATCCTGACACTTTAGTGAATTCCTGTACAAGTTCTAGCAGTTTTGGAGTGGAGTCTTTTGGGTTTTCCACATATAGTATCATATCATCTGCAAAGAGTGATCGTTTGACTTCTTCTTTGCCGATTTGGATGCCTTTAATGTCTTTTTGTTGTCTGATTGCTGAGGCTAGGACTTCTAGTACTATGTTGAATAGCAGTGGTGATAACGGACATCCCTGCCGTGTTCCTAACCTTAGCAGAAAAGCTTTCAGTTTTTCTCCATTGAGAATGATATTTGTAGTGGGTTTTTCATAGATGGCTTTGATAATATTGAGGTATGTGCCCTCTATCCCTACACTTTGAAGAGTTTTGTTCAGGAAGGGATGCTGTACTTTGTCAAATGCTTTTTCAGCATCTATTGAGAGTATCATATGGTTCTTGTTCTTTCTTTTATTAATGTATTGTATCACATTGATTGGTTTGTGGATGTTGAACCACACTTGCAGCCCTGGAATAAATCCCACTTGGTTGTGGTGAATAATCCTTTTAATGTACTATTGGATCCTGTTGGCCAGTATTTTGGTGAGAACTTTTGTATCTGTGTTCATCAAGGATATTGGTCTATAGCTCTCTTTTTGGATGGGATCCTTGTCTGGTTTTGGGATCAAGGTGATGCTGGCCTCATAAAATGAGTTTGGAAGTTTTTCTTCCATTTCTATTTTTTGGAACAGTTTCAGAAGAATAGGAATTAGTTCTTCTTTAAATGTTTGGTAGAATTCCCCTGGGAAGCCATCTGGCCCTGGACTTTTGTTTGTTTGGAGATTTTTGATGACTGTTTCAATCTCCTTACTGCTTATGGATCTGTTCAGGTTTTCTCTTTCTTCCTGGTTCAGTTGTGATAGAGTTTATATGTCTCTAGAAATGTATCCATTTCTTCCAGATTGTCAAATTTGTTCGTATAGAGTTGCTCATAGTATGTTCTTCTAATTGTCTGTATTTCTTTGGTGTTGGTTGTGATCTCTCCCTTTCATTCATGATTTTATTTATTTGGGTCCTTTCTCTTTTCTTTTTCATAAGTCTGGCCAGGGGTTTGACAATCTTATTAATTCTTTCCAGCCCCTAGTTTCGTTGATTTATTCTATTGTATTGTTGGTTTCTATTTCATTGATTTCTGCTCTGATCTTTATAAATTCTCTTCTCCTGCTGGGTTTAGGGTTTCTTTCTTGTTCTTTCTCCAGCTCCTTTAGGTGTAGGGTTAGGTTGTGTACTTGAGACCTTTCTTGTTTCTTGAGAAAGGCTTGTACCGCTATATATTTTCCTCTCAGGACTTCCTTTGCTGTGTCCCACAGATTTTTGAATGTGTTTTCATTATCATTTGTTTCCATGAATTTTTTCAATTCTTCTTTAATTTCCTGGTTGACCCATTCATTCTTTAGAAGGATGCTGTTTAGTCTCCATGTATTTGGGTTCGTTCCAAATGTCCTCTTGTGATCTAGCTTCAGAGCATTGTGGTCTAAAAATATGCAGGGAATGATCCCAGTCTTTTGATACCAGTGGAGACCTGATTCGTGACCCAGGATGTGATATATTCTAGAGAATGTTCCATGTGCATTAGAGAAGAATGTGTATTCTGTTGATTTGGGATGGAATGTTCTGAATATATCTGTGATGTCCATCTGTTCCAGTGTGTCATTTAAGGTCTTTATTCCCTGTTTATCTTTTGCTTGGATGATCTGTCCATTTCAGTGAGGGGAGTGTCACAGTCTCCCAGTATTATTGTATTATTGTTGAAGTATTTCTTTGATTTTGTTATTAATTCGTTTTATAGTTGGCTGCTCCCATGTTAGGGGCATAGATATTTAAAATTGATAGGTCTTCTTGTTGGACAGACCCTTTGAGTATGATATAGTGTCCTTCCTCATCTCTTATTATAGTCTTTGGCTTAAAATATAGTTGATCTGATATAAGGATTGTTATCCCAGCTTTCTTCTGATGTCCATTAGCATGGAACATTGTTTTCCAACCCCTCACTTTAAATATGGAGGTGTCTTCAGGTCTAAAATGAGTTTCTGGTAGGCAGCATATTGATGGGTTTTGGTTTTTAATCCATTCTGATACCCTGTGTCTTTTGATTGGGGCATTTAGTCCATTAACATTTAGGGTAACTATTGAGAGATATGAGTTCAGTGGCATTGTATTGCCTGTAAGGTGACTGTTACTGTATATTGTCTCTGTTTCCTTCCGATCTACTACTTTTAGGGTCTTTGCTTAGAGGACCCCTTTCAATATTTTCTGTAGAGCTGGTTGGTGTTTGCAAATTCTTTCAGTTTTTGTTTGCCCTGGAAGCTTTTTATCTCTCCTTCTATTTTCAATGCTAGCCTAGCTGGATATAATATTCTTTGCTGCATGTTTTTCTTGTTTAGTGCTCTGAATATATCATGCCAGTTCTTTCTGGCCTGCCAGGTCTCTTTGGATAAGTCGGCTGCCAATCTCATGTTTTTACCATTGTATGTTACAGACTTCTTTTCCCCGGCTGCTTTCAGTATTTTCTCTTTGTTGCTAGGACTTGTAAATTTTACTATCAGGTGACGGGGTGTGGACTTATTTTTATTGATTTTGAGGGGCGTTCTTTGCATCTCCTGGATTTTGATGTTTGTTCCCTTTGCCATATTAGGGAAATTCTCTCCAATAATTCTTTCCAATATACCTTCTACTCCTCTCTCACTTTCTTCTTCTGGAATCCCAAATATTCTAATGTTGTTTCGTCTTATGGTGTCACTTATCTCTCGAATTCTCTTGTGGTCCAGTATTTGTTTGTCTCTCTTTTTCTCAGCTTCTTTATTCTCTGTCATTTGGTCTTCTATGTCATTAATTCTTTCTTCTGCCTCATTTATCCTAGCAGTAATAGCTTCCATTTTTTATTGCACCTCATTAATAGCTTTTTTGATTTCAACTTGGTTAGATTTTAGTTTTTTTATTTCTCCAGAAAGGGCTTTTATCTCTCCAGAGAGGGTTTCTCTAATATCTTATATGCCTTTTTCGAGCCCGGCTAGAACCTTGAGAATTATCATTCTGAACTCTAGATCTGTCATATTACCAATGTCCTTAGTGATTATGTCCCCAGCCTTCAGTACTGCCTCTTGTTCTTTTTTTTTTTGTGCTGAGTTTTTCTATCTTGTCATTTTGTCCAGATAAGATTTGCTTTCTCTTCCTTTGGAATTCTGCTGTTCTCCTTGGTATGTGAAGTTGGTCTTGGCTGGGTTTCTTGTTGATATTCTGGTGGAGGGGCCTGTTGTAGTGATTCTCAAGTGTCTTTGTTGGAGGCTGAATTGCCTTGTCCTTACCAAGGGCTGGACTACATAATCCGCTTTGCTTTCGGGAGCTTTTGTTCCCTGAATGCTTTCCGTAGAGTTCTGGAGGACGGGGATGATAATTGTGGCTTCCCAATCTCCAGCCGAGAGGAGCCGAGAGCTCAGCGTCCTGTTCCTCATTGTGCCCTCATAGAAGAGTACCCAATCGCTCCTGTCTCCCTGGCCTCTGGTCACGCTTGGAGAAAAGCACTCAATCACTTGTGCTATTGGAGAAAAGTGCTTGGTCACTTCCGTCTCACTGGCCTCCAGCTGCGTGCTTGGAGTAAAGTGCTCAGTCACTCCGTCTCTCTGGCCTCTAGCCCACTCTGAGCTCACCCATCCTGTGCCTGGATCAAGGTAACCCCGAGCTGAGAGCTCACTCCTCGGCTTTGTCACTGTAGCCAGCTTCCCAGCTCTAATACCTGCGAGCTCTGCGACACTCAGATACTCCTGGTCCTTCTGTGACCCTGTGGGACCTGGGTTACACTGATCCCGGGTGGGCTATCCCCTCCCCCCAGTTTAGCTTCTAGAGCAATGTCCCTCAGTGGAGCAGACTTTTAAAAGTCCTGATTTTGTGCTCCGTTGCTCCACCACTTGTCGGGAGCTGGCTCCTCCCCACCGCAGTCTATCTTCCCCACCACTTTGAATTACTTCTCCGCAGGTCCTACCTTTCAGAAAGTGATCGATTTTCTGTTTCTAGAATTGTTGCTCTTCTTCTCTTCGATTTCCTGTTGGATTTGTAGGTGTTTTCAATGGTTAGATAAGCTATCTAGCTGATCTCCTGCTACCTGATGTCTCAGGCTGCTACTTCTCTGCCATCTTGACTCCTCCCCTGTTGTCTTTTAGTTTTATTGTTTTTTTTCTTTGCCATTGTTTCCCTTTCCTCAGGAGACATATCTAGGAAGATGTTGCTGCAACCAATGTTAGAGAAATTATTGCCTGTGCTCTTTTCTAGGATTTCTATGTTTTCAGGTCTCATATTTAGATCCTTAATGCATTTTGACTTTATTTTTGTGTATGGTGTAAGAAAGTGGTCCAGTTTCATTCTTTTGCATATAGCTGCCCAATTTTCCAGGACCATTTGTTGAAGAGACTGTATTTCTTGCCATTGGATGTTCTTTCCTGCTTCGACAAAGATTAATTGACCATATAATTGTGGGTTCATTTATGGGCTTTCTGTTCTGTTCTATTGATCTATGTGTCAATTTTTGTGCCAGTACCATACTATTTTGATTACTACAGCTCTGTAATATAGCTTGAAGTCTGGAATTATGTACCTCCATTTTTTAAAAAAAGATTTTATTTATTTATTTGAGAAAGAGAGAGAGAGAAAGAGAAAGAGAAAGAGAGAAGGGGAGGAGCAGAGGGATAGGGACAAGCAGACTTCGCTGAGCGTGGATACTGATGCAGAGCTTGATCCCGTGACCATGAGATCATGACCTGAGCCAAAGTCAAGAGTTGGGCTCTTGATTGAGCTACCTAGGTGCCCACAAGGCACCCCTTGTTCATTTTTAAGATTGCTTTGGTTACTCGGAGTCTTTGTGGTTACATACAGATTTTAGGGTTGTTTGGTTTAGCTCTGAAAAATGCTATTGGGGCGCACTTGGGTGGCTTAGTGGGTTAAGCCTCTGTCTTTGGCTCAGGTCATAATCTCAGGGTCTTGGGATTGAGCCCTGCATTGTGTTCTGCTCAGCAGGGAGCCTGCTTCCCCCTCTCTCTCTGCCTGGCTCTCTGCCTACTTGTGATATAAATAAATAAAATCTTTAAAACAAACAAACAAACAACCTAACTTGAAAAGAAAAAGAAAAATGCTGTTGGTATTTTGTAGGGATTATATTAAATCTGTTGATCTCTCTGGGTATCACAGACATTTTGACAATTTGTTCTTCCAATTCACGAACATGGAATGATTTTCCATTTTTTTGGTGTCATCTTCAATTTCTTTCATCAGTGTTTTATAGTTTTCCAAGTACAGGTCTTTCTCCTCTTTGGTTAAGTTTATTCATAGATATTTTACTATTTTTTTTTTCAATTGGGATTGTTTTCTTAGTTTCTCTTTCTGCTCTTTCATTACTAATGTACAGAAATGCAACAGATTTCTGTATATTGATTTTGTGTCTTGCAACTTTACTGAATTCATTTGTCATCTCTAGTAGTTTTTTGGTGGAATCCTTAAGGTTTTCTCTCTGTAGTATCATGTCATGAGCAAATAGTGAAAGTTTTATTCCTTCCTTACCAGTTTGGATGCCTTGTATTTCTTTTTGTTTTCTGATTCCTATAGCTAGGACTTCCGGTACTATATTGAATAAAAGTGGTGAGAGTGGACATCCCTGTCTTGTTCCTGACCATAAAGAAAAAGCTCTTAGCTTTTCTCCATTGAGGATGATAGTAGCTGTGTATATGATCTCTCATATATGACCTTTATTATGTTGAGGTTTTTTTTTTTTCCATGAATGGATATCTTACTTTGTCAAATGCTTTTTCTGAATCTGTTGACATGATCATATGTATTTTATCCTTTCTCTTCTGATGTGACATACTATGTTGATTGATTTGGAAATATTGAACTATTGCATTTTAGGAATAAGTCCCACTGTTGTGATGAATGATTTTTTTAAAAAAAGGTTTTATTTATTTGCCAGAGAGAGGGAGAGAGAGAGTACACACAAGAAGACAGAGAGGCAGGCAGAGACAGTGAGAGAAGCAGGCTTCCTGCTGAGCAAGGAGCCCGATTTGGGACTTGATCCCAGGACCCTGGGATCATGACCTGAGCTGAAGGCAGTGGCTTAACCAACTGAGCCACCCAGGTGTCCAAATGATGGATTTTTTAAAATGTATTCGTGGCTTTGGTTTGCCAATGTTTTGTTGAGGATTTTTGCATCTATGTTCTTCAGGAGTATCAGCCTATAGTTCTCTTTTTTTTGTGGTGTCTTTATCTGGCTTTGGTATGAGGGCAATGCCAGCCTCATAAAATGAATTTGGAAGTTTTCATTTCTTTTCTACTTTAAAAATTGTTGAGAAGAATAGCTTTTTTTTTTTTTTTTTTTTTTTTTTTTTTTTTAAAGAAGAGCTAATAAATGTTTGGTAGAATTCACCTGTGAAAATACATCACTGTTGGACTTTTGTTTCTTGGGAGATTGACTGATTCAATTCATTCTGGTAATTAATCTGTTCAAAATTTCTATTTCTTCAGTTTGGGTAGGTTATATTTTTCTAGGAATTTATCCATTTAAAAAAAAGATTTTATTTATTCATTTGACAGAGAGACAGAGAGAGCACAAGCAGAGGGAGAGGCAGAGAGAGAGGGAGAAGTGGATTCCCTGCTGAGCAGGGAGCCTGACATGGGGCCAGATCCCAGGACCTGGAAACCATGACCTGAGCTGAAGGCAGACTCTTTTTTTTTTTTTTTAAATTAACATATAATGTATTATTAGCCCTAGGGGTATATGTCTGTGAATCGTCAGGCTTACACACTTCACAGCACTCACCATAACACATACCCTCCCCAATGTCCATAACCCAACCATCCTCTCCCTACCCCCTGATGCCTGTCAACCCTCAGTTTGTTTTGTGAGATTAAGAGTCTCTTACGGTTTGTCTCCCTCCCGATGCCATCTTGTTTCATTTTTTGCTTGCTTACCCCCAAACCTCCCACTTTGCCTCTCAAATTCCTCATATCAGGGAGATCATATGATAATCGTCTTTCTCTGATTGACTTTTTTCACTCAGCATAATACCCTCTAGTTTCATCCACATAATTGCATATGGCAAGATTTCATTTCTTTTGATGGCTGCATAGTATTCCATTGTATATATATATACCACATTGAAGGCAGACTCTTAATCATCTGAGCCACCCAGGTGCCCCAGAATTTATCCATTTCTTTTAGGTTTTCCAGTAGGTTCGCATATAACTTTTCATCATATATGATGATATATATGTGTTACTGTGGTTTTAGCTGTTATTTGTGTTTCTGTGGTGTTGTTATTTCTCCTCTTTCATTTCTGATTTTCTTTAATTGAGTGCTCTCTCTCTCTCTTTTGATGAGTGTATCTATTTTGTTGATTTTTTTCAAAGGAAAAATTGTCTTATTGATCTGTTCTATTGTTTTTTTTTTTAAATTTTCTATATCATTTATTTCTGCTCAGATCTGTATTTCCTTCTTTCTGCTAGTTGTTGTTGTTTTAGTTCCATTAGGTAAGATTAGATTATTTATTTGAGATTTTTCTTGCTTCTTGAGGTTGCCCCATATTGCTATAAACGTCCCTCTGAGAACCACTTTTACTGCATCCCAGAGGTTTTGAAATGTCATGTTTTAATTTTTGTTTGTTTCACATACTTTTTGATTTCTTGGTTGATACATTCATCATTTAATAGCATGTTATTTAACCTCCCTGTATTTATGGTCTTTTTAGATTTTTTCTTGTGGTTGATTTCTAGGTTCATAGTGTTAAGTTCAGAAATGGTGCACGGTAGGACTTTGATCTTTTTGATTTTGTTGAATCTTGTTTTGTGACCTAATATGTGATCTGTTCTGGAGAATGTTCCATGTGCACTTGAGAAGAATGTATATGCTGCTTGTTTTAGAATAAATCTTCTGAATGTACCTGTTAAATCCATTTAGTCTAGTATGTCATTCAATGTCACTGTTTCCTTATTGATTTTCTATTTAGATGATCTGTCCATTGATGTAGGTGCAACATTAAAGTCTCTGACAATTACTGTATTACTATTGATTACTTCCTTTATGTTTGTTATTAACTGTTTTATGTATTTGGATGCTTCTATGTTGGGTGCATAAACACTTAAAACTGTTATATTCTCTTGTTGGATTGTGCCCTTTATTATTATGTAGTGCCCTTCTTGGTCTCTTTGTACAGTCTTTGTCTTAAAATATATTTTGTCTGATAGAAGTATTGCTACTCTGGCTTTCTTTTGGCATCTATTTACATGATAAATATTTCTCCACTCCCTCATTTTCAATCTGTGTGTTTCTTTAAGTCTGAAATGAATCTCTTTTAGGCAGCATATAGAGGGATCTTGTTTTTTATCCATTCCATCACCCTCTGTCTTTTGATTGGAGCATTTAGTTTATTTACATTCAGGGTAACTATTGGTAAGTATATATTTATTGCTATTTTGTTACTTGTTTTGTATTGGTTTTTGTTGCTCTCTGATCCTTTCTTCTTTTATCCCCCTCTCTCTTCATGATTTGCTGACTTTGTTTAGTGATATACTAGGATTCCTTTCTCTTTATTCTTTGCATATGTGTTGCTGGTTTTTGATTTGTGGTTACCATTAAGATTATATCTGTCACCTGCATACAGCAGCCTATATTAAGTCGATGGTCACTTACATTTGAACCCATTATTTACCCCTACCCCCTATATTTTAGGTATATGGCATCATACTTTACATTCTTTTATTTAGTGAGTTCCTTGACTGATCTTTACAGATATTCTTTTTTTTTTTAATTTTATTTGTTTATTTGACAGAGAAAGAGAGATCGCAAGTAGGCAGAGAGACAGTCAGAGAGAGGGGAGGAAGCAGTCTTCCTCCATCCTAGGACCCCGAGATCATGACCTGAGCTGAAGGCAGAGGCTTAACCCACTGAGCCACTGAGGCACCTCTCTTTAAAGATATTCTTATTTTTATTGCTTTGGTGCTTCCTACTCTTCTTACTCTTACTTATGGTCTTTCCTTTCTACTCAGGTGCCCCTTTAACATTTCTTGTAGGGCTTGTTTGGTGGTCTTGAACTGTTTTAGCTTTTGTTTGTCTGGGAACTATCTCTCCTATTCTGGATGACAGTCTAGCAGGATAAAGTATTCTTGGCTGTATATTTTTTCTTGTCAGCATTTTGAATATATCTCTTCTGGCCTGCTAAGTTACTGCTGAGAAGTCCACCGATAGCCTTATGGGGTTTCCTTTGTATGTAATTGCCTTTTTTTCCTTGCTGATTTTAAAATGTTCTCTTTTTCACAACTTTTGGCCATTAATTACTATGTGTCTCAATGTGGACCTCCTTGGGATGATCTTGTTGGGTGCTCTCTGCACCTCCCAAATCTGAATATCTGTTTTCTCACTTACATTAGGGAAGTTTTCAGTTATTAGTTCTTCAAATACATTTTCTGCCCCCTCTTCTCCTTCTAGGATCCCTATAATGTGAATGCTATTATGCTGGTTGGAGTCGCTGAGTTCCCTAAGTCTATTTTCATTTGTCATATATATATTTTTCTCTTTCCTGCTCAGCTTGATCACTTTTCATTACTCTGTCCTCCAGGTCACTAATTCATTCTTCTGAATGAAGAAGCCTGCTATTTATTCCATTTAGTGTATTTTTAATTTCATTTATTGTGGTCTTCCTTCTGACTGCCTCTTTTTTAATGTTTTCTTTCTCTTTGATAAGAGTTTTGTTGATGTCTTCCACTCTTTTCTCAAGTTCAGTGAGTATCTTTATGATCATTCCTTTAAATTTGCTATCAGGCATTTACTTATCTTCATTTTGCTCAGTTCTCTTGCTGTGGTTTTATCCTGTTCTTTCATTTGGGACATATTCCTTTGTCTCTTCATTTGTCCAACTCTCTGCGTCTGTTTCTGTGTATTAGGAAAGTTTGCCATGTCTCCTGTTCTGGAAAGCAATGGCCTTATGAAAGAGATGTCCTATAGTGCCATACAGTGCAGTGTCAGCTGTTCACCAGAACTCGGCACTTCAGGAATGTCTTCTATATGTGTTGCAGGCACCCTGCTCTTATCTCTTGCCATTTTTTCCTTTAATCTAGTCATCTGCAGTGGATTTCTTTGCCTCTTGTAGGCAGTAGCAGTGTTTGGTCTGTGTGGTGTTAGTGGACCAGTTAGTGGACCTTGGTCTTGAGTTGGGTCAGACCAAATGTTTGTCAGTGGTACAGTACTACCAAGCTATAAGGGACTTTCCCTGTGTTGTCCACTGAGAAGTTTTCATTGGTGGGTGAAGTCTATTCAGACTAATATGTGCTTCCAGCTCACTGTTGGGCTGCCATTTGATTGGTGTGTATGCTTATCTTCTTCTCACCCCAGGGCAGGGGTAATTTGGAGTAGTGCTTTCCCCTTTTGGAGCTGCTTGCAATTGCCAAGTATGTGGCACTGCTTTGGGTGGAGTCTAGCCAAAAGTTGTTAGAGGGACTTGGTGTTGCTGCTGGGACCAGCTGGCATGGGGCACATGGTTTTAGCACAGTGCATGCATGCCATGGCACTGGGGTCAGCCTGGGTGGATCTGCAAGGTCTGCATGGGTGGGTGCACAATTTTAACAAGGTGTGTGTGGGTCTTCTGAGGGACAAAGTGCGTGGATGGATAACATGCTGTTGGCAAGGTTTATGCTGATGGTAACCCCAGTACTGAGGGAAGAATGACTGGGAAGGGCAGATCTGAATGAAGCATGGTGGCTGGGGCTGTTAGCAAGTTAGGTAGTGAATGCTGGCATTGAGCTTGTTCCCATAGATGAATGACTGTTTGAGCTAGAGGGCAGTGGAGGGAGATGGTATATGGCAACTCTTTTGTTCCTGGATGGGTCTTTCTGTGATCCTTGTACCTCCAGGATACATTCTGAAATGAGCAAACTACTCTCCCTTCCATGTTTTTTCTAAACTGCTTCTTCTACACTATATCACCATGGGCTGTTTCTTTGTGCTGTCTCTGTAGTGTGGGGATTCAGCTTCATCTTCCCCTCCAGTCTCTCCGAGAGCTGAACCCTTTGATTTTTAAAATTCTAGGTTTTAAGTACTGCTGGTTGTAAGAATTCATGAAATACAGCCCCTTTTGCCTTCAAAGCCAAATGTTATGGATATTCATATTTCTTGTGTGGGATGCCCAGTGTGATTGCCTGTTTCTCCCCTTTCTCTGTGTCTGTGGCTTCTTCCCACCCTACCCAGAACCCCCCCCCCCGACATGGCCTTGGTGTGTTTGGCTTTCTCCCATGTCTCAGTCCTTCTTACCCTCTTCAGTGTGGTCTCTTTTTAAAATTTATTTATTTATTTATTTATGATTTATGATTTTATTTATTTATGAGAGAGAGAAAGAGAGAGAGGCAGAGGGAGAGGGAGAGGCAGGCTCCCCACTGAGTGGGAAGCCCCATGTGGGGCCTGTTACCAGGACCCAGGGATCATGACCTGAGCCAAAGGGAGATGTTTAACTGGCTGAGCCACCCAGAAGGTACCCCTCTTCTGTACATTTAATTGTGGAGTTTGTTCTGCCAGTTTTCAGATCATTTTCTGGGTTATTTATGCTGTTGTGAGTGTTATCTAGTTGTATCAATGGGAATAGGGGAGCTAAAGGTTCTCTTACTCCACCATCTTCCCAGCCTCCTGCCAGGCATATTTCTAAGCCCATTACCAGTATTACCTTTTAGGTAGGAATCATTATTATCCCAACTTCACAGGTGAATATATAAAGCACAGAAAAGTTAAGTAAATTTTACCAAACATCACAAAAAGTGGTGGAATCACCATTAAAATCCAAGGTTTTGAGCCTACAATTTGTATTTGTAACCTGTGAATGTTAACTGTGAAGAACCATTTTCATATTCACATCTCAGCATCTCTTCTCAGTGCACCTTATGTAGAGGTGACCCTGTTAACAGCTTCCTGTGGCTTCTGTTTCAAGTTTTGAGTTTTATTTTTGCTACCATGCCCTTTTCTGCTTATTTACCAGCTGGCTTCCTTTTTCCCATTTGCCAAGCATCAGGGAGAATGTGTGGGTGTTTCTGGTCCCAGTTGGGAGTGTGATCTGACACTAGCAGACTTCATAGTACACTGCAGCATACTAGCATTGTTATTGGCAAGTTCACGGGCTTTTCTCCTCATGATGGTAATGTGACCTTCTCATCTGAATCGAGGATGTGCATATGATCCTAGATAATCCAGTTTTTAAATTTTTTAAATTGATGTATAATTGATACATAACATTATAATAGTTTCAGTGCACAACATAATGATTTGATATTTGCATACATCATGAAATGATCACCACAATAAGTTTAGTTGATCTCTTTCACCATACAAAGTTATAATTTTTTCCCTTTGTGATGAGAACTTTTAATAGTTACTCTCTTGGCAACTTTCAAGTATGTACTACAGTATTATTGACTACAGTCACTGTGCTGTATATTATATACCCATGGTTTATTAATTTTATAACTGGAAGTTTGTACCTCTTGACTTCTTTCACCTGTTTTGTTTACGTCCCCTAACCCTGCTCATATCCAGTAAGCACCATTCTGTTCTCTGTATCTATGAGTTGGGTTTGTTTATCCATTTTTTAAAAAAAGGTTATTTATCTATTTGATAGAGAGAGAGAGAGAGGGAGAGAGAGAAAGAGAAAGCAAGCACGAGCATGGGGAGGAGCAGAGGGAGAAGCAGGCTCCCTGCTTAAGCCTGATGCAGGGTTTGATCCCAGGACCCTGGGATTATGACCCGAGCCAAAGGCAGATGCTTAACTGACTGAGCCACCCAGGCACCCTATATTTTTTTAAAATATGGAATTGTCTTTCTCTGACTTATTTCACTTAGGCCTCAAGGGTTCAAGATTCATCCATGTTGTAGCAAGTGGTAGTATTTCCTTCTTTTTTACGGGTTATTAACACTCCACTCTTTATATACAGCACATTTTCTTTATCCATTCATCCATTCATGGATACTTAATTTTCACATCTCAGCAATTATAAATTATGCTGCAATAAACATAGCAGTGTACATAACATTTTAAGTTAGTGTTTTCATTTTCTTTGAATAAATACCTAGTAGTGGAATGTAGTGGAATTGCTGTATCACATAGTAGTTACTTTTTTTAAAATTTTGAGGAATCTCCATATGCTTTTCCATAGTGGCTTCACTGTTTTATACAATCACCAATAATGCACAAGGGTCTTCCTTCTTCACATCTTCACCAACACTTGTTATTTCTTGTCTTTTTGGTAATGACCATTCTCATAGGTGTGAGGCAGTATCTCATTGTGGTTTTGATTTGGACATCTGTGGTGTTTGGAGATTTTGAGCATCTTTTCATGTCCTTGTTGGTCATCTTTATGTGCCCTTGGAAAAATATCTCCTCATATCCTTTGTCTAATTTTTAATTGATTTTTTTTTTGTTATTGAGTAGAGTTTTTAAAATTTTAATTTTATTTTTTTCAGTGTTCCAGAATTTATTGTTTATGTACCACACCCAGTGCTCCATGCAATATGTGCCCTCTATTATAAGAGCTATATATATATATATAATATTAGCCCCTTATTGGCTATATGATTTATAAATATTTCTCCCATTCAGTAGGTTGTCATTTAATTTTATTGATGGTTTCCTTTGCTGTGAAGAAACGTTTTAGTTTGATATAGTCCTATTTGTTTATTTTTGCATTTGCTGTCTTTGCTTATTAGAGTCAGATCCAAAAAATCATTGCCAAGACTGATGTCAGGGAGCTTATTGCCTGTTTTCTGCGGGGAGTTTTATGGTTTCATATCTTATGTTCTAGTCTTTAATCCATTTTCAGTGAATTTTGTGCATGGTGTAAAATAGTAGTTTAGTTTCTCTCTTTCTTTTTCTTTTCTTTTCTTTCTTTCTTTTTTTTGCATGTGACTGTCCAGTTTTCCCAGCACCAGTTATTGAATTCTCTTCTTTCCCCGTTGTATATTCTTGTCTACTTAATTGTAAATTAAATGCCTGTATATAAATGGGTTTATTTTTGGATGCTCTATTTTGTTTCATTGATCTATGTGTCTATATTAATACCAGTACCAAACTATTTTGATTACTATAGACTTTTAGTATAGCTTGAAATCAGGAAGCATAATGTCTCCTTTGTTTTTCTTTCATAAAATTGCTTTTACTCTTTGCTGGTTCCATACAAATTTTAGGATTGTTTATTCCAGTTCTGTGAAAACTACCATTGGAATTTTGATGGAGATTGTATTGAATCTGTAGATTGTTTTGTGTAGTGTGAACATTTTAACAATATTAATAGATCCAATCTATGAGTGTGGGATATGTTTTCATTATTTTTGCCTTCAAATTCTTTCATCAATATCTTGTTTCAGTGGACAGGTTTTTCATCTCCTTGGTTAAATTTATTCCTAAGTATTTTATTCTTTTTGATATACGTATAATTAGCGCATTTTCTTAACTTTTCTTTCTGATAGTTTGCAGTTAGTATATAGAAACTCAACAGATTTTGTATATTGATTTTATACCCTACAAGTTTACTGAATTTGTTTATTATAAACAGCTTTTTGGTGGCGCCTGTATGCTTTTCTTCTTTTAAATAAATCATATTAAATGCTTGAAACAAAAATTATAACATCATTTTATACTCAAGACAATGATATATACATAACTTTTAGTTTAAATTTTAGGTAGTTAAGATACAGTGCAATATTGGTTTCTGGACTAGAATTCAGTTATTCATTACTTATATACACATCCAGTGCTCATCACATGTGCCCTCCTCAATACCCACCTAGCCCATCCCCCATGCACCTTCCTCTATCAACTCCTCAGTTTGTTGTCTATTATTAAGAGTCTTTTATGGCTTATTTCCCTCTCCTTTTTTTCTTTTCCCCCTTCCCATATATTCATCTGTTTTGTTTCTAAATTCCACATATAGGTGAGAGAATATTGTATTTGTCTTTTTATGACTCAGTAATTTCACTTAGTGTAATACACTCTAGCTCCATCCATGTCATTGTAAATGGCAAGATTTCATTCTTTTAATGGCTGAGTACTATTCCATTATATACATACATACACACACACACACACACACATACATACATATATATATACCACATCTACTTGATCCATTCATCAGTCAATGCATATTTAGGCTCTCTCTATAGTTTGGCTGTTGTTGATAATGCTGCTATGCACATCAGGGGGGCATGTTTCCCTTTTCATCTATATATTTTTATCCTTTGGGTTCCTGCCTAGTAGTCGTCTACAAAAAATAGTTTTTACTTCTTCCTGTCCAATTTGTTTGCCTTTTATTTCTTTTTCTTGAGTAATTTCTCTGGCTAGGACTTAACAATACTATGTTGAATTTCTCTGACTAGAATTTCTAATAGTATATTGCTATACTGAATACTATGGGGAGAATGGGCATCCTTGTCTTGTTCTTGTTCTAAGAAAGCTTTCCTCTTTTCACTGTTGGGTATAATGGAAGCTGTGGACTTTCATACTTAGCCCTCATTACATCGAAACATGTTCCCTCTATATTAACTTTGTTGAGAGTTCTTATTGTAAATGGATGTTGAATTTTGTTAAATGCTTTTTCTACATTTTTTGGTGTAATTATATGATTTTTATCTTTCATTTTGTTAATGTGGTGAATCATGGTGATTGATTTATAGGTGTTGACCCATCCATGTATCTGTGAAATAAATCTCACTGGATTGTAATGTATAATCCTTTTGAAGTAACATTGAATTCAGTTTGCAAAAATTTTATTGAAGATTCTTGCTTCTATGCTGATCAGAGTTATTGACCTATAATCTTTCTTCCTCCCTCTTTCCCTTCCTCTCTCCCTTCCCCTTTCTTTTTTTCTTTCTCTTTCTCTCTTTCTTTTCTTTACTCACCCTCCCCTCCCTTCCCTTACCCCCTCCTATTCCTTCCCCTCCTTTCCCCTCCCTTTCCCTTGCTTTTTCTTCTCTTCCCTGTAGTGTCCTTGTCTGGTTTTGGTATCAGGGTAATGTTGCACTTGTATTGACTTTGGAAGCACTCTGTTGTCTTCCATTTTTTGGAAGAGTTTGAGAAGGATAGGTATTAAATCTTTGAATGTTTTGTAGAATTTGCCAATGAAACCCTCTAGTCCTGAGCTTTTATTTGTTGAGAGATTTTTGATTGTTGATCCCATCTACTTAGTAGTAATTCATCTATTCAGATTTTTAATTTTTTTCTGGATTCAGTATTAAGAGCATATGTTTCTAGGAATTTATCTATGTCTTCTAGGTTATCTAATTTGTTGGTATATAATTGTCCACAGTAATCTCTTAATACTTTGTATTTCTTTGGTATCAGTTGTAACTTCTCTTTCTCTTTAAAAAATTTTATTTATTTAATTTATTTATTTTAGAGAGAAAGCACAAGTGGGAGAGATAGAGGGAGAGGGAGAGAGAATCTCAAACAGATTCTGGGCTGAGCATAGAGCCCAACATGGGGCTTGATCGCACAATCCTGAGATCAAGACCTGAGCCAAAACTGAGTTGGACATCAACCAACTGCACCACTCAGGTGTCGCTGTTGTGACATCTCTTTTAATTCTGGTCTTATTTATTGGAGCCTTCTCTTTTTCTTGGTTGATTTTTTAAAATCTTTTTAAAGAACCAGCTTTTAGTTTCATTGATCTTTTATATTGTCTCTTAGTCTCTATTTCATTTATTTCTACTCTGATCTTTTTATTTCCTTTCTTCTTCAAACTTTGGTCTTTGTTCTTTTTCTTTTTTTTTTTTCTGGGTGTAAAGTAAGATTGTTTATTTGAGATTTTCCTTGTTTCTTGAGATAGGCCTCTATTGCTTTGAATCTCTCTCTTAGAACTGCTTTTGCTATATCCCATAGATTTTGGTATGTTATATTTCCATTTTTATTTGTCTCCAGGTATTTTTTTAAGTTTGCTTGTTTGTTTATTTGAAAAAGAGTGAGGAAGGGCAGAGAGAAGGGGAGGGAGAAACAAAATCCCCTGCTGAGCAGGGAACCTGATGTGGAGCTTGATCCCAGGATCCTAGGATCTTCACCTGAGCTGAAGGCAGACACTTAACTGACTGAGCCACCCAGATGCTTCTGTCTCCAGATATTTTTAAAGTTTTCCTTTGATTTCTTTGATGAACCATGGTTATTCAGTAGCATCTTGTTTGATCTATACAATTTTGTTTTTTCCCCCAATTTCCTTTTTATTATTGAGTTCTAGTCTAGGTGCCTGCTGTAGGGCATGAAACCCTTGTTCCTCAGGGAGAAGCTCCTGTTTTCTGAGATCCCTCTTGATTGTGGGTTGTTACACTGAGGTGGGGTTTTGGCAAGACTGTGGCTGTGCCTCTCTTACCTGTCTTGATGTGGCCCCTTTATCCTTTGTTGTAGAAGAGCTATTCACCTACATTATAGGTATTTTTCAGAGGGAATTTTTCCATATGTTACCATAGATCTGTTATATCTGTAGGAGGAAGTGAGTTCAGGATCTTTGTATGCTGCCATTTTGACCTCACCTTTCTTTATCTTTGTTCCCTACTGAGATTATTAAAGTTTAATTTTATTATGAGAGAGCAGTAAATAAAACTTGGAAAATCTTTGGGATTATACAGCTTCTGGCAGTAAAAGTAAAATGCATCTTGAGAGTGACTTCCTTAGCATAACTGATAATCAAGACAGATGCTGATTCTTTCCAAGGGCAGAAGCTGAAGTCTGACTACAGTTATCATCAAAATGTAAAAGGTTTCACTTAGCCCACCCATGCTTTGAAGAATGCAGGCCATCTATTCGACATTTATATGATAGGAAAAGAGAAACAACATTCAGAGGCCTCTAATGAGAGTGTGTATGATGATCCATCTGTAAATATGGCTTGTGTACAGTATAATCGCTTGGATTTGGAAAGAAAAGAAGGGTTATTTACAGGACTTTCTTTGCAGATGGTGCATGGCCAGCATACGGATGTATTTGCATGTTGTTCCGACTATGACTTCTTTGGGTCCATGTTTTCATGACAATAGGTTTTGAGCCATCTGAAGGCTATGATTAAAACAATAGCAAATTCATTTAGAAAAAAATATGTATTGTCATATCCATGTGATGATTCCTTAATTTTGAGAATTATCACTGGTAAAATTCAATAACTTAAGAGACATGCTTATTTTATTGTTGATTTCTCCCCCTTTGCAGAACTTCTTTAGTGAAGATTATGTTCTGTAGCCCAACATTTCAGCAGCTTGAAATCAATAATGCCTCATGTCACTACAGGGTGAGCAGAATTGTTACTCTTCGGAGGAGTGTAAGCTAATAAGTTCAGTAAGAACTCTGAAGCCAGGGGTGGCTGGGTGGCTCAGTGGGTTAAGCCTCTGCCTTCGGCTTAGGTCTTGGATCTCAGGGTCCTGGGATTGAGCCCCGCATCGGGCTCTCTGCTCAACAGTGAGCCTGCTTCCCCCTCTCTCTGCCTACTTGTGATCTCGCTCTCTCTTTGTCAAATAAATAAATAAAATCTTAAAAAAAAAAAAAAAAGAACTCTGAAGCCAAAGGATGCCTTTTGAGAGATGTAAATTCTGGCATAGAAGTGTTGGTGGGGAGATCAGATAGAGGGGATCTTTTAAAAAATGTGGGAAGACTGTAGGTAAGCTACATTCCAGATGGAAGTTGGAGGGAAGATGGAAAGATTCCTGGGTCGATGGTTCTGGTTTTGCTGTAATTAGAAGTGAGAAAATAAGGTAGTTACCCTCTGTGAGCCTCATTTAAAAAAGTGATGATTATCTGCCTCTTTCAGAAGTTTGTTATGAGGACTACATGGGTTGGTACTTTATGAAGGGGGTACTGAAATACGTTCTCATTAAATTCAGTGTGCATGACATTGTGCTAAGCACTTCAGGGGATGAACTATGAATAATACTTGGACTTTCACTTCAAGCTAATCATGTAGGTAAAATAGATACAACTAGTAGATCGCAGAACCAGTAAATTGTTTTATGTAAGTTAAAGAGTGATTTTCACCATTTAAGACAGGATACCTCTAGAGCAGGGACTCTTAAATCTGGTTGTGCATTAGAATTACCTGGGAGCTTTTAAAACATATCAACACTCAGGTCCCAATCCCAGAGATTATGATTTAATTAGTCTGATATGCCCTGCCTCTCTCCCCTGCACATTCTCATTTTTTTTTAAAAGTGCTCTAGGAGTTTTTAATATTCAGTGCTTTTCAAACTTTAACTCCATCAGAATCACCTGGAAGGCTTGTTAAATGTCAGCTTGCTGAGCCCCTCCCCCAGATATTCTGATTCAGTAGATCTGGGGCACGGGTGAGAATGGGCATTTCTTCCAAGTTCTCAGGTGATACTGATTGTCTGAAGATCGTATTTCAAAGCGAGAATATGCATTTGATTTTACTATTAATTTGTGAATGCAGTCCCTATATTTATTCCTTCAGACTGAAGAAAGCATGTAGACACAAAAGTCCATCTATTGGTCAAGCAGTAAGAACAGTTGCATGGTTGAGAAAATTAACCCTGTGTGGTCAAATGAATGCAATATCACTTGATCAGAAAGATAAACTCTCTGAAAAAACGCGTCTTCCTGCAATGGAGGCTTGCTTCTAAATGTGCTCATTTGGAATTTCCTCTGTGAAGAGAAGGCATTGTTCAGCGGACACCTGGTAAGCAATGGCATGTTCAACAAAACAGATTTTGAAAGAAAATAGATAAGGAAAGCAACTCAGATTTCTTTTCTCTGGAAATATCTTCCTAAGCAACAGAATGAATGATTCACCTTTCCAAATCTGTGGGTATCAGAATAGCTAAAGCAACATAGCATAATTTTCAGAAATAGAATCCTATTAAACTTTCACAGCCCATGTAGGATGCCAGTGAGAAAATGTGCAAAATTGATCATCATGTCTTTATTACTTGAAGAAGGCTAGAAGGGCATTGAAGGTTGATGTAAGTGTTAAAATGTATGAATTGTCTATTTTCCAAAGAGTGTAAATCCTAAATGCCCATGAACAGCAGTTATAGGAGACTCTGGGGCTTCAGTCACCTTGAAATTAGGAAAATGAGAAATTTGCCTTGCCAATTTCTTCCTGAGGGTGGATAGTCAAGAGCTGAGGTTTGTGGATGTATGGATAGAATGACCTCAGTGACTGAGAAGAACTCCTACTGTCCTATTTTATCACCTTTTTTCATCATAAATATGTTTTATGAGTAAAAGACACTCATGAAGCTCTTTGCCAGGGTGTTCTTTTTTTCTTGTCATGCTTCGCCAATCACAGATTGGGAAAAAAAGGGTTTTAAATACCTATTAAAGTCAAAGTAAAGGGAAAAATTATATCTGGTTAACTTAGTTTTATCATGAAAAAGAAAAGCAACGATGTATGAACTTGCCCTAAGGAATAGGTAAAGTCTAAGCAAGATTTTATAGGTTCTTGTTTCTCCATTTAGAGTTGGACAGGTGGAACATCTGTAGTCTCTCCAGACCTGCATCATTTTAGTTCAAGATGACTGTTTAAGATAAAAATATTATTAAGGAAGACTGGAGATAGCCTAATAGGGTATAAATGAAGATCATAGTATATTATAAAGCAGGCATGGTATTATAGGTTATATAGTCTATAATGTTCAAAAAACCTTTAAAAATACACTTTAGACAAAAAGAAGACTATATCTATTATAAAACAAACACTAAAGTGGCATCACAGGAACAGCCATATTTTAGCTCTTTAGCAGTTTACAGTGAAAAAGAACGTGCAGCAACAAAGTTCTATTTTTAAATAGGGGCTTTAAAAATACTTGCAAATCTCCTTTGGGTTGGATGGATACTGTATCAGACAAGGTGATGTGAAGGTTGTCAGTCCAGAGTAGGTCTTTATTTCTCAGACTGGGATCACTTTCTTAAACTCATATGGATGACTGTTGGTTAGTGTCTGGTTAAGTCTCTTTTGTGGGCAATTGAATAAAGTGCTCTAATATCCAAATATGATTACATCTTTTGCATTCCCCATTTTGATTAAGGGTGGCATGATTCTTGCTGCTTAAGCCCCAAACTTGATCATCTTAAAGGACTGACCCTCTTTTACTTCCTTCAAATGGCCATTAGCTTATGTTAGATTCTACTCAAATGTCTCTTGAAGCTATTACCATTATTCTTTCCCTAAAAATCTTATTTTTGTTAAATTTAAAAATATAGGAAAGTAGAAGGAAGATGAAATAATAAACTTTTATCCTATCATTTTTTAAAAAGATTTTATTTATTGATTTGAGAGAGAGTGAGAGAGAGCACAAGCAGGAGAAGCAGCAAAGGGAAAGGGAGAGACTGACTTCCCACTGAGCAGGGAGCCCGATGTGGGGCTCAGTCCCATGACCCTGGGATCATGACCTGAGCTGAAGGCAGGTACTTAACTGACTGAGCCACCCAGGGATCCCTCATTAGTCCTATCTTGTTCTCATTCACCTTTACCACTTCACTGTGGTCCCATCGTCGTTCACCTGGATAATTCCAATAGCCTCCCATTTTCCCATTTTTACCCTTATTTCCAATAGTCTAGTTCTTATGCAACAGCCAGAGTATTTTTATTTATTTATTTACTTAATTTTTTTTTTAATAAACATATGATGTATTTTTATCCCCAGGGGTACAGGTCTGCGAATCGCCAGGTTTACACACTTCACAGCACTCACCATAGCACATACCCTCCCCAATGTCCATAACCCCACCCTGCTCTCCCAGCCCCCCTCCCCCCAGCAACTCTCAGTTGGTTTTGTGTGATTAAGAGTCACTTATAATTTGTCTCCCTCCCAATTCCATCTTGTTTCATTTATTCTTCTCCTATCCCCTTAACTCCCCATGTTGCATCACCAATTCCTCATATCAGGGAGATCATATGATAGTTGTCTTTCTCCGATTGACTTATTTTGCTAAGCATGATACCCTCTAGTTCCATCCACATCGATGCAAATGGCAAGATTTCATTTCTTTTGATGACTTCATAGTATTCCATTGTGTATATATACCACCTCTTCTTTATCCATTCATCTGTTGATGGACATCTAGGGTCTTTCCATAGTTTGGCTATTGTGGACATTGCTGCTATAAACATTCAGATGCACGTTCCCCTTCGGATAACTACCTTTGTATCTTTAGGGTAAATGCCCAGTAGTGCAATTGCTGGGTCATAGGACAGTTCTATTTTCAACATTTTGAGGAATGTCCATGCTGTTTTCCAGAGTGGTTGCACCAGCTTGTATTCCCACCAACAGTGTAGGAGGGTTCCACTTCTCCGCATCCTTGCCAGCATCTGTCATTTCCTGACTTGTTAATTTTAGCCATTCTGACTGGTGTGAGGTGATATCTCATTGTGGTTTTGTTTTGTATTTCCCTGATGCCGAGTGATGTGGAGCATTTTTTCATGTGTCTGTTGGTCATCTGGATGTCTTCTTTGCAGAAAGGTCTGTTCATGTCTTCTGCCCATTACTTGATTGGATTATTTGTTCTTTGGGTGTTGAGTTTGCTAAGTTCTTTATAGATTATGGACACTAGCCCTTTATCTGATATGTCGTTTGCAAATATCTTCTCCCATTCTGTCAGTTGTCTTTTGGTTTTGTTAACTGTTTCCTTTGCTGTGCAAAAGTTTTGATCTTGATGAAATCCCAATAGTTCATTTTTGCCCTTGCTTCTGTTGTCTTTGGCGATGTGCCTAGGAAGAAGTTGCTGTGGTTGAGGTCAAAGAGGTTGTTGCCTGTGTTCTTTTCAAGGATTTTGATGGATTCCTTTCTCATATTGAGGTCCTTCATCCAGTTTGAGTCTATTTTTGTGTGTGGTGTAAGGAAATGGTCCAATTTAATTTTTCTGCATGTGGCTGTCCAATTGTCCCAACATCATTTATTGAAGAGGCTGTCTTTTTTCCATTGGACATTCTTTCCTGCTTTGTCGAAGATTAGTTGACCATAGAGTTGAGGGTCTATTTCTGGGCTCTCTATTCTGTTCCATTGATCTCTGTATGTGTTTTTGTGCCAGTACCATGCTGTCTTGATGATGACAGCTTTGTAATAGAGCTTGAAGTCTGGAATTGTGATGCCACCAACATTGGCTTTCTTTTTCAATATTCCTTTGACTATTTGAGGTCTTTTCTGGTTCCATATAAATTTTAGGATTATTTGTTCCATTTCTTTGAAAAAAATGGATGGTATTTTGATAAGAATTGCATTAAATATGTAGATTGCTTTAGGTAGCATAGACATTTTCACAATATTTAATTTTCCAATCCAGGATCATGGAACATTTTTCCATTTCCTTGTGTCTTCCTCAATTTCTTTCATGAGTACTTTATAGTTTTCTGAGTATAGATTCTTTGCCTCTTTGGTTAGGTTTATTCCTAGGTATCTAATAGTTTTGGGAGCAATTTTAAATGGGCTTCTCTTTCTTCTGTCTTGTTTTTGGTGTAGAGAAATGCAACTGATTTCTGTGCATTGATTTTATATCCTGATACTTTACGGAATTCCTGTACAAGTTCTAGCAGTTTTGGAGTGGAGTCTTTTGGGTTTTCCACATATAGTATCATATCATCTGCAAAGAGTGATCGTTTGACTTCTTCTTTGCCGATTTGGATGCCTTTAATGTCTTTTTGTTGTCTGATTGCTGAGGCTAGGACTTCTAGTACTATGTTGAATAGCAGTGGTGATAATGGACATCCCTGCCATGTTCCTGACCTTAGTGGAAAAACTTTCAGTTTTTCTCCATTGAGAATGATATTTGTAGTGGGTTTTTCATAGATGGCTTTGATAATATTGAGGTATATGCCCTCTATCCCTACACTTTGAAGAGTTTTGATCAGGAAGGGATGCTGTACTTTGTCAAATGCTTTTTCAGCATCTATTGAGAGTATCATATGGTTCTTGTTCTTTCTTTTATTGATGTGTTGTATCACATTGACTGATTTGCGGATGTTGAACCAACCTTGCAGCCCTGGAATAAATCCCACTTGGTCATAGTGAATAATCCTTTTAATGTACTGTTGAATCCTATTGGCTAGTATTTTGGTGAGAATGTTTGCATCTGTGTTCATCAAGGATATTGGTCTGTAATTCTCTTTTTTGATGGGATCCTTGTCTGGTTTTGGGATCAAGGTGATGCTGGCCTCATAAAATGAGTTTGGAAGTTTTCCTTCCATTTCTTTTTTTTGGAACAGTTTCAGGAGAATAGGAATTAGTTCTTCTTTAAATGTTTGGTAGAATTCCCCTGGGAAGCCACCTGGCCCTGGACTTTTGTTTGTTTGGAGACTTTTGATGACTGTTTCAATCTCCTTACTGGTTCTGGGTCTGTTCAGGTTTTCTATTTCTTCCTGGTTCAGTTGTGGTAGTTTATATGTCTCTAGCAATGCATCCATTTCTTCCAGATTGTCAAATTTGTTGGCGTAGAGTTGCTCATAGTATGTTCTTCTAATTGTCTGTATTTCTTTGGTGTTAGTTGTGATCTCTCCTCTTTCATTCATGATTTTATTTATTTGGGTCCTTTCTCTTTTCTTTTTGATAAGTCTGGCCAGGGGTTTATCAATCTTATTAATTCTTTCAAAGAACCAGCTCCTAGTTTCCTTGATTTGTTCTATTGTTTTTTTTGGTTTCTATTTCATTTATTTCTGCTCTGATCTTTATGATTTCTCTTCTCCTGCTGGGTTTAGGTTTTCTTTCTTGTTCTTTCTCCAGCTCCTTTAGGTGTAGGGTTAGGTTGTGTACTTGAGACCGTTCTTGTTTCTTGAGAAAGGCTTGTTCCGCTATATATTTTCCTCTCAGGACTGCCTTTGCTGTGTCCCACAGATTTTAAATCGTTGTGTTTTCATTATCATTTGTTTCCATGAATGTTTTCAATTCTTCTTTAATTTCCTGGCTGACCCATTCATTCTTTAGAAGGATGCTATTTAGTCTCCATGTATTTGGGTTCTTTCCAAATTTCCTCTTGTGATTCAGTTCTAGCTTCAGAGCATTGTGGTCTAAAAATACGCAGGGAATGATCCTAATCTTTTGATACCAGTGGAGACCTGATTTGTGACCCATGATGTGATCTATTCTAGAGAATGTTCCATGTGCACTAGAGAAGAATGTGTATTCTGTTATTTTGTTGATTTGGGATGGAATGTTCTGAATATATCTGTGATGTCCATCTCTTCCAGTGTGTCATTTAAGGTCTTTATTTCCTTGTTTATCTTTTGCTTGGATGATCTGTCCATTTCAGTGAGGGGAGTGGTCAAAGTCCCCTACTTTTATTGAATTATTGTCGATGTGTTTCTTTGATTTTGTTATTAATTGGTTTATATAGTTGGCTGCTCCCATGTTAGGGGAATAGATATTTAAAATTGATAGGTCTTCTTGTTGGACAGACCCTTTGAGTATGATATAGTGTTCTTCCTCATCTCTTATTATAGTCTTTGGCTTAAAATCTATTTAATCTGATATAGGGATGCTACCCCAGCCTTCTTCTGATGTCCATTAGCCTTGTAAATTGTTTTCCACCCCCTCACTTTAAATCTGGAGGTCTGGAGGTCTTTGGGTTTATAATGAGTTTCTTGTAAGCAACATATAGATGGGTTTTGTTTTTTTATCCATTCTGATACCCTGTGTCTTTTAATTGGGCCATTTAGCCCATTAACATTCAGGGTAACTATTGAGAGATAGGAGTTTAGTGCCATTGTATTGCCTGTAAGGTGACTGTTACTGTATATTTTCTCTGTTCCTTTCTGATCTACTACTTTTAGGCTCTCTCTTTGCTTAGAGAACCCTTTCCATATTTCCTGTAGAGCTGGTTTGGTGTTTGCAAATTCTTTCAGTTTTTGTTTGTCCTGGAAGCTTTTTATCTCTCCTTCTATTTTAAATGCTAGCCTCGCTGGATATAGTATTCTTGGCTGCATGTTTTTCTTGTTTAGTGCTCTGAATATATCATGCCGGCTCTTTCTGGCCTGCCAGGTTTCTGTGGATAAGTCTGCTGCCAATCTAATATTTTAACCATTGTATGTTACAGACTTCTGTTCCCAGTCTGCTTTCAGGATTTTCTCTTTGTCACTAAGACTTGTAAATTTTATTATTAGGTGATGGGGTGTGGACCTATTCTTGTTGATTTTGAGGGGGTTCTCTGCACCTCCTGGATTTTGATGCTCGTTCCCTTTGCCATAGTAGGGAAATTCTCTCCAGTAATTCTCTCCAATATATCTTCTGCTCCCCTCTCTCTTTCTTCTTCTGGAATCCCAATTATTCTAATGTTGTTTCGTCTTATGGTGTCACTTGTCTCTCAAATTCTCCCCTCATGGTCCAGTAGCTGTTTGTCCCTCTTTTGCTCAGCATCTTTATTCTCTGTCATTTGGTCTTCTATGTCACTAATTCTTTCTTCTGCCTCATTTATCCTAGCAGTGAGAGCCTCCATTTTTGATTGCACCTCATTAATAGCTTTTTTGATTTCAACTTGGTTAGATTTTAGTTCTTTTTTTTCTCCAGAAAGTGCTTTTATATCTCTTGAGAGGGTTTCTCTAATATCTTCCATGCCTTTTTCGAGCCCAGCTAGTACCTTGAGAATCATCATTCTGAACTCTATATCTGTCATATTACCAATGTCTGTATTGATTAGGTCCCTAGCCTTTGGTACTGCCTCTTGTTATTTATTTATTTTTTTTTGTGGTGAATTTTCCAGCTTTGTCATTTTGTCCAGATAAGAGTATATGAAGGAACAAGTAAAATACTAAAAGGGTGGCAAAGACACCAGGAAAATATGCTTTAACTAAATCAGAAGAGACTCCAAATCATGGGGGGGAGAAAGGGGATAAAAAGAGGTTCAGAAAAAAAAACAATTTAAAAAAGAAACAAATAAAGAAAAAATATAAAAAAGAAAAAATATATATATTAGATAAACTAGTTAAAAATGTTAAAAAAGAAATGTTAAAAAAGAAAAGGGTAAAGGTTAAAAAAATTTAGCAGAAGTAGAAAAACAATTGAAAAAAATTAAATTAACTGCAAGACTAAAGAATCATGGGGAGAAAGCCATGAGTCTGTGCTTTGCTTTCTCCTCCTCTGGAATTCTGCTGCTCTCCTTGGTATTGAACCTGCACTTCTTGATAGGTGAACTTGGTCCTGGCTGGATTTCTTGTTGTTTTTCTGGGGGAGGGGCCTATTGTAGTGATTCTCAAGTGTCTTTGCCCCAGGCGGAATTGCACTGCCCTTACCAGGGGCCGGGCTGAGTAATCAGCTCAGGTTTGCTTTCAGGAGCTTTTGTTCTCTGAGTGCTTTCTAGAGTTCCGGAGTACAGGAATGAAAATGGCAGCCTCCCAGTCTCTGGCCTGGAGGAGCCGAGGGCTCGGGACCCCACTCCTCAGTGCGCCATCAGAGAATAGTGCCCAATCCCTATTGTCTCCCTGGCCTCCAGCCGTGCTCCAAGCTCACCAAGCCTGCGATCAGTTCAAGGTAACCCCAAGCTGAGAGCTCACTCCTCGGCTCTTTCTCTGTAACCAGCTTCTCCATTCTAATACCTGCAAGCTCTGCGACACTCAGACATCCCCGATCCTTCTGTGACCCTGCAGGACCTGGGGCCACGCTGATCCCGTGTAGGCTTCACCCCGGTTTAGCCTCTGGAGCGATGTCCCTCAGTGGAACAGACTTTTAAAAGTCCTGATTTAGTGCTCCATTGCTCTGCCGCTCACCTGGAGCCGGCCCCTCCCCCCACGATCTATCTTCCTGTAGCTTTGGATTCACTTCTCCACCAGTCCTACCTTTCAGAAAGTGGTTGATTTTCTGTTTTTAAATTCTGTTCTTCTTCTCTTCAATCTCCCGTTGGATTTGTAGGTGTTTGCAATGTTTAGATAAGCTATCTAGCTGACCTCCTGCTGCCTGATGTAGTCTCAGCCTGCTACTTCTCTGCCATCTTGACTACTCCCTCCCAGCCAGAATATTTAAAAATATGTCACTTCAAATAATTTTTTGCTTGAAATCCCCTCTTAACTTCTTATCTCACTCAGAATAAAAGCCAAATCACTTGTAAGAGTTTATAGTTTCTGTATGACTGTCCCACTCTCCCTTCCTTTATCAACCCCTCTCACCTCCTACCCCATCACCCTGGGCCTTCTTTGTGGGGTTGGAAGATGCCTGTCATGCCTTACCTAAGTGTCTTTGTTTCTGTTGCTCCTTTGTTACCATGAGGACTTCTCTGGCCATCCTCTCTGACCACCACACTAGAACATTTCTTATCACCCTTACCTGGGGTGGGCATACAAAATGTCATTCAAAATTGGCTGCTTTTGAGAGTGAAAAGGAGCCCCAGTTAGGTGGGAAGTTGAAACAAGAGTCATAAATGGGGACTGACCCTGGCAAACTGGGACATACGGTTGGTCATTGTGTTCTTATACAGATTTTTTTCAAGCTTATAACTCTCTGATATAGTATATGCTCACTTTCTATGTGTTTTTGTTGTTGTTTTGTTTCGTTTTTGCATGTTCTCTTCTTACAACTCCTTGAAGAAGGGGATTTTGTTTTCTTTGCTGTTGCATATTCAGCACCTTGCATAATCTCACTACATATGGAGTATCCAATTAAATTTTTATTTTATTATCATTTTTTTAAACTTAAATTCCAGTTAGTTAACATACCATGTATTACTAGTTTCAGGTATATGGTATAGTGATTCGAGATTTCCATACAACATCCAGTGCTCATCAAAGGTGCTCACCTTAACCCCTATCATCTCTTTAATCCATTGCTCCCACATACCTCCCTTCTGGTAACCATCATTTTGTTTTCTATAGTTAAGAGTTTGTTCCTTAATTTGCCTCTCTTTCTTTTTTTCCATTTGCTCATTTGTTTTGTTTCTTAAATTCTACATATGAGTAAAGTCATATGGTGTTTGTCTTACTCTGACTAACTTATTTTGCTTAGCATAATACTCTCTAGCTCCATCCATATCATGCAAATGGAAAGAGTTCATTTTTTATGGCTGAGTAATATTCCACATCATCTTTCTCCATCAATCAGTTGATGGACACTTAGGCTATTTCCATAATTTGACTGCTATATGGATAATGTTGCTATAAACATAGGGGTATATATATATCCCTTTGAAGTAATAGTTTTGTACTCTTTGGGTAAGTACCCAGTAGTGCAATTGTGGATCATGGGGTACTTCTATTTTAACTTGCTGGGGAACCTTCGTACTCTTTTCCAGTGTGGCCTTACCAGTTTGCATTCCTGACACCAATACGAGGGTTCCCCTTTTTCCATATTCTCACCAACATCTGTTGTTTCTTGTGTTGTTGATTTTAGCCATTCTGACATGTGTGAAGTGATATCTCATTATGGTTTTGTTTTGCATTTTCCTGATGATCAATGATCTTGAGCATCTTTTCATGTGTGTCTCTTGGCCATCTGTATGTCTTTGAGAAAATATCTATTCACATCCTCTGCCCATTTTTTTAAAGTTTTTTCTTTTTAAATTATTTGTTTATTTTAAAAGATTTTATTTGTTTGACAAAGAGATTATATTTGTTTATTTGACAGAGACAGAGAGAGAAAGCACAAAAAGGCAGAGCAGCAGGCAGAGGGAGAGGAGAAGCAGGCTCTCCACTGATCCCAGGGCTCAGTCCCAGGACCCTGGGATCATGACCTGAGCTGAAGACAGTGCTTAACAACTGAGCCACCCACGCACCCCCTTCTGCCCATTTTTAATTGGATTATTGTTCTTTACTTATTGAACTGTACAACTTCTTTATATATTTTGGATACTAACCCTTTATCAGATATGTCATTTACAAATATATTCTTTTATTCTATAGGTTGCCTTTTGGTTTTGTTGATAGTTTCTTTGCTGTGCAGAGGATTTTGTTTTGATGGAGTTGCAATCACTTATTTTTACTTTTGTTTTCCTTGCCTCAGGTGACATATTTAGAAAAATGTTGCTATGGCTGATGTCAGAGATACTTCTGCCTATGTTCTCCTTTAGGGTTTTGATGGTTTCCTGTCTCTCATTTAGGTCTTTAATCCATTTTGGATTTATTTTTGTGTATGGTGTGAGAAAATGATCCAGTTTTATTCTTTTGCATATAACTGCCCAGTTTTCCCAACACCATTTTTTGAAGAGACTGTCTTTCCCAGTGGATATTCTTTTCTGCTTTGTTGAAGAATAATTGACCATATAGCTGTGGGTTCATTTCTGGGTTTTCTATTCTGTTCCATTGATCTATGTGTCTGTTTTTGTGCCAGTACCAAACTGCCTTGATCACCACAGCTTTGTAATATAATGTGAAGTCTGGAATTGTGATACCTCCAGCTTTGCTTTTCTTTATCAAGATTGCTTTGGCTATTCAGGGTATTTTGTGGTTCCATATAAATTTTAGGATGGTTTGTTTTAGCTCTGTGAAAAACACTGTTGGTATTTGATAGGGATTGCATTAAATATGTAGATTGAATTGTGTAGTATAGATATTTTAACAATATTTGTTCTTATCCGTGAGTATGAAATATCTTTCCACTTGTTTGTATCTGCTTCAGTATCTTTCACAGTGCTTTATACTTTTCAGAGTACAGGTCTTTCACCTGTTTGATTAGGTTTATTCCCATGTATCTTATTGTTTTTGGTGCAGATGCAAATGGGATTGATTCTTTGATGTCTCCTCTGCTGCTTCATTATTGGTGTATAGAAATGCAACAGATTTCTGTATGTTGATTCATGTCCTGCAACTTTACTGAATTTGTGTGTCAGTTCTAGCAGTTTTTTGGGTGAGTCTTTTGGGTTTTCTATATTTAGTATCATGTGATCTACTAATCATGAAATTTTATTTCTTCCTTGCTGATTGGAATGCCTTTTATTTCTTTTTGTTATCTGATTGCTGTGGCTAGGACTTCCAGTACTATGTTAAATAGTAATGTTAAAAGTGGATATCCCTGTCTTATTCCTGACCATACAGGAAAAGCTCTCAGTTGTTTCCCATTTAGGATGATATTAGCTGTGGGTTTTTCATATATGGCTTTTATTATGTTGAAGTACATTCCCTCTGATCCTTCTTTTTTTGAGGGTTTTTATCATGTACTTTTTTACATGCTTTTTTGGCATCTATTGAAATTATCATATGGCTCTTATCCTTTCTTTTACTGATTAGTGTATCACTTTGATTGATTTGTAAATATTTGAACCACCCTTGCAACCAAGAAATATATCCCACTTGATCATGATGGATGATTTTTTAAATACATTGTTGGGCTCAGTTTACTAACTTTTATTTTAATTTAAAATCAATTAATTAACACATGGCATATTATTCATTTCTGAGGTGGAGTTTAGTGAATCACAGGTTAACACCTAGTACTCATACATCAAATGCCATCCTTAATGCTCACCACTCAGTTAACCCCCTACCCCCACCTCTTCCCTTTAGTTTGTTTCCTATAGTTAAGTCTCTTATGGTTTGTCTCCCTCTCTGATTTTACCTTATTTTATTTTTCTTCCCTTCCACATGTTTATCTGTTTTATTTCTTAAATACTACATATGGATGAAATCATATGACAATTGTCTTTCTCTGATTGACTTATTTCACTTAGCATAATACCTTCTAGTTCCATCCATGTCATTGCAAATGGTAAGATTTCATTTTTTAAATTTTTATTTATTTTTTTAAATTTCTTTTCAGTGTTCCAGAATTCATTGTTTATGCACCACACCCAGTGCTCCATGCAATACATGCCCTCCATAACACCCACCACCAGGCTCACCCAACCCCCCTCATCCCCAAACCCTCAGCTTGTTTCTCAGAGTCCACGGTCTCTCATGGTTCATCTCCCCCTCCAATTTCTCCCAACTCTCTTCTCTCCATCTTCCTATGTCCTCTGTGTTATTCCTTATGCTCCACAAATAAGTGAAGCCATATGATAATTGACTCTCTCTGCTTGACTTATTTCACTCAGCATAACTGATGGCTGAGTAACATTCCATTATATACATATATATATACTATAAATATATATATTATATATATTATAAATTATGTAATACACACACATACCACAACTTCTTTATCCATTCATTTCTTGATGGACATCTGGGCTCTTACCATATTTTGGCTATTATGGACAGTGCTACTATAAACTCTGGGGTGCATGTTTGCATCTTTTGGATAAAAACCTAGTCATTCAATTGCTGGGTTGCAGGGTAGTTCTATTTTTAACTTTTTGAGGAACCTCATACTGTTTTCCCAAATGGCTGTACCAGTTTGCCTTCCTACCAACAGTGTAAGAGGGTTCCCCTTTCTCTGCATCCTCACCAACATCTATTATTTCCCGACATGTTAATTTTAGCCCTTTTGGTTTTGATTTGTATTTCCCTGATGCCAAGGGATGTTGAGCATTTTTTCATGGGTCTGTTGGCCATTTGTATGCATTCTTTGGAGAAATGTCCATGTCTTCTGCCGATTTCTTTACTGGATAATTAGTTTTTTGGGTGTTAAGTTTGATAAGTTTTATATGAGTTTTGGATACTAATCCTTTATTTGATAAGACATTTGCAAATATCTTCTCCCATTCTGTAGGGTTTTTTTTTTTTTTTAAGTTTTGTCAACTGTTTCCTTTGCTGTGCAAAAGATTTTTATCTTGAAGTCCCTATAGTTCATTTTGCTTTTGTTTCCCTTGCCTTTGAAGATGTGTCTAGAAAGAAGTTGCTGTGGCCAAAGTTAAAGAGGTTGTACCTGTGTTCTCCTCTAGGATTTGGATGGCTTCTTATCTTGCATTTAGGTCTTTTATTCATTTTGAGTTTTTGTTTGTTTGTTTGTTTGCTTATTGTGTAAGAAAATGGTCTAGCTCATTCTTCTGCATGTGGCTGTCCAATTTTCCCAAGACCATTTGTTGAAAAGACTGTCTTTTTTCCATTGGATATTCTTTCCTGCTTTGCCAAAGATTAGTTGACCATAGAACTGAGGGTCCATTTCTGGATTCCCTATTTTGTTCTATTGATCTGTATATCTGTTTTTGTGCCAGTACCATACTGGCTTGATGATTACAGATTTGTAAGACTGTGTGAAATCTGGAATTGTGATGCTTCAAGCTTTGGTTTTATTTTTCAACATTCCTTTGGCTATTCAGGGTCTTTTCTTGTTCCATACACATTTTAGGATTATTTGTTTCAGCTCTGTGAAAAATGGTAATTTGATAGGAATTGCATCAACTGTGTAGATTGTTCTGGGTAGCATAGACATTTTAATAATATTTGTTCTTCCAATCCATGAATACAGTATGTTTTTCCATTTCTTTTTAAATTTCTTTCACAAGTGTTCTATAGTTTTCAGAGTACAGATCCTTTACCTTGGTTTGGTTTATTACTAAGTATCTTGTGTTTTTTGTTGCAATTGTAAATTGGACTGATTCCTTGATTTCTGGTTCTTCTCTCTCATTGTTAGTGTATAGAAATGCAACTGATCACTGTGCATAGATTTTATATCCTGCCACTTTGCTGAATTCCTGTATAAGTTCTAAAAATTTTTGGGTGGAGTCTCTTGGGTTTTCCACATAGAGTATCATACTCTGTGAAAAGTAAAGCTTTGACTTCTTCTTTGCTGATTTGGATGCATTTTATTTCTTTTGTCGTCTGATTGCTGAGGCTAGGACTTAGCCTTAGATTGCTGAGGCTAGGAATAGCGTTGAGGGTGAACATCCCTGTCGTGTTTCTGACCTTAGGGGATAAGCTCTCAAGTTTTTCCTGTTGAGGATGATATTCACTCTGGGTTTTTTTATATATGGTTTTATGATATTAAGATATGTTTCCTCTATCCATACACTGCAGAGAGTTTTAATCAAGAAAGGATGCTGTATTTTGTCATATGCTTTTTCCGGCATCTATTGAGAGGATCATATGATTCCTGTCCTTTCTTTTATTAATGTGATGTATCACATTGATTAATTTGCAGATGTTGAACTATCCCTGTAGCCTAGGAATAAATCCCATTTGGTTATGGTGAATAACCCTTTTAATGGACTTTGGATCCTATTGGCTAGTATTTTGGTGATAAGTTTTGCATCCATGTTCATCAGGGATATTGGTCTATAATTCTCCTTTTTAATGGAGTCTTTGTCTGGTTTTGGGAACAAAGTAATGCTGGCCTCATAAAATGGATTTGGAAGTTTTCCTTCCATTGCCATTTTTTTTTTTTTTGAAACAGCTTCAGAAGAATAGGTATTAATTCTCTAAATATTTGGTAAAATCCCCCTGGGAAGACATATGGCCCTGGACTCTTACTTGTTGGGAGATTTTTGATTACTGTTTCAGATTCCTTCGTGGTGATGAGTCTGTTTAGGTTTTCTATTTCTTCCTGTTTTAGTTTTGGTGGTTTAATACATCTCTAGGAATGCATCTGTTTCTTCCAGCTTGTCTAATTTGTTGGCATATAGTTGCTCATAATATGTTCTTATCATTGTTTTTATTTCTTTGGTGATGGTTGTGATCTCTCTTCTTTCATTCATGGTTTTATTTATTTGGGTCCTTTCTCTACTTGATAGGTCTGGCCAGGGGTTTATCAATCTCATTAATTCTTTCAAAGAGCCAGCTCCTCATTTCATTGATCTGTTCTACTGTTCCTTTAATTTCTATTTTATTGATCTGCTCTAATGTTTACTATTTCTCTTTCCCTACTAGATTTATTTGCTGTTCTTTTTCCAGTTCCTTTAGATGTAAGGTTAGGTTGTATATGTGAGACTTTTCCTGTTTCTTGAGGAAGGCTTATATTGCTCTATACTTCTCTCTTAGGACTGCTTTTGCTGCATCTCAAAGTTTCTGAACTGTTGTGTTTTCATTTTCATTTATTTCTTTGAATTTTTAAAATTCTTTTTTTAGTTTCCTACTTGAGTCATTCTTTCTTTTGTAGGATGCTCTTTAACCTCCTTCTATTTGTGTTCCTTCCAAGTTTTCTCTTGTCATTGAGTTGAAATTTTAAGACATTGTGGTCAGAAAATATGCAGGGAATGATCCCAGTATTTTGGTACCAGTTGAGACCTGATTTATGACCCAGTATGTGATCTATGTTGGAGAATGTTCCATGTGCATTCCAGAAGAATGTGTATTTTGTTGCTTTAGGATGAGATGCTCTGAATAGATCTGTGAACTCCATCTGCTTCACTGTGCCATTCACAGTCATTGTTTCCTTGTTGATCTTCTACTTAGATGATCTGCCCATTGCTATGAGTGGAGTGTTAAAGTCCCCTACTATTATTGTATTATTATCAATGTGTTTTTTAAATTTTGTTATTAATTGGTTTATGTAATTGGCTGCTCTCAAGTTAGGGGCATAAACATTTACAATTGTTAGATATTCTTGTTGGATGGACCCTTTTATTATGATACAGTGTCCTTTCTCATCTCTTATTACAGTCTTTGGTTTAAAATCTAGTTTTTCTGTTATAAGGATTGCTACTTCAGTTTTGATATCCATTGGCATGATAAATGGTTCTCTACTCCCTCAGTTTCAATCTGGGGGTGTCTATGGGTCTAAAATGAATCCCTTATAGATAGCATATTGAGGGGGTCTTGTTTTTTGTTCAATCTGATACCCTGTGTCTTTTGATTGGAGCACTTATTCCATTTGCATTCAGAGTAATTATTGAAAGGTCTGAATTTAGTGCCATCATATTACCTGTAAAATTGCTGTTTCTATAGATTATCTCTGTTCCTTTCTTGTCTTTGTTACTTTTGGTTTCTCTTTTCAATGGATCCTCTTTAATATTTCTTGCAGGGTTGGTTTAGTGATTATAAATTTGTTTAGTTTCTGTTTTTCCTGGAAACTATCTCATTCTATTATGAATGAGAGTCTTGGTGGATAAAATGGTCTTGGCTGCATATATTTCTCATCTAGCACCTTGAATATATCATGCCAGGCCTTTCTGGCTTGCCAGGTCCTTGTGGACAGGTCTGTTGCCAGTGTTCTGAAGAATAATAAACAAAACCCCACTAATGCTATCTACTGTTTTCCCCAAAAGCTGAAGTTTTGCAGTTCTCTATGATTGGTAAACTTGGTGTTAGCCAGAAGTTCCTGCTGATCTTGGGGAGGGGCCTGTTGTACTGATTCTGAGGTGTCTTTGCCTGGGTTTAATTGTGACCCCTTTGCCAGTGACTCTGGATTGCACTATGTGGTGCTGTTTTGCTCTCTGAAGGCTTTCAGCACTGATGGGGGTGAGTGGGTTGGAAATAGTGATATCCTGACATTTAGTCGGGAAGCTGAAAGTTTGGACCCCTACCCTTCAGTGAGCCCTCAGAAAAAGTCAATCATTCCTGTCTCTCTGGTTTCCATCAGAATTATGTGTTTACCCAGTCTGTGAGTGAGCTTTTTTATCTCATGCATGTGTCCCTGTTTGGAGTCTCTAAACTTCATGGACTCCTGTGGTGCAGAGCTGGGCCATCCTTCCATGGGGAGGGAGGGGAGGGGTTCTTTCCATGGTTTGGCCATTTACTGGGCCCCTGCTTAGAGACTGGTTGCCCAGCCAGGCAGTGGTTTGTGGTTTATGGAAAAGCTGAGCAGAAAGAAAGTGCCTGGACTTGCTGTTTGGAGATTGCTTCCCTGCTTCAATGCCTGGGAAGTCTGCCACACTCAGGTACCCCCATTTTTCTTGTGACCCCAGGGATCCTGGGACTACAGTGTTCCACCTGGAATTCTGCCCCTTTTCACCACCTAAGCACCTTTCAGACATGGATGTCCCCCACCAGAGCAGAGTTATTTTGGGGATGCCTGGGTGGCTCAGTTGGTTAAGTGTCTGCCTTCAGCTCAGGTCATCATTGAATCCCATGATGTCAGGATCCCTGCTCAGCAGGGAGCCTGCTTCTCCTTCTCACTCTGCCTGCTGCTTCCCCTACTTGTGCTCTCACTCTCTCTCTGGCAAATGAATAAATAAAATCTTCAAAAGAAAATAAAAGTTATGATTTTGTGCTCTGTTGCTTATAATACTTTCTAGTAGTCTGCTTAAGGAAGCTCCTTCCTTGCATGGTTTATCTTTTTATATATCTCCTCAGATTCACATCTCCACTTCTCCACATCTCCATTTCCTACCTTGCAAAAAGTGACCACCTTTCTATTTGTAGAATCACAGCAATTCTTTTTTCATATTTCCAGTTGACTTTGCAGGTGTTCAAAATGATTTGATTACTATCTAACTGAATTGCAGGGATGAAATTAGGGCCCCCTTCTCCCCTGCCATCTTAACTCCTACAGTTTACTAGTATTTTATTGAGAATTTTTGCATCCATACTCATCAGGATATTGACCTGTAGTTCTCTTTTTTTGGTGGAGTCTTTAGCTGGTTTTGGTATCTTTAGCTGGATTGGTATCAGGCTAATACTGGTAATACAGGGTAATACTGGCTTCATATGTTGAGTTTAGAAGTTTTCCTTCCTTTTCCTAATTTTTGGAATAGTTTGAGAAGAAAAGGTATTAACATCTCTTTAAATGTTTAGTAAAAATCCCCTGGGAAGCCATCTGGCCCTGGACTTTTGTTTATTGGGTGATTTTTGATTATTGATTCAATTTTTTTGCTGGTTATTAGTTTGTTCAAGTTTTCTAGTTCTTCCTGTTTCAATTTTGGTAGTTTATATGTCTGTAGGAATTTATCTATTTATTCCAGGTTGTCCAATTTGCTGGCATATTGTTTTTCACAAATTAAAAAAATTTTTTTTGAAGATTGTATTTATTTATTTGAGAGGGAAAGGGAGAGAGAGAGAGAGAGAGAGAGACCATAAGTAGGGAGAAGCAGAGGCAGAGGTAGAAGGGCTCCATGCTGAGTAGGGAGCTGGTTGTGAGACTCAGTCTACACAAGGTCCTAGGGATCCAGGTCTCAGGACCCTGAGATCATGACCTGAGCCAAAGGCACATACCTAACTGAGTCACCCAGCCATCACTCACAATATTCTTTTTTTTTTTTTTTTTTAGATTTTATTTATTTATTTGACAGATAGAGATCACAAGTAGACAGAGAGGCAGGCAGAGAGAGAGGGTGAAGCAGGCTTCCTGCAGAGCAGAGAGCCCGATGCGGGGCTCGATCCCACGACCCTGGGATCATGACCTGAGCCGAAGGCAGAGGCTTTAGCCCACTGAGCAACCCAGGCGCCCCCACAATATTCTTTTATAAGTGTTTTTATTTCTGTGGTGTTGATTGTTATTTCTACTTTCTTATTTGTGATCTTATTTATTTGGGCCCTTTCTCTTTTCTTTTTGATAAGTCTGGCTAGAGATTTGTCAGTTTTTAAAAAGATTTAATGAATGAATGAATGAATGAATCAATTAATTTTTAGGTCTATTTCTTTGCTTCTTCCAGCCTGCAGTTCCATTGCATCAAGCCTGTTTCCAATGTTGTTTATTTCATTCTTCATCTCTGATTGATTCTTTTTTAACTTAAAAAAAAGTTTATTTATTTGAGAGAGAGAAAGAGAGAGAGAGCAAGCTACAAGCTGGGAGAGGGGAAGCATACTTGCTGCTGAGTGCAGAGCCCAATGCAGAGCTTGATCCTAGGACTTTGAGTTCATGACCTAAGCCTAAGTCAGATGTTTAACTGAGCCATCCAGGTGCCCTTTAACTCTTTTGTCTCTATGGTAATGGTCTCACTGATGTTTTCTTCTTTCTCAAGCCCAGTACATATCCTTATGATCATTGCTTTAAATTCTCCATCAGGCATGTGACTTACACCTATTTTGATTGTATCTCTGACCATGGCCTTATCTTGTTATTTCATGTGGTGTAATTTCCTCTATCTTGGTATTTTGTCTAAGTCTCTGCTGCCTTCTTTGTGCTGGAGAAATCAGTTATGTCTCCTGCTCCTCAATGTACTGGCCTTATAAAAAAAGAGGTCATTTAGTGCCCAGGCCTGGCACTTCAGAGAGTGTCTCTAGTATGTACTGCATGTGCACTGTTGTGTTCTGGCCTCTCTGTCCTAAGGCCAGTGCTTTGCTGTGGCTTTCCTTCCCTGCTATAGGCCATGTTTGGCCTCTGGCCTAAATGTGGTGAGTTTTAACTAGGTGTGCTCTGGTCTGCTTATGAAATGAGACCTGACACGAACTCTACCAGAACTGGGGCCCTGCAGAACTTTCTGACTGGGAGACATGGTGTAGGCAGGGGTTTGTGTTGGTCTTCTGGGGAGGGGCCTGGCGTACTGGGAGTGAGGCAAGCTTTTTTGAGAAGGATAGAACTGCAGAACACTAAAAAGTAAGTTAGGCTGCCAAGTGTCTGTCCTGTGCTGTTTTCCACAGTTGCCTCTGTGTTTATGCGGATGGGTGGGGGAGGGAAATGGTGTCAGCCAGTTCCTTTGTTACTGGAGAGGAATCTCTGTAAACACTGCCCGTTAGGGATACCCTTTGAAAAGAGTGAATAATCTGCATTTTGCGTGCCCCAGGCATTCTTCAAATTGCTGTTTCCATACTGTCTGCCCCATGGGTTGTTTGCCTACCTTTTCTCCAGCAGTGGCACAGTGTCCTTTGGGCTCTATCCCAGAAAGCTGGCTGACCTATAAAATTCCAGCCTTTATGGGGCGCCTGGGTGGCTCAGTGGGTTAAAGCCTCTGCCTTCGGCTCAGGTCATGATCCCAGGGTCCTGGGATCAAGCCCCACATCGGGCTCTCTGCTCAGCGGGGAGCCTGCTTCCCTCCTCTCCTTCTGCCTGCCTCTCTGCCTACTTGTGGTCTCTGTCTGTCAAATAAATAAACAAAATCTTTAAAAAAAAAAAAAAAAAAAAAAATTCCAGCCTTTAAGCCTCACTGATTGCAAGAACTCACAAAATTCAGCCCCTCTCAAGTTCCAAGCCAATAACTTTGGGAAAATAGTCTCTTTGTGTGTTTTTGTGTGTTCCCCTGTGTGCTCCTCTCATCCTTCTCTGTGACCACAGCTCTCTCTCCTCTGCAGCACCCACGATCTGTTTCTCCCCTCAACCACATCTCCACACCTCCTACCTTTCTTAATGTGGCCTCTTCTCTCCCTTTAGTTGTGGCATTTGTTGTGTCAGTCTTTAGGTCTGTTTCTGGTGTATTTAGGATGACTTGATAGTTATCTAGTTGTGTTCATGGGACAAGACAATTCTAGGGTGCTCCTGCTTTTGGCTATCTTCCAAATGTTCCCCCCCAAAATTTTAAAATAAATGATTGAATAAATCTATATTCTCAATTTCCAGAATTAGTCATTACTAACATCTTGGTGTATTAGTTTTAATTTTTGTAAAAATGATAAATCACATCTCCTAGAAATTCCCATATAGTAAACATCATTCTTGATACCTTCCATGCAGATAAATAGAAAGAAGAAAGAAAAATAGAACTTTAATAAAGATGAAGTCATTATTGATAATTTTCAAATAATGATATTTAGTTAATTTTGTTTGAATTTAAAGGTAGAGAAACAAATGAGTAAAATTCAAATAAGTATTTCTTTAGCATAGGTATTTTATTTCTTTTTATTTTAAAGATTTTATTTATTTATTCGACAAAGAGAGAGTGAGTGAGAGAGGCAAAGAGCAAGCAAAAGCAGGGGGAACAGCAGGCAAAGGAGAAGCAGGCTCCCCACTGAGCAAGGAGCCCAATGCAAGGCTCAATCCAAGGACCCTGGGATCATGACCTGAGCTGAAGGCAGCTGCTTAACTTACTGGGCCACCCAGGTGCTCTGGTATTTTATTTCTTAAATTATCTCTTTCTTAAGACTGGATAAAAAGAATTTCAAAACATTAGGAAGTTGGAGTCATTTAAAAAAAAAACTTTATGCTTTAATTTCCTGCTTTGAAAGATGAAGCAATTAATACTCTAATAGTTTTTACTACTCCCTCCCCTCCCTTCTGAGTTTTGTAATTTATACTGCTGTTTTTGAATTGAACAGATATAATGATTACAATCCCCACAGTTGTCTACTATTTGTTTTATATTTAAGTTGATTTAGTCTCACTAGCTGTCTCTCTGTTACAGCTTCCTTTTTCTGAAGGTCTTTATATCCATTCATTTCCTAACTGGCTAGATTTAACTGGCAAACTTTTAAAGACATGCTCCTGGCTACTGCATTATTTGTGTTATATTTTTATATTTACTTATAAAATTTTATTTTATAATACATATTTTTGTGTTACACTTTCTTATTGAACTTGTACACACTGCTTCCTTAAATTCTGGCATTTCATGTTCCAGCAGCAACCTGACATCTTATTCCTGTGAAGATGATCCAATACTCCCTTCCTTTTGATCTGATGGAGAACAGATTTTTCTGCTAAAGTTCAAAAATTTCATTAAATTTGTTTTAGAGTTGAATGTTTTGTCTTAAAGTTTCTTGGAGCACAGTGTGCTCTTTTTGATCGCATGCTCAATTGTTTCTCCTTTTCTAGGAAATTTTCTTATATTATACCTTTGGATGCATCTTCTGCTTCCATTGCTAAGTTCAATTCCAACACACTATCCTTATATTCTATCATTTTTCTATTCCATTTCTATTAGTTTTTGCCCAATAACCTTATCTTTTTTTTTTTTTTTTTCCTCTTGGAATTCACTGTGATGGGGTGCCTGAGTGGCTTGGTTGGGTGAACATTTGACTCTTGATTTTGGCTCAGGTCATGATCTCAGTGATGTAAGTAAGATTGAGCCCTGTATCAACCCATGCACTGGGCCTGGAGCTTACTTAAGATTTTCTTTCTTTCTCTCTGTCTCTCTCTCCTTCTGTCCCTTCCCCAACCCTCTCTCTCTCCAAAATACAAAAAAGTCACTGTGATTATCTTATGCCTTTTTCTATGTTAACTAATAAGATTTTCAGCACTGTCTATCCTGTTCCTTTTTTCAAATTTATTTCTTTTCATTCTGTTTTATCAACTAGTCTTGGGGTTCTTTTCTTTTTTATTGATATTTTTGTTTTATAGTGTGAAACAATTAATTGTACTATTTTTCTTTTATTCTTTGAACTATGCTTTTCTCATGTCTTGGTTTCTTTCTTTTGCTTTCACATGCATGTTCCTTGCTGTAATAAGTTTGCATAGTATCCATGCCATTTTTTTTTTTTTTTAAACTTTCTCAAGCTTGGTGCTCTGCCTAGATAGTCTATTTACTCTGATAAGGTACAAGTGATTTGATCCTTTTCCCAGAATATCTTGAAAGCAATGATTTCTTTTTTCCCTTCCAAGTATAGTGAAAGGGATGAAATTTCATCATACCCCCCTTTCTATCATCTGAGGGAATGACAAGGAAGCGAGAGAACTCAGCAATCTTAGAATACTCAGGCTCTGCTCTTTCTCCTAAAGGAGTGTTATATCCATGTAACAGAGTTCATCTCTTTTTCTGGCAGGAGGTATCTCATACTAGAGGTTTTGGGTCACTTTTAAACTTAGTGAATTGCTCTGGAGCCTTTACTTCCAAAAGAACATTAACACCATTTCTAACTTTCCTAGGTTCACTTGTTTCTTCTCAGGAGTGGTTTCATTATATCTCAGAAAAAGAAACTAGGTAAGTATAAGCATTCTGCTCTCTTCTTTCTAAATTTGTGGGTACAGCAAAGACATGCTGCAGTCAACAACAAACTTCTTGCAGGAAGGTGCTATTGTATTTTCTTTTATCTGGGCTCCACAGATTTTATTCTCTGTCTTCCTTTGTCCCCTCCTTTGCCATTCCCTTTTGTGTACAGGGACTTTTATGTAGTTTTAAAAACAGAGCTCAAATGCAATAATTTCTTTGAAATTTAAATGCTTCTTTTTCTACATTCCCATAGAATTAATATATGGATTTTATCACATTGTGGTGGCAATTTGTTTGAATAGTCTTTTCCATACTAAATTCTGATCTTTCCCTCCCTACTGAAAATGTACTTAATAATTGCTTGTGAAGTAGGTGAACACATATCTAGCAGAATAAAATATTTTCCTAAAGTCTTAAGTGTTGAAATATGTATTTTAAAAATCAACTGCAATAGCAATACCTTAGTTCATTGGACATGATTCCCAGCCTCCACCTTCATGTCACAACCATGTTGAATAAGTATTGTATACATCTGGGTGTGGTAGATCAGAATCTCTAAGAATAAAGAGGTGCATAGACAGATAACATATTTTCCATTATCCTTGCCTTGTCTTTAGGATGATTATCACTTTCTCAGGAGGCATTCACAGGGCATCTGAAATAATACCACCTTGCACCAGGAACTTCCTGGAAAATATGTGTGATTCATTTGGTCTGGCTACAGTGCTTGCTCACTAGTGACTGTGGGAAAACAATTCTAGGGAATGGAAGAGCTCTGTGTTTCCTTTATACTACCAACCATATAATGTGTGAAAACTTGTACTTCTATCTCTTCTCCTGTGAATAATATAATTAAGTATTTGTTTCCATTTTTAGAATTCTAGTATAATTAGCATACAGTGTTATATTAGTTTCAGGAGTACACTGTATTAATTCAATAGTTCTGTACATTATTCAGTGATCATGATAATAGGTGAACTCTTAATCCCCTTCACCTATTTCACCCATCCTCCTACCCACCTCCTCTCTGATAACCATCACTTTTTTTTCTATAGTTAAGAGACTGTCTTTCTGTTTGTCTCTCTTTTTATTTATTCATTTGGTTTTTTTCTAAAATTCACAAATAAGTGAAATCATATGGTATTTGTCTTTCTCTGACTGACTTATTTCACTTAGTGTAATATTGTCTAGCTCAATCCATGTTGTTGCAAATGGCATGATTTCATTCTTTATGGCTGACTAGTATTCTATTATATGTATATCACATCTTCTTTATCCATTCATCTATTGATGGACACTTGTACTGGTTCCACAATTTGTTGTAAATAGGGGTGCATAACTTTTTCAGTTAATGTTGTCATATTCTTTGGGTAAATACTCAGTACTGGGATTACTCATATGGTAACTCTCTTTTTAGTTTTTTGAGGAACTTCCACAGTATTTCCACAAATTGGCTGCACCAGTTTGCCTTCCCAGCTCTAGTGCATGAAGGTTCCTTTTCTTCACATCCTCACCAACTCTTGTTGTTTCTTCAATTTTCTGTTTTAGGAATTCTGACAGGTATGAGATGATATCTCATTGTGGTTTTGATTTTCATTTCCCTGATGATGATTAATGTTGAGCATCTTTTCATGTGTCTGTTGACCACCTGCATGTTTTCTTTGAAGAAGTATCTGTTTGTGTCTTTTGCTTATGTTTTAGTTGGATTATTTGTGTTGAGTTATATAAATTATTTATTTATTTTGGACATTAACCCTTTATCAGATATATCATTGGCAACCTACCATTCAGTATATATCATTGGCAACCTACCATTCAGTAGGTTGTCTTTTAGTGTGCTAAAAGCTCTGCAGAATCTTTTTATTTTGATGAGGTCCCAATAGTTTATTTTTGTTTTCATCTCTCTTGCCTTAGGAGACATATCTAGAAAAATGTTGCTATGGCTGATGTCAGAGACATTTCTGCCTATTTTTCTTTTCTAGGATTTCCTTTTCTAGGATTTTGATGGTTTCAAGTCTTTTTTTGGTCTTTCATCCATTTTGAGTTTATTTTTGTATATGTTGTAAGAAAGTGGTTCAGGTTTATTGTTTTGCATGTGGTTGTCTAATTTTTCCAACACCATTTGTTGAAGAGACTATCTTTCTCATACCATATTCTTACCAACTTTGTCATAGATTAACTGCTCATATCGTTGTGGGTTTGTTTCTGGGTTTTCTGTTCTGTTCTATTGTTCTATGTATCTCTTTTTGTACCAGTATCATGCTATTTTGATTACTACAGTTTTGTAGTATATCTTGAGGTCTGGGATTATGATAAATCCAGTTTTATTCTTTTTTTTTTTTTGCGATTGCTTTGGCTATTTGGTAGTTCCATATAAATTTTAGGATTTTTTGTTTTATTTCTATGAAAAATGCTTTTGGTAGCTTGAAAGGAATTGCATTCAATCTGTAGATTGCTTGGGGTGTTTGGATATCTTAACAATATTTCTTCTACTAGTACATGTACATAGACTATCTTTGCATTTGTGTTTCGTCAAAATTTGTTTCAATATTTTATAGTTTGCAGAGTACAGGTATCACACCTCCTTGATGTTCTTTCCATTTTTTTTTTTAATCAAGTTACTCATTGGGTTCTTTCTGAAACAACTACAACCAAAAAAGAAGATAGGTGAAATAGTTACTAAAATTATTTCCTACAGTGCCTTTTGGCTATCAGAGAAGGATGTAAATTAAAAATATATGATTAAATAGAGATCCTCCATATATGGAAGGAAGTAATGGTTAACTTACAATAAAAGGTATTTTTTAAAAAAAGATATTATTTATTTACTTGAGAGAGAGACAGTGAGAGAGAGCATGAGAGGGGAGAAGGTCAGAGGGAGAAGCCAGCTCTTCATGGAGCTGGGAGCCTGACGTGGGACTCGATCCCAGGACTGTGGGATCATGACTTAAGCCAAAGGCTGTTGCTCAACCAACCAAGCCACCCAGACACCCTAGGATAAAGGGTATTTTTAAAATAAAACAGAGATTTCCATTATCCTACAGTATGCAAGACCACAATGTTAGACCACAAAATACACTAACCATTTAAGTTTGATCATAAATGGGAAATCAACATTAAGTTTCTTTCTTTCATTTGGAAAGTTCTTGTACTCCAATGGCTCATTTAATGATTGTCTATAAAATGGTAAAAGTGAATTTCACTTAAAATATCTAACCTAAAAAGAACAAAACAAAACAACAACAATAAAAATCTGACTTAGATCAATCAGTAGGTACTACTGTGACATGCAATTAGTTATAAACTAAACTTTTTCTAGAAGGTATGCAGAGTACAACAATAGAAATCTGATTTATTTGAAATACTTACATAAAAAGTCTAGATCAAGAATAGACAGAATAAAATTGTGTTTCCCACAGTTTTATACTCAGAACTGTATTTGTTATCTTTATATGATTAATGTAGTAAAAATTAGTTTAAGAGTTCGAATTATAAATTTTGATTGCTGTGTAGATTAGACTTATAATTACCAAACTTGATTCAAATCCTCATCTCTTTCAGGCTCTGGAGATAGCCTAAGATCAAAGTACATAAATATTTTGATTAACCCAGTTTCCCTAATGATATCTGGAGCATTTTTCCCCCACTAGTAAATAAACTGTTAAAACTCATCTTTTCTAATATTCTAATATCTAATACATCTTTTTTTTAAAAAATTATTTATTTATTTGACAGAGAGAGAGATCTCAGGTAAGCAAAGAGGCAGGCAGAGAGAGAGCAGGAGGGGGGTGCTAAGCAAGCTCCCTACAGAGCAGAGAACCAGATGTGGGGCTTGACCCCAGGACCCTGAGATCATCACCTGAGCCAAAAGCAGAGGTCTGACCCACTGAGCCACCCAGGTGCCCCTAATATTGTAATATATCTTAATTGATCTAACATTATAACTCAGGAACACTTGTTTTTAGGCATCATTTTGGGCTGTCTTTAGGATAAAACAAAGTAAGACTGATGTATAAGTTTACTTCTTTGTTGTAATTTACTTCTTTGTCATAAATGTGCTGCTTGATATTCAACCCACTGTTTACATTTCAATCTTGAGGAGCCAATAAGATTCATCAATAGCTCTCATTTCTTTAGAACGTCCTCACACTAATGTTAGAATGCTATTTACAGCAGCAGTTTCTGCTGACTAATAACTTTGCTGTCAGCAGCAGATGTCATGAAGATAAACTTACAAGTCTTTAAGTAGGCTACATTGGTTGTGTAGTAAAATGCCATTTGGTGTTGTGCAAGGGAATTTCCATTTGGAGAACTGATTTCTAAACTTTTTTATTAATTCACCTTACTCATTTAAGACTTTCTGTCTTTTATTAGAAGACTTCCATGCTTTTTTATGTTGTGTTTAATGTACTAAATAGTTTTTGGCTTGTAGTTTAACCATTTTTGGAATAAAAAAAAGAAAAATATCTTGCCGTAGAAACAATATGGAACTAAAAAAACCTGCTAGGCCTTAAAAACACATAGTTTCCTCAGTCTCTGACACTGTGCTTCCATATGGACATCATATTACTCACCCTGAATGTGTTATTTGCTGCTCAAATCTGATTTATATATCTATGGAAGTTCCCACTGCAGCCATGAATAATGAAAGTTGTGAAAATTTAGCCAATAGCATCAAGCTGTTTGGTTATACAAGCAAGGGTAAAAGAGACTTTGAAACAAATAAGCTTTTTTATTATCACATTAAATATGTATGTTGTAACATAAAATATCTCAAGGTTTTACAATGTACATACACAAGGCCCCGAAGATGTCTCTTTATATAGTACAAAACCTCATAAACTGTTAATCTGACCAAGGAATATCCATCTTCCCTTTGTGGTCTAGGGGAAGAACTGAGTGTAAGGTCGTGTATAATGCAAATGGTTCTTTCCTCAAGGCATTGTTCTCTGAAATAGTTCACCTTAATGGCTGCCTTCATTTATGTAGTCACTGTGTTTTCTTTGATGGATCACGATGACACTGAGCTGCTCTGGGAAGGATGAGGACATTGTGGCAGAGCAGTGTAACAAATGTAAAAACTTCTCCATCGCAGAATTGGTGCTGGATTCTGGCTGTGTCTACATGCTCAGACCAATCTGTATATTTTGACTGACTTGCTCAGTGAAATTGGAAATTCACTCTCATCCCAATACATGAAGACAAAAAAGGCCTCTTTTGAGGAAGTCCCGAAACAGTACTTTCTTTGTGTGTTTAGGCAGAGCCATAGGCTACCAAGCATATCAAACACTTTTCTTACTTCTTTATAGCAATCTATGAAAGAATGTTTTGTAGGCATCTTATTTTAAAGATCAGGTGAAATTCCATTTAACAGCTTTCCAGTACTACTTTAATTGGGTTTAAATTAGAATTTAATTATAGGTAATAGGGAAAAAGAGTCAAAATTAATTTACATCACAATGTTAGCTGCCACTACTCACTGCAAAATTAAAATAACCTTAAACAGGACAATGTCTATTTGTCTATTTGTCTACAGATTTAGCTAAACTGTAAGAAGAAGGTGAAAAAAATAAAGGCCTCTCCTCTCTCTCTCTCTGCCTGCCTCTCTGCCTACTTGTGATTTCTGTCTGTCAAATAAATAAATAAAATCTTTAAAGAAAAAAAAAAAGGGTGCCTGGGTGGCTCAGTGTGTTAAAGCCTCTGCCTTTGGCTCAGGTCATGATCCCAGGGTCCTGGGATCGAGCCCCGCATTGGGCTCTCTGCTCAGCAGGGAGCCTGCTTCCTCCTCTCTCTCTCTCTGCCTGCTTATGATCTCTGTCTGTCAAATAAATAAATAAAATCTTAAAAAAACATAATAAAGGCCACCATTTTTTTCCTGAAAGCTGGGCTGATATTTTTCCCTAATCCTGTGATAAGTGTAATTCTCTGATTATTCATAGATGGGGATAAAGCAAGATGATAAAGCTTGAAAAGGAATAAGATAATGAGTATATCTATAAGAACACATACAAAAGTGCTTATTGTTTCTTCTTCTAAATAATGTCTGATGACCAACTTGACTGAGTAATTACCCCTTTCCCTGGCCCCAGTCCAGCAACTTTGTTGGCTAGATTTGTATAATTGTTTTGTTACACAAACATTACCTATAAGAAAGTTAATGTTGGAAGAAAAAAAGATGTAACTCCAGTGTGTTTTAACATTTTTACATATACATATATGCCTTTATAAACAGCATATAGAATTGTTTTGCCTGTGTTTTGAATGTTCAAAAAGGGCCTACATACTTACTGTTTTCATCAATATTATATATTTTTAAAAAAAATATTTACTTATTTATAGTTAGATAGAGAGAGTGCATGCATGAGTGGGGGGAAGGGGCAGAGGGAGAGAATCTTAAGCAGACTCCCTGCAGAGCATGGAGCCTGACACCTGGGCTCTCTCTCATGACCCTGAGATTGTGACCTGAGTCGAAATCAGAGGCTGGTTGCTTGACGGACTGAGCCACTCAGGTACCCCTCAATATTATGTACTTAAGATTTATCCTTATTGATATATGTTACTTTTACTCTTTCCTAAAGAAAAGATTAAAAAAAAGAAGAAGAATCAGTGCTTCTTTTCTAGAAACTGATGTCCCAAAATCCCTATCTCATTTCTAATAGTTACTTTTTTATCGCCAATGTAATCAGGTAGCAAGGTCAGTTAATTCATTAGGGTAAATAGTCAAATTGGTTGGAAGGGATAGATAAAAAGCTGCAGCAGGCCTTGACATTCTGTACTCAGGGCAAGTGAGCCCTCTTACCTGTTCCCACTTCTCCACATCTTGAGTTTGCTTGCTCTAACCTCCTGTTTGGGCTCCATAATTCACTTTCTGTTACTGTTGGATAGTTGGTTTTAGACTAGCTTCAGCTTTATTAGCCTGGCAAGAGCTGTCTCCTTATTCTGTGCCCTAATTTGGGACTCAGCAGGCTCAGGGTCTCCTGGGCATCCTCTGACCTTCTGATTCCCACTCTTTTCTGCTTAAGAATTTTTACCCCAACATATAAGTACCAGTCACTTAGAGTCATATAATAATTGTTGGCAAGGCAGTTTGGATATGGGTAGCCTAAAGTTTCTGTCTTTCTCATCAATTCCTCAACATAAGCCAACTTTCAGTGAAGATTTTTGCTTGTGAAAATCAAATCAAGAGAAGGAAAGAAGCAGATGACCTAAATGAGATGTGTGTAAAACCCCTAACACAGTGTGTAGCACATAGAAAACTTAAGAAATGACAGTTATTATGAAGATCTAAGTCAAGCTGAATGGTAGAGTTTATTTTCAAATTTTGTTTCTTTCTTTCTTTCTTTTTTTTTTTTTATTCCCAGGTTGGGTGGATTTAGGCTAATAAAGAAAGACCAGGAATCTGTTTATTTATTTATTTAGTTAATGCTAATAAAGAACAGGGCACTGGTTTCTGACTCACTACTCTCTCTCACCCTTTCATTGGAGGCAAACAGGAGAGAGCTTAGCACCACTAAGTTCAAGAGGACAGAGTGGGCAAGAGGCAGAAGCAGAAGATGGGAAGGAAATGGACTTCTCCACAAAAACTTAGTGGGTCCCATGAGAAGAAGAGTCACTGATAGCCACTGTTGTTTTGAGAAGAAAAAAGGTTCCTGGGGAAAAATTATGTAAGGAAAATTTGTTCTTGATTTTCTTTTCAGAAATGTGTGAAAAATAGAAACACAGTAAATACAATAAGTTTAACTCCTATTCTATGATTTATTCTTTAAAGAACAAATATCTGCGCCAAGGTATTAAAAAATGAATTCATTTTCATAAGTATCACAAAATTTTGTTATAATTACATACTTTCCAAGTGACCTTTAAGTTATGATAATGTTTGAAGTTGGCTTTCCCAATGGATGAGTTGCAATTATAAGGCGATAGTTATAATGGCTCAGGTCACAGATGGAATAATTGAGTATCATTAACAATGACACTTGATTATGTTTCTTCATTTTTTCCAATGATATGTCAGGTTCCTCATGAAGTCAGAGACCATAGGGATTCATTATTGCTGGGTTGGTGGTGTTGCAATTTTATAACCATCTAATAAATTAGCATTTAATACTGAGAGATTTCACCATGAACTCAGAAGGTTGCTTTTGTTTTAAAGAAGACTTTTGCAAGGAGAGGCAAACAAAACAAAACAAAAAGGAAACATTTAGAAAATCCAGGAGATAGATACTCTATCCAAGCAAATGGATCTTGGATCTTTGCAGTCATTTGGTTTGTCAGAATATCATTCTGTGGCAAAAGAAGGGGTGGGTAAGGGAGAGATTACATGTCAAAAATTACTGAGTCAAAATTCTTATGACTTCACCAATTTTGTAATTCTCTGTTTTGATTTTTTTTTAATTTCTTTTAACATATTTCTCTCTCCACTGTGGTTATCCTTGTTCTTTTCTAGCTCATTTCCTACACAAAAAGAAGTCACAAATATAAAGTTCTATGTAGTCAGAATTCTCTCAGAAATGCAGATTTGCATGAGGGTCAAAGAAAAAACACTTTTATCACATTTTTCTTATTTGATTCAATGATAATTTTCTTAGGTCAGGCATGGTTTAGGTTAGGACCTTCATAGTCTGGTGTGTTTTTTTTTTTTCTTTTCTGAAAGAATATTTACTAAGTTAACATGTTGACATAATATTGTTGGAATTCCAGATTTTGGCTTGCCTATCAACCAGAGTCTATTTTGGGAGGGAGGGGGTTTGAGGGTGTCATTTCTATTTAAAATGAAAGGAGCACATGACTCAGGTTCAAATAGCAAGAGTTTGTATGTACGTGTGTGAGTACGGGCCTGCCTCAGAGATATCGTGGGTTCACTTTCAGATGACTGCAATAAAGCGAATATTGCAATAGAGTGAGTCAAGTGAATTTTTTAATTTCCTAGTGCATATAAAGTTATGTTTATACTGTACTGTAATCTGTAGTGTATCATAGCATTATGTAAAAAAACAATCCACATACCTTAATTAACATATTTTATTGATAAAAAGGGCTAAATGTCATCTGAGCTTTCAGTTAGTGGTAAACGTTTTGCTGGTGGGGGATGTTGCTTCAATGTTAATGGTTGTGACTGATCAGGGTGGTTGTTGCTGAAGGTTGGGTGGCTGTGGCAATTTCTTAAAATAAGGGAACAATGAAGTTTGCTGCATTGCTTTACTCTTCCTTTCACAAATGATTTCTTCGTAGCATGTGATGCTGTTGGATAGCATTATACCCAGAGTAAAACTTCTTTCAAAGGTGGGGTTGGGGCACCTGAGTGGCTCAGTTGATTAGGCAGCCAACTTTTGATTTTTGGCTCAGGTCAAGATCTCAGGGTGGTGAGATGGAGCCCCATATCAGGTTCTATGTTCATCGGGGAGTTGGAGCCTGTCTGAGGTTCTCCTCTCCTTCTGCCTCTCCCCTTGCTTGTGTGCATGCACACTCTCTCTAAAATAAACAAGTAAACCTTTAAAAAAGAAAAAAAAAACCCTGGGGTTCATCCTCTCCAACCCTGCCACTGCTTTATCAGCTATGTTTTTGTATATATTCTAAATCCTTTGTTGTCATTTCCACAATATTCACAGCATCATCACCAGGAGTAGACTCTATCACAAGACATTTAGTGGCCTTTGTAGGGTTATTAATTGGCCTAATTTCAATATGGTTGCCTTTTCAAGGGATACAGAGGCCTGAGGAGAGGGAGAGAGATGGGAAAATGGTTGGTTGGTGGAGCAGTTAAAACACACACAACATTTATTGATTCAAGTTTGACATCTTATATGGGCGAGGTTCATGGTGCCCCCAAACAGTTACAATAGTGATATTGAAGGTCACTGATCGCAAATCACCATAACAAACATAATAATGGAAAAATTTGAAATATTATGAGACTTAACAGTTGTTACACAGAGACATGAAGTGGGCAAATGTTGTGGGAAAAATAGCACCGATAGACTTGCTCCATACATGGTTATTACATACCAATTTGTAAAAAATTTCACAATAAAGAAAAGTACAATAAAACAAGGGTAGGCCTGTATTACCGTTTTCAGCATTGCACACACCAACATCTTGCTGTCCTGAAGACTCTGGAATTTCTCTTTGATGAACCGTGAAATTTCTGCCTTTATGGAGGCAATTACAGAATGCTTTGCATTATTGTTAAATGTAATACTTTAATATAGAGCAATGTATCTCTCAGTCTTTTACTCCACACTTGTAATTCATTTTCCTTCTCCCAAAAAGGAAAGAAATCAGTGTCATCGAATATGTGAATGAATATATAATGTGACATTTTACATTTTATTTATTGGCATTTAGTCCTCTGAAAAGCCTGCTTAATTTGCTATTAAATGAAAATGGGCTGTTTCCAGAACAGCTACATTGTATTGCACTGATATGGCTTCATACTTGTCTTATCAACAGCAAGTTATTAGGGGGATTTATTCACATATGGAAATGTCAGCTATGGTGTTCTGATGTTTTAATGAATGTTTACTACTCTAATCATTATTCAATGGTTGCTTCTGGTTTAGGATTACATCTTTAATAGCACCAAAATAATGTAGACAATCTCTTAACAAATTTGATAGTAATTCCTTATGGTTCTTTTGGAATTGTGGGCTCTGATTTATTTGCATGCTTGTCTAATGGTCCACATTTTTAATTTTTTTAAAGAGATTTTATTTATTTATTTGCTAGAGAGAGAGCATGCATGCATGTGGAGAGGGAAGGAGCAGAAGGAGAGGGAGAAGCAGACTCCCTGCTGAGTTGGGAGCCCATATGGAGTTCCATCCCAGGACCTCAGGATCGTGACCTGAGCTAAAGGCAGATGACTCTTAACCCACTAAACCACCCAGGTGCCCCTCACATTTTATTTATTTATGGCAGTTAGATTCCTGCTACTCTTAGTTTGACCACCATATTCAAACCAGTTAGTTATATTGATTTTAAAATGAATTTTAAAAGAGAGTTTAAAGTTAGCTACATATATGAAGCCACATTTTTTTTCCAATTTATTTATTTTCAGAAAAACATTATTCATTATTTTTTCACCACACCCAGTGCTCCATGCAAGCTGTGCCCTCTATAATACCCACCACCTGGTACCCCAACCTCCCACCCCCCCGCCACTTCAAACCCCTCAGATTGTTTTTCAGAGTCCATAGTCTCTCATGGATATGAAGCCACATTTTAAAGCACGTTGTTGTCTTACCTTGAGTGACTAACACCATATAAAGGTGACTCTGAAGTAAAATCATGAGGTAATATAAGTGGCAAAGTTGGCTACTTGTAAATGGCTCAAAAGCATTCTTATTTATGCCAGTGGGCATTTTTAAGGCAGCTGAAGACTGGAACTGCATTTCCAGAATGTGTGCATGTTCATTGTGGGAATACTGCTCGCATAGTAATTTTAAATATCTCTATTGTCCAACAGATGGTTGTGCCAAGATAGAGAAAGCATTAAAATATTTTCACAATGTTTGTTATCTTATTCACTTTAAACTGCCATTCTTAACAATTTAGGGAGACAAAGAAAAAGGTAGACAAGTAGGAGTGACAGAATTCAAATACTAGTTATTAATATGGTGTTACAAGCATATAGTTTTCTGGAAATACACATTTGTAGTACAAATTTCCCTCATAGATCTATTTGAAACAATTTTTTAAAAAACATTTTGTCAAAATTGCTGTTATCTCCCTATCATCTATCTATCACTTATCTATTTATCTATCTGAACTGTTCAGATACAAGTTGCAGACGTCATGACACTTCCCCCCTAAATACTTCAGCATCTTCTTAGATACCACAACGCCATTGTCACACCTAGGAGGACCAACAGTAATTTGATAACATCATTTAATATACATTTTTTTCAAATTTCTGCAGTTGTTTCCATAATGTCTTTTAAAACTGAAATGAATATTTTGATATAACATTTTGTCAAGTGAATCAATTTCTCATATCCATATGTCATAATTATATTTTTTTCAAAGTAGTCATTGGCCATTGAATAGGCTTGGGTTTTCATGGCCCCAAGCCACCAACTGAACCCACTAGAGTAATTTGCTGGAATGAGAAATGCTAACTGCCAAAACGAAGAATGTTAATCAGCAACCAGCCTGACTATGATTTCCAAGGTGCTAATCACTTGGAAAAGTTGCCTTTCATTGGCTCACTCTATAGATAATTACTAATTGAAAAACAGCTAGAATAGTAAGAAGGTATATTAGCATGTTAATAGGTCTTTGTACCCAAAGGCTTTGGATTATAAATTATAAAGACTACATTAGCCAGATGGACAGGATTAATTAGCACACTGGTATTACCTGGCATCCTATGGTGGTTGAGGGTAAACAAAATGACCATAACCATTTTGGCATAGTTTATTTGTTATTAAATTGCTTGCTCTTGGTAGTTAGGAATAGAGTTTTGTTCTGTAGTTAGAACAATAAATGAATCAGTAATTCTGCATATTAATAACTAGCAAAGCATTTTGTCCTTTTGTACCTCAGCTAAAATCAATATTCTTGTGCTTCTGTTTCCTCCATTTCTAATAAATGTAATGGGCAACCATTAATTTAATTTAACCATTTAATCCCTTCATGCATCAGTTTCATCATCTGTAATATGAACAGGCCAAACTAGACATTCTCTGAGATTCTTTCCAGATTTGAGTTTTATGGGACTATGTAGATTCATGACCAGTAACAGATCTGGAATGGAGGAAAATTATGCTAAAAAGAAATGCGTTTCACTAGGGCAACTGAAACCAATATTGCCAAATGAAAACAGCTTAAAACAAAAATAGTAGGGATGATTTTATATGTCCCTAGTCATGCATCTGTCCTATTGGTTGGCCTCCTATGTGGATATTCTTCCCAGGTAAATAGATGGTTATTTTGTTTTTTCTTCCCTATAACTGTCATTTCTATACAGATCTTGTGGGAAACCTGGGAAGGAGAAAGGGAGAGATTCTCATCTCACTACATCTGGGAGTTGGAACATTCATGAGCTCAATAGGAGGAAACAATTATTTTCAGATTTCTTTATCTCAGTGGTTTCAGTTGAATTCAAGTAAAACTATTTGACAGAATAAAATTTTTCTGCAATTGTGTCATGAAGAACCTACTTTGTGTTACAAACATCCTTTCCTCAATGTGTATGTGGCTTTGATCAGAGTTACTTCAACCTACTGAACGTAATGACAGTAACATTTAATGCACACTTTTGATGGGTGTAGGGCTAAGTGCTGTACAAGGAGTATTAGTATATTCTAATTAATCCTCACAAAAACATCATGATGTCACACTCTTACTAGCCTCATAGGGGAAGAAACTGGAGTGTAGAGAGTTTAGGTCGCCCAACCAAGGGGCAGAGCTGGAATTTAAACCTGGGACATGCTCTCAAAAGTGCTCCCCACTGTTCCTCTTTCTGTGTCTCACGTCACAGAAAGTTTGGAGTCTTTGTTCAGGAGTATCTAAAGCTCTATATCTCCTAGAAGAGACCTTAGAAGTATCAGAAAATCCTGACAGTTTTCCTTTGTCTTCTTTGCATTTTATTACACCTGTTGCTCACAACACATGCTTTAGCAGCTTCTTTAACTTCCCGGGCAGGATACTTGGCAGTTTTGCCTAGAAGGGACTTAAGAGTTGGGGGGTTGGCTGCCTAGGTCCATTTTATTTTTATTTTATTTATTTGAGAGAGAGAGCGAGAAAGAGAACGTGTGTGAGCAGGGCAGGGAGGGGCAGAGAAAGAGAGAGAATTTTAAGCAGGCTCCATACTCAGCATGGAGCTTGACTCAGGGCTTGATCTCATCTCGTGAGCCTGAGATCATGACCTGAGCCAAAATTAAGAGTCAGATACTTGACTCACTGAGCCACCCAGGTGCTCTGTCAAGGTCCATTTTAGTTCTGAAAGTCTTTAACTCACCTGTGCGCCACCCCACTCCCCGCGCCGCCATAGCATTCATTTGGGTTGTGATTAGTACTTTAGGGCTAGCATTTAGCCTTATCTCAGTGTGAAGCCCCTTACCTGTCACTTTGATATTTGACAGTTAATAGGTGGCATTGATAAAACATGTTCAAAAATCAAGTGTGTTGATGTGTTGACTTCTGCAAAAGGTCCAAGTTTCTCTTTTACAATGAGATAAGAGACACCACTGCTTATGATCTTGGTTTGGTCGGTAGCTCAAAATTATACTCCTTCCACGTTTTGTTGGTTCTCCAAAGTACTTTTCTCTCCACTTTGTCTGAAAATGACTCAATAGATAGCATAACACTTAAATAGCAGAATTCTGCTTATTTTCCACTTGGTGCAAAGCACACGGTTTCAGGGTATGAAGAAGGCTTGGGTGTGGCTTGGATAGTAAAAAGTGGGATTCTCTCAACTTCCTTTTTTCTGCTTTGGTTTACTTGGTTTACTTTGATTTACTTTGGTTTAAAAGAACCCCATTGCTTCTGCTTGCTGCAACCTGCCTAGTTGATTGGGAGGGGAAGGGAAGGGAGGGTAGGGTAGGGGCTCTGATGAGTCTAGCGCCTCCTGAAGCCTGGTGGTGGCCACTCAAGATGGTGGTATGGTGTTGGCTTTGGCAGACTGGCCACCAGGAAGCCTGCTCATGGTTTCCAGAGCCAAGTCGCAGATGACTGTGCTGCTGGAGGCTGGGCGAGATTCTGAACGTTCTGGGGACTCCAACACTGTAGCCATGAGTGGGAGAGTGGACTTCCAGAAGAAGCAGCATGCATACCAGTGACCCAGGTCACTGGTCACTTGGGGAGACCCAGGTAGTGAGGAATGACTTCCCACCATACTCTGCACTTCGAAGGAGCTGTTACTGGAAGTGGAGCCCAGGCGGTGCCAGTAATAGTCCTGGGTATCCACGACTTAGCTGTTGGAGGGGATGGTTGCCATGGTGTTGCATATGAGCTGGTGGAACTTCAGTGACAGCTTTTGTTTTGTCTTATTTAAAAGGCTTTTTTTCTTCTCAATCAAAATTTATCCAATCATATAAGAAATGGAGGGAATTTAAGAGTTATATTTAATTAACTATTTTGATATTATATTAGTGGTATATCCTTAAAATACATGGGATTTCACTATTCATCTCCATCAAAGTACTCTAGGCTCTGCCTCAACATGGCTGTGATTCCATTGTTGTATAACATTGATTACCTGATGTGTTAGTTGATTCTGGCTACTGTGATGGAAGACTCCGTGGCTAAAAGAGCAGAAATTTATTTCTCACAGTTCCAGAGGCTGGGAAGTCCCAGATCAAAGTGCTGGCAGGCCCCATCCCATGCAGGTGACGTTCCACTTTATGGTTTGCAGTCAGCCATCTTCTTCTCATACTTTTCATGTGATGGAGAATATAGAGGAAGCAAGCTCTGTCCTGTTTCTTCTTCTAAGGACCCTAATCCCATCATGAAGATTCTGTCCTCATGAATTAATTACCTCTTAAGGGCCCTAATTCCTGATACCTTCCTGTTGGGGGTTAGGATTTAAATATAGGAATTTGGAGGGGACACAAACATACAATCCTGGTTAATACATCTGGTTAATAATGATTAGTCATAATTATGGTAGCTTACATGTGTCAAGTACCTCTGCATCCCAGACCATGGGCCACATATTTCACAAGTGTTATCTCACTTACTCTTCAAATAACTTGATGAGATAAATACTAAGTTTTAAAAATCCCTTGTTATAAGGAAAATGATCAACTATCAAGTAATGAATTAAATTCAGTTTAAATGATCAATTAATACATATGTTGAATAGTAAAGAACTTAACATGAAAAGCAGCTTTGCATGCTTTTTCTCTCCGCATTCCACGCTCTCCCCCCAGGGGCAATCTCTTTTGTTTCTAATTCTTTGGTTATTTATCTTCAAAACTTTAGATATGTGCTAAGTAGTCTGTTTAGCAAATTTTGTGGGACTCTTTATTGTACTGTCCCATTTATATGAAATGTGCAGAATAGGCAAATCCATAGGAACAGAAAGCATATTTGTGGTTGCCAGGGTCTGTGGTGGGGAATATTACAGAGTGACTGCCTGATGTCTGAATGAATATCGTTTTTTTGGGGGGGGGCGGTGATGGTTGTATAACATCGTGAATATAATAAAAGCTGTGAATTGTACAACTAAAATGGCTAACATAGTGAGTTTTGCCTCAAAATACTAAATGGCTCTCTGGTTAGAAAGTTACCTACCTTTGCATGTTTAATGTTTCATATTTGTTATTATTTTTAATTTTTTATCTTTTTTTTAAGAGTTGAAAAATTGAGGCCAAAGAGGTTATATGTCCCAACATTATACAAATAAATAGTAAACCTGGGGCTTTACCCCCCAGTGGTATAACTGCAATAGACTGTCCATGTAACCACTCCTCAAGACTTCCTTCCAAATGGGTGGCTGAAACCCTGTAGGTGGACAGGAAATCAGATTGAGATTAACTGTTAATTAATCTTGCAGTTGTCTAGAGATAGAAAATTTTTCTCATCCATGATAACTTTTACTTGAAAAAATGCTTTTATATCATACCAGCATGATCACACAAATTATTATTAGACTGGTAAGCCTTACTGCACATGAAAACAGGAGCCACCAGTCGATTGAAGAAATGCTGTTAAATTGAGTTAGGGATTTGTTAAAATAGAACCAATCTAGTTTGGTGCATGAAAGGTTATAGTAACTTACTTCTAGTGTCTGTTTAAAGAAGCGATTTGGGAATTAAGCAGTTACAGGTTACTGTTAGATTTATACATGATCCTTGACTGCTATTAGTATGGGTTTATTGCATCTTAGCAACAAAACAGAGATGTACAATTGATTGTTGGTGTTCATTGAATATGTCTAATAAGCAGCTGAAAGTAAAGTCTCTCTGTTCTGTTTTCAAATGTGATAGAAATAGCATCCTTTTTATCATTGCCAAGGAAGGGTGTGGGAGAGGAGAACCACCCTTTCCTTCCAAAGCCAGAGAAACAGTACTAGGGAATGGTATGCAGTATCACCAAAGACCCAGAGTACTTAAGGAAGGAGTGGAAACAGTGTCTCAGAAAGGGAGTATGTTTTTCAAAAAGGTCCCTGTACCTTAGCCCTGGCTTGTTCTCTCTTTCAGTATTTTGTTTAACTTTCAGTATTTCAACAAGCAAATATTTATTAAGCATTAATTAGACTCCTACAGTGAAACACTGAGCTGACTTTTTTGGGGATAACAGGTGTAGAATACATATCTATCCTTGAGAAGTTGATAGTCAATCAGATTGACAGGCAAGATATACATAAAGATGAAACTCCTAGGATCTTTGGTCCAATGTTTTTCTTTTGCTATTAAGAGGGAAGATATTTTTTTCTTGTTTTTTTTCTCCCCCCAAGTTAAATAAAATATCTCCCCTTACTATGTTCCTTCTTGTATATTAATACACTGTTTGAGAAGAGATTGTGGCAAACACCCAAAAAACAAATGATCCAGTTAAGAAATGGGGAGCAGATATGAACAGACATTTTTCCAGAGAGGACATCCAGATGAATAATAGACTCATGAAGGATGCTCAGTATCACTCATTGTTAGGGAAATACAAGTCAAAACCATGGTGAGATACCACCTCACACCTTTCAGAATGCTAAAATTAAAAACACATGAAACAACAGATTTTGGCAAGGCTGTGGAGACCAGGCAACCCATTTATACTGTTGGTGGGAATGCAAGCTGGTGCAGCCATTCTGGAAAACGGTATGGAGGTTCCTCAAAAAGTCAAAAATATAACTGCCCTAAGATACAGCAACTGTTTTACTAGGTATTTATTCAAAGGATACGAAAGTACAGATTTGAAAGGGTACATGTACCCCAAAGTTTACAGCAGCATTATCAACAATAGCCAAATTATGGAAAGAGCCCAAATGTCCATCAACTCGTGAATGCATAAAGAAAAGGTGGTATCTATATGAATGGAATATTATGCAGCCATCAAAAATTGGACCCTTGCCATTTGTAACAACGTGGATGGAACTCGAGTGTATTATGCTGAGTGAAATAAGTCAGAGAAAGACAAATACCATAGGATTTCAATCATATGTGGAATTTAAGAAAGCATGAATATGTGGGAAGGGGAAAAAAAAAGCAAACCCTAAGGACTCTTAATAACAGAGAAGAAACACAGTTGAAGGATTATTCTTAAATCTAATTCCCAAACTCAGCAATTGATATCATTTTTGCTGTATTCTGATCTCTGACTATATACACAGAAATTATTTCTAAAAAAACACAATTCTAATTTCTCTATTAGCTCAAACGGTTGGTCTTGCCAATGACAACGTTTCATCTAATGTACTTTGTCAGTCTTTGGCGCACACTGGGAACTGAATAATTATTTGTGAACACAATGAGTCCTCTCTTGACTCTGTTATCCTTAAGCTCTCTCCTGCCTTCACAGGTAAACTTCCTGAGGGGTTACCTGCACCTGTGACTGGTCCTTGGTCTTACCAAGATCATCTATGACTTCTTTGCCCCTAATTCTTTCAAGTAAGCACTTTTCAGTCCTTACTTTCTTTTTGCCTTGGAGGAAGAAACTTGGGTGCTGCTAACTCCTCTCTCCTTCTGGAAATACACACTCTGGGTTCTTCTGTCACCTGTCCTTCCTCCAGTCTTATCATCTCTAGGGCCTTCTCTACTTTTACAGTCAAGTGACAGTTATGTGGATAAATTGTGTGCCCCTCCAAATTCTTGCACTGACATCCGAACCTATACTACCTCAGAATGTGACTGTATTTGGAGACAGTCTTTAAAGAGGAAAGTAAGTTAAAATGTGGTCATTAGGGTGGGCCCTAATCCATGACTGGCTTCCTTATAAGAAGAATAGATTAGGACACAGAAAAGCACAGAGGGATGTCCACATGAAGACACAGGGAGAAGGCAGCCATCTGTATGACAAGCAGAGAGGCCTCAGAAGAAGTCAATCCTGCTGCCACCTTGTTCTTGGACTTCTAACTTTTAGAACTGTAAGAAAATACATTTCTGTTATATAAGTCATCTAGTCTGTTGTACTCTGTTAGTGCAGCTTTAGCAGACTTTAGCAGACTGCAGACTTTAGCAGACTGCAGCAGTGACCTTCCAGACAGTGAATCTGATGGTGTCACTCCCCAGTTTCAAACTCTAACCACTCTCTATTAAACTACAGATCAATACCAGTGTTCTTTCAATAACTCACTTGGCATTGCTGACCTGGGCCCTGGTTTCCCAGGCTCACCACACACATACATCTTAGTGCTCCAACCATTGTGTAGTGTTCTCCTAGGCACTCAAAGATCCTTCTGTCTGACATACTCCTGTTCTCCTTCCTCCTCCTCTTCCCCCACACCTTCTCATGGCTAGCTTTGTGATCCTTCAGGTCTTAGCTTGGAGAAGGCTTCCTCCTGAGTCCTGCCGTGTTTTCCCAACCTCTGCATTTATTTCTATCATATTGCTATAGTTGCCTGGCTACTTGTCTGTATCATCTCCAGGTTGTAAGCTTCTTGGAAGCAGGGAAAACATGCCTTTCACTTGTATCTGCAGAGACTGTCTGAGTACCTGGCATAGAGTGGGGTCTCAGGATTTGTTCAATGAATGGAGGAGAGCTTACTGCTTAGCAGAAGAGAAAATTATTTTCCTAATTCTGATGGTTAGCTCAATAACACTGGGAGTGAGTACAAATATTACAGTTACCTTAATTCCATAGATCTGTCTGATTTTGAAAATTGTCTATTACAGAAGATACTTATTTTTGGAGTATAAATTTGCCACTTTGCCTACTTCTGTTGGTAAATTTCTCAGTCTCAGGCCCTTTGTTCTGTCAGGTATCTGTAGCTGCAAGAAAAATAAAAAAATAGATACCAGATCAATGTAAAATATTGTTTTATTGAGTTTCCTCCCTCCCCTCCCATCCTTCCGTCCTTCTTTCTCTCTACCCCTCCCTCCCCCTCTTCTTTCCTCCCTTCCTTCCCTCTCCCTCTCTCTCGTTTTATGTGGAATCCAGTAAAAAAAAGAAACTGATATAAATGTGTTATTTTGGAAGTGACCAACTCATTTTCTGAGACTACATAAATGGGGGTACATTAGGGAAATGAGTCCAAAAAGTGTTTGGTTTTCATATGGTAAATTTAACTGGTATTTTGAGCACTTGAGGAGTCAACAAGCAGTATTTTTACTTATGAGAGTGGGTTTATTTGTGCTTAAGAAAACCCTGGAAGAGTGCTTGTGTGAATGCCAGTTCTGCAAAGGTCCTTGGAGCCCAGGAAATGTGATGTGACTCTTTCAGCTCCTTGGCATTAGAAGTTTGGCATCCTTTGCCCTTCAGAGTGGAAGAGGGCTCTGCATTAGGAATAGTTGCCTGGCTTTAAAGAAATAGTTTTGGTTCTGGCAGTGGGCCAGAATGAGAAATAATGTTATCCACTATTGATTAGCATGTTTATAGTTAAAGCTGATTTTCTATAACAAATAGCAGCATTGTAGCTCAGGGTTTATGAAATATGTGTGTGTGTGTGTGTGTGTGTGTGTATTTAAACCTCTAGACACAGTGAACATTTGAATTGTTTTAAACATCCCACACATTGAGGATATTCAGAAGCATCTAATTAAAGAGAATCAAAATTAAAATTTAGCAAAAATATATAGACTACTGGCATATTTTATATTTTAAATGAAATAAAAGGAGACCCCAGGTAAACTTCATGATATGATGGGTTACTTTACCTTTTTTTGAAATAATAACAATAAAAAAGTGAAAGAAAATAAAGAATGTCAGGGAAAATCAAACTGTGCTATTCAGTTTGAAACTGAAGGCAGAAGCCAAAACACCAGCCTCTAAAAGCTCTTTAAAAATACACTTCTATTTATTAAAAAAAAAAAAATCTGCCTGGCTGAATTTTCTTTGATTTATTTTGTTGATCATGCTTGACTTATGATACCTATAAAACCTGACACGTGCTTTAGTGTTGGTGTGTTCCCAGAGCAGAATTGTATCAGGGCCTGATGCTAAAGCACTGGGTAGTTACTATTATCAAACGCTGAATCTCATTTTAGCTATGATAAAAGGCCCCTAGTATTAAAACACTGGGTTTATAGATGATAGATGAAAAATGTATTTTTCAAACCATGGCCTTTGTGGTAGAACATGACTTGCTTACTATGGAAATATCTCCAGCTGCCTAGAAACGTTGCCTAGCAACCCCTGGAAACACAGAAAATCTAATATCATCCCTGAGTTGCTTGTGGGGAAAGGGATTATTAAAAATATCAGTTAGAAAAAAAGAACTACCAAGTTTGTTCTTGGGCACCACCACAACAAATACTTTCTAGTTTTATAGTGCCTCTGTGCCCCTCTCCAACAGGATTTCAAGCACACATTGTGTGTGTTCCCCCATGAATGCTCTAGTTTCTAAGACTCCGAGGTGCAGAGCACAGGGTCCTTTGAAAACATGCCCTTGCCATCAGAGGATTCAGCTCCACTTCCCCTGGTCCTCTGAGTGTTTGCTGCTTCCTGCTTTGGTGAGCAGCAGTGAGCGGGCATGGTGGCCAGCTTGTGTCGCTGCCCAGGGCCACAGCTGCCAGCTTCCTTCAGACCCAGCACTTTCTGGGTTGACTGCAAGTGATTTGTAGTTGGCTGCTGCCTTGTCTCTGTTCCGCTGGTCAGCTAAGGCTGTGGGCACTCCTGCCCTCTGGTCCAACACCCATGCTTCTGCCCACATGTTCCACTCAAGTGACAGCATAGCCGTTGGGAAGCCTCTTGTCTTTACAGCAGGAAGATATGTCTTCTGCATTGTAAGCAGAGCAAAATGCCTGATTGGGCTCTGACTTTATTCAGAATTTTGTTCCCCATTTTGTTCATTGGATTAGAAAATTGTGTAGTTGGATAAATGTGTTGATGGATTGTGTGTGTGTGGGGGGGAGGGCAGTGAACAAATCTTCCAAAATTCATCTGAATAAATGAGTTGTATGGTAAACCACAACTGAGTATGGCTTGGGGTGTGAATATTTTCTCCTGGTCAACTTTTAAAAGCCTGTCTCTATGAGAATTTGAACTACTTCTAAGAATTGTGATAGCAAGAGCAATGATAAAGACACTATGTTGAACTTCAATAGAGTCGAAGTCTATAGAAGACTCAGACAGCTGTACTGTCATTTGATTTTTGCAAGTGTCTCTGAGAGGGTTAGTGCTGTCTCCATTCTATATCCATAGAAACTGATGTGTGGGAGGTAAAATGGCTTGTTCAAGGCAGTAAGGGGAAGGAGCGTTCTGGTTTCCAGTTCTGTGTGCTTGTTAATAGGCATTTAGGTTGAGGCCCATCTATAGGAGAAAGTGCATAAGTCAACAGTGTGGGGGTCCCTGCATTGAGAGGGCTGTACTGAAATTATCTCTATGATTTTGGGGGGAATCATAAGCTCTGTGGAGATTAATTTCTTCATTTATTGTGTTAGGAATTAAGCCAAATCAGGTCTACATTTTAAAATTCTTTCTAAAAAAATTTTATTTAATTTTTAAAAAAGATTTTATTTATTTACTTCACATACAGAGATCACTATGGCAGAGAGGCAAGTGTGCAGAAAGGCAAGCGGTGCGGGGAGGGTGGGAAGCAGGCTCCCCACTTAGCAGAGAGCCCTGATGCGGGGCTCGATCTCAGAACCGTGGGATCATGACCTGAGCTGAAGGCAGAGGCTTTAACCCACTGAGCCACCTAGGTGCCCCTAAAATTCTTTTTTATAGAAAGATCTTACCTATTTATTTTTTTGAAAGAGGGGATGTGGGAGGAGCAGAGGGGGAGGGAGAGGGAGTAGGAAAGACTCTCAAGCAGACTCAATGCTGAACAGGGATCCTGAGGTGGCGCTCTGTCTTACGACCCTGAGACCATGACCTGAGGTGAAATCAAGAGTCAGACGCTTAACCAACTGAGTCACCTTGGCACCTCTACATTTAAAAATTCTTAATAAAGAATGAAAGTGGAATGCATAAAACCACCAACTAGTCTCTACTGCTGTGAAAAACTTCAAAAGAAGTTGTGTGATGGCACATTGATGGTTCATTAAGGAGGCAATTCTTGGTTTCAAGATCAGTCTTCATTTAATTTCTTTTGCCTGGAGGACTGATTTTACTTTTTCAGCAAAAGCCTGAAAGAGTGAGAATATCAGTCCCAATTTTCTGTTGCTTTCAGGTTAATTGAGTGTTTATTGTTGTCCTATTCTGTGCTAAGTATCTCACAGGTATTCTGGAGTTAATAATTTCAGCCACCCTGAGGGGGGGCTGGCATTCCTCCTACAAAAGGCAGGGTTTTTTGGATTTGTCCAGAGTTTCACAGAGGAAAGCTTCAGAACTGAGTTAAAGCCAGGCTGACCTACTGCCATGTAGGGTTTTCAGTCACAGTACTTCACTGTCCAGCACAGGGCTGTGAGAGGGACAGTGTAACTGACCATTAACAAAGAGGCCTTCATTTTAAGAGTTCATTTGGGCTCCGTTTCTTTACAGTTAGGGTGGATTTTGCATGAATTTACATGGATTTGACTCTACATCATCAAGACCTGAACCATAATATTGTTCCTTCTTTTTTCTTCCCTAACTTCCCCTGACTGAAGCGGGCCTTCTCCCTTTTACAAACACCCTTACCTTTATGCCACTGATAAGCATGACCTTGACATGGACCCAAACGTAGCTGACGAGATTACATTTTATTCCTCCACCGGTCCCCTGAACTAGCAGTCTGCTCCTCAGTTTTGGCTCACTCAAAGATGACTCATTTTACTTTCAGGAAATCCTCAAGCCAAGTGACTTTTACTAGATCACCAGAGTGTCTAACAATGTGGTTAATGGACATCTGCCTCATAGTCACTTGAAGACCTTTTAATCAGTTAGATTTTGAGTAGTACACCTACATCTCAGGAGCTATAGCCTTTGGGAAGGTAGAATACTGGAAAATGCATTCTTTTGTTAACATTTTTTTATTGATTTGTTTATTTATTTACTTATTTATTATAAGTTTTTAATTCTAGTTAGTTAACATAGTGTTGTATTAGTTTCAGGCATACAATATAGTCATTTGATACTTCCATACAACAGCTGGTGCTCCTTGCAAGTGCACTCCTTAATCCCCATCCCTGTTTAACCCACACACCACCCACCTCCCCCCTTGTAACTGTAAGTTCTCTATAGTTAAGAATTTGTTTCTTGGTTGGTTTCTTTCTTGTTTCCCCTTTGCTTATTCGTTTCTTAAATTCTGCATATAAATAGAATCATATTTGTCTTTCTCTGACTGACTTATTTCACTTAGCATTATACTCTCTAGTTCCATCCACATCATTGCAAATGGCAAGATTTTATTCTTTTTATGGCTGAATAATATTCCACTGGGGGTGTATGTGTGTGTGTGTGTGTGTGTGTGTCTGTACACTAGCTCTTCTTTATCCATTCATCAGCCAGTGGACGCTTAAGCTGCTTCCATAATTTGGCTATTGTAAATAATGCTGCAACAAACATAGGAGTTTATGTATCGCATTAAATTAGTGTTTTTATATTCTTTGGGTAAATAATCAAAGTGCAATTTTTAGATCATAGGGTAGTTTTATTTTTGACTTTTTGAGGAACCTCCATACTGTTTTCCAGAATGGCTGCACCAGTTTGCATTCCTACCAACAGTGCTAGAAAGTTCTTCCTCCACATCCTCACCAACATCTGTTATTTCTTGTGTTGTTGATTTTAGCCATTGTGATAGGTGACATCTCATTTTAGTTTTGATTTGAATGGAAAATGTGTTCTTAACAAATGGCCACCCAGGGGATTCCCGAGCCCACTGAAGCTTAAGAATCCCTGAGGGGCATCTGAGGCCTTTTCAAAAAATGTATTGCGTGCCTGTTGCGTGCTCCTTCCTTTCCTCCTTCTCCATTTCACATCTTCCCTCTTTTCTGTCTGGAAGGGAAATCTCAAGGGCCCCCCAGCTCTTTTCTTCATTTCTTCTTGCTTTCTGTGGCTACCACTTCTTGCAGCCTCCTTTCTTCTGCTTATATTAGGAAGAACCACAGTTACACAGGAAAGAGCTATTTGTTCCTTGAATATTTGCAGTTTACACAGTACTTATGTATCTTTCAACTTGGTAATTGTCCAGTACAGTCATTGAAGAGGTGCTGTGCATACTTCACACGCCACTGAATTTCAATTTCACGGAAATCATCAGTCATTCTGCCTTCTGGGCTGGGTGTTTGCATCTCTGTCAGCTAGAGTCACCAGACCTTGAATGTGAACACTCAAGGAAGAAGGTGTTCCCATCAGTGTTGCTGGATGGAGTACCGGTCGGCAGAACTCAGAGCCTCTGTCAAATTGACCTCGATCTTTCTTTACGCATTTTGTTTTTTCCCTTTTACTCCCCAACTCCCATAGGCACTACCCTTACTCATCCATGAATAACTCCTTTCTCCCATTCTTTCTTTAACTCTTCTGATATCCATGGTAACCAGGCCAGAGCTAGAGCAAGCACCACAAAGAGGTCTACTTACAAGAGCTTAACTTTCTATATTCTTAGAATCTCTCTGTGTGGCTGTTTACTTAGAAAGAGAGAAGTAGGCAATTGATGATGGACAGGCCCTGCTCCTCTGCCATCATTTTGTTTCGATCACTTCATCTCTGGTTTCATTCAGAATCCACATGCCTTGTAGGGTTGAGCTGGCTGTTCAGAAACACTGGGGCATTAACCTCTTTCTGTCTGCTCAACAACGTAAACAGCATGTCCTCGAGTGTGTTCTTACATTCCTTTAGACTCTTCTGGTAGATGGGGTGGCATAGGGAAGGGTACTGAAGCCAACTTGGAATCTGTATATTCTCTTCCTTTGGAGCATCCCAGTAGGGAAATATTTAGGACAGAAATTTGATTAATTTAGCTTAATCTTATCATTATTCCATCATGAAACACTTATTAACTTGGGGTTCTGTGGAATATAATCCTGTAAAATTCTGAAATATAGCTGAAAAACCAAGGGATTTTATTATTTAACTGGTAGATTAACCATACTTGTTTCTTTTGCTCTACTACTGGGCATTTGCATGTCTGTTAGAGGAAGGATAGAGGAAGAAAGGTTAAATTACCTTTGCTTGGAAAGGGCTAACTAGCTGTTCCACTTCCTTCTGAAATCCAGGATTCATTTTTTACCTCACCCTGACATTATAGGTTATCTATCAAGTTCTGCTGCCTTTCCAACATCGCTCCTCCTGTGATGCTGAACATTGTTTCTGCTCCAGCCACCTTGCCTCATACTTTCTCACTTGACAACCTTCTTCATGCTGTTCCTATGCTTAGAATGGCACCTGTTTTCGCTGGTCTCTTATAAAGCTTTTCCTAACTGATACCTCTCTTTTTGCTGTTTGATTAACCAATGAATTCATTGAATGCATGCTGATTGAATGCATATTGTGTGAAAGACTAGGTTGGGCCCTCATGATACAGTAATAATGAAGACAGACCTGGTCTCTGTTACCACAGGGATACGATTCTCTATCTTCTGAATCCCACCTCACTTTGCTTATACTGCCTATTACAGCAAGTGCTTTTACTCATTGCCTCTTTTCATAATTTTTATTTTGAAACAATTTCAAGTTTACAGAAAAATTACCTAGTATAAATGGCTCATGTACATCCTTTATCCAGAGATTCCATTTTGATTTCCCTTACAGCAATGGGATACAATTGAAACTATACTCTACACCTATTTCTCATGTTGCTCAAATCTTCAACCTGGAACAGTTCTTTAGTCTTTCTTTGACTTCCCATGACTTTGAACACTTGAGAAGTTTATAAGCCAGTTTGGGTTTATTTGATGTTTCCTCATGATAATACCCAGAATTTTAGGCCAGAATTTTACAGAAGTGATACTTTGTTCTCATTTTATCCTATGGGTGGCAGTTGCTTTACTACTTGTCTTATTGCTGGTGGTGTTAATTTTTGATCCTTTAAGGTGCCTGGGTGGCTCAGTTGGTTAAGCATCTGCCTTTGGTTCAGGCCCTGATCAAGTCCCACATTGGGCTCCCTGCTCAGCAGGGAATCTGCTTCTCCCTTTACTCCCTCCCCCTGCTTCTGATCTCTCTCTCGTGCTGCCTCTCAGATAAATAAATTAAAAAAAAAAAAACCAAATTTTGATCACTTAGGAAAGATGATGCATTCCAGGTTTCTCCACTGTAAAGTTATCTTTCTTTCCTTTTGTAATAATAGATATTTTGTGGAGACACACTCATCCCACATTTAAATATCTGCCAGTTTTAGCATCCATTGGTATTTCTTGCCGGAAATAATTATTACTCTAATGGTGGCCAAATGGCAATTTTCTAATTCCACTATTTACTAGTTGGAATTCTGTAGTATTTAAGTATGTGTGTCTGTGTATATATGTATGTACTTATATCAGTATGTACTCAGAAACTTATATCTTATTCAGTGAGTTATAATTCATTACAATCATTATTTTAGATATCAAATTGTTCCAGATTTAGCCGGCAGCAGCTTCCCACTGCTGGTGCATGAAAAGACTACAAGAGCATCTTCTTTCCTTACCCCAGCCTGGGATTAGCCATTTGTCCAAGTTCTGTTTGTTTTAATGGAGGAGAAGCATTTAAAAGTCAAACTTATGCTTGGTGCACTTTATCGCAGCTCAGATGTTGTTGATCCTAGACCCTCTTTGTGGACAGAGCAAGGAAATCTATACAAGAATAAATATACACACTCATATGCACACATATATTACATACATGCCTCATACATATGTATATATACATATTTACATCTCTGTATATTTCTCTATCTTTCTAGATAAACATTAAAAACTGTGAGTACCCTGATACCTTCAGTTCCAATCTAATACTGTAGGGGTCATTCCTGCTTCCCCCTTTTCATATGTGTAACTTCCTTCTCTGACAGTGAAAAGCCAGGCTCCCATTATCCTCCACTCTACATACTTATTTACTAAATTTTGCAATCTCTTGAATTTAGTGGGCTGCCACTCTGCACTCTTCTTCCCTGTATGGACCTTGCCTGGCAATGGACTGCCTCCCGGCTTTCCTTCCAGGCTCATTGCCTCGTGGTGTGGGGCAGGGAGAGAGGGTAAAAAAAAAAAAAAAAAAAAAAAGTGCTTTTTAAAAGAATGACATCTTGACAAACTGTAAAATGAATCTCTCACCTGTCTCATTTGCATAGATAGATATTGGTATATGTAAACTTGTAGCTTTCCTTTAAAATTAATCAGTAAAAATGACTTTATTTGAGCAAACATGTTTTATAGACTTTTTGACAAAAAAGGGTTAGTTTGCCTTCTTGGCTTAACATCAAAGAGCACCACTCAGAGTCATTTGCACACATGTTTTGTTCCTAACCCAGGACTCTAAGTTCCTTGACGTCAGAGGCTGGCTTCTGTCTATTCTTGAGTCACTGGAACACCTTCTATCGTGTCTGGAGTGGAATATATGTTCGACTTGTTAAATTAATTATTTTTCTTCTCTTAGAACTGACCAGCTATTTTGCAGAATTGATTGAACTAATCACTGCAACATTGTATACGGGTAGATTCAATCTACACAAATATCTCACCTGCAATATCTTAGGAAGCTTGTGGGAAATGCAGAGGTCAGAAGTTTATGCAGTAGAAAAACTTTTAAAGCTGAATAATGCATGTAATTAGAAAAACAGGAAAAATGGTGTGGGTGAAACAAAGGGCGCATAATAGAGATGCTCAGTTATATAAAATTGTTGGGGATATTTTTTCTAGCACATGAAATTCTATGCAGCGAATAGATTCTGTTTAAATGGGAATAATCAATGAAGGAAGATATGTGCAAAATTTTTATGTTGGAAATTGTAAAATGGAATAATTGTACATCATAAAAAGTAAGTTTTAAGCTTAATAGTGGACTTGTTTTAGGTATAATTTCATACTGTTGGCTCATGCCTGGTGTGTGGTAGTCTACCCAACTTTGAGTGCCTGGTTACACTATGTTCAAATTACAACAACTTTCAGCTCTCACTTGATTGTGGGACTATGTCTGCAAATCAGGTGTCAATCTTATTGCCACTGCCACCTTAAGATGACTTCAGGAAGGGCCTATTTTCATCCTTCTGCTGACCTAATTAATTAGGTTTTGGGTCCACTTAATTTATAGTCTAGTTGGGTAGATTGAAGAAATGATGACTGACATCTGATAGCACATCAGCCAAGGTTAAAAATGCAATTTTCAGTTCATTAAACTCCAAAGAAAGGTCAACCTTTAATAATTGTATAATCTACTAGGCTAGATTCTCAAGAGGCTTATGGTAGACTAGCTTGTGACAGAGATGTACACATTTGAGAAGAGATGACCTCATTATGCATAAAAATACAGTTTTATATATGTACAGATAGATAGATAGTCAACTTGAGATTTACTTGAAGAGACTCACTTAGAAACAAGTTTAGCCTAAACAAAGTATGAATTAATTTTCTTCTTTTTACTGGCATTAGTGGGACTCTCTGGAATTGAAGATGGAGGCCGGTCTGGTCTGTAGGATTATAAAAGATGTATTTATCTTATGGCATTCACGGCATTATGGGAGTAGGCAACACATTTCAAGTCCTGCTTACAGGAATAGGCTTTCTTGGAAAGTTATATTGATGAGAGGTCTTTCTGCAGTGTAACAAACAGTACTTGCCATTCTCTCCCAATTCAGCTTTTTGCAATTACCATAGCAACTCACATCTTATAATAAGCAATGTGGTCACTATCTCTCCTCAGTTGTCTTTTGTAGTGGTCCTGACTTCTCTTAGGTTCTTAACATGCTGGGATACATGTCTGGATACAGCCTGGACTGTTGAGCATTTAAAATTCCCTATCTAGGCTTAAGTGGGTAGGAGCAGAATCCATGAAACAAGATGGGATAGGGAGGGAGACAAACCATAAGTGACTCTTAATCTCACGAAACAAACTGTGGGTTGCTGGGGGGAGGGGGGTTGGGAGAAGGGGGGTAGTGTTATGGACATTGGAGAGGGTATGTGCTTTTGTGTAAATTGGAAGGGGAGATGAACCATGAGAGACTATGGACTCTGAAAAACAATCTGAGGGGTTTGAAGTGGCGGGGGGGTGGGAGGTTGGGGTACCAGGTGGTGGGTATTATAGAGGGCACAGCTTGCATGGAGCACTGGGTGTGGTGAAAAAATAATGAATAATGTTTTTCTGAAAATAAATAAATTGGGAAAAAAAAAGAAAAAAAAATAAAATTCCCTATCTAGATTAGTGCCCAAGAATAAATATTCACCTCAAAATCTAGCATTCATACATTAAAGAGATGATTGAGCTTGCATGGAGCACTGGGTGTGGTGAAAAAATAATGAATACTGTTTTTCTGAAAATAAATAAATTGGAAAAAGATATGATTGAAAACTAGATTAATTTCATTGTGAAAAGAACGTTCTTTTAGCGGGGAAAAAATGTAGATTAAGTCTTGGCTCTGTTACTTTCTAGGCAAGTTTCTTTACCTGTCCATTTTTAAGTTTTCTTGTCAATCAATTGAGGTTAATAATGCCACAGAGAGTGGAGGTAAGATCACAGGAGATAATGTCTACAAAATGTTTCACATCGTGCCTGATACAGAGTAATAATTTAGAAGTGATAGCAGTTATTATTTTTTAATATTTTACTTATTATTATTTTCAATTAGCCAACATATAGTACATCATTAATTTTTGATGTAGTGTTCAATAATGCATTAGTTGCATAAAGCACCCAATGCTCATCACAACACATGCCCTCCTTAATACCCATCACTTGGTTACCCATCCCTCCACTCCTCTCCTTTCTGTAACCCTCCATTTGTTTCCCAGAGTCCAGAGTCTCTCATGGTTTGTCTCCCTCTCTGATTTCTTCCCATTCAATTTTCTCTCCCATGTGGTCCCCCATGCTATTCCTATGTTCCACATATGAGTGAAACCATATTATAATTGTCTTTCTTGGCTTGACTTATTTCACTAAGCATAATCCCCTCCAGTTCCATTTATGTTGAAGCAAATGGTAGGTATTCATCCTTTCTGATGTGGTGTAATATGCCATTGTATATATGAACCACATAGAAGTGATAGCAATTACTATAATTATTAACATGTTTATGGAGGAGGAAGAATTCCAATTCTTATTTTCTGTTTATACCCCATTCTCCATATGACACTGTGAAAGTTTAACTCAAAGGATAATACCAGTTATTACCGGGCAAAAAACAAAATGATAAGCAAAAATACAGGAAGTTAGTGGTATCAATAAATCATCTTAAAAGGGGCCAGGTTGAGGAAACAGATGCCGGGAAACAGTGAAATGGGTTTAGAATATGAACTGCTTTCCTTTTTCCTTTATTTTAGATAGCCAGTAGAGCTCTCCCCTTTTAATTGAAATGTGACCTCTTCTGGGCCTCCTCTGAATCTTTCATGGGGGATTCTTTAGGATTACCATTTTAAGGCTTCATCAACCAACCCTCATTACTAAAAAATAAAATACAACCAAACAACCCTGAACAGAAGTCTTCAGTGTACTGTGCAGAATGTCACATTTTCTTTTTTTTTTTTTTTTTAAAGATTTTTATTTATTTATTTGACAGAGAGAGATCACAAGTAGGCAGAGAGGCAGGCAGAGAGAGAGAGGAGGAAGCAGAGAGCCCGATGCGGGACTCGATCCCAGGACCCCGAGATCATGACCTGAGCCGAAGGCAGTGGTCCAACCCACTGTGCCACCCAGGCGCCCCCAGAATGTCATATTTTCATAATCAGATCACTCATTTAAAGTTCCCCAGAGTTTGACTTCTGGAATATTTGGCTAATAGGATCAAGCAAAATCAAACTGATGCTTTCAACATGCTTCCTCTTATTGCTTTTTAAAAAGCAGCTCCCTCTGGTTACTTGAGTATCTAAATAAAAAACAGATCATTTATAATTGTAATAATATTAAGAACACACTTGGCTGGAGTATGCAATTTTGGTAAAACTGATGCCTGATAATTTTAAAAACTGTCAGAGCATTTCCTTATGGTGTCACAGCTTAAAATTTAAACACTAAAAGCTTATTGAATAGAAATCTTACACAAAGCAGATGGTAAAGTTAAAAACAAATAATTTAAGCTATTGAAAAAGGTTATGAATCATCGTACTCTAACCAAGGCCATACTTGCTAGTAGGTCTGCTAGGAGCTCAGAAGGAATTTAGAATATGGCCATATACTCTCAGAAGGCCAGAAACATCTCCATGTTTCCATTTAAACCACACATCTAGCTCCTCAGAGTGGGGTGTGTCTTAAAGAGATCGCACAAAGAAAGGTATGATTGGCCAAAAAGTGCGTGGTTGTCTCTCTCTCCCTGGGCATCCCATAGCTTTTGTAACATCTCATTTTCTTTTCCTAAAGAAAGAAATATTTCACCATGGTCAGTACTAGTGTACTCATTCACAAAATAGACATAGATAGTATCCAGATATAAAATGCATATCTCTGGGATTATAAAGGGAGAAGGAAAGTCAGACAGATGCAGTGTTCTGGAATCCAAGAGGAGAAAGTATTTTGAGAAGGAGATGGCAGTCACTGATGCTAAATAGACTAGACGGACCTTGGAAAGTAAGGATTAAGAAAAAGCTACTGGATTTGGTGAGGTCATTGGTAACCCTGAGGGATTTCAGAAGAAAAGTGGTTTGGAAGGTTGGTTTTTAAAAAAACAAATGTGGGGTGTTGATGGTTATTTATGATGGGAATTTTAAGGTGTGTGAATCAGAACAGAAGCACTACAAGTAGACTATCCCTTAAAAAACTTTGTGAAAGGGAGGCTACATTGAGGATATTGCTGGAAAGATCAGTAGTAGCATCAAGGAAACAGTCTTTAAGTCAGTTATATCTATGTATCTTTGAAGACGTGGAGGCTTAAACCTGTGGAAGAAGACTTGCAGATTTTGAGAAGGGAATGGATAGATAGAAGAACCAGATCCTCTTAAGAGTAAAGAATAAATATTATTTTATATTTTTATTTCTTAAACATATTAGCATTTATTGTAATGGTGATATAGGCTTTGTAAAGTGATATCATGTATGCAGAGGAATTTTTCCCCCAATTTATGATTAGAAATTAATACTGACCATCATGAGTGTGACCTGTTCTACAAAGCTTCCTGGCCAGAAAAACTTTTTAAGCAGACTGCATTCCAGTAGAAAGAACTTGTCAGAGTTTTAGATGATGTTATTTCACTGAGATTGGGAGTGGTTATGGATAGTTTACATCAACTGGTCACACTCTGCTGCCCACATAGAGTAAACACTCCCATCAGAATGCGGAACTTAAAGATTGTGCCATAAATGACAATTCCAGGCTGTCAATGAGGAGTGATTGCTGCTCCCAGAACCCTGGTTCTACTCTTTCATTCTAAAGGGCAAATGAGTTCTGAGAGTATTTATGTTCTATTCAGATTAACTAATTGAGATTTTGGCCTTTTTCTCTGGTTGCCTATTCCTTTACTTAAAATTAATTTGTTACAAGGCACAGCAAGTTAATTAGTATGATTAGCTCCCTCATCTCTATGCTTGCATTTTTAAGAACCTTAAAGTCAAGGTACTGCTTACACAGATCATTATTTGCAGACAGTTAATTCTTGAGTTATTGTCTTGGGATGGGCATTATCATATTATTAGCATGTCTTTTATATTTCCTGATTCTTTAGGAGGAAGCATCTCACTTCTACATCTCACTTATTTTCAGTAAATATTAACGATAAGCTTCTGTTCTGTCAACAGTTTTGTGAAACCCTGCAGAGAAGATGGTGGCATAGGAAGATCCTAAAGTCACCTCTTCACATGCCCACAACAGATTTACAGCTACATAGGGAGTAGCTTCCTCTGAAAAATTTTTAAAAATAGATGAGAAACATTTCCACAACAAAGGATAAAAGATGAGTAGGAGAGGCGTACTCTCACATGCAGAAAACTCCATGCCCTACATGGTGACCACAATTAGGAGGGATCTTAAAAATATGGAACTCTTCCCTGTGGAGCAAGGGGTTTCTGCAACACATCAGGCACCCCAGCCCTTGGGTCCTGCACTGAAAGGTGGGCCACCAACATGTAAAACCAATGGAGGTTTTGTCCAGGAGACCATAGCACTACAGGGAACAGAGAACCTGTTCTTAAAGTGCTCACATGCAGACTTGGTCACCATGGACCCAGTATGAAAGCAGCAGTTTAAAATTGCTAGACCAGGTGTGAGGGGGAGCCAGTTTTTACTCTTAAAATGAGTGTTAAAGAGAGGAGGGAATCTGTTGGGATTCTCTCCAGGGATGGAAGTGCTGGCAGGTGGCATTTTTGCCATCGCATGGTACCTTGCTAATGCCAGTGTTGACAGGTGCCACTTGGCAACCTCCCTTTAACCTGCTAGAGCAGATGGGTGCTCTCTGCCCCCTGTGTTGCAGCCATATCACAGCTGGTAGAGTACCCTGCCCCTGTCAAGCTGCAAGTGTGGCACCCACAACAGCTGGTGGGCACAAGCAGCCCACACAGGGGATGCCCCTGGAGCAGTTGGCTCCAGTGGGCAGGGAAGATGGCCCTTCTCGGCCCCAAGGGTCATCTTCTACATAAGGATGCTTTTTCAAGACCAAAACGCTTTGCCTAATAGATAGAAGCAAATACAGAGAATCAGGCAAAATGAAGAGACAGAGGAATATGTTCCAAATGAAGAACAAGATAAAACCTCAGAGAAAGACCTTAGGAATCAAGAGATAAGTAGTCTACATGATAAAGAGTTCAAAGTAAGGGTCATAAAGAGGCTTTCCAAACTAGGGTGAAGAATGGATGTATATAGCGAGAACTTCAACATAGAATATGGGAAATGTAAAAAAGTACCAAATAGAAGTCAGAGAGCTGAAGAATATATTAACTAAACTGTAAAGTATGGTAGAGGAATTCAATAGAAGACTAGATGTAGATGAAGTGGAAGAATGAATCATCAGGCTGGAAAACAAAGCCATAGAACTTATCCAGACAGAGCAGCAAAAATAAAAAAGATTTTTTTTTAAAATAACAAAAGTTTTAAAAATGGAGTACCTTAAGGACATGGAACAAACAACATCAAGCAGAATAATATCTGCATTATAGGGGTCCCAGAAGGAAAAGAGAAAAACAAGGGCAGAAAATTATTTGAGGAAATAATGGATGAAAAAGTCCCTAATTTTGGAATGAAAACAGATATCCAGGTGCAGAAAACCCAGAGAGTTCCAAATAACATGAACTCGAAGAGATCCAAACAAAGATATTATAATTAAAATGTCAAAAGTTAAAGATAGAGAATCTTAAAAACTACAAGGGAAAAAAAAAAAAAAACCCACACAACTTGTTATATGCAAGGGAAGCCCCAGAAGGCTATCAGCAGATTTTTAGCAGAAACTTTGACGGCTAGAAAGTAGTGGCATGATATATTCAAAGTACTGAAAGGAAAAAGCTTGCAGCCAAGAATACTTACCCCAGCAAGTTTATCACTGAGAATAGAAGGAAGAGATACAGTTTTGCAGATAAGCAAAAGCTAAAGAAGTTCATCCCCACTAAACCAAATTTATAAGAAATGTTAAAGGGGTCTCTTTAAGCTAAAAAGAAATGATACTAATCAATGACAAGAAAGCTAAAAAGAAATGATACTAATTAATGACAAGAAAGCAAAAATATCACTGGAAAAGGTAAATATATAATAAAGGTAGTAGGGTAATCACTTATAAGACTACTATGAAGGTTAAAAGAAGTATTAAAATTAAAACTACAGTAATTAATTGAAAATACCTAAAAAGAGGTAAAATATGACATCAAATATATAAAACATGGGAAGAGTAAAAATTTGTTTTGGAATGTGTTCAAATTTAAATTGCAATCAAGTTAAAATATATATAAATATATATCCAGTAACCACAGCAAAATTTTACTCCAAATATATATACAATAATCACAGCAAAATTTTACAATAAATGCACAAAAGAAAATGAGAAAGGAATCTACATATAGCACTAAGGAAAGTTATCAAACCACAAAGGAAGACAATAAGAGAAGAAGAAAGGAACAGAGAGGAACTAGATAAACAGACAGAAAAGATTAATAAAATGGCAATAAGCACATATCAATAATTATTTTAAATGTAAATAGAGTAAAATCTCCAATCAAAGGACATAGAATGGCTAAATGGTTAAAAACAAAAAACAAGACTCATTTATGTGTTGGCTACAAAAGACTCACTTCCCAAGTAAGGACAGAGGGAGATAGAAATGGAATGAATGGGAAAAGATATTCCATATACAAATGAAAACAAAAAGAAAGCTAGTGTAACAAATGGAAACAGAAAAGAAAGCTAGTATAGCTATACTCATGTCAAACAAAATAGACTTAAAAACAAAGACTGTAATAAAAGACAAAGGACAGTCTCTTCAATAAACAGTGTTGGGAAAACTGGACAGCTACATACAAAAGAATGGAGTTGGGCTACTATTTTATAACATATAAAAAATTAACTCAAAATGGATTAAAATCTTGAATGTAAGATCTGGAACAATAAACCTCCTAAAAGAAAACATAGGTAGTAAGCTCCTTGATACACCTTTAGTCATGTTTCTGGATCTGATTCCAAAGGCAAGAGCAACAAAAGCAAAAATAAACAAATAAGACTAAATCAAATTTAAAAACTTCTGCACAGTTGAAGGAAACCAGCAGTAAAACAAAAAGGAAACCCACTGAATGGAAGATGTTATTTGAAAATGATATATCTGATAAGGAGTTAATATATAGCATATCTAAATAGATAATATAACACAATAACAAAAAAAACCCCAAAAAACAGTGATTAAAAAATAGGAAGATTGGGGAGGGTAGGTGCTATGGTGAGTGCTGTGAAGTGTGTAAACCTGGCAATTCATAGACCTGTACCCTTGGGGATAAAAATATATTATATGTTTATAAAAAATAAAAAAAAATTAAAAATTAAAAAAAATAGGAAGATGATCTGAATAGATATTTTCCCAAAGAAGACATACAGATGACTGATAAGCACATGAAGAGAGGTTTAACATCACTAATCATCAGGGAAATGGAAATCAAAGCCATAATGAGTTACCACCTCATGGCTGTTTGAATGGCTATTACCAGAAAGACAAGTACTGGAGAGGATGTGAAGAAAAGGGAACCCGTGTGCATTGTTAAATGAATGTAAATTGGCATAACCGATGAAAACAGTACAGAGCTTCCTCAAAAATTAAAAAATGGAGCTACCATATGATTCAGCAATTCCATTTTTGGGAATCCATTAGTTCAAAAAGGTATGCATGTTTATGTATGCATTCATGTTTATTGCAGCAGTATTTATAATAGCCAAAATATGAAAACAACACAAGTGCCCATCAACAGGAGAATGGATAAAGATGTTATACACACACACACACACACACACACACAATGGGATAACACTCAGCCATAAAAAAAGAATGAAATCTTGCCATTTGCAACAACGTGGATAGGCCTTAGGGTATTATGCTAAGTGAAGTAAGTCAGACAGAGAAAGACAAACACTCATGACTTCTCTTATAAGTGGGATACAGAAAACTAAGGAAGTGAACAGACTTATAGATACAGAAAACGGAGGGATGGTTGCCAGATGGGAGGAGGCTGGGAGCAAAATTGGTGAAGGGGATCAAGAGGTACAAACTTCCAGTTATAAACAAGTCATAAAAATGTAATTTATACCATAGAGAATACTGTCAGTAATATTGTATTAACTTGTATGGTGACAAATGGTGATTAGACTTATTCGGTGATAATTACACAATACATACAAATGTAGAATCATTATGTTGTACACATGTAACCAATATATTATTATATGTTAATTACACTTCGATAAAAATACAAGGAAAACAAAAATCCCCCAACATTTTGTTATACACTTTGAAAATATGAGATTTGAAATTCCAAAAGAATTGATTCCTATACAAATAGGTTTAGGAAGGTGGTAGTAGTCAGTTTTTCATTCATCGTCATTGTAATAAATAATCAGCAAGTTTTCAACTTGTGCCTGTTGAAAATTTGAAGCCAAGCAAAAATGTGTACCACTAGGTGACACTCTGATCTTAAAGCATAAACCAACTAATGACAATTAGAAAAATGACAATGAAAGCGACATCAGTAGATTATGGTACAACGGGGATAGTGTGAAATATTATAAATTTGGGACATCCATTTTTAGGATCAATGAGTATTTTTTGTTACAAATAATTTTTTCCCAAGTGCTATACAAATGTTTTGTGTTAGTTGACAGAATAAAACATTCTCTGTATCAGAAATTTGGAAATACTGCTAACTTTCATGAAGGAAAAGGGTATAGTTTGATTATTCTAGGATAGGGAGTCATCAGTTTAGCATTTATATCAACTTTCACTACCACAGTGGGGAAGGTGTCTAGCTTGCTTACGCAAAGAGAGGTTCTCTGCCTCTCAGGAATGTTATAAGGGAGAGGTGGTTAAAATGAGCGAAGTCCTGATGACTGTAACTATTAAATATTAGGTAAAGCAATGCAATAATATTAAAATCAATAAAATGCTTGAATGGGCTTGTTTGCTGACCAAACCTACAAATGAAAACATCAGTGATGTGTGGTAGATAAAATTTGTCTTGTATAGTGTTTCCATACAAAGAATGTGAAGGAAATTCCCTTGAATTGTTGATATTTGGCTTTAAATATAGTCAATATTTCGCAGAAATCCATTTGATGATCAGACTAATCTAATGGATTTGTAATACGAGAGCTGTGGGGGACTCTTCTCACCTTGAAAATTTTGCTGGGGGAGGTCCTTGATATTAATCATCGACAAAGTCTAAGGATCTATACATATGTGCAGGTTAAGCTAATATATGTGCTTGGAAGTCCATAGCTTTCATAAGTATCTCAGAGAAACTCCTGACCCAAAGAAAGATTAGATCTACTGTTTGTAGTTGATAGTGGCAATAGCTAGCATCTTATCAAAGGGTCTAGTTTTAGGCAAAATGCAGTGAAAATGAACAACAAAAGCACTATTAAGTGTGGAAATATGACAAAAATTCCACTTGAGGTCTGAATAGAAATTTTGGTCATCATGAGTTACATATGTGGTCTTACATATATGAAGGGGCCAAAGATTCTTACTTTTTTTTTTAAAAAAAAAGATTTTATTTATTTATTTGACAGAGAGAGAGATCACAAGTAGGCAGAGAGGCAGTCAGAGAGAGAGGAGGAAGCATCCTACCCGCTGAGCAGAGAGCCCAATGCGGGCCTCCATCCCAGGACCCTGGGACCATGACCTGAGCTGAAGGCAGAGGCTTTAACCCACTGAGTCACCCAGGCACCCTCTTACTTCTTTTTTAAAAATATTTTTAGAATTATCTATTTATCCAAGGGCTGCTTCTCTCCCCCCGCCCCCATCCATTTACTCTCAGACTTGTGGTTCATTTTCCTTTAGCTTTTCAAGAGGCTGTGTTTGATCTTTGACCCAAGACACCTCACCCTGCCTGTCATAATCCTAATGTATTGTTCTATGATGTATGGGACAGCGGAAGGACTGTAGTTCTAGAATAATTCTTCTTGGCCTAGAAACGTTTCCAGGGAGGTTGAATGAAGAGATGAGGTAATGAACATTGAGAAATAGGCAGAACTCGTGAACTCAGTTAAAATGAAGAGACATTGTCTCCTAGAGGCCCATGTTGGAATGGGTAAATGAATTGGCGGTGTGCGCAAACGAATTGGCCACATTCCCAGCCTAAAGAGAATCAGAGCTTTGTCCAGTCATGGCTGGATTATGTATTGAGACACGTCTAAGAATAAATACATACTTTTTGATTGACTGACATTGAAAAACTGAATGCTTCCATGCTATGGTAACTAAGAAATTCTGGGTAGTCATCTCTGTTCACATTTGAGTGAGATACAGTTCTATAACTGGCTTCAGGTTGTTTAGCCCACCAGTTTTGGGGCCAAAACTGCTACTTCTGACTCTCTCCCACTCAGGTTTTTTCTTAGTAGGTGACTCAGTTTTAACTCTCCTGGGCTTTTCTTCTGTTATGAGCTCCAACACAGAAAAGAATTACTGGATCTGTGTGGTTCTTGGCACCTAATTATTTTCCTCTCTCATGCTGCATTGATATATCCGGGTTTCCTAACATGTTTAACCATAGTTTCACTGTGAATTTAATTTACTTTAGTTTTACTGCTTTTTAACCAACTAAAGATTTAAAATGTAGATAACAGCATGTGAGTACTATACTTAAGATTATATTTTAAGAGAGTATATCACTTAGGTGACTGAATTATCATTAATCCTAAAGAAAATTACAGTAGCAGGAATACATACTTAATTTGACTACACGCTATGTACTATTCTAAGCACATTGCATATATTTACTGATGTGATCACCACAACAAACGTATGAAGAAGATATTTCTTCTAAGCAATAGAATTTAGATATAATCCAGTCTTATTTAAAAAAAGAGAAGCAAATGCCTATATATAAATTTTGGAATAACACCTTTACTTTGAGCTGTTGAATTTCCTTATTTAGAGTCTCAAGATCCTCTTGGGTATGCAACTGTCAGGTTATTATAGCTGAAAATTGTCTCACCTGGTATGTCAGTCAGATCCAGAAAGTAACATAAACTGCAAACAGTTTATTAAAAAATCAGGCTTTAGGAAGTGAACTTCCACACCTGGAATGGCATTTGGTGAATAAGTAAAGAAGAGAGGACTTGAGAGTCTTGATGAGGGGAAAAAAAAATGAGTTAAGTGCAGAAGTAAATACAATTAGCTCTCAATAGGAAGAATCTACCTTGTAGTAAGTAGCCTTGGACATTCCTAATAAGGATCAAAGAATAACCTGTGAAAGAAGTGTGGCACAAGCTATGACTCCCTAAAAGTTCTCTCTACGTATAGAAGGAGAATGGTATATCAAACAAAGAGGGAGGAGATACAGGTAGTGAAGGCTTAAGCTCAGTTATGAGGCTACCAGGATGCCAGAGAACTTCCGGTATAGCATTTGTCACTCATGTAGACAAATTGTAGGGAAAGGGGAGGGAATGCAGCACAATGTTTGAATATAGTTACAAGACTTGGGTATTCAAGAGCTATAGTAGTGTTTGAGAGCCACAGCATTCAATTAGAATCTTTTTTTGAGTGAGATTTTCACCTTATTTCACCACTTTTAAAAGAGTATTAAGAAATTGAAGTGAACTGAGACAAAACCCACAAGATTTTCTTCATTAATTCATTTTTTTCAACCTACTTTTTGGCATATGTGGTGTTTGGTATTGGCGATATAGCAACAAACTCCTAAGGAGCTTACGTAATATGTGGAGTTCATCGAGTTGTCATGAACTGAAATGGAAAATCTGTGAGAGGAGAATGCTTGATCTGGAGTGGGGAGGAGATTAGGAGTTCAGTTTTGAGGATGCTTAGTTTGAGGTTTCAGTTAGGTGTCCAAGTAGAGATGGTGAGCAAAACGTTGGCTATGTGACTCTAGACTTTAGGGAAAAGCCTAGTCAGGAAATATAAACTTGGGAGTTTTGGTAGTCAGCAGTGCTGTTTACTGAATATTTCCTTTTCCCCTTCTTATATGGTTTCATGTTAGATTAGCACTTTTTGGCTCTTGGTGATCATATGACTTGATCTGTCCAATTGAAATAGAGCAGAAATGATATGTGTTACTTCTGGATGGAAGCTCTAGCAATTGATGCACAATTTGTCACAGCAAGTGGCAGTGCACCCGTGGTAACTGCTTTATCACCTAGTGTCCTACAGAGAGGACAATGTGGAGCAGACTCCCAGGCAACCCACCATCAGTGGGTACTATGAAGAAATTTTTATTAAGCTACTGACATTTGGAGGAAAGATCATTGGAGAGCTTGTCAAGAGAAGTTTTGATGGAGCAATCTGACAAAAACATAATCTGAGTTTAAGTGAAAACAGGAAGAGAGAAATTGGATAGAGTAGGTTCCTCTGTTTCAAAGTGTTGACTGGGGCTACCTTGGAGAGGGAAAGTGGGATCTTGAGTGCTTTTTAAAAAAGCTGATAGAAATACTGCATGACAAGTACATATGGGAAAATTAATGATTTAAGGGGGAGGAAAGATTGTGGGAGTGCTGTACTTGAACGGGAGAGATGACATTAGATCTAGCACTCAAATGGAAGGGTCAGCTTTGTTAGGAAATTGGCAGTCATGAATTTAAAGTAGGATCAATCAGCACAATTATGTGTTTTTCTCCAGACACATTCAGCTGTGTGGGTACAGGTATAGAATAGAACTGAATTCAACCAGGCTTGGAAATGATTTACTTAATTAGCATTTTAAAGTATGTTAGTTCTCAATGTTTTGGAGAAATCAAATAAGAGGAGTGGGTTTTAATAAAAGCAAACCAGCCAACTAACCAACTATTATTCCCTCCACACCCATCCTGAGATATTTGAGAGAAGTTATTCATGACCATTTAGAACCAAAGAAACAACAATAGCAGCCAGGAGAATTTATTCCTGGGGGTTGAGTTCTCTTTCTGCTGATCTTCAGTAAAAACAAATATTCTCCACTCAGGAAAGGTTATAGATTCTTAAGAATAGTATGAAATTAGATTTGATGATCCAAATACTAGTGGATGCCAGTTGTTTTACAAGTAACTAATAGTTACTAATAGTACCTTAGTAGCTTTTATTTCTATAGCTCCCAGAATATTTAACCACTTTTTGTGAGTAGCCTTTTAGAAGGACAGTAAGTAATGAGATAGCAATACAAGCAAGGGGTTTTTGAGCCCAACTCCAGCTAATCATTGACGTGTTTTATATGGAATCTGTATGGGAAATCCATCATGAGTGAGATTAAGGCAATGAAGTGAGAAAATGAAAAATCCATCCAGGAAGTAAATGTCTGTGGCCAAATTATCAGTGTTTATATACATATACAACAACTGAGCATCAATAAGTTGGTTGCAGTAGCTATAATAGGCCTTTGCAAGGAGTTGTAGGTTAAAAGAAGATTTGAGTTTATTAGAAAGTGGAGTGTTGTGATGTTTTCTTCAAGTTGTTGGGGAACAACTGAGAACAACTGGAACACTGAGCCAGTCCCTCTGATGAGGGGAAGAGACATGACTGAAATGAGGAAATCTGGGTCTAGTTGGCTGCAGCAGTGCAGAAGGCAGCATATCACACCTGTTCAGAGCAATGGGCTGTTGATACGAGATGTTATCAGGCAGAAAATGCTGGGAGAACATTTTTGAGACCATGTAAAGGCAAGTGTTTCAAATGTGTCTTTGAAAATGGCTCATTTGACAATGACAATAAAACATGCTTGTGATAGGATGTTAAGTGAAATAATCTGGGTAGCTATTTTATGTATAATATTCTCAGCTGTTTTTTAAAAGGCATGTAAAAACAAAGGCTAGAAGGAGAGGTGTGTTAACAGTGTTTGTGTGATTGGAGCCTGCAGCATTAAAAATATTGGGGCAAATCTTGGTCAGACATTTAGGGGTATTGAAAGTAAAAACCATTTCTGGGTTTATTTCCTTTTTGAGTACATTTTTTTTTGTATTATAATCTGTACATAGGCAGTCTGCTAATAGGGACTTAATATATGGTTGTTGACTCAAGTATGGTATTAATGATGGTATGCTATATCTTTAGATATAAATATTGTGAACTCTGTTCAGAAACCCAAAGATAGGTGTTTGTATAACACGTAACCTATTTATTGAAGAATGTTATGTGTCACATACTCAACTAGGCATTGCATATATCAGATAAAGACCCTAACCTCGTGAAGCTTGCCGGGTAATGGAGGGCGTATTCGTTTTCTAAGGCTGCATGAGAAATTACAATACACTTAGAGTCTCAAAACAGTACACTTTTGTTATCTGACAGTTTCTGTGGTGAGGATAGCGGCACAGATTAGCTGGGCCCTGTGATCAGCATCTCATGTGACTGAAGTAAATCTATCGGCCAGGCTGTGTTCTCAACTAGAGGCTCAGCTGGGAAAGAATTTTCTTTCAATCTCACTTGATGTTTGATAGAATGCATTTCCTTGCTGCTGCATGATTGAGGACACTGGCACCTAGCTGGCTGTTGACTGAAGACTGTCTCAATTCTCAGAGGCTGCCCTCAACTCTTTGCCATGTGCGGCTCCCAACATGGCCACTTACTTCTCCAGAGTCTAGAGACTCCCTAGAGTGAGTCGGCTAGCAAATTTGAGTTGTATAAATGTAACGTCATCACAGGAGTGCCGTTGTATTGTCTTTGATATTGTCTTGGTTAGAAGAAAGCCACATTTTCTATAAACAGCTAGCCAATGCTGTTGGCTATTGGCTATTCTGCAGGGAGCACTCTGTAGGCTCCACCTCAGAACTGACTGGAGCTGCTGTTCAGGGTCAGTCAAGGTTTGCCCTGTGGGGGTGGGGGAGAATTCTCACTTCACAGGGGGAGATATTTCAGAATGCCGAAGTGGTTTCCCAAAGATATGTCTCCTGGGGGGCCATAGAGAAGCCCAGAGTGGAAAGACACAGCTACCTGGAAGAGATGATGTCAGCCGAAGTCAGGTGTGGTCAGGTTACAGATGTGCCATGCTGGTTACCACAGTGATGGCTAGAGTTAACAAGGTGGGTCCAGAGGGTATGAGCTAGGGAGAAGAACTGGAGGCACACAGCCAGGGAGAGGCCGAACTGGTGGTTGTCTTTCAGATTCCACTGTCCCCAGCTTCATATCACCATCTCCTACACTTTGGTTAGCAAATACACCTTTTCCGGGACACCTGGGTGGCTCAGTCAGTTACACGTCTGCCTTAGGCTCAGGTTGTGATCCTGGGATCTTGGAATCGAGTCCTGCCTCTGGATCTCTGCTCAATGGGGTGCCTGCTTTTCCCTCTGCCGAGTCTGCCTCTGCCCCTCCACCCTGCTCGTGCCTGCGCTCTGTCTCTCAAATAAATAAAAATCTTGGGGCACCTGGGTGGCTCAGTGGGTTGAGCCGCTGCCTTCGGCTCGGGTCGTGATCTCAGGGTCCTGGGATTGAGTCCCGCATCGGGCTCTCTGCTCAGTGGGGAGCCTGCTTCCCTCTCTCTCTCTCTCTGCCTGCCTCTCCATCTACTTGTGATTTCTCTCTGTCAAATAAATAAATAAAATCTTTAAAAAAAATCTTAAAAACAGCTGTAAATATACCTTTTTCAAAAGCACTATACTTCTTTTTGGCACTGAAATTCTCCACTTAATTTTCACAGCTTTTAGTAAAACTATTTACAGCAGTGTTTCTCAGAATTTAATGTGCATACAAATCACCTGGGGAATCTTGCTAAATGCAGATTTTGATTCAGAGCATTGAGATGTGGACTTCCAGTCTGCATTTCTAACAAGCTCTCAGGTGATGCCAAAATTGCTGGTCTGCACGCCACACTGTGACAAACAAGGTCATAAGGTAAGACTCTAACTGAAAAGGCATAACTGGGTTGTATATTTGAATGAATTGAAGGCAGGCGTTGACATGCACCTTGAAGTTGCAAACTCAATTTCAAACAGAGCCTTTGTCAAACTTACTGTGTTTGTGGGCCGCAGTTTTCTAAGACCCTCTAAGTGTTCATTTTGGATGATGGTTTGAATAATATTGTTATATAAAAACCTTTCCCAGAGCAGTTCAAAGTGCTTCTTATAATGTTAGCCATCTGGTCATTGCTATCTGAGTGTTCTATTTTCCTTACAGGAAAATACTAATAACACACTAGTATTGGGAAAAGTTAACTACATACTCCCCACGAAACATCATTTCCTTGCTCTGAAAGTACACCCTCATTACCAAGTGCATACCCTAAAGCAAAATAACACTACCTTTAGGGTGCACCAGGCCCATTGAGGTTTTGTTTCTACTTCCTAAAGGGACAAATATGGAATTTCAAACTCCTGCATCATCTGGTAACGAGTTTTATTCTAGGAACACTCTATTTACTACTGACTGATTCCATTTGATTACATTTCCATTCACAGTATCCACAATTTCAAAGAAAAAACAAATGAAGTAATCTCCGAGATCCTAACTGACATTTATGTAGTCTCTGAAACACATGATTAACTTCTGCAGTATGGTTTCTGAAGAAGCACTTAGAAAGGAAATATGTAAAAGAATACCTCTAAGGTTTTTTTTTCTTTTTCTTTCTATCTACTTACTTATTTATTTAAAATTATTTTTATTACCATATAATGTATTATTTGCCCCAGGGGTACAGGTCTGGAAATCATCAGGCTCACACATTTCACAGCACTCACCATAGCACATACCCTTCCTAATGTCTATAACCCAGCCACCCTATTCCTACCCCTTTACCTTCGAGCAACCCTCAGTTCGTTTGTGACATTAAGAGTCTCTTATGGTTTCTCTCCCTGGCAATCCCATCTTGTTTCATTTTTTCCTTCCCTACTGCTCAAACCCTCCACCCTGCCTCTCAAATTCCTCTTATCAGGGAAATCATATGATACTTATCTTTCTCTGATTGACTGTTTTGCTCAGCATACCTTCTAGTTCCATCCACATCATTGCAAATGGCAAGATTTCATTTCTTTTGATGGCTGCATAGTATTTCATTGTATATATTATTTACACCACATCTTCTTTATCCTTTCATTTGTTGCTGTTCTTTCTCCAGCTCCTTTAGGTGTTAGGTTATGTTGTGTACTTGAGAACTTTCTTGTTTCTTGAGAAAGGCTTGTATCAATATATAGTTTCCTCTCAGGACCGCCTTTGCTGTGTCCCACAGATTTTGAACAGTTGTGTTTTCATTTTCATTTGTTTCCATGAATTTTTTCAATTCTTCTTTAATTTCCTGGTTGACCCATTCATTCTTTAGTAGGATGTTCTTTAGCCTCCATGTATTTGAGTTCTTTCTATCTTTCCTCCTGTGATTGAGTTCTAGATTCAGAGCATTGTGGTCTGAAAATATGCAGGGAATGATCCCAGTACTTTAGTACCAGTTGAGACCAGATTTGTGACCCAGAATGTGATCTATTCTGGAGAACGTTCCATGCGCACTAGAGAGGAATGTGTATTCTGTTGCTTAGGGATGGAATGTTCTGAATATATCAGTGATGGCCATGTGGTCCAATGTGTCATTTAAAGCCTTTATTTCCTTGTTCATCTTTTGCTTGGATGTGTCTGTCCATTTCAGTAAGGGGGCTGTTTAAGCTCCCTAATATTGTATTATTGCCAATGTGTTTCTTTGATTTTGTCACTAATTGGTGTATATAATTGGCTGCTCCCATTTTAGGGGTATAGATATTTAAAATTATTAGCTCTTCTTGTTGGACAGACCCTTTGAGTTATGACATAGTGTCCTTCCTCATCTCTTATTATAGTTAGGCTTAAAATCTAATTTATCTGATAGAAGGATTGCCACCCCAGCTTTCTTTTGATGTCCACTAGCACAGTGAATAGTTTTCCACCCTCTCACCTTAAATCTGGAAGTGTCTTGGGGCTGAAATGAGTTTCTTGTAGATAGCATATCTATGGGTCTTGTTTTTTTATACATTCTGATACCCTTTGATTTTTGATTGGGGCATTTATCCCATTTACATTCAGGGTAACTATTGTAAGATATGAATTTAGTGCCATTGTATTGCCTGTAAGGTGACTGTTATTGTGAATTGTCTCTGTTCCTTTTTGGTCTACTATTTTTAGGCTCTCTCTTTGCTTAGAGCACCCCTTTTAATATTTCATGTAGGGGTGGTTTGGCGTTTGCAAATTCTTTTTTATTTTTATTTTTATTTTTTTTTCAATTTATTTATTTTCAGAAAAACATTATTCATTATTTTTTCACCACACCCAGTGCTCCATGCAAGCCGTGCCTCTACAATACCCACCACCTGGTACCCCAACCTCCCACCCCCCCCGCCACTTCAAACCCCTCAGATTGTTTTTCAGAGTCCATAGTCTCTCATGGTTCACCTCCCTTCCAATTTACCCAAATTCCCTACTCCTCTCTAACGCCCCTTGTCCTCCATGCTATTTGTTATGCTCCACAAATAAGTGAAACCATATGATAATTGACTCTCTCTGCTTGACTTATTTCACTCAGCATAATCTCTTCCAGTCCCGTCCATGTTGCTACAAAAGTTGGGTATTCATCCTTTCTGATGGAGGCATAATACTCCAAAGGCGGTCAAGGTGAGAGGAAAAAAAGTGAACAAGCATAAAAACCGACAGAGAACAAAAGCCTGAAAAAAACCAGTTTCCCCAGAGCCCACCCCCTTGAGGGGGGTGGGGGGACTCAACTCAGGAAACATCACTGACTGACAACCCACGTGGCAGGCCCCTCCCCCAGAAAGCAAATTCTTTTAATTTTTGTTTGTCCTGAAAGCTTTTTATCTTCTTCTATTTTCAGTGATAGCCTAGCTGGATATAGTATTCTTGGCTGCATATTTTTCTCATTTAGTGCTCTGAATATATCATGCCAGTTCTTTCTGGCCTGCCAGGTCTCTGTGGATAAGTCTGCTGCCAGTCTTAATATTTCTGCCATTGAATGTTATAGATTTCTTGTCCCGAGCTGCTTTCAGGATTTTCTCTTTGTCACTAAGACTTGTAAGTTTTACTATTAGATGATGGGGTGTGGGCCCATTTTTATTGATTTTGAGGGGTGTTCTCTGTGACTCCTGGATTTTAATGCTTGTTCCCTTTGCCATATTAGGGAGATTCTTTATTATAATTTGTTCCAGTATTCCTTCTGCCTCACTCTCTTTTTCTTCTTCTGAAATCCCAATTATTCTAATATTGTTTCATCTTATCATATCATTTATCTCTCAAACTCTCCCCTTGTGGTACAATTGTTGTTTGTGTCTCTTTTGCTCAGCTTCTTTATTCTCCATCTTTGGTCTTCTATGTCACTAATTCTCTCTTGTGCCTCATTTATCTGAGCAGTAAGAGCCTCCATTTTTTATTGATTATGTCCCTAGCCTTTGGTTCTGTTTCTTGTTCTTGTTTTTGTGGTGAGTTTTTCTGCCTTGTAATTTTATCCAAATGAGAGTATATGAATGAGAAAATAAAATACTGAAAAGGTGGCAAAGACCCCAGAAAAATATATGCTAACCAAATCAGAAGGACCTAAAACCAGGGGGAGGAGATGGGGGATATAATTTAAAAAAAAAAAAGTAAAAGTAAAAAGATTATATATATATATATATACATATATATATATATATATGACTGGTCAACAGATCCACACACTCGATTTTGGATGTATCTGGTCTCTCAGAAGAAACTACCTCCCAAAATTTTAAAGAAAGAAAAACATATATATATATATATATATATATATATATATATATATATATAAAGGGTATATATACAAAAATAAGTGTAAACAGGATGAAGGGATAGAATATGGCTGTAAAAATGAAAATTGAAAAAAGATTCTAAAAAAGGAATGATAAGTTGGTTGGAAAAAGAAGAGTGTGATCAGGATAGAGTCATGTGCTAGATTTAAGGTATATTTTGATCTATTAGAAGAAAATGTATCCCAAAATTTTAAAGGAAAAAAACCTATACGTGTACATGAAATAAGGTTAGATACAATGAAGGGATAAAATATGATGATAAGGATGAAAATTTAAAAGGATTTTTTAAAAAAAGTTATTTTTGAAATAAAATACTTAAAAGACATTAAAGAGAAAAGAGGAAAAGTTAAAAAAATAGAATAAGAAAAAAAATGAAAAAAAATTAACTTTGCAAGACTAAAGGATCATGGAGAAAAAGCCATGAATTTGGGGCATTGCTTTCCCCTAGCTCTGGAGGTCCTCTGTTCTCCTTGATCAGTGAACTTTTTCTTGGCTGGATATTCTTGCTGATCTTCTGGGGGAGGGACCTGTTGCAATGATTCTCAAGTGTCTTTGCCTGAGGCAGAATTGCACCACCCTTGCCAGGGGCCAGGCTAAGTAATCTGTTCGGTTTTGCTCTCAGGAGCTTTTGTTCCCTGAATGCTTTCTGTAGAGCTTTGGAGGACAGAAAATGGCAGCCTCCCAAACTCCAGCCGGAAGGAGCCATGAGCTTGGGGCCCCACTCCCCAGTGTGCCTTCAGAGAAAAGCAGTGAATCCCTCCCATCTTCCTGGTCTCTGGCCGCACTCCGTGTTCACCCAGCCTGTGAACAAGCATTTCTATCTCCGGTACACAGTCCCATGCGGAGTCTCCAAACCCAGCAGAATCCTGCTGCGTGCTTCTGTGCTGCTCATCCCAGAGGAGGAAGGAGGGAGTCTCTCTAGATCTGCCTCTTGTGGGGTTCTTGGTTGAAAAGCAGTGGTCTGACTGTGCCTTAGATCATGGTTTAAGGTAACTTAAACTGAGATCTCACTCCTTGGCTCTCTCTCTGTAGCTTGGGAGCTGATACCTGGGAGCTCTCCCACACTCAGACACCCACAGTCTTTCTGTGACCCCGCAGGTCCTGAGACCGCACTGTCCCTGCAAGTGCTCCATCCCCGCTTAGCTTCTGGAGCAATGTCCCTCAGTGGAGCAGACTTCTAAATGTTCCAATTTTGTGCTCCACTGCTCTACCACTTGCCAGGAGCCAGCCCCTGCCCCCGTGGTCTATTATCCTGTTACTTCTGATTCAATTCTCTACATGTCCTACCTTTTAGAAAGTGGTTGATTTTTTGTTTCTAGAATTGCTGGTCTTTTCTTCTATCTCCTGTTGGGTCCATAGGTGTTCTGAAAACTATCTAGCTGAACTCCTGGGACCTAATGATATTGCAGTCTGCTACCCCTCTGCCATCTTGCTTCCTCCCATACCTCTAAAGTTTTAAGCTAAACTGAGATTTGATGTTGTCAGAGAATAGAGCAGATAAAGGATGGACTTGAAACATAGAGTCTTAGCAAACCCAAGTCCCTATGATGATTTTTTTTTTAAATGGCTTAGATATGTTTTCTTATCTGGGGTTTAGTATTTATTCACTTAGTGCTTACAACACATCTTTTGAGCATCACTGGTGAGCATGGATCTATCTCTAGGTATGCAGTGGAAGACAAAACAGTTCCTGATCTCATGGAAGTTACATCTGAGGATAAGACACACATAAAACAAGTCACCACACAAATGAATATATGATGATTGCTTACTGGGGTCAGTGCTATGAAGGGGAATCCCTGTGCAGTGTCCTAAGGGCAAGAGAGGGTTCATCACATTAAAGGAATTAAAAAAGAGCCAAGTGCTGTTGGAGCATGGAATGAATGAAAATATCAGTAAATGCTTACAAAATGTGTGCAGGATACCAGGTGTGGTGCTGAGAGCCCTCCAGGCCTTATTGTTTTAAGTCCTTACTAATGCCTTGGGAATTCAATACTGCCAATCTCATGTCATAGGTCAGAGGCACAAAGAGGTTAGCAAGTTGTCCAGTGTTTCATGGGTAGAAACTTTGAACCCAGAAGGTCTCCATCACTGCCCAGTATTACGTCCGTGCAGAGGAACAGGGCCAGGGATCACCCAGCTCGGCAGCTCAATGTTCCCCTCTCATGTGGTTTCAAAGTTTGAATCACCCTGAAAGAACAGGGAGGTTAGTTGACTTAATCAGATAAATGTAACAGTTGGTTATAAAATGTATAACAGGTGGTTATAAAATAATAATGGTTTACTATATTGTAAGACATCTTATAGTCCTGGCATGTAAACTCTCAAAATGCATAGCCTGTTGTCATTTCCAAAAATTTCTCCATAAGGGGTAACATGTAGAAGAAAATAGCTGTAAACTATATTTATATCTCAGTGTGGATGATTTGGGTCTTCATTTATGCCCCTTGTATAAGATATTAATATAGCTTTTCTGTAATTTATGGAGGATGTGTAACTAATAACCCAATGAGGAGGGCTATCTCTCCTTTGTGTTTTCTACAGCAGGAGGACTGAGCTGCAAGTATATGGGTCATGGCATGGTGTGAAAAAATGGAAGTTTATGTGATTTTTTTTTTGTCATTCAGAGCAGATTATTTTGCTGTGGATTTAAGCTTTAAATAATGAATATTATAAACTTAAAAATATTTTTTAGAATTTTTGTTAATTTTCTATTTATTTCATACACGTTTCCTACTATAGAAACGAAGCTCTAGGATGTGGTATTGCTGTCATGGTTCTGTAAGTGACAATGGGAGTGGAAGAGAACACAGCAGGTGCAAGGCCACATCTTATCACATGGAAGTAATCCAGAAGCCTCTGAGCAGTTAGAGTGTGTGATGAGAAACTCAGAAAAGAATAGATAACATGTTCTTAAGTTTCATAGTCTACGCTTTTCAGGGCATTACTTTTTTGTGGCTGGGTTTTAACAATGTCATGGTTCATAGTGTCAGAAAGAGAAGAAAAAACATGAGTAAACCACAAGCTGGGGGATACATCTTTGAGAAGCTCATGGTGGCTCATTTGGGGTTTTGATTATCATAAAGTGATGGTAGTCTTAGAAGAATGTGACTTGAATTTTCCCTTTAAGAATGGAAAAACAAGACTTGAGACATCAAGTGACTTTCCTGGGGTCATCTATCAAGCTGGCAGTAGCAGAGAGAGAGAGAGAGCTAAAACCCAGCATTTCTGACTCAGGCAGTGCATTGGGGTGAGACCTGTGTGTGGGATGTGGCGCTTTAGGGTTTCCCCAGACAAGGTCATGGAATTGGAAATACAGTATGATATTTTAAGGACTGTGCACACCCAGAGAACGCAGAAAATCCAAAACTTATGTTGTTTATGAAGCAAAGATAAGTTAGTACAGATAAGCTATCAGGATAATGTGAATATTTTCATAATATTGGTCTTAAAGCATAACCTTGATGACACCCATGGTGCTTCTTTTTTACTTAAACAGTGTTTTTAAAGACTAAAACACCTTATAAATAGATTACATATTTGAAATGTATTAGGGTCATGTCATGGATTCATTATACCTTTATCTACTCTTAACCATGTGGATCTCTCCTCTTCACTGTGAGAGAACAGAACAATCTCCTATCAGTGTACTCTCATGTGAAGCCCACTCAGGGGCCCACCAGAGCTATGACAACCAAGGGGCTGAGGTAGCAGAGCTTCATGTAGGATTCAAGGAAAAAGTGTATCTGTTTTTTTTTTTTACTATTGCTTTGAGTCTGAGATTATAAACAGTGTCGGTGATAAAAGATTTGTTCCTGATGAGGTTGACTGCATTGCCCCCTCCATCTTGGTGTACCACAGCTTCAGGGCACTGGGAACAAATCCAATGGCATGCAAGAGGAGAAGGAGTGGGAATTTTCATCTGGATAATTACATTTGCTTCTCTGCTAATCTTCAGACTAGCATGTAGAATATCCATGAAAATCAACTAAACAGTGAATAGTACTAATATGAGAAAAATTAAGATTTTCTGCTATAGGTTAAATGTTAATGAAAAGAGTAAATTGTCTATGGACTCTGAAAAACAATCTGAGGGGTTTGAAGTGGCGGGGGGGTGGGAGGTTGGGGTACCAGGTGGTGGGTGTTATAGAGGGCACGGCTTGCATGGAGCACTGGGTGTGGTGAAAAAATAATGAATAATGTTTTTCTGAAAATAAATAAATTGAAAAAAAAAGAGTAAATTGTAACTAAAAACCTTTCCTGTATATAATAGAAATTAGATTTAAAACAGTGGAGGGGAACCTGGTGGCTATAGACCTTTAGCTCCCCCTTAAAATAAGGAAAACAGGGTGCCTGGGTGGCTCAGTCAGTTGAGTGTCTGACTTTGGCTCAGGTCATGATCTCAGGGTCCTGGGATTGAGACCTGCATCAGGCTCCATGCTCAGTGGGGAATTTGCTTGTTCCTCTTCCTCTCTCTTTCTACCCCTCCCCCTGCTCTTGCTCTCTCTCTCTCTCTCAAATAAGTAAATAAGATATCTAAAAAGACATATGGAAAACAATCACTTGAATAGTATTAGCAAAAATATATCTAGAAATAAATTTTATTCCAAATGCCTGAGATCTATATGAAGAAAAACTATAAAAATACTGAATTACAAAAAAAGACTTGAATAAATGATGGGGCATACCATGTACCTTTTTGGGGGAGCATACCATATTCTTTGTTGAAAAAATATTTCTTTTCTTTGAGTCTATTAGTATAATACAATTTCAATGAGAGTCCAATAGAATTTAAAATAGTTCTTTTTAGTTTGATCTTGGACATGATAGTAACCTCTTTGGACTTTAGTATAAGATAAAAGTGATCAATGTTTCTTGAAGACATTTTGGAGAAATGAATAATGGTCTTAAAATGCTCATGTATCTTAACCCAGTAATTTCACTTGTAAGATTTTGTACTAGATAAGTAATTGGGAGAAATGACTATAAATCTCCCTGTTTAAGAATGTTTGTTAAGGTTTTACTAAAAGAATGAAATTGGCAAAAAACAAATGCTTTAGTACGTTTTGGCATAAACACAAAGTGAAGTATTATGTAGTAGTATTTCAAATGCTAATTAATGAAATTAATGGAAAACAAATAAGTGTGTTACATAAATCATTTCCACTAAAATGCACATACACATATACAAAGAACATCTGTAAGTAAAAAAATTATATGGAAATGTTTCTAGTAGCTATCTCAGTATGGTGATATTATAAAAGTGTGGGTTTGAATTTCACTTTGCCAGCTGTGAGGTCCTGGCTTAAGTGGTATTATTATGTTGGTCTTCATTTCCTCCTATGTTAGGTGAAGAAAATAGCAATAACATCTCTGTGAAGGTTAAAATAGTTAATATATGCAAAACATTTAGCTTAGCATTTACCAAGTGTTGAATAAATGGTGAGTATTATCAATAATACTATAGGTTTTTCTATATATTTTTTAAAGATTTTATCATTTATTTATTTTAGAGATAGAAAAAGAGAGAGAGTGTGTGTGCATGCACAGGTCAGGGGAGGGGCAGAGGGAGAAGGACAAGCAGTCTCTATGTTGAGCAGGGAGGGGAGCCCCATGTGAGGCTCAATCCCAGGACCCTGCAATCACAGCCTGAGCAGAAACAAAGAGTCAGTGCTTAACTAACTGAGCCACCCAAGTGCCCCTACATATTTCTATATTTTAAAAATCTATTTTTATTGTTTAAAAAATTGAGATATATTTGACATACAGCATTGTGGTAAGTTTAAGGTGTGCAATGTATTCATTTGAGGCATCTATATATACAATATGATCAAAGCTGTAGTGTCAGTTAACACCTCTCTTATATGACTCAATTATTTCATTCTGTGGCAAGAACATTTAAGATCTAGTCTCTTAGCAACTTTGGAGTACTATGATACAGTATTATTGACTGTAATCATGATGCTGTGCATTAAATCCCCAGAACTTACTAATTTTCTTTTTTTGTAGATTTATTTATTTTAGAGAGAGAGATGCGGGGCAGAGGGCGAGAGAGAGGGAGAGAGTCCTAAGCAGATTCCATGCTGAACACAGAGCCCAACATGGGGCTCAATCACATGACCCTGAGATCACAACCTGAGCTGAAACCAAGAGTTGGTCACTTAACTGACTATGCCAGTCAGGTGCACCAAGAACTTCCTCATTTTCTAACTGCAAGTCTGTACCCTTTGACCAACATCTTCCCATTACTCCTCACTCCCTAGTTCCTGATAACCACCATTCTATTCTCTGTTTCTAGGAGTTTGGCTGTTTTAGATTCCACAAATACAAGAGATCATAGAATACTACCTTTTTCTGTCTGAATTATTTCATTTAGCATACTGCCTTCAAGGTCTGTCCCTGTTGTCACATTTCAACATTGAAGATATATTAATTTCATGGTCAGAAACAGATGATGAATATTTGATATTTAAAAAAAGGACATCAGAAAGTTGAGGTAAAATGAAAACCAATTGCAAGAAGCACTGGGAAATAAGCGGAGAACACAAAATATACCCAATGAAGTAGTAGCTTTAAGTAGATCAGTTTCACAAGGAAATAATATTTATTGAGTTACTTTTCTGCACTGTGGGTATTATGTAGGTATAATTCATTTAGTTCTTGATATCAACCTGTGTGAAATGGTCTATTCTAAACTTCATTTTACGGACAAGGAAACTGAGGTACAGAAATTTAGGGCATCCAAGGATGTAGAGCTAGTCAGCAGTAGAACTGGGCTATGAAGCAGTCTATGTATCAGTCTAACCACTATATCAGTCTAACCACTATACAGACTACTTTCTCAAGGATGAACTGCATGAGTCATGTAAGAAAAAAAGCAGATGAATTGCTTAGGTTAAGCAGAATTCTTGATGTTGAGAGAAGAAATATATTTCCCCTGAATGGCCTCATGAAGATGACACTGCTCCGTTTCGTGATGAACATCCTCAAAACTATGCTTACGGCACATATACTGATAAATTTCAAAGGACTGTTTAGTATAGCGTACCTTAATATGAACCTGACCTCGCACAATTCACTAAAACCCTTTTGTCTTAGAAGAGCCTATACATGGAGAGTGGACTAGACTGGTTGATGAAGGGACACTGGCACACTGAAAAAATAATTGAAATCATTCTCTTTTCTACTGAAAAATCTTCAGAATAACTTACAGTAATCAAAGATTGGAGGCTTCGCTATAAACTTGACTTTAAAGGCGTAAGGTATTTCATAAGACACAGGAATAAGACCACAATTAGTTTCTACTATTCTTCAACAGTTTTGTTCTGAAAAAGATTCAAAATGTAAGATGTTGACTGAAAAAACTTACAAAAAATTGCCTGTGTTTGTGAAATTAGAAATGACTTTGTTGGTTTGCAATTCAAAAAAGGGTATTCATTAATTTGGCATACCATACTGAATAATTCAAGTCATATATAGAATTTTGGTCTCTGTCTTAAGTTGTCACTTTCTAGAAGCAGACCTTGAGAAGGAGTTTGGATGCAAGATGTGAAAGGAATGGGGATGTAGCCGGATTCCCCACGTTGGCAGAACATAGCTTGACATTTACACACATGCCTTGTTCAGCTTCTGGGTGCAAGCTGCCCTGGGAAGGGGGTGATCTGGGAAGAAGCTGGTCTCCCCAGCTGGGGCTGATCCTGAGGGACCTGGCACTTGGGGCTGTCTGCTGACTGCATTTCCCACAGCTGGGCATCAAGTGTTCCTTTAAAGGGGATCTGAGCAATGCATTTCCATCTATGTACACGTATGATAAATAGGTCTCTAGAATATTTAAAGAGAAAATGTAGCATTAGATTTTTGCGTAAGTTTTGAATCTGAGGTAGGAAGTAACCTTGGACATTTGGGCCTTGTTTTTCCTGCTTTATAACTATAGCCAATGATCACTTTCTTTGATCTCTTGACATGTATTCAAACTGAATGAAGAATTTTCCTTGTTGTAGCTACCTAGAAGTATGTGGTTGATTTCCAGTGTAATAGCAGGTGTCTTACTCTTCTTGGGTTGCCATAACAAAACGCTGTGGATTGAGTAGTTTATCATAAATATATGTCCTACAGTGCTGAAGGCTAGGAAGTCCAAGGTCAAGTTTTGGTGAGATAGTCTCCATTCTGAGAGTTCTTCTTTTGTTTAGTATGTAGCCACCTTATCTTGCTGTGTGCTTACATTGCCTTTTCTCAAAGTGTATGCATGAGAGTGAGAGGAAGGAAGGGGAGAGAGAAAGATAGCTCCCTTCCTCTTTTTATAAGGCTACCAGTCATATTGAATTAGGACCCCACCTTTATGAACTCATTTAAGCTTAATCACCTCCTAAGGACTTTATCTCCAAATACAGTCACAGTGGAGGTTAGGGCTTCAACATATGAATGTCGAAGAGACACAATTCGGTCCATAATGGTTGGTGAGCATTAGAAGAACAATGCTTAGAACAGACGTAAGCAAACTATAGTCCATGGACCAAAATCAGCTGATAGCCCATTTTGTATGGCCCATGACAGAATGATTTTTATATTTCTAAAGGATTATAAACAAACAAAGCTCCCCAAAATAGTGTGTGACAGGCACTGTATATGGCTCACAAAGCCTAAAATATTTGCTGTCTGGTTCTTTACGGAAAGTTTGCCAATCCCTGGCCTAGAATCATGACCAGACTTACTTTCAGATAAATATTCTGAAGCCAGTTTCTGCAGCTTAAAAAACGAGAACTAGAAACTATTTTTATTGTATTCCTTAGAAGAAAAGGATTAGTCTATACATCAGTTGAACAGGAAATATTTCCTAAGGACAATCAGAGTGAGAGTCAGCCCAGATGAAGCCTTTTGAATTGGTTTTCTAGTCACTTAGGGCTTTTTGTTCTCTCTGCTCTGGAAAATGATGCCACATACATTCAATTAACAATGTGATAGAGACAACTTGGAAAGGCTGGTTAGGGCGAGTGCCCAAACCAAGTTAGGTTCCTAGGAGATTGGTAATAATGAGTGACAGGAATGCCAACGAATGATGGAAGTTTAGATAATACTAGTGGTGGAGAGTGTAGGTGGTAGTCTAGTTAGGTGACCACAAGAAAAGAAGGAGGCCATGTGATGAGATTTGATTGTGCTGCAGCTGATAACTTTAGAAACCCAGATATTTCTTAGGGCTTTGGGATGGACTGTTTTGGTGAAGTTTTACTTTGTTCCTTTGAGTCAGTCAGAGGTTACTAGAAATTTTTTTTTTTTTTTGATTTACTATTTTTTTTTCCAATTTATTTATTTTCAGAAAAACAGTATTCATTATTTTTTCACCACACCCAGTGCTCCATGCAAGCTGTGCCCTCTATAATACCCACCACCTGGTACCCCAACCTCCCACCCCCCCCCCCGCCACTTCAAACCCCTCAGACTGTTTTTCAGAGTCCATAGTCTCTCATGGTTCATCTCCCCTTCCAATTTACCCAAAAGCACATACCCTCCCCAATGTCCATAACCTTCCCCCCTTCTCCCAACCCCCCTCCCCCCAGCAACCCACAGTTTGTTTCGTGAGATTAAGAGTCACTTATGGTTTGTCTCCCTCCCTATCCCATCTTGTTTCATGGATTCTTCTCCTACCCACTTAAGCCCCCATGGAAATTTATAGGCCATTCACATTCAAAAGGCTCTACTTTATTGGCCCCAAATGGTCAGTGCTACACCAGTCTTCAGGATGTGCAGTCTCTAACATCTTGCTATCCTAGAAGCAATGAATAAATATTTAAGCGATAATTGGGATTCTCTAATAAAGAAAACAGTAACAGTCCAAATGAAGGGATACAATAATGTAAGACTGCTGGTATAATTGTAGACTGGGCCATGAAATCAAGGGTGAGTTCACCTACAAATTCAAGGCACACTCAACAATGGCATAACTTCAGATCTTGTGTGTTTCAAATACATGTCTTTAAAAATTTTCGATTATAATTCCTATTTATCTTTAGGCCATTAAAACAACCAGGAACTTAATGACCATGACTACAACTTAGCTGAACAAGAGCCTCAGTCCTGTAAAAATGTTTTTCTTTATGGTAGAATGACACTGTTACAGCTTTGAGTTTCATACCAGTTTCACAGAACTTCAACTTATTTAAGCAGAAAGGATCCTGCTGAAATCCCCGTTGCCTGACAACCCCCTCAGTACATGCTGAGCGTTGACTGTTACTTTAGAGAGAACTTCTTACTTGATCATTTGGTTCAGTGACCTGTGTTATAATTTTTTTCTCTTTGCATGCCTTATTACCTATTTAAAATCCTTTCATTAGAATAGAGAATGGTATACATTTTGTTCGTGGGTTTTTTCTCAGCAAGACTCACTGTTTTCTCCTAGAGAAAATTTCACATAAAGGAAAATGAAAATGAGCATGGTAAGATTTATTTATAAACCGATTTTTTTAAAAACCAGTTGGATTGTAAGGGCATTCATACAAAACTTACACATTTATATATTAGCTGTGTGAAAGTGAAGGTGCCAGGAAAGAAGCTAGCATAAGCTATCAACATAGGAGAAAATGTACTAAATATTAAAGGTCACCTGGCTGCCTGAGGAGTTGTATAGAAAAGGTCAGCTCCTCGAAGAAGCAGAATGTAGAAGGTACTTCTGGTTGTCTAGATGTTTCACCTTTATATCCTCTACAAGGATGGCAGATAGTAGACAAGTTTAAAGTTAAAGACAAAATATATATTGAATGTTTTGCCAGAAGAACAAACTTACCCCTAGCTTGTTGAACAAAATAGGGCTGGAAAGAGCTTTTGTAACTGGGTACGGTCTGCCATGGCGAGAAAGGAAGATTCGTTGCTCATAGTTGATGCTGTCTTGCATCGTCAGTTGTTTTCTTACAACAAAAGGAAACGACAGGTTATGAGTTCGAAATTCACAGGAGATTAAGGGTTTATCATTAGCAGAAATGTCTGGCCAGGAGTTTTGGTTTATAAAATTAGACTATAATTTAAAAATACTCTATCTTGTGTTGGCTCAGATAAATTTTTTGTTAGGTTTTTCCTTTTCTTGTGTAGGCACTTCTCAATTGTTCATGATACTGGGGTCAAAGAAAACATGGGAAACAAATCCGAAGATGGGAATATTTTAGTCCTTAATAGGCCCCATTAATCCTGTACTGTCCAGCATTAACCTGTAACCCTCACCTGGTGACACCAGGTGTTTCATTTCAGCATTAACCTGTGACCCTCACCTGGTGAAACACCTGGTGTTTCATTTCTTTTTGACTTCTTTGTTTATTCCCTGTTAAAGATTCTGGTGGATTACAAAATAGCCAGAAGAGTAGGGACAGTCGGGCTGGATGATTATCAACTAACTGGGTAAAGAGCCCTTGCAATTAAGCATTTACTGTGCAGTGAAATACTGCATTTTATTTTATTTTATTTATTTATTTTTTTAATTAAAATTTTTTATTTTTTATAAACATATATTTTTATCCCCAGGGGTACAGGTCTGTGAATCGTCAGGTTTACACACTTCACAGCACTCACCAAAGCACATACCCTCCCCAATGTCCATAACCCCGCCCCCCTTCTCCCAAACCCCCTCCCCACAGCAACCCTCAGTTTGTTTTGTGAGATTAAGAGTCATTTATGGTTTGTCTCCCTCCCAGTCCCATCTTGTTTCATTTATTCTTCTCCTACACACTTAAGCCCCCATGTTGCATCACCACTTCCTCATATCAGGGAGATCATATGGTAGTTGTCTTTCTCTGCTTGACTTATTTCGTTAAGCATGATACACTCTAGTTCCATCCATGTTGTCGCAAATGGCAAGATTTCATTTCTTTTGATGGCTGCATAGCATTCCATTGTGTATATATACCACATCTTCTTGATCCATTTATCTGTTGATGGACATCTAGGTTCTTTCCATAGTTTGGCTATTGTGGACATTGCTGCTATAAACATTCGGGTGCACATGCCCCTTTGGATCACTACGTTTGTATCTTTAGGGTAAATACCCAGTAGTGCAATTGCTGGGTCATAGGGCAGTTCTATTTTCAACATTTTGAGGAACCTCCATGCTGTTTTCCAGAGTGGTTGCACCAGCCTGTATTCCCACCAACAGTGTAGGAGGGTTCCCCTTTCTCCGCATCCTCGCCAGCATCTGTCATTTCCTGACTTGTTAATTTTAGCCATTCTGACTGGTGTGAGGTGATATCTCATTGTGGTTTTGATTTGTATTTCCTTGATGCCGAGTGATATGGAACACTTTTTCATGTGTCTGTTGGCCATCTGGATGTCTTCTTTGCAGAAATGTCTGTTCATGTCCTCTGTCCATTTCTTGATTGGATTATTTGTTCTTTGGGTGTTGAGTTTGCTAAGTTCTTTATAGATTTTGGACACTAGTCCTTTATCTGATATGTCGTTTGCAAATATCTTCTCCCATTCTGTCAGTTGTCTTTTTTTTTTTTTTTTTTTTTTAAGATTTTATTTTTTATTTATTTGAGAGAGAGAGTGACAGTGAGAGAGAGCACGAGCGAGGAGAAGGTCAGAGAGCGAAGCAGACTCCCCATGGAGCTGGGAGCCTGATGTGGGACTCGATCCCGGGACTCCAGGATCACGCCCTGAGCTGGAGGCAGTCGTTTAACCAACTGCGCCACCCAGGCGTCCCCTGTCAGTTGTCTTTTGATTTTGTTCACTGTTTCCTTTGCTGTGCAAAAGCTTTTGATCTTGATGAAATCCCAATAGTTCATTTTTGCCCTTGTTTTCCTTGCCTTTGGCAATGTTCCTAGGAAGATGTTGCTGCGGCTGAGGTCGAAGAGGTTGCTGCCTGTGTTCTCCTCAAGGATTTTGTTGGATTCCTTTCTCACATTGAGGTCCTTCATCCATTTTGAGTCTATTTTCGTGTGTGGTGTAAGGAAATGGTCTAATTTCATTTTTCTGCATGCGGCTGTCCAATTGTCCCAACACCATTTATTGAAGAGACTGTCTTTTTTCCATTGGACATTCTTTCCTGCTTTGTCGAAGATTAGTTGACCATAGAGTTGAGGGTCTATTTCTGGGCTCTCAATTCTGTTCCATTGATCTATGTGTCTGTTTTTGTGCCAGTACTATGCTGTCTTGATGATGACAGCTTTGTAATAGAGCTTGAAGTCCGGAATTGTGATGCCACCAACTTTGGCTTTGTTTTTCAATATCCCTTTGGCTATTCGAGGTCTTTTCTGGTTCCATATAAATTTTAGAATTATTTGTTCCAGTTCTTTGAAAAAGATGGATGGTACTTTGATAGAAATTGCATTAAATGTGTAGATTGCTTTAGGTAGCATAGACATTTTCACAATATTTATTCTTCCAATCCAGGAGCATGTAACATTTTTCCATTTCTTTGTGTCTTCCTCAATTTCTTTCATGAGTACTTTATAGTTTTATGAGTATAGATTCTTAGCCTCTTTGGTTAGGTTTATTCCTAGGTATCTTATGGTTTTGGGTGCAATTGTAAATGGGATTGACTCCTTAATTTCTCTTTCTTCTGTCTTGTTGTTGGTGTAGAGAAATGCAACGATCTGTGCATTGATTTTATATCCTGATACTTTACTGAATTCCTGTACAAGTTCTAGCAGTTTTGGAGTGGAGTCTTTTGGGTTTTCCACATAGAGTATCATATCATCTGCGAAGAGTGATAATTTGACTTCTTTGACAATTTGGATGCCTTTAATTTCCTTTTGTTGTCTGATTGCTGAGGCTAGGACTTCTAGTACTATGTTGAATAGCAGTGGTGATAATGGACATCCCTGCCGTGTTCCTGACCTTAGTGGAAAAGCTTTCAGTTTTTCTCCATTGAGAATGATATTTATGGTGGGTTTTTCATAGATGGCTTTGATGATATTGAGGTATGCGCCCTCTATCCCTACACTATGAAGAGTTTTGATCAGGAAGGGATGCTGTACTTTGTCAAATGGTTTTTCAGCATCTATTGAGAGTATCATATGGTTCTTGTTCTTTCTTTTATTGATGTGTTGTATCACATTGACTGATTTGCGGATGTTGAACCAACCTTGCAGCCCTGGAATAAATCCCACTTGGTCGTGGTGAATAATCCTTTTAATGTACTGTTGAATCCTATTGGCTAGTATTTTGGTAAGAATTTTCGCATCTGTGTTCATCAAGGATATTGGTCTATAGCTCTCTTTTTTGATGGGATCCTTGTCTGGTTTTGGGATCAAGGTGATGCTGGCCTCATAAAATGAGTTTGGGAGTTTTCCTTCCATTTCTTTTTTTTGGAACAGTTTCAGGAGAATAGGAATTAGTTCTTCTTTAAATGTTTGGTAGAATTCCCCCGGAAAGTCGTCTGGCCCTGGGCTTTTGTTTGTTTGGAGATTTTTGATGGCTGTTTCAATCTCCTTACTGGTTATGGGTCTGTTCAGGCTTTCTATTCCTTCCTTGTTCAGTTGTGGTAGTTTATATGTTTCTAGGAATGCATCCATTTCTTCCAGATTGTCAAATTTGTTGCGTAGAGTTGCTCATAGTATGTTCTTATAATAGTTTGTATTTCTTTGGTGTTAGTTGTGATCTCTCCTCTTTCATTCATGATTTTATTTATTTGGGTCCTTTCTCTTTTCTTTTTGATAAGTCTGGCTAGGTGTTTATCAATTTTATTAATTCTTTCAAAGAACTAGCTCCTAGTTTTGTTGATTTGTTCTATTGTTTTTTTGGTTTCTATTTCATTGATTTCTGCTCTGATCTTTATGATTTCTCTTCTCCTGCTGGGCTTAGGGTTTCTTTCTTGTTCTTTCTCCAGCTCCATTAGGTGTAGGGTTAGGTTGTGTACCTGAGACCTTTCTTGTTTCTTAAGAAAGGCTTGTACCACTATATATTTTCCTCTCATGACTGCTTTTTTTGTGTCCTACAGATTTTGAACCGTTGTATTTTCATTATCATTTGTTTCAATGAATTCTTTCAATTCTTCTTTAATTTCCCGGTTGACCCATTCATTCTTTAGAAGGATGCTGTTTAGTCTCCATGTATTTGGGTTCTTTCCAAACTTCATCTTGTGGTTGAGTTCTAGCTTCAGAGCACTGTGGTCTGAAAATATGCAGGGAATGATCCCAATCTTTTGATACCGGTTGAGTCCTGATTTAGGACCGAGGATGTGATCTATTCTGGAGAATGTTCCATGTGCACTAGAGAAGAATGTGCATTCTGTTGCTTTGGGATGAAATGTTCTAAATATATCTGTGATGTCCATCTGGTCCAGTGTGTCATTTAAGACCTTTATTTCCTTGCTGATCTTTTGCTTGGATGATCTGTCCATTTCAGTGAGGGGAGTGTTAAAGTACCCTACTATTATTGTATTATTGTTGATGTGTTTCTTTGATTTTGTTATTAATTGGTTTATATAGTTGGCTGCTCCCACATTGGGGGCATAGATATTTAAAATTGTTAGATCTTCTTGTTGGACAGACCCTTTGAGTAGGATATAGTGTCCTTCCTCATCTCTTATTATAGTCTTTGGCTTAAAATCTAATTGATCTGATATAAGGATTGCTACTCCTGCTTTCTTCTGATGTCCATTAGCATGGTAAATTCTTTTCCACCCCCTCACTTTAAATCTGGAGGTGCCTTCAGGCTTAAAATGAGTTTCTTGGAGTTAACATATATGTGGGTTCTGGTTTTTTTTTATCCATTCTGATACCCTGTGTCTTTTGATTGGGGCATTTAGCCCATTAACATTCAGAGTAACTATTGAGAGATATGAATTTAGTGCCATTGTATTGCCTGTAAGGTGACCGTTACTGTATATTGTCTCTGTTCCTTACTGATCTACCACTTGTAGGCTCTCTCTTTGCTTAGAGGAGCCCTTTCAGTATTTTCTGTAGAGTTGGTTTGGTGTTTGCAAATTCTTTCAGTTTTTGTTTGTCCTGGAAGCTTTTAATCTCTCCTTCTATTTTCAATGATAACCTAGCTGGATATAGTATTCTTGGATGCATGTTTTTCTCTTTTAGTGCTCTGAAAATACCATGCCAGCTCTTTCTGGCCTGCCAGGTCTCTGTGGATAAGTCAGCTGCCAATCTAATATTTTTACCATTGTATGTTACAGACTTCTTTTCCCGGGCTGCTTTCAGGATTTTCTCTTTGTCACTAAGACTTGTAAATTTTACTATTAGGTGACGGGATGTGGGCCTATTCTTATTGATTTTGAGGGGCATTCTCTGAACCTCCTGAATTTTGATGCTTGTTCCCTTTGCCATATTGGGGAAATTCTCCCCAATAATTCTCTCAAGTATACCTTCTGCTCCCCTCTCTCTTCTTCTTCTGGAATCCCAATTATTCTAATGTTGTTTTGTCTTATGGTGTCACTTATCTCTCGAATTCTCCCCTCGTGGTCCAGTAGCTGTTAGTCCCTCTTTTGCTCAGCTTCTTTATTCTCTGTCATTTGGTCTTCTATATTGCTAATTCTTTCTTCTGTCTCATTTATCCTAGCAGTGAGAGCCTCCATTTTTGATTGCACCCCATTAATAGCTTTTTTGATTTCAACTTGGTTAGATTTTAGTTCTTTTATTTCTCCAGATAGGGCTTTTATATCTCCCGAGAGGGTCTCTCTAATATCTTCCATGCCTTTTTCGAGCCCGGCTAGAACCTTGAGAATTGTCATTCTGAACTCTAGATCTGACATATTACCAATGTCCATATTGATTAGGTCCCTAGCTTTCGGTACTGCCTGTTGTTCTTTTTTTGTGGTGAATTTTTCCGCCTTGTCATTTTGTCCAGATAAGAGTATATGAAGGAGCAAGTAAAATACTAAAAGGGTGGCAACAACCCCAGGAAAATATGCTTTAACCAAATCAGAAGAGATCCCAAATCGTGAGGGGGGAGAAAGGGGATAAAAAGAGTTTCAAAAAGAAAGAAAGAAAAGAAAGAAAAAAGAAAGAAAAGAATTAAAAAAAGGAAAATGAATAAAGAAAAATATAAAAAAGAAAAAATATATATATTAGGTAAACTAGTTTAAAATGTTAAAAAAGAAAAGGGTAAACATTAAAAAAAATTTTGGCAGAAGAAGAGAAAAAAAATGAAAAAGAAAAAAATTAAATTAACTGTAAGACTAAAAAAATCACAGGGAGAAAGCCATGAGTTCCATGCTTTGCTTTCTCCTCCTCAGGAATTCTGCTCCTCTCCTTGGTATTGAAACTGCACTCCTTGGTAGGTGAACTTGGTCTTGGCTGGATTTCTTGTTGATCTTCTGGGGGAGAGGCCTGTTGTAGTGATTCTCAAGTGTCTTTGCCCCAGGTGGAATTGCACCGCCCTTACCAGGGGCCGGGCTGAGTAATCCGCTCGGGTTTTCTTTCAGGAGCTTTTGTTCCCTGAGTGCTTTCCGTAGAGTTCCGGAGGACGGGAATACAAATGGTGGCCTCCTGGTCTCTGGCCGGGAGGAGCCGAGAGCCCAGGGCCCCACTCCTCAGTGCGCCCTCAGAGAACAGCGCCCAGTTACTCCCCTCGGCCTGACCTCCGGCCGCACTCCGAACTCACCGAGCCTGTGGCCAGTTCAAGGTAACCCCAAGCTGTGAGCTTACTGTTGGTTCTGTCTCTGTAGCTGGCTTTCCCGTTCCAATACCCGCAAGCTCTGCGACACTCAGACACTCCCGATCTTTCTGTGACCCTGCGGGACCTGAGGCCACACTGATCCCGCGTGGGCTTCGCCCCAGTTTAGCCTCTAGAGCGATGTCCCTCAGTGGAACAGACTTTTAAAAGTCCTGATTTTGTGCTCTGTTGCTCCGCCGCTTGCCAGGAGCTGGCCCCTCCCCCCGGGGTCTATCTTCCCATGGCTATGGATTCACTTCTCCGCCAGTCCTACCTTTCAGAAAGTGGTTGTTTTTCTGTTTCCAGAATTGCTGTTCTTCTTCTCTTCCATCTGCCGATGGATTTGCAGGTGTTTGCAATCTTTAGATAAGCTATTTAGCTGATCTCCTGCTAGCTGAAGTAGTCTCAGCCTGCTACTTCTCCACCATCTTGACTCCTCCCCGAAATACTGCATTTTAAATACTGACTATCCATTTTTAAGTTACAATGTAGTTCTAGAGCCTAACTCAGTCTCTGTTTTCTCTACCAAGTTTGTACTTGGACAATATAAACTCTTAGTTCTATCCAAAGAGAAGCTATCATTTCAAACCATACAGTACATTTCATGAAAGTACAGATTAATTTTAGAAAAGGGAAATAACTAGTGCCATTTCCTCCTCTTTCAGTGGGGGAATATTTATTGAGGTATCTTCTATTTATAATGCACTGTCTACAAAAGAGTAAACGGTGTTTTAATGTCTACCAACATGCAGAAGAGTGTTTGCCAGACCCTGCATAGGTTTTGTATGTGTTTTCATGCATTGAACAAGAAAAGAAGGACTCCCCCCCCACCCCCAGATTGTTAGAACTGACACACAAATTCAGTAAAGTCACAGGATAAAGATCAATGTACAGAAATCTATTGCATATATTAACATTGGGGGTATGTGCCCATTAAAACCAGCATGTTTGTATCCTTTGGATCTATACCTAGTGGTGCAATTGCTAGATCTTAGGGTAGTACTATTTTTAACTTTTTGAGGAACCTCCATACTGTTTTCCAAAATGACTGTACCAGTGTGCATTCCCACCAACAGTCTAAAAGGGGTCCCCTTTCTCTGCATCCTCATCAACACGTGTTGTTTTCTGACATGTTAATTTTAGCCATTCTGACAGGTGAGAGGTAGTATCTCATTTTGGTTATGATTTGTATTTCCTTAATGATAAGTGATATTGAGAATCTTTTCATGTATCTCTTGGCCATCTGTATGTCTTCTTTGGAAAAGTATCTATTCATGGGAAGAACAAATATTGTTAAAATGTCTATTCTAGCCAAAGTAATCTATCCATTTAAGGCAATCCCTATCAAAATACTGATAGCATTTTTCACAGAGCTAGAACAAACAATCCTAAAATTGTATAGAACTGTAGAAGACTCTGAATAGCCAAAGAAATCTTTTTTAAGAAGAATTTTATTTATTTATGTGAGAGAGAGAGAGAGAGATTGAGAGAACAAGCAGAGGGAGGGGCAGAAAGAGAGGGAAAAGCAGACTCCCTGCTGAGCAGGTAGCCTGACTCAGGGCTGAATCCCAGGACCCTGTGATCACGATGTAAGCCAAAGATAGATGATTAACTGACTGAGCCACCCGGATGCCTCTAGCCAAAGCAATTTTGAAAAAGAAAAGCAAAGCTGGAAGCATCACAGTTCCAGACTCTAGTTATATTACAAATCTGTAGTGATCAAAGCAGTATGGTACTGGCACAGAAACAGACACACAGATCAATGGAACAGAATAGAAAGCCCAGAAGTAGATGCACAAGTGTATGGTAAACCAATCTTCAACAAAGCAGGAAAAAATATCTAGTGGGGAAAAGACAGTCTCTTCAACAAATGGTGTTGGGAAAACTGGATAGCAACATGCAGAAGAACAAAACTGACCCACTTTCTCATACCATACACAAAAATAAATTCAAAATGGGTGAAAGCCCAAACTGTGAGATAGGCAAAATCCTAGAGGAGAACACAGGCAGTAACCTCTTGGACATCAGCTATAACACCTTCTCACTAGATATGCCATCTGAGGCAAGGGAAACAAAAGCAAAAAGAAAATATCAGGACTTTGTCAAGATGAAAGCTCCTGCACAGCGAAAGAAAGAATCAATAAAACTGAAAGATGACCTTTAAAATGGGAGAAGATATTTGCAAGTGACATATCTGATAAAGGGTTAGTGTCCAAAATATATAAAGAACTTAACAAACTCAACACCCAATAAGCAACCCAGTTAAACACTGGGCAGAATACCTGAATAGATATTTTTCCAAAGAAGACATATGGATGGCTAAGAGACACATGAAAAGATGCTTAACATCACTCATCATCAGGGAAATGCAAATCAAAACCACAATGAGATATCACCTCATACCTGTCAGAATGACTAAAATTAACAACTCAGGAAACAACACTTGTCCATGAGGATGCAGAGAGAGGGGAATCCTCTTACACTGTTGGTGGGAATGCAAACTGGTGCAGTCACTCTGGAAAAAAGTATGGAGGTTCCTCAAAAAGTTAAAAATAGAAGATCTAGCAATTGCACTACTAGGTCATCACCCAAAGAATGCAAAAATACTAATTCAAAGGAATATATGCACCATTACTCAGACATCAAAAAGAATGAAATCCTGCTATTTGCAATAATGTGGTTGGAGCTACGATGTATTATGCTAAGTGAAATAAGTTGGTTAGAGAAAAACAAATACCATGTGATTTCACTCATATGTGGAATTTAAGAAACAAAAGAAATGAGTAAAGGGGGAAAAAAGAGGGAGGCCAACCAAAAGATAGTTTCTTAACTATAGAGAACAAACTGATTACCAGAGAGCAGGGGGTAGGAGGGATGGGTTAAATAAGGACAGGGATTAAAGAGTGCACTTTTTGTGATGAGCACTGAGTATTGTATGGAAGTGTTGAATCACTAAATGACACATCTAAAACTAATATTGCACTGCATGTTAACTAACTGGAATTTAGGTAAAAACCTAAAAAAATAAAGGTAAATAAGCACAGTAAAGGAAAAAAAAAGTTACTGCTATGGCCAAAGGAAATACTAGAAAAGGAAATTGATCATTCTATCTCTAAATCTTTGTGGAATTTAAGCATATAGCTTAATTATAAAATGGTTAAAATGAAGTATCCTGAGAGCACTAATTAAGAAATATTACTTGGTAGTAAGATTTACTATTAGTAATATTACCTTTTAGAGTAGTTAGTTCTGGACTCTTCAGCATAACATTTAAGGTCCAAAGACCTATCAGTCCTTATCTTTCCAAGACCATGAGCAATGCTGCTGCTGTCTCCATATGAGTTTTATCAACTTCAGCTGATACTCTGCTGGAAGTGACTTCTAGGATTCTTGGTCCTTAGCGTACAGAGCAGTGCACCAGCTGAGTGATTGTTGTGTTCTTGATCTAGCTGATTTGAAACTTATTGTTGGATGAACTCCTATGTTTGTAGCTGCTCCCACGTATTTTGGTACAATTGTAATAACTAATTCTGGGTCCTTTTGAGCTGATATCTCTAAGATTTGACTGTAGCAAACCAGGTGTAAGTATACTAAACTTGACTTCTACTTTCTGATCATATAGTTAAACTGCCCATTAGATTGTCCATTTGTTGTTACCCTGCAAAATAATTATTCTTACCCTAACACCAGAAGTATTTTCTGCATTAACTGTGGCCGTCAAAACTTTATAATAAAGATGAGAAGGAGAGAAGAATGACTATAACTTCTCACATCTTTAAGCCTGAGTGACATCTACTGGGCCTATTCCTCCATTTCAAGAATTGAGAAGGGGATTCAACTGCTACAAGCTGATAGTAATACTCCCTCAACATTTGTAATCCTTGGCACTTGCTACTCAAAGATCAAGGACATTTCAATTGGTATTATTTTAGTTTGTAAATTAAAGAGGAAGTAATATAAGATTTTTGCCCCTGGGCTTTTAATGTTTCTTTCAAAAACAATATGCAAAATAGAAAGGATAGTATAATGCACACCCCCATGCACACCTCATCCAATTAAAATAATATTAAGCCCATAGCTGAGTTTGTTTCTCCCATTCTGGGTTATTTTAAAGAAAATTCCAGATATACATCAATTTCATTTTTTAAGTATTATGGTATGTATACCTAAAAACCCTTTCCTATTTTATATTGAAAGGGAGTGACAGGTTATTCTTAAAAATACCTAAGAGAGTGTTTAACATTAACATATTTTTATTTCTTTTGGGTAAATATACATTAGTGGGATTCCTGAGTTTTATGGTTAGTGTATGTGTAACTGTATAAAAACCTGCAAAATCTTTTCCAAGTGGAAGTACCATTTTATATCTTTTCCAGCAATGTTGAAGAGTTCCATTTTCTTCATATCTAGGTCAATTTGTTATTAGTGTACAGAAATGCCACAGACATTTGTATACTGATTTTGTACCCTAAAGCTTTGCTAAATTTATTAGTTCTAACAGTTTTTTGGCTGTATTTAGGGTTTTCTGTAGAAAATCTTATGACATCTTTAAATAGTGACAGTTTTACTTCTTCCTCTTCAATTTGGATGCTTTTTATTTCTTTTTCTTGCTTAATTGCTCTGGCTAGGACTTCCCAATACTATGTTGAATAAAAGTGGTGAGAGTGGGCATTTTTGTCTTGTTCTGATCCTGGAGGAAAGTTTTTTCCCATTCTTAAAAAATTCAACAACTGATAACTTATTTAAAAGGTTGATTTAAGCATCTGCAGTGGTGACTTCAACCTTGACTCTTGGCTCAATACTGATGGAAATAATCAGCTTAACAATCTTAGAAGGACTGTACAAGTCAGTGAGCTTATAGATCTTCATCTGAAAATGATCCCAAGTCTCAGAACCTTCACCACATGGAGGTTTTCTTTTTTTTTTTTTTTAATGTTTGTTTTTTTTTTTTTTCCAATTTATTTATTTTCAGAAAAACAGTATTCATTATTTTTTCACCACACCCAGTGCTCCATGCAAGCTGTGCCCTCTATAATACCCACCACCTGGTACCCCAACCTCCGCCACTTCAAACCCCTCAGATTGTTTTTCAGAGTCCATAGTCTCTCATGGTTCATCTCCCCTTCCAATTTACCCAAAAGCACATACCCTCCCCAATGTCCATAACCCTACCCCCCTTCTCCCAACCCCCCTCCCCCCAGCAACCCACAGTTTGTTTCGGGAGATTAAGAGTCACTTATGGTTTCTCTCCCTCCCTATCCCATCTTGTTTCATGGATTCTTCTCCTACCCACTTAAGCCCCCATGTTGCATCACCACTCCCTCATATCAGGGAGGCTTTCTGATAGTGATTCTCAGAGTCTTGGTAAGATTCTGAACTGTTCCTTTCACTTTGAGATTTTTTCCTTTGCACCTCTGATAAGGTCAGCCCATACCTTTCCCAAAGATTTTACATCGTGGCTGGTAAGAGTAATTCTAATTTAATGAATTGCCACTTTTGGTTCCATGGCTGTCTTCCTGGGGTCTTTAAAAACCATGGCTATGGCACAGCTTCCTGACTGACTTCTTTCTCAGCGAGAGTGAAGGGAAGTGAGTCAGGAACAGGAGGAGGGTATCCAAGGCTCTGCTGTAGCAACAACTGCATTTTCCTCAAAGAGCAGTGCGTTAGCTTAGGCTTGTCATATATGGCCTTTGTCATGTTGAGGTGTGTTCCCTTTCTACCCACTTTACTGAGAATTTTTCTTACAAATGGATGTTGAATTTTGTCACGTATTCACCACATCTATTGAGATACCCATTTTTTTTTTTTATCCTTCATTTTGTTAATGTAGTGTATCACATTGATTGATTTTTCAGATGTTGAGCCATCCTTGCACCTCTGGAACAAATTCCTTTTGATCATGGTATCTGATCCTTTTAATGTGTTGTTGAATTCAGTTTGCTATTATTTTGTTGAGGATTTTTGTATTATGTTTATTAGGAATATTGACCGGAAATTTTCTTTTCTTGTCTGGTCTTGGTATCAGGGTAATGCTGACCTCATAAAATAAGTCTGGACGTATTTCCTTTGCTTCTATTTTTTTGTTTTTGTTTTTGTTTGTTTTGGGGAAGAGTTTGAGGACTGTTGTTATTTTTTCTTTAAATCCTTGATAGAACTCACCAGTAAATCCATCTTGTCTTGGATTTTTGTTTGTTGGGAGATTTTTGATTACTGATTTAATCTCCTTACTAGTAATCAGTCTGTTCAAATTTTTCTATTTCTTCATGTTATAGTCTTGGTAGGTTATGTGTTTCTAGGGATTTATTCACTTCTTCTAGGTTGTTGATTTTGTTGGCATGTAATGGTTTATGGGAATATTTTGGGCTGGAATGTACTTTTTCTGGAATTGATGCCAATATTTTCTGTGATACATCTTTTTTCATACTTTTGCCTTAAATTTTCTTTATGTAACCTTTATATATTTAAAGTACATTTCTTATAACCAATATATAGTTGGCTTCTTCTATTTTTTTTAAAGGTTTTATTTATTTATTTGACAGAGAGAGAGAGAGAGACATTACAAGTAGGCAGAGAAGAAGGTAGAGAGAGGGTGAAGCAGGCTCCCCATTGAACAGAGAGCCCGACGTGGGGCTTGATGCCAAGACCCTGAGACCATGACCTGAGCCACCTAGGCTCCCCTATTTTAATCCAATCCAGCAATCTTTGCATTTTGATTAGTGTTTAGACCACTTGAAATTAATATAATGGGTGTGTATCTACCAATTTGTGGGTTTTTTTTTATTTGTCCCATCTAGTTTTTGTTAACTTCTCCCCTTTGAGACCCTAATTTGTCCTGAATGTTTTAAAAGATGCTATTTTTCTTTACCATTGTCTTATAGTTATGACTCTGTTTATTTTTCTTGTGGGGTTGATATACAAAGTATATCTTTATCTCAGCCCAGTCAACTTTCAAATGTTGTTATGCCCCTCAACATAAGGAGCCTCACAGCTGTGTATTTTCATTTATTCCCTCCTCTCTTTTATGCTATTATTATCGTACACTTAAGTTGTAAATATGCTATAAACTCCACAGTACATTTTTATTATTTTTACTTTGTTATTATTTGTACTTTTAAGAGTAAATTATCTTTTAAGGGGACTAAAAATGAGAAATATATTTTGAAAATATTTGCCCGTATACTTACCATTTCAAATTATCTTTATTTCCTTTTATAGGCTTAAATTTCTAAATAGCATTCTTCTCCTTTAGCCTCAAGAATTTTGTTGACATTACTGGTAGTGCATATCTGCTGGCAACGAAGCCCATCAACTTTTGTTTGTTGGAAGGGTTTATTTTGCCTTTATTTTTAAGAGATATTTCCTCTATTTTTTTCTTTTTTGCTTTCAACACTTTAAAAACATTGTTTATTGTTTTCTAGCTTGTAGAGTTTCTCTTTTTTAAAAGATTTATTTATTTGAGAGAGAGAGAGAGAGTGAGGGGAGGGACAGAGAGATTTAATTGGAGTTATTTTAGAGAGAGGGAGAGAGAGAGAATTGCAGGCAGACTCTACACTAAGTATAGAGCTGATATGGGGCCTGAATCTACATCCCTGTGATCATGACCCTGCTGAAATCAAGAGTTGGTGTTCAACCGACTGAGCCACCCAGGTACCCCTGGCTTGTAGAGTTTCTTATGGGACATCTTCTGTCACTGTTAACTCTATTCTGCTGGATATAATGTACATTTTTATATGGATACATTTAATATTTTCTCCTCATTACTAATTTTCAGCTATTGAAATGTGATTTTCCTTGCTGTGATTTTATTTACGATTCTTTTTCCTAGGATATGTTAAACTGCTTGAATCTATGTATCTATGTCAAAACCTGTGAATGGGCAGAGATTTTATTCAACTTGCAAACAAGTAAGTTGCAAGGAGTACTTTATTATTCACAGTACAAGTAGCTAGAGTGTGGGCATTTTCCTCAGTTCAGTTCTCAAAAAGTGATGTGAAGAAGTCCAGATGACAACTGAATAGTCAAGTGAGCCCTGTTATAGACAAAAAACCCAAGCTTAGGGTCTGAATCTTTTATAATGTTCTGTAAGCTTACTCTTCCTTTGTTCTAGAGAGTGATACTGTCTCTATCTTCCAAGACAGTAAATAGAGCTACCTTTTTTCTGAAGGGATACACTACACCTTCTAAAGCTTTTTGTTATACAGACATCTTTCAAAATATAGTTCAGAACAAAGATAGTGCCTCTGGATGTACAATGTGTAGGACTGTGAGAGACCCATGGTTAACTACTTCCATATGATATATAGTTTTAATTAATTTTGGAAATTTTCCACCCATTGTTTTTTAAATACATAATTTTTTTCTGACTCCCTATTCCTTGTAGAACTCCAATTAAACATATTTTAGAATGCCTGATATTTTCCTGCAGGTCATTTTGGCTGTGTTATTTTATTTTCAGTCTGTTTTTACTCTCTGATTTATTTTGGGTAATTCCTATTTCTGTCTTTTCAAGTTTATTAGTCTTTTCTTAGGCAATATCTAATACATTATCAGTCTCTTCTAGTTTAGTTTTTATTATGGAGAATTTTTTAATCTATAAAAGTTCCATTTGGCTGTATTTTATACTTTACATGTATGTCCTCATAATATGTATGTTTCTCTCTACCTTCTTGAACATTTAGAGTATATTTATAGTGTTTAAGACCTTTATCAGTTAATTCCATCATTTCTGTCATTTATGACTATTTTAATTTGTTGATTTTTTTCAGTTATTGCTCATATTTCTCTGCTTCTTTGCTTGCCTTATAATTTTTGACTGAATGCTAAACATTGTGAATTTTACATTCTAGAGTGCTAGATACTATTTTATTCCTTTAGGTAGTATCGGACTTTTTTTTTTTTTTTTCCTAATATGCAGTTAAGTTATCTGGTATCAGTCAATCCCTTTTGTGGCTAAGTTGGTTAGAATGTGTCCACAGCAACCTTTAGCCTAAGGTTTTTTAGCCTCAGTGCTAATATGATAGCACCTCCAGAGAATCCTATCTGATGCCAATATCTTATGAGGTGTTTCCACATAAACAGTTCCTAGTCCTAGTGAATTTTGGCTTATTTTCCATTAGTTCTTCTTCCACCCTCATCTTCTCTTATTCATATATATATTTATACCAGCACTTGTCTAAAGATTCAAGGGGATGGGATCACTTTGCAGATTTCAAAGTTTCTCTCTGTATGCAGCTTCTGCCTCCATGATTATACCTCACAAGCTCTGACTTCCTTGACCTCCCTGGACTCTTCTATCTCTTCAGGTCATCAACCCACAAGGCTTTATCTGGGTTCTCCCTCTCTGCAAGACATGGACAATCAGATAGTTAAACTGGGGGCTAACCTCATTTGCTTCTTTACTTTTTTAAAAAAGGTTTTATTTATTTATTTGACAGAGAGAGAGAGTGAGAGAGATCACAAGCAGGCAGAGAGGCAGGCAGAGAGAGAGAGGGAAGCAGGCTCCTTGCTGAGCAGAGAGCCCGAAGTGGGGCTCGATCCCAGGACCCCAAGATTAGGACCTGAGCCAAAGGCAGAGACTTAACTCACTGAGCCACCCAGGTGTCCCTGCTTCTTTATTTCTAAAGATAATATCTCTTTACTATCTATTGTCTAATATCTGAAAAGTACTGTTTTACATATTTAGTCTAGTTCTTTATGATGGAAGGGAAAATCAAATCCTTTTTAGTTTATCATGTTTTGAAATAGAAGTTTGCGATTCCTTCTGAATTTATTAGCTGGAATAATTCTAAGAGTAAATTCCTTTCATCAACTTGGTTATTCTGAGTACAGTTTATACAGAAAAGGTTAGATTCTTTACTAGCTTACAAAATGTCAGGTTTCTTAGCATATTCCGAAGGACAGCAATGGGTTTTTAATGTATTATATATTCATAATAATAGTTCTGGTATATTTTATTTTATTTTATTTAAAGATTTTATTTATTTATTTGACACGGAGAGAGAAGTCACAAGTAGGCAGAGCAGCAGGCAGAGATAGAAGGGGAAGCAGGCTCCCTGCTGAGCTGAGAGCCTGATGTGGGGCTCGATCCCAGGACCCTGAGATCATGACCTGAGCTGAAGGCAGAGGCTTAGCCCACTGAGCCACCCTGGCACCCCTGGTGTGTTTTAATATTGCAGTTATTATTATCGTGGATGCTCAAATGACCTCCTCTCTCTCTAGTTCTAGGCTCTTCTATTTGGCTCTTCTATCCTTTTGACACAATTTAACAGTCTTTGAATACTACCTGCTTTTCTGTTATGACAAGACCCTGTATAGATGCTAAGAGATTCCTGGATTCCTGAAATAATACTGGCATGAATTTCATCCAGTCTAGAACTGCTCATTTAAGAACAATTTGGAGATTGGCAAAATTTTCATCATTGTAGATAATTATTCCACATCTTCAGAAAATAGCAGTGTATTACTATCTATCAAGTTCTGAAAAATGGATGGGATATTACACATATCTAATTTCATTATATGAAATTATACAAGTTTGATTGGATAATTCAGATATAGATTATTTTTTAGACAAAAGAAATCAGAAAGATGGCGTTCAGGATACAATTGAAATGCAGTGATAATTAGAGTAAAGATATGGAGTGTCTGAGAAGAGTGGCAGAAGCCTCGTTGGAAGAAAGGAAATTAAAAGCAGAGACATCTGATACAAAGAGTATGTTTAAAATGGTGGGCAGAAGGCAAAGCCTGAGGGTTTGCTAGGCACTGGAGTTCTTAGCAGGAAGGAGCCATAACTGTACTTGGGAAACCTCATTATATTCATCACGGCACCATAATAAATGGATTTGGGTAAATGAGGCTGAGGATGAGTGACATAAAGCTACATTAATCTGACCCATGTTTCTTTATTATAGATCTACAGCTAGCAAAGACAGAACATTCTTTGGTAGTCAGGATGCTCTCTGAATGGTGCTGAAATTTTATTGTTCTTATTTCTCTTTCTATACTGTGCAATTCAGTCTTTTTATTATAGTACACTCTTTCTTCACACAGGGTGCCACATAATTATTAAGGCTAAGTGGCTAGAATCATAATTTGGTTACATTTCCCTGAATTTACACCTACTTAATTACACTTTTGTATATACTTGAACGTCCTAATCTGAGATTAGGAATCTCTTGGATGGTGTCGTTGGTATAGATGGCATTTTATCTTTCCAGTTTGATTCTTTCATTTAAAAAAAAAATGATGTGTAATTGACATCACATGATTTCAGTTTTAGGTGTACAATATAATGACTCAGTATTTGTATATATTATGAAATGATCAGCTCAGTAAGTCCAGTTGACATCCATCATCATATGTAATTTTAATTTTTTTCTTGTGATGTGAACATTCAAGATCTAATCTCCTAGCTACTTTCAAATATGCAATACAGTATTGTTAACTATAGTCACCATGCTTTACATTAGATCTCCATGATTTATTCATTTTATTAACTGAAAATGGGTAACTTTTGACCCCTTTCACCTATTTTTCCCACTACTGATCTGTGTTCTGTATCCATGGGCTCATTTTTTGTTTTGTTTCTTTAGATTCCACATATAAGCAAGATCACATGGTATTTATCTTTTCCTTTCTGACTTAGTTCACTTCGCGTAAGGCCCTCAAAGTCCATCCAAGTTGTCACAAGTAGCAAGATTTCTTCTTCTTTTTTTTAAATGGCTGACTGATATTCCTCTGTGTGTGTGTGTGTGTGTGTGTGTGTGTGTATGCACGTACATCACCATTTCCTTATTCATTAATCAGCGATACCTAGTTTGCTTCCACATCTTGGCTATTGTAAATAATGCTACAATGAATGGGGGCAGGGGTGGTGCATGTATCTTTTCAAATTAGTGTTTTTACTCTTTTCAAATAATGCCCAGATGTGGAATTGCTGGATCATATGATAGTTCTATTTTTAATTTTTTGAGGAACTTCCATAATGTTTCAGTTTGATTCTTTCTAGGTGCAGTCCCTGATGGTAACTTATACTACAGATGAGGGATTAACATTTTCTGTTCTATGTACTTCCATTATAGATATTTTAGAGTCAAATAAATAAATATTTATAGGGTGTATATTGCTTTCAAGACATGTAATTCTGATATAAGCCTAAGTGCCGTCCATGTTGTAAATATCAAGTAAGTTTTATTTGATTATAGCACTTACTTTATCCATAATTTCTTGATTGTGTTTTGATATTTATGTATTACCTTTGTCACATAGGTATACTATATGGTATAATTTTATTCTCTGTATTTTATTTTTCCTCTGTATTGGAAAACCAGTTGAAAAAAGAAAACTAAAATAGCTAAGACATAAAAAAGCTAAGTCATTTGTATTAATTTTCTTTTTGGGTAATATATTGCTTAATACTTGATGGGCTCTTCATAAACAGAGAATGATTATAAAGTAAGCCCATTTAATAAAATGAATTTCAGGGACACCTGGGTGGCTCAGTGGGTTAAAGCCTCTGCCTTCGGCTCAGGTCATGGTCCCAGGGTCCTGGGTTCAAGCCCCACATCGGGCTCTCTGCTCAGCGGGAAGCCTGCTTCCTCCTCTCTCTCTGCCTGCCTCTCTGTCTACTTGTGATTTCTGTCAAATAAATAAATAAAATATTTTAAATTAAAAAAAATTCAAAATCTGAGCCCAAAGTTTGACTACCCTCATTTTTAGCAACATTTAAAAAAATCATTTTACATTGCTACATTTGCATTATTTGAATACATGGCTTTTCCTCCCATTTATACTTTCCTTGGAGAATATGGGCCTTATTTTAATTATAACAGTTTAGGTGCATTGAATGCTTATTCCTACCACACATTATGGTAAGCATTTAAGAGATTATTTAATTCTTACAGCAACCTCATAATGATAAGCATTTTTATGACACTTGCTTAACAGATGTGAACATTTAGGATTAAAGGAATAATGTAACTTTCCCCAAAATAAATATTTGGTGTCCAAACCTGGGCTTTCTGATACCAAGTTCAATAATGTTCTTCACTGTGCTGAAGTGATAAGAATATTAGTAGGAGTGATAAACCTTGTATTTAATGACTTATGGGTTAAGTGTATTGATAGATAAATGGATAGATAGAGAAGTAGGTAGTTATAGACAGTGAGAACAAGAGTGAGAGAGAGATTATCATTATGCTTTTAAATGAACCTTACAAATTTTTGCATTTGTACATTTATTTGGAGAACTACATCAATTTCTGACATGAATTTGGACACCTGACCTTATTCCTGTTTAATTATATTTTCCTTTGAGGATAGTGGTCTTATTTTATTTTTATTTATTTATTTTTTTGAAGATTTCATTTATTTGACAGAGAGAGATCTCAGGTAGGCAGAGAAGCAGGCAGAGAGAGAGGGAGAAGCAGGCTCCCTGCTGAGCAGAGAGCCTGACATGGGGCTCGATCCCAGGACCCTGAGATGACGACCTGAGCTGAAGGCAGAGGCTTAACCCACTGAGCCACCCAGGTGCTCCAGTGGTCTTATTTTAATTATAACAATTAGGTGCATTCTCCTTCTTACTTTTAAAAGTTTCATTGAAACCTGCTTTAATGCTTAGGAAATCCTGATGTACATCAATGCTGAATCCTCCACATTTACAGAGAGACTGTCTTTAAAAAAAATAAATATACCAGTTAATTTGAATAAATATACCAGTGAACGAAATGAAGTCATTTCTTTTAAGTCATGGCTAACCTGGAAAATTGTCATATAACCATACCTTTTAAATATTCAATTTTTATACATCATCTATCATATAACCATAGAAAACAGTCTAGAAACATACAAGTCATTAACAGTGGTTATTACTAAGTCATGGGACTAAGGATGTTTCAATTTTTTTCTTTTTTTTCTAAGTAAATATGATGGATATGTATTGGTATGGCTGTAGGAAGAAAAAATAAGACACTTTTTTTTTTTATTTTAAAGAGCCATCAATATTAAACATGATCCTTCCCTCTGGCAGAGAAATTTAGGATTAGCTCTATAGAGGGCATGCTTGGAGCTGGGACCATATGGTGAGTGTTGTACTTGCTCAGGTGCAAGACTTAAGGGCAAGCCAAAAAACAGTAATGAAGGTAATAAAAGTAATTAAATATATGTATTATTGAAGTATAGTTGATACACAATGTTACATTCATTTCAGGTGTACAACATGGTGCTTTGACAAGTCTATGCTATGCTCACCACAAGTGTAGCTACCAAGATGATAATATTTAAAAAAATCAAAATTAATACTGAAAACTACAATGAAAAAAATATCAACATTTTGAATAAAGACAAGCTCAGACAGAGTTGGCATTAGGGTGAGGTGAGTGAGTTGAATTGTGCAACTGTGCTATTGGACCCCATGATTTTGACACGTTTATTGCAGAGCTTCCTGTAAATTCTGTTTCTGTAGGGTGAGAAAATTATACAGTTACCTCTCCCAAGAATAATTCTTGGGCTGTACATGGCTCTACAATGTTTACTAAGGTACCCAAAATAATGTTCACTGAGTTTCCAGTAGTTCTGCCCTTGGATGACTGGAGGTGTTGCAGAAACTAAATGCAGAGTAACAGACTTGGCTGGTTATTTCATAGCATATATAAAATTCTATTCCTCAGGCTTTTTTTTTTTCATTTTTTTTTCAGTGAACAACTCACTTTATAATAGCTTTGTACAAAATAATTTCTTGTGAAAGGAAAGAATAGGTATTAAAAATTTTTTAAAAAGCATTTTGAAAGATACACGTGACTGAGCAGTACATGTTTGAAGTGGTCTTCAGAGGGTTTATGTTTTTTCTGTCTCTTTAGTGCTTTTAAATGGCGACAAAATAGACCACATTCCCCATGTTTCTGAGGTAAACATATTTAGTAGCTTTTGAGTAGCAGAGGATTCTAATCTTTAAGGAGAAATCAATATAGTTCTCCTATAGTCATTTCTTTATGATGCAAAGAAAAGAACCTTGAATGGCCACTGTTTTCATTTGGAAGGAAGATAGGTGGAGGGGAAAAAGTCATAACAGAAGGTGAGAATTCATGTTTCAAGGATAGTCTTTAGATTCATTTTTATTTTTAGAAATCAGAACTGTATCAAAATTCCTGTAGTCTCCTATCACCTTGGATGTGAACTGCATATTCTTGAACAGGCGTAGGTTATTTAGAGGTAGTCATTTTCTCTCTCTTTCTATTTGGAGTTTTTTACTTGGCAGAACTCTAAAAATGACATATTTTTTCAGCCACACTTACATGACATGAGAATAACTAAAAAGTGAAAAATATTGCAGCTGCCCCTATGCCAAATAAAAACAAAGAATTCTTGGTTAAGATATGTAAATAACAGAACTGTCCATCAGTGGATGAATGGATAAAGAAGATGTGGTGGATACACATACAATGGGATACTACTCAGCCGCAAAAAAAAGAAATTTTGCCATTTGTGACAACATAGAATGACCCTGGGGGGTTATAGCAGGTGAAAAAGTCAGTCAAAGACAAATATGGTATGATTTCACTTGTATGTGAAATCTAAAAAATAAAACAAAATAAAACTCAGATGCAGAGAACAGATTGGTGTTCTGAGGGGAAGGAGGTTGAGGGGTAGGTGAAAAGGAGGAAGGGGGTCAATGGTGTGGTGATCGGTGGTAACTAGACGTATTTTGGTGATCACATCAGTGTGTGTCAATATCAAATTATTATGTTGAACACCTGAAACTAATAAAACATTATATACCAGTTTCACCTGAATTAAAAAAAGAATTTTTGGTTAGAGATCCCTTTCCTGTAATAAAATGAAAATCTGGATTTATTTTAATAATAATTTTACAACTCACTATTCCCGTGATGATCTAATCAGCAATGCCAGACTGCCAGTCTAGTAATTCAAAGGTTGTTTCTATTAATTAGTTTTACAACTGGATGGCTTGACTCTCTTGCTGCCGTATGAAAACTAGCAGAGATGAATATGTTGTGCTTAACAAAATAAATAACTCTGCTGAATTTGAAAAATGGACTCAATTTGTCTTCTCTGTTTTCAGTGGCAGATGCAAGATGACAGCTAAATGAGTGATCAGTCCATTTAAGAGGAAAATGTATATCAATATTGCCAACGACTGCCATGGAACACACATATATAATTTGATAGGCTGGCATACTTCTGTAGGCAAGCGATTTAAATGCCACTAAAATTATGGCAATCTTGATCTATGGTAAGGAACTCTGAGCCCTTGATCATTCATTTATCTAAGTCCTGGAGAGATTTACACATAACTTCTGGGGAGAGTTTGGGCCTTGCCTTTGGGCACTTTCTCACCCATCTTCTTTTCAGGATCTCCTTGGCCAGGGGACTGTTAAAGCCACAAAGAAGGCATCACTTCTAGGTCCTTTCAGCCATCATGGACACGCTCTCCTGGTCAACTTTTATGTACCTCATACAGATTTATTGAAAGCCTGTATCACACCAGGAACCATGCTAGGGACGAGAGCCATGCAAATGAACAAAAGACTATCAAATCTCATTTAAGAGAAAATAAATTTATAGGAAAACACACAGACTGTGTACTCTTTGATAACAGTGATTCCAAGCCTATTTTCAAGTCACAAACCCCTCTGAGAATCTGATAAATCTACATAGGCATTGTTCCCTGAAAAATACAGATAGGCACAGAGTTAACTGAATTTTACATTCACTTTTTTGTGCATAAGTTTTCTGTGTGGGTGGGGTGGGAAGGTATGAACTCCAGGTCAAGAAACTCTGCTCTAGCTGATCTCCTATCCATTCGTTCAGGAGCAGACAACTTGGCCCTTAGGTCACTTTTTTTTTTTTTTTTGGTCTTCTCATGGAATTCTTTTTTTTTTTTTAGATGTTATTTAAAAAATTAAATTTTATTCTAGTTTTATTGAGATATAACTGACATATATCGCTGTATGAGTTTAAGTTGTACAGCATTCTGGTTTGACTTACATATATTGTGAAATGATTGCCACAAATGGTTTAATTAGCACCTGTCATCTCAAATAGAATAAAGAGAGAAAGTGAATAAAGGAAAAGTTTATTCCTTGTGATGAGAACTCTTAGGATGTACTCTCTTAACATCTTTTAACAACATTCCTATATATCCTACAGCAGTGTTAGCTACAGCCTTCATGCTGTCCATTACATGCCTTGTACTTACTTATCTTCTAACTGGAAGTTTGTAGCTTTTCAACACCTTCCTCTTATTCCCCACCTCTGGTAACCACAAGCCTATTCTCTTTTTTCTGTGAGTTTTGTCTTTTTTAGATTTACATATAAGTGAGAGTTATATAGTATTTTTTTTCCTCTGAGTTACTTCACTTAGCATAATGCCCTCAAATTCCATCCATACTGTTGTAAATGGCAGGATTTTCTCTTCTTTTTAATGATTGAATAATATGTGGACTTCTTTGTAGCTGAGCTGCTCTATACTGTTTTGCTATGTATGGGATACTATAACTTTGATGGCCACGGACAACCTGCCCTGTGAAATTGGTACTCTGTCTACTGTACTCTGCCTTTGTTTTGCTCACTGGAGTTAAACTGCTGTTTTATTAGGAGCACAGGATAAATGTGTCTTCAGAACTAGTACTACAAAAATTTGCTTGTTTGGGCAACTGGCTTGATTTTATTTGTAATTACAGACATGGAGAATAAAAGTCCTTAGGCTTACAGAAAGGACTAAAATAACCTACTCACAGAAGTGATTAAATAGCCAGGATCAGGGATGAAACGTCTGTCTATCCTTTCCCCACCAGAGCCCTGGACATTTCCATCACAGAATTGGACCCTGAAGCCTAGACATTGTATAGAAGAAAGAATGTCCCATCCTGAGGGGTGTCCAGGGCTCCAGCTGACCAGAACTAGAGACAATGATCAGCATTGTATTAGTGTTCCTATTGTCACAACAGTCTCATTAAGAATATTATTATCTTCTTATATAAAAGATGTGGTTGGGACTCTTACTTTTGCTTTTAGAAAACCATTAACAATGAAAAGTCATCGTTCTGTGTGTGTGTCTGTGTGTCTGTGTGTGTGTGTGTGTTTAATATATCAAAGAGGAAACTAAGGTCTAAAATCCCACAGTCAAAGATTCTCAATTCTGGGTGCCTCAATTCTGGGTAAACCTGGGTGGAATTACTGGGTAGTTTGTTAAATATACATAGGCCTCAGCCCCACAGCAAATAGATTCTGTAGGTGGGTTGTGCAGCTAGGGTTGAGAACCACTGTCTGGGTTAGGTGAGAACTTGTCCAAAAGCCACTTCAGGAATATATTGATTTTTTTTTAATATGAAAGAAGATCCTTGATATTCCATACACCTGTAATTAGTGGTAATTCACTTACAATGGAAACATGCTTTGAAAATATTTTACCTTGTATGTATGTGAGAGAAGAGAGGGATAGCTTGGTATGGTAGGAATGTTTCAGATTTGAACTTAGAAGACCTGGAGTTTATTTAAGACTCTGTTCTCCTTCTACCTAGCTAAGTCATCTTAGGTCCCTCTGAATTCAGTTATTTCTTCTGCAAAATGAAAATATCAGCACCTCAGTTGTAGAGACTGATCATCAGATAGGATGATGGTCCTATGTGGAACTGTGTTGTCAGCTAAAAAGCACTCTGCTCATGCATGGGGAAGAAGTTTGTGTGGAGACCCCGACAAAAGCTGCAGTGAAGCTGTCACAAGCCAGAGAACATCAGAAGCCACAAACAGCTGTGAGAGGTGAGGGAAGAGCTTTCTCCTTCAGAGTGTGGCCCTGGAAAGCCTTGACTTTGGACTTCTGGTATCAGACCTGTGAGAGAATAGTTTCTGGTGTTTAAAGATACCTGGTTTGTGGTAATTTGTTATGGCAGTCCTAGGAATTGAACACAGAGCTCAGTAAGAGAGCCTTTGGGAGGGGTAGCAGTCAACATAGACTGGCCATTCCTTTCTTTAAAAAAAAAATACATCTAAGTTTATGTAATTAACTTGAATCTTTGGACAAACTGGGTATATTCAATATTTTTTTGTTGCTTTTATCAAAAGTCAATAAATGTTTATATTCCTTTGAAATGATTTAATCAGTGAGGGAATTAAAAACATAATTTCTTTCTTTTTTTAAAATTTAATTTAAAATTTTTTTCAGTGTTCCCAAATTCATTGTTTATGTACCACACCCAGCGCTCCATGCAATACGTGCCCTACATAATACCCACCACCAGGCTCATCCAGCCCTCCAAACCCTCCCCTCCAAAACCCTCAGTTTGTTTCTCAGAGTCCATAGTCTCTCATGGTTGGTCTCTCCCTCCAGTTTCCCCCATCTCACTTCTCTCTCCATCTCCCAATGTCCTCCGTGTTATTCGTTATGCTCCACAAGTAAGTGAAACCATATACTTGACTCTCTCTGCTTGACTTATTTCACTCAGCATAATCTCTTTCAGTCCTGTCCACGTTGATAAAAGTTGGGTATTCATCCTTTCTGATGGAGGCATAATACTCTATTGTATATATGGACCATATATCTTCTTTATCCATTTGTCCGTTGAAGGGCATCTTGGTTCTTTCCACAGTTTGGCAACTGTGGCCATTGCTGCTATGAACATTGGGGTAGAAGTGGCCCTTCTTTTCACTACATCTGTATCTTTGGGGTAAATACCTAGTAGTGCAATTGCAGGGTTATAGGGTAGTTCTATATTTAATTTCTTAAGGAATCTCCACACTGTTTTCCAAAGTGGCTGCACCAACTTGCATTCCCACCAACAGTGTAAGAGGGTTACCTTTCTCCACATCCTCATCCTCTCCAACACGTTTTTCCCTGCCTTGTTGATTTTGGCCATTCTACCTGGTGTAAGGTGGCGTCTCAATGTGGTTTTGATTTGAATCTCCCTGATGGCTAATGATGATGAACATTTTTTCATGTTTGGAGAAGTGTCTTTTCATGTCTTCTGCCCATTTTTGACGTGATTATCTGTTTTGTGTGTGTTGAGTTTGAGGAGTTCTTTAGAGATTTTGGATATCAGCCCTTTGTCTTTCATTTGCAAATATTTTCTCCCATTCCGTGGGTTGCCTTTTTGTTTTGTTGACTGTTTCCTTTGCTGTGCAGAAGCTTTTGATCTTGATGAAGTCCCAAAAGTTCATTTTTGCTTTTGTTTCATTTGCCTTTGGAGATGTATCTTGAAAGAAGTTGCTGTGGCTGATGTCAAAGAGGTTACTGCCTATGGTATCCTCTAGGATTTTGATAGATTCCTGCCTCATGTTGAGGTCTTGATTTATCCATTTCGAGTTTATCTTTGTGTATGGTATAAGAGAATGGTTGAGTTTCATTCTATATAGAATATATATATATATATATTATATATATATATATATATATATATATATATATATATATATATAGCTGTCCAATTTTCCCAGCACCATTTATTGAAGAGACTGTCTTTTTTCCACTGTATATTTTTTCCTGCTTTGTTGAGGATTATTTGACCATTGAGTTGAGGGTCCATATCTGGGCTCTCTACTCTGTTCCACTGGTCTATGTGTTTGTTTTTGTGCCAATACCATGCTGTCTTGGTGATCATAGCTTTGTAGTAAAGCTTGAAATCTGGCAACATGATACCCCCAGTTTTGTTTTTCTTTTTCAACATTTCCTTAGCAATTCTGGGTCTCTTCTGGTTCCATACAAATTTTAGGATTGTTTTTTCCGGCTCTTTGAAAAATGCTAGTGGAATTTTGATTGGGATGGCACTGAAAGTATAGATTGCTCTAGGCAGTATAGACATTTTAACAATATTTAGTCTTCCAATCCATGAGCATGAATGGTCTTCCATCTTTTTGTGCCTTCTTCAGTTTCTTCCATAAGTGTTCTGTAATTCCTCCAGTACAGATCCTTTGCCTCTTTGGTTACGTTTATTCTCTGGTATCTTATGGTTCTTCAAGCTATAGTAAATGGAATAAATTCTCTAATTTCCCCTTCTGTATTTTCATTGTTAGTGTATAAGAAAGCAACTGATTTCTGTACATTGATTTTATATCCTGCCACATTACTGAATTGCTGTATGAGTTCTAGTAGTTTGGGGGTAAAGTCTTTTGGGTTTTCCATATAAAGTATGATGTCATCTGCAAAGAGAGAGAGTTTGACTTCTTCTTTACCAATTTGAATACCTTTTATTTCTTTTTGTTGTCTGATGTTGTTGCTAGAACTTCTAGTACTATGTTGAACAGGAGTGGTGAGAGTGGACATCTTTGTCGTGTTCCTGATCTCAAAAGGAAAGCTGTCAGCTTTTCTCCATCGAGGATGATATTCAGTGTGGATTTTTCATAGATAGATTTATGAAGTTGAAGAATGTTCCCTCTATCCCTATACTTCGAATCGTTTTAATCAGGAATGGATGCTGTATCTTGTCAAATGCTTTTTCTGCATCAATGGAGAGGACCATGTGGTTCTTCTCTCTTCTCTTATTGATTTGTTCTATCACATTGATTTCTTTGTGAAGGTTGAACCACCCTTGCATCCCATTGATAAATTCCACCTGGTCATGGTGGATAATCTTTTCAATTTACTGTTAGATCCTATTAGCTAGGATCTTTTTGAGAATCTTGACATCCATATTCATCAGGGATACTGGTCTGAAATTCTCCTTTTTGGTAGGGTCTTTTTTTTTTTTTTTAAAGATTTTATTTATTTATTTGACAGAGAGAGATCACAAGTAGGCAGAGAGGCAGGCAGAGAGAGAGGAGGAAGCAGGCTCCCTGCTGAGCAGAGAGCCTGATGTGGGACTCGATCTCAGGACCCTGAGTCCCTAAGATCATAACCTGAGCCGAAGGCAGCGGTTTAACCCACTGAGCCACCCAGGAGCCCCGGTATATTTTGGTCTTTTTTTTTTCTTTTTGGTAGGGTCTTTGCCTGGTTTGGGGATCAGGGTAATCCTGGCTTCATAAAAAGAATCTGGAAGTTTTCCTTCTATTTCAGGAGAATAGGTATTATTTTTTCTTTGAATATTTGGTAGAATTCCCCAGGGAATCTGTCAGGTCCTGGGCTCTTGTTTTTTGGGGGGTTTTGGTCACTGCTTCAATCTCATTACTAGATATTGGTCTATTCAGGTTGTCACTTTCTTCCTGATTCAATTTTAGAAGTTTATAGGTTTCCAGGAATGCATCTATTTCATCTAGGTTGCTTAACTTATTGGCATATAACTGTTGATAAAAACATACATTTCATTTAAAAAAATAACAGTTATCTTTCCATAAAATCATTAGTTACACTAAACTTTTGAAATTCCAATACTGATTTATTAATTAGATAACCTGCAATTACTAATGTATACTAACTATATGCTAATATAGATTATAAAATTGAAAAATTATATTGAACACAAAGGAATTATATAATTGTGACAAAATGTGTGATATCAGTACTAATTAGGTCTTATAGTCAGTCAGATAAAAATTTCAAAATACTTAATGAAGCTTAAATCTTTGAATAATATAATATTCACTTCAATAATATTGGATATTTGCTTGCTTTCTATATATATATTTGGATACAGATATTTTTGCTTCTGATTTTAATATACTCCAAAGTAGCTATAATTTTTTAGTTTTGTTAATGATTGTACTCCATTTTATTGTTTTTTTTTTTTAGGAGAATCACAAGTGTGATTTAATTTAATTTAATTTAATTTTTCCTCCACCCCACATTTCTCCAGCAGCCCTGTTTTTTCCCTATGATTAAGAGTTTATTATGGTTTGTCTCCCTCTCTGATTTTTGTCATTTTATTTTTCTCTCCCTTCCCCTCTGATCCTTTTTGTTTTTTAAATTCCACATATTAGTGAGATCATAAGATATCTGCCTTTCTCTGATTGACTTATTTCACTTAACATAGTACTCTCTAGTTCCATCCATATCATTGCAAATGGCAAGATTTCATTTTTTGATGACTAAGTAGTATTTCCATCATCTATGTATATATACATTTTTTTTCCATCATCTGTGTGTGTGTGTGTGTGTGTGTGTGTGTGTGTGTATCTCCACTCATCTGTTGATGAGAGACATTTGGGTCCTTTCCATAGTTTGGCTATTGTGGACACTGCTGCTCTAAACATTGGGATGCATGCTCCCCTTCAGATCACTATATTTGTATCTTTGGGGTAAATCCCTAGTTGTGCAATTGCTGGGTTGTAGGGTAGCTCTATTTTCAACTTTTTGAGGCACCTCTGTACTGTTTTCCAGAAAGTCTGCCCCAGTTTGCATTCTCACCAACAATGTAAGATGGCTCCTCTTTCTCTGCATTCTTTCCAACATCTCTTTTTTCCTGTCTTGTTAATTTTAGCCATTCTGACCAGTGTGTGGTGATATCTCATTGTGGTTGTGATTCGCTTTTCCTGATGCTGAGTGATGTTGAGCAATATTTCATGTGTCTATTTTAGGCTGGCTATTCCTGAAGGGCAGGCTGCTTTGGGGTCTGACTCCTTACGTTTCTGTTTCTTCTTTTCCTCTATTTTTGGGTTCAGAGTTTTCCACCTGATTCCTATGGGAGCAGGAGCTGGAGCTCTCAAGTTGCTATTGTGGTCAGGTGCAAACATGCAATGAATGAGGAATGGAGGTACAGGCCCAGTGTGGAGGTTTCAGCTGTGATGCTGAAATCACTTGAAACATGGAGGAACTTAAAAATGCACAGGCATAGGAGCTAACAAGTTGTGGTCAAGGGTCTTCTGTGCTTAACTTTAAAAATAAATAAGGCTGATTTGCCATTGGGAGTATAATTGGTGCACAAAGAATTAATAAAATAATGTGCTTAAAAAGTGTCTTATAATTGTGTTTGCACTATTGATTTACTTAGTAAATTATATTGTAAGGAAGGTACAAACTTCAGTCCCAACCTGGTTAATTTATGGAGTCTAATTTAGCTGATTCTAAATTGTTGACATTTTATTGTACACAAATGCAAATCATGTATTTGCTTATCTACTTGCACTCAACTTTATTGTAGGTCATATAAATAGAATAAATTAAGAGAAAATATCTTGGGACAAATAATTATATGCTTATGTATACTGATATGTAGCTAATCTGAAGAGTCACTTTTGCAAACCTGAAATTTTTAAATTCTTTTCTGTCTTTAAGGGAAATATATATCTCTAGTTACTAATTGGAATGCTTCTTCTTATATTTTTTAAATGCTGAATTATTCTATTTTAGATGTGTTCCATATTATATGTGATTATATTCTTTTAAAGAGCAGACATGTTCCTAAATAAATAAAAGTAATCAGGACATCCAGAAGACTGCTGTCTTCCTTCTGTTTTAGTGTGGCATTCTGTGAACAGTTCTATGCATTTTGGGGCTATCTCCAAACTGCAAATAGTCCCTTGGGCAGTAAACCTTCTCATCTGTAGGAAAGGGAATTCTGAAGCTCTTTCCCATGTATGTACAGAACTGTTAATGTCTCTATAAGAGGAGAAGTCTAAAAAAGGAAAAGTGTCTGTAAGAGGAAAAGTCTAAATGAGTTTCTAATGGCTTTATTATTGTTGTTACCTTTAAATATATTTTGACAATTCCTCTTTGCTCTCTGTAATAAGATCATTTTTGTCATCTACCTTCTTGTTTTTATTCTTCTTTTATTTTATTGTCACTGGTTTTCCACTTGCTTTTTTGACACCTGACAATTTTTTTTTTTTAGGTTGGTCTTACTGATACCTTTGCTGAATTTAAAACCAACCTTAATGAATTAAGATCATTGTTCATAGAGTAGGTAATAGGTGGATGGTAGATAGATGGAAGAAGATGCCTAGGGGTAGAGCCTCTTTTTTGATGATGTAGGGTCTTTTTTTCCCTCTGGATCAGGCAATATAGTCTCTATTGTGCCCATTAGCCACTCTCTTCGCTTGAATTATTTAATTTGGTAAGACAAAGAAGATAACATGTTGTACTACCTCATTGAATGTACTTTGCTGTAGCATGTGGGTCAAGGTCCATTAATCAATATGGGAACTATTGATTAAGCCTCAGATTTCTCACTTTGTTTAAATCAGCAATACAAAATGAGGCTTAGATATGCAAGGATCTGCTACTGGTGAGAGATTGTGAAATAAATGCCTTGTATCATTTGAAGTTAAGATTACCAGAGAACTAGGAAGTGACAGAATAGATTAATGACTGGCATTAGCAGGGGGACAATTAGGAAATTTGATTTCTACAAATTTTTGGAAACAAGATTGTAAATAGTTGTGAAAGTGATAGCTTTCTTTTAGTAAAGAACCAAGCCACTTGATACCTTAGATAATTTTTTTTCCCAGTGAGGCCTAAAGACTTAAGTGGACTTAATAACCCTACAGAGATAAACTATAGTAATATTGGAGGTAGGGAGTGACTCTTGTTGGGTACTTGCTTAAGGTTTCTAACTTGGGTGGATGGATAATTGGAAGCTGTCTCTCATTCTGTCAGATGCCAAAGTTGTGCTTGATGGCAGGTGGATCAGATGTAGGAGAGTGCCCCAGATCGCAGTGAGGTAGATTGTCTTCAGAAGGGACAAGTCAGAGTAGCTTAATAGCTATGTTTATATTCCAGACAGACCAGACTCCTCATGTTGCTTCTGTGGTATTGCTCAACCTACTTCCTGAATCTTCAGTGGTCCATAGGAGTCATTCTCAGGGTATTGTTGCTAGACCAGCAGCACGAGCATAGTTTGGGAATTTGTTAAAAATGCAAATTCTTGGGTCTTACCTCATATCTACTGAATCTGAGACTCTGGGAGTGGACACAGCAATCTATGTTTCAACAGCTCTCCAGTTAATTTTAATCCATGCTAGTTTAAGACCATGGATCTTTATTATTCTCTCTGCCTAATTTATATTCAAGACTTGATCAGATCTTTCACTTTCCTTAGAAACTTCTCATATATATTATACAGCATCTAACAATGCATTAAGTACTTGATAAATAGTTGTCTTATGAATGCTCACTACTCCTGCAGTTTTGGAGAGAAAGGAGAATGTTTTAGTCTTGCTGTTCAGCACAGTCCCAGCCACTGTACTCTTGATTGCCTCTGCCTACCACTAGAAGTGCTCCAGTGTTTTTGTGTGCAAAATTACGGATGTTCCACAAATAGCAATAAAATAAAACCTGCCCTAAGGGAGACACAAGTAAAATGTGCCAATCACCTAAAAAAAATTAAAAAAATTACACTATAGTCTGCAGATGATGTGTTTGTTATAAGCATTCTTCCAGAATTTCTTACAATAGTATCAATCCTAATTATTTTATATCCTTTTCCTCATAAGTACCTGTTTTTCTCTGATGACATGTTCCAAATTATGGTTCAGAAAATCCAATGGCTATAGTCATAATGAAGCTAATGAAAGAAGAGCCATAGGTGTATAGAGAAAGAAGGCTTGTAATAGAATCAAATCTGTAAACTGAAGACCAGACACAAACCACTCAGTTGTTTTGGCTCAGGTAGGTGCGGGAAATTGGTTTATAGTTTGGAGGGCTGTGGGATCCTTTCAATTTAATAACAATTATTTAAGATATGGTTAGGTGTGGTAGGGTGGTAAGAATCTGGGTTGAAGTCCCAACACTTCCATGTATTTGCTGTATAAACTTCAACTTACTTATTTTCTCTGAGCTACCTATAAAATAAAAAAAACATTAACATTCAGGTCAGACTCTAAGAATTTTCCAATATTCAACCTTTTTGACCCATGAAAATGGAAATTTCACATGACTCAAACCAATATCTGCCTCAAGGAATTGTCATGAGGATTTAGTGGAGTCAATATGTAGAGTGCCTGGTACATAGTGGGTGCTCAGTAAATATTAGATCTAGTCTCATATGAAAGTGATTGGCACACAGTGTTCAATAGAAATTTTTGAATAAAATAATCACAAGAGGTAGTCATCTTCACTATATAAATGTAAAGCCAGTCTTTGATATTCTCGTGCCAATAGCTGCTTCCATGCTGAGTAACTGTCTCTGTCCTGATTACTAAATTATTTTCCAGAATATTCATAGTTTGGAAGGGGTTTGCTTTTCTATCCAATATTTATTACTTCTGTGATCATAAAAATGTAATATTTTATGCATATTTTCATTATTTAAAATATTCATAATTTAGTTTGGTACTTATCTTGAACTGGATTTTGAGTTGCATAAAATACTTACTCCTATTGTGCTTTGGTCTAAACAGGGAGAAAAACAACTTAAGGCAGCCAGCCTTTGGTATATTAAAAAACATTATTCATGCTTTCATTTAGGCTCTCCTGCATATCACAAAGCCTGAGAAATGACTTGAGACTGGTTTTAACCCCTCAGTAACAGTTACATTTCCACTATGGGGCATCTCTGATAGGCAGGGGATTATCAATGTATGTCAGTGGGGTACATTCCACATGGTTTGAAATTTGGCTTTCAAATACCAGCTAATAATGAAGAGTCAGTTTTGAATGAGAAGGAAGGAAGCAGTGACGATGTTATATAGAAAACAATGTCAAGATGTAGGACTAGCTGCATGTGTAAAAAAGAAAGCACAAAAAGGATGGGAACTATTGCAGGTTTTTGTTCTTTAAAAAAATAGTCATAGTAACATTATTATTCTTGGGTGTCAACATTGACCAGGGGTGCTAGAAAAACCTTTCCATCTTTAATCTTTATCTTGGAGTCAGGCTTGTGTTAGATTTTCCACGGCTCAGAGACAACATCCGGTTCTGGGTCAAAAGATCATGTAACTTCTTACGGTTGCCAGCAGAAACCATCCAGATTATGTCATGCCTACCATTTGCTCAGGTAGTGGTTCTTTAATACTGGTCCTTTCTCTTCATTTGTTTCCTTTCTCAGCCAACATTAAAAAAAAAAAATTGTTGTCAGAGGGCAAGATAAATAGTGTCCTCATGCCTATTTCTCTTCTGATTCATCCTTTTCCCCCAAATGGAACGTGCCAAAAAGTCTCTGTGATTGCAAAGCATGGCATCTCGGGATCTCATACTCTTTCTTTTTGAAAAATTTGTTTTGCTTCCAATCAGAAGAAGGTAGAGGTCACATTTGTGGTGGAAAGAATATAAAACCAGGTAGCCTCCCTGATTCTTGTTGATTCCACTGGTAAAATAAGGGGGTTTGGACTATCTTATGAATATGTGAATAAATATTTCATGGTGTTCTTGCCCGCTGCAATGGTTCATATTAAAATCAAACTCTACTTTACTGTAAGGAAAGAGAAACACTGCTCTTCTCAAAGAACTTTCTTGTGACTCTGAGACATCACTTTTTTTTTTCTTAACAGCTAAGGATACTCTCATAAAAATTTTTTACAGCCTGACTCTGACCAAGAAGCATAGAGTAGAAGGAGCACTAGATTTTATGTTCCTTTTGTACCCTTAGTAGTTGATATATGAAAAGATACCTGTTAAATTTTTGCTGAATAAATCAGATGGGAAGTCAAAGAATCTGTGTCCTATTGCTGAAACTAACTAGCTGTGAAACAAACCAGGTCACTAGAGCCCATAGTGAGGAGGCAGTACCAGGTGACCACTAAGATTTTTCCTACCTTTAATATTCTGTGAACCTGGATTCCCAAACAAATTGCTTTCTGAAAGCTCCGTTTATACTTTTCAGAGACTCACACATTTCGAACATTTGTGGAGTGGAAAATAGTTATGGTTTAGAATGAAAGTTCAAAATGGTTGCAATAAGAGCACTGATAATGGTTAGTTAGACTAACCAGCTCTTACCTGAAATCTCACAAGACAGGAACACTATGTACCTTACTTTGTTTTATTTTAGAGGAACAGAGCTGGTGATGGGGAAGGAGAAAGAAAGGTGGGACGAAGGGGCATAATGTAGTGGTGCTGAGCATTGGGCAGCTGGAAAAACTAACTGTGAAGGTGGACCCTGACTCCAGTGGGAGGAGAGGGTCAGAGAAAAGAGCAGGACACCTCTGATGGCTTTGCCCAAAAGCAAAGGCCTAAAGCCATGTATCACATGTGTCCATGGGCTGCTTAATTTTTCCTGTGGGTCTGCGATCACTAATTCTTAGCAGTCATGATTCAGTTGTTTACACTTTCTCAATTTGAGTCTCAGATCTTTGGAAACATTTTTCATTTCTTTGTGTTTCATAGTCTGCATCTTTAAATGGGGAATTGAAAGGGGATTACCTGATGATATGTGCAAAATGTTTAGATTAATGTAAAATGCATATTAGCCTATCAATATTAATAAACAGTACACTAGATGTTATTTTTTTGGTCTTACATAATTTCTTTTTAAAAATTTATTAATTCTTATTAACATATACATATAATTTATTAATTTTTTATTAACATATTTTAATAACATAAAATATAGTACAGGTTTGTGAATTGTCAGGCATACACACTTCACAGCACTCACCATTTCATATACCCTCACCAATGTATAACCCAACCACCCTCTCCATACCCCGTCCCCCACCCCAGCAACCTTCAGTTTCTTTTGTGAGATTAAGAGTTTCTCTTAGGGGTACCTGGGTGGCTCAGTGGGTTAAAGCCTCTGTCTTTGGCTCAGGTCATGATCTCAGGGTCCTGGGATTGAGCCCCACATCGGGCTCTCTGCTCTACAGGGAGCCTGCTTCCTCCTCTCTCTCTCTCTCTCTCTCTGCCTGCCTCTCTGCCTACTTGTGATCTCTGTCTGTCAAATAAATAAATAAAATCTTAAAAAAAAAATTAAAATTAAAGCTTCCCTATGACCCTGCAATTGCACTGTTGGGTATTTACCTCAAAGATACAGATGTAGTGAAAAGAAGGGCCATCTGTACCCCAATGTTTATAGCAGAAATGGCCACAGTTGCCAAACTGTGGAAAGAACCAAGATGCCCTTCAACGGATGAATGGATAAGGAAGATGTGGTCCATATACACTATGGAGTATTATGCCTCCATCAGAAAGGATGAATACCCAACTTTTGTAGCAACATGGACGGGACTGGAAGAGATTATGCTGAGAGAAATAAGTCAAGCAGAAATAGTCAATTATCATATGGTTTCACTTATTTGTGGAGCATAACAAATAGCATGGAGGACAAGGGGCGTTAGAGAGGAGAAGAGAATTTGGGTAAATTGGAAGGGGAGGTGAACCATGAGAGACTATGGACTCTGAAAAACAATCTGAGGGGTTTGAAGTGGCAGGGCGGTGGGAGGTTGGGGTACCAGGTGGTGGGTATTATAGAGGGCACGGCTTGCATGGAGCACTGGGTGTGGTGAAAAAATAATGAATACTGTTTTTCTGAAAATAAATAAATTGGAAAAAAATAGAGTCTCTCTTATGATTTGTCTCCCTCCAGATCCCATCTTGTTTCATTTTTTCCTTGCCTACACCCTAAATTCCCCATCTGCCTCTCGAATTCCTCATATCAGGGAGATCATATGATAATTGTTTTTCTCTGATTGACTTATTTTGCTCAGCATAATATCCTCTAGTTCCATCCACATCGTAGTGAATGGCAAGATTTCATTTCTTTTGATGACTGCATAGTATTCTGTTGTGTGTATATATATATACACACTACATATTCTTTATCCATTCATCTGTTGATGGACATCTAGGTTCTTTCCATAGATTGGCTATTGTGGATATTGCTACCATAAACATTCGGGTGCATGTGCCCCTTTGGATCACTACATTTGAATCTTTAGGGTAAATACCCACTAGTGTGATCGCTGGGTTGTAGGGTAGCTCTATTGTCAACTTTTTGATGAACCTTCATGCTCTTTACCAGGGTGGCTGCACCAGTTTTCATTCCCACCAACAGTTTAGGAGGGTTCCCGTTTTTCTATATCCTCGCCAACATAGGTTGTTTCCTGACTTGTTAATTTTAGCCATTCTGACTGGTGTGAGGTGGTATCTCATTGTGGTTTTGATTTGTATTTCTTTGATGCTGAGTGATGTGGAGTACTTTTCCATGTGTCTGTTGGCCATCTGGATGTCTTCTTTGCAGAAATGTCTGCTCAGGTCTTCTGTCCATTTCTTGATTGGATTCTTTTTCTTTGGCTCTTGAGTTTGATGAGTTCTTTATAGATTTTGGATACTAGCCCTTTATCTAATATGTCATTTGCAAATATCTTCTCCCATGCTGTCAAGTAGTCTTTGGTTTTGTTGATTATTTCCTTTGCTGTGCAAAAGCTTTTGATCTTGATGAAGTCCCACTAGTTCATTTTTGCCCTTACTTCCCTTACCTTTGGTGATGTTTCTAGGAAGAAGTTGCTGTGACTGAGGTAGAAGAGGTTGCTGCCCGTGTTCTTGTCCAGGATTTGGATGGATTCCTATCTCACATTGAGGTCCTTCATCTACTTTGTGTCTATTTTTGTGTGTGGTATAAGGAAATGGTCCAGTTTCATTCTTCTGCATATGGCTGTCCAATTTTCCCAACACCATTTGTTGAAGAGACTGTCTTTTTTCTATTGGACATTCTTTCCTGCTTTGTCAAAAATTAGTTGACCATAGAGTTCAGGGTCCATTTCTGGGCTCTCTATTCTGTTCCACTGATATATATGTTTGTTTTTGTGCCAGTACCATACTGTCATGATGACAGCTTTGTAATAGAGCTTAAAGTCTGGAATTGTGATGCCACCAACTTTGGCTTTCTTTTTCAACATTCCTCTGGCTATTTGGGTTTCTTTCTGGTTTCATATAAATTTTAGGGTTATTTGTTCCATTTCTTTGAAAAAAAAAAAAGGATCGTATTTTGATAAGGATTGCATTATGTGTGTAATTGCTTTAGGTAGCATAGACATTTTCACATATTTTTTCTTCCAATCCATGAGCATGACACGTTTTTCCATTTCTTTGTGTCTTCCTCAATTTCTTTCATGGGTCCTTTATACTTTTCTGAGTACATATTCTTTGCCTCTTTGGATAGGTTTATTTCTAGGTATTTTGTGGTTTTGGGTGCAATTGTAAATGGGATCGACTCCTTAATTTCTCTTCGGGCTTGTTGTTGGTGTATAGAATTGCAAGTAATTTCTTTACGTTGATTTTATTTCCCAACACTTTACTGAGTTCCTGTACAAGTTCTAACAGATTTGAAGTGGAGTGTTTGTGTTTTCCATATAAAGTGTCACATCATCTGCAAAAGAGTGAGAGTTTAACTTCTTTGCTGATTCAGATGCCTTTAATTTCTTTTTGTTTTTTGATTGCTGAGGCTAGGATTTCTAGTACTATATTGAATAGCAGTGGTGATAGTGGACATCCCTTTCATGTTTGTGATCTTAGTGGAAAAACTCTCAGTTTTTCCCCATTGAGAATGATATTCACTGTGGGTTCTTCACAGATGGCTTTGATGATACTGAGGAATGTGCCCTCTATCCCTACACTTTGAAGAGTTTTGATCAAGAAAGGATGCTGTACTTTGTCAAATGCTTTTTCAGCATCTATTAAGAGTATCATATGGTTAATGTTCTTTCTTTTATTAATGTATTGTATCACATTGTTGATTTGCGGATGTTGAACAAACCTTGCAGCCCAGGAATGAATCCCACTGGTTGTGGTAAATAATCCTTTTAATGTACTGTTGGATCCTATTGGATAGTATTTTGGTGAGAAATTTTGCATCTGTGTCCATCAAGGATATTGGTCTTTAATTCTCTTTTTTGATGGGGCCTTTGTCTGGTTTGGGGATCAAGGTGATGCTGGCCTCATAAAATGAGTTTGGAAGTTTTCCTTCCATTTCTATTTTTTGGAACATTTTCAGGAGAATAGGTATTAAATTCTTCTTCACATGTTTGGTAGAATTCCCCTGGGAAGCCGTCTGGCCCTGGGCTCTTGTTTGTTGGGAGATTTTTGAAGACTGCTTCAATCTCCTTACTGGTTATGGGTCTGTTCAGGTTTTCCATCTCTTCCTGGTTCAGTTTTGGTTGTTTATACCTCTCTAGGAATGCATCCATTTCCTCCAGATTGTCAAATTTGCTGGAACATAGTTGCTCATAATATGTTCTTCTAATTGTTTGTATTTCTTTGGTATTGGCTGTGATCTCTCCTCTTTCATTCATGATTTTATTTATTTGGGTCCTTTCTCTTTCCTTTTTGATAAGACTGGGCAGGGGTTTATCAATCTTACTACTTATTTCAAGGACCCAGCTCCTAGTTTTGTTGATTTGTTCTACTGTTCTTTTGGTCTCTATTTCTTTAATTTCTGCTCTGATCTTTATTATTTCTCTTCTCCTACTGAGTTTAGGCTTTCTTTGCCGTTCTTTCTTCATCTCCTTTAGGTGTCAGGTTAGGTTGTGTACTTGAGACCTTTCTTGTTTCTTGAGAAAGACTTGTATCACTATATATTTTCCTCTCAGGACCTCCTTTGCTATGTCCCACAGATTTTGAAGAGTTGTGTTTTCATTATCATTTGTTTCCATGAATTTTTTCAATTCTTCTTAATTTCCTGGTGACCCCTTTATTCTTTAGTAGGATGCTCTTTAGCCTCCAGGTATTTTAGTTCTTTCCAACTTTCCTCTTGTAATTGAGTTCTAGCTTCGGAGCATTGTGGTCTGAAAATATGCAGGGAATGATCCCAGTCTTTTGGTACTTGTTGAGACATTCTGGAGAATGTTCCATGTGCACTAGAGAGGAATGTGTATTCTGTTGCTTTGGGATGGAATGTTCTGAATACATCTGTGATGTCCATTTGGTCCAGTGTGTCATTTAAGGCCTTTATTTCCTTGTTGATCATTTGCTTGGATGATCTGTCCACTTCACTGAGAGGGGTGTTAAAGACCACTACTATTATTGTGTTATTGTTGATGTGTTTCTTTGATTTTGTTATTAATTGGTTTATATAGTTGACTGCTCCCACGTTAGAGGCATAAATATTTAAATTTGTTAGATCTTGTTGGACAGACCCTTTGAGTATGATATAGTGTCTTTCCTCATCTCTTATTATGGTCTTTGGCTTAAAATCTAGTTGATCTGATGTAAGGATTGCCACTTCAGCTTTCTTTTGATGTTTTTCAGCATTGTAAATGGTTTTCCATCCTCTCACTTTAAATCTGGGAGTCTCTTTGGGTCTAAAATGAGTTTCTTGTAGACAGAATATTCATGGGTTTTGTTTTTTTATCCATTCTGATAATCTGTATCTTTTGATTGGGGTATTTAGCCCATTTATATTCAGGGTACTATTGAAAGATATGAATTATTAATGCCGTTGTATTGCCTGTAAGGCAACTGTTACTGTATATTGTCTCTCTTCCTTTCTGGTCTACTACTTTTAGGCTCTCTATTTGCTTAGCAGACCCCTTCAATATTTCCTGTAGGGCTTGTTTGGTATTTACAAAGTCTTTTAATTTTTGTTTGTCCTGGAAGCTTTTTATCTCTCCTTCTATTTTCAGTGACAGCCTAGATGGATATAGTATGCTTGGCTGCATATTTTTCTCATTTGGTGCTCTGATTATATCATGCCAGTTTTTTCCAGTCTGCCAGGTCTCTGTGGATAAGTCTGCTGCCAGTCTAATATTTCTACCATTGTATGTTACAGACTTCTTGTCCTGGGCTGCTTTTAGGATTTTCTCTTTATCACTAAGACTTGTAAGTTTTCCTATTAGATGATGGAGTGTGGACCTATTTTTATTGATTTTGAGGGGGGTTCTCTGTGCTTCCTGTATTTTGATGTTTGTTTCCTTTGCCATATTAGGGAAATTCTCTATTATAATTTGCTCCAATATACCTTCTTCCCCCCTCTCTCTTTCTTATTCTTCTGGAATCCCAATTATTCTATTATTTTTTAATCTTATGGTATCACTTGTCTCTCAATTTCTTCCTTTGTGGTCCAGTAATTGTTTGGCTTCTTTATTCTCCATCATTTGGTCTTCTATATCACTAATTCTCTCTTCTGCCTCATTTATCCTAGCACTAAGAGCCCCCATTTTTAATTACACCTCATTAATAGCTTTTTTGAATTCAACTTGGTTAAATTTTTGTTCTTTTATTTCTCCAGAAAGGGATTCTCTTAATCTTCCATGTCTTTTTTGAGCCCAGCTAGCACCTTGAGAATCGTCATTCTGAACTCTAGTTCTGACATATTTCCAATGTATAGATTAGGTCCCTATCTGTCAGTACTGCCTTTTGTTCTTTTTTCTTGTGATGAGTTTTCCCATTTTGTCATTTTATCTAAATAAGAATATATCAATTAGATAATAAAATACTAAAAGGATGGCAAAGAACCCAGAAAAATGTATGCTAACCAAATCAGAGGAGACCCCAAACTGGGGGAAGAAGAATGGGGATAAAAAGAAATTAAAAAAAGAAAAAATATATATGACTGGTGAATAGTGAAGAAACTATATAGAAATATAAATAAATAGTGAAAAAATATATGTATGAGTGGTGAATAGCACAGAGCCACCCACTTGAAATTGGGTGTATTTTATTCTCTTAGAAGAAACTACCTCCCCCAATTTTTTTTAACATAATTTTTTTAAAAATTTCTTTTCAGTGTTACAGAGCTCATTGTTTATGCACCACACCCAGTGTTCCATGCAATACATGCCCTCCATAATACTCACCACCTAGCTCCCCCAATCTCCCACCCCTCACCCCTTCAAAACCCTCAGATTGCTTTTCAGAGTCCATAGTCTCTCATGGTTCATATCCCCTTCCAATTTCCCTCAACTCCCTTCTCCTCTCCATCTACTTATGCCCTCCATGTTATTTGTTATGCTCCACAAATAAATGAAACCGTATGATAATTGACTATTTCTGCTTGATTTATTTCACTCAGCATGATCTCTTCCAGTTCCATCCATGTTGATATGAAAGTTGGGTATTCATCCTTTCTGATGGAGGCATGATAACTCATAGTGTATATGGACCACATCTTCCTTATCCATTCATCTATTGAAAAGCATCTTGGTTCTTCCCACAGTTTGGTGACTGTGGCCATTGCTGCTATAAACAGTGGGGTACAGATGGCCCTTCTTTTCACTACATCTGTATCATTGGGGTAAATACCCAGGAGTGCAATTGGAGGGTCATAGGGAAGTTCTATTTTTAATTTCTTGAGGAATCTCCACACTGTTCTCCAAAGATGCTGCACCAACTTGCATTCGCACCAACAGTGGAAGAGGGTTCCCCTTTCTCCACATCCTCTCCAACACACCTTGTTCCCTGTCTTGCTAATTTTGGCCATTCTAACTGGTGTAAGGTGGTATCTCAATGTGGTTTTAATTTGAATCTCCCTGATGGCTAGTGATAATGAACATTTTTTCATGTGTCTGAAAGCCATTTGTATGTCTTCATTGGAGAAGTGTCTGTTCATGTCTTCTGCCCATTTTTTGACATGATTATCTGTTTTGTGTGTGTAGGGTTTGAGAAGTTCTTTATAGATCCTGGATATCAACCTTTTGTCTATACTGTCATTTGCAAATATCTCTCCCATTCCGTGGGTTGCCTCTTTGTTTTGTTGACTGTTTCCTTTGCTATGCAGAAGATTTTGATCTTGATGAAGTCCCAAAAGTTCATTACCGCTTTTGTTTCCTTTGCCTTTGAAGACATCTTGAAAGAAGTTGTTGTGCCTGATATCGAAGAGAGAATTGATTCCATTTACTATAGCATGAAGAACCATAAGATACCTGGGAATAAACCTAACCAAAGAGGTAAAGGATCTGTACTCAAGGAACTACAGAACACTCATGAAAGAAATTGAAGAAGACACAAAAAGATGGAAGACCATTCCATGCTCTTGGATCAGAAGAATAAACATTGTTAAAATGTCTATACTGCCTAGAGCAATCTATACTTTTAATGCCATTCTGACCAAAATTCCACCGGTATTTTTCAGAGATGGAGCAAATAATCCCCAAATTTGTATGGAATCAGAAGAGACTCCAAATTGCTAAGGAAATGTTGAAAAAGAAAAACAAAACTGGGGGCATCACGTTACCTGATTTCAAGCTTTACTACACCAAGAGAGCATGGTACTGGCATAAAAACAGACACACAGACCAGTGGAACAGAGTAGAGAGCCCAGATATGGACCATCATCTCTATGGTCAAATAATCTTCGACAAGGCAGGAAAAAATATACAGTGGAAAAAAACCAGTCTCTTCAATAAATGGTGCTGGGAAAATTGGACAGCTATATGTAGAAGAATGAAACTCGACCATTCTCTTACACCATATGCAAAGATAAACTTGAAATGGATAAAAGAACTTAACATGAGATAGTACTCCATCAGAATCCTAGAGGAGAACATAGGAAGTAACCTCTTTGATACCTCCCAAAATTTTAAAGAAAGAAAAACTTATATATATACAAAAATAAGGGTAAACATGGTGAAGGGATGGAATATGATTGTAAAGATTAAAATTTTAAAAATTCTAAAAAAGGAATGATAATATAAGTTGGTTGTAAAAAGAAAGAAGAAAAAAAAGGGATGGGGGAGAATATACTCAGGCTGGAGATTAGAACAAAACCCTGTGCTAGATTTAGGGTATATTTTGATCTATTAGAAGAAGTTGTACCCCAACATTTTTTAGAAAAAAGGAAAAACCCCATATGTATACAAAAAATAAGGTTAAATACAATGAAGGATAAAATTGACTATAATAATGAAGGTTTAAAATTATTTTTTTAAAAAGTTATTGTTAGGATAAACTAGTTAAAAATGTCAAAAGAGGAAAGAGGACAATCAAAAATATTAGAATAAGAAAAAAATAAAATAAAATAAATTTTATTAACTTTGCAAGACTAAAGGATCTTAGGGAGAAAGCCATGAATTCCATGAACTACCTTCTCCTATCTCTGGAATTCCACTGTTCTCCTTGATCAACGAGCTTCATCTTGGCCAGATGTTCTTGGTGATCTTTTGCGGGGAGGGGCCTGCAGTAGTAATTCTCAAATGTCTTTGCTGGAGGCAGAATTGCACCACAGTTGCCAGAGGCTAGGCTAAGAAATCTGCTTGAGTTTGCTCTAGGGAGTTTTTGTTCCCTGAATGCTTTCCATAGAGCCCTGGAGAACAGTAATGAAAATGGCAGCCTCCCAATCTCCGGCCTAGAGGAGCTTAGAGCTTGGGGCCCCACTGCTAAGTGTGCCTTCTTCCCATCTCCCTGGTCTCCGGCTACAGTCTGAGCTTACCCGTGCTGTGATGGAGCATTTATGTCTCTGATGCATAGCTCCATTTGGAGTCTCCAAACCCAGCAGATTCCTGCTTCAGAGGAGGAATTTGAGTCACCCTGGATCTGCCACTTGTGGGGTCCCTGCTCAAAGAGCAGTGGTCTGACTGGGTCTTGGATTATGGTTTAAGGTAACCCTGAGATGAAAGCTCACTCTTTGTCTCTGTCTCTGTAGTTGGCTTCCCAGCTCTGATACCTGCGAGCTCTGCCACTCAGACACTCCTGATCTTTCAGTGACTGTGCGGTCCTGAGACCACAGTGTCCATGCGAGGGCTCTACCCCCGCTTAGCTTCTGGAGTGATGTCCCTCAGTGAAGAAGACTTCTAAAAGTTCTGAGTTTGTGCTCTGTTGCTTCACAGCTTGCCAGGAACTGGCCCCACCCCCGTGGTCTATCTTCCTGTCACCTCAGATTCACTGCTCTGCACATCCTACTTTTCCAAAAGAGGTCTATTTTCTTTTCCTGGAATTGTCACTCTTCTTCTCTTCAATCTTCTATTGAGTTTGTACGTGTTTGGAATGGTTTGATAACTATCAAGCTGAACTCCTGCGACCTGATGTGATTTCAGTCTGCTACTCCTCTGCCATCTTGCCTCTATCAGATGTTATCATTTTTATTACTACTACCACTACTCATTCATTAGAAGAGATAGACCAGCCCACTCCTCAAATGGGAAGTAGGGGGTGTTGAGGAAATAGTTCTTGCTATCATCACTGAAAGCTCCTCAAACAACTCTTTCTCTAAACAACAAACAAACAAACAAACAAACCTTTCCTCTCATGTGACTTTAACTCCATTTATAGTAGCTTGTTCTCTTGGGCAAAGCATTGCCTTCTTGCTGTGATCCTCTCTTAAAGTGGAAATATTCATTGGGACAGCATTTTAGGCCCCCAATATCTTATTATGGAACAATATTTAGAGTTTCTTTTCTTTCTTTTTTTTTATTTAAAGATTTTATTTATTTATTTGTCAGAGACAGAGGGAGAGAGAGAGAGTGAGCACAGGGCACAGGCAGAGGCAGAGGGAGAAGCAGGCTCCCTGCCGAGCTAGGAGCCCGATGTGGGACTTGATCCCAGAACCCCAGGATCATGACCTGAGCTGAAGGCAGCCGCCCAACCAACCGAGCCACCCAGGCGTCCCTAGAGTTTCTTTTCTGTTTGATGGTGGGGGAGGGGGAGTCGGTTGGATTCATAATGGGAAAAGGACTTGGTTCTTAAAAGGTGAAGGGAACATAGAGGTGGGTAGGAAGACTAAGAGGAAAACCAGAATATGAAGGACAGGTACCCCCCCCCACCACCCCAATTCAGAATTCCAGCCAGCAAAGAGTGTACTATACTCACCAGTTGTGAAAATTTAGATACAGGATCATTTCTGGTTTCCAAGTGATATTCTGGGAGCTTAGGATTTTTATATCTAAAATTGAATCTTCATCTATAACATCACTACATTTGGAAAAAATCTGCAAACTATATTTTGGTGATACCTCCAGTCCTCTGCTATTTCTTGTTTATGTGTAACAGAGACAAAATGGGGCTTGATGGATATGGTTCTAGTAGTGAAAGAAGCCATTAAAGAGAAAAAAGGATGGAGACTAAAACACCATCCAGGTGGAGGAAGAACATACAATTATAGGATCTTGAAGAATTAAGAGATCTCTTGAGAATTATTGGTTCTAGCCATAGGAATTATAGAAACACGGATATTAGCAAAGAAAGAAGCTATGTAGAATATCTAGGAAGGTGAGATCAGAATGGAAAGTCTTTACATGAGAAACTGAATTAAAATAAAATTAATATTGATTAAAATTAAAGTGCATTCTGGAGCTATATATAACCATTAGCAATTTAAAAGATAGCTTTTGGTTGGAGAGGATGGTCATCAATTTCCCATTGTTTAGCATCACCTTCACATTCAAGCTTCTCTTCCTGCAATGTTGCAGGCTTTTATATCCAGGGAGGGCACATATTTGTGAAACTGACATTATTAAATGAGTTTGTGGGAGAAGAGTAGGTGAATCTCAGAATATCAGGGAAGGTCTCAACGTTGAGAGTTGAATCATGGTAGTTTAATCATTGTAGCTTATTAAATGTTGTGCTGTGCATAAATGAGAGAGGTGGTCCATTCTGCTGTTTTCTTTGTTTTGACTAAGGAAAAACTTCCCCTTCCCTTGCTCTGTCCTTCTTTCCTGTCATCTTCCTTAGGACCTGTTGATGACTTATGTTCTTCCAAATGCAAGTTTCATCTCTTAAAAATAAATCATAGTTTTAAATAATGTTTATATAAATGATTTTTTTAAATTTATTTATTTATTTTCAGCATAACAGTATTCATTGTTTTTGCACCACACCCAGTGCTCCATGTAAGCCGTGCCCTCTATAATACCCAACCTCCCACCCCCCACTGCTTCAAACCCCTCAGATTGTTTTTCAGAGTCCATAGTCTCTCATGGTTCACCTCCCCTTCCAATTTCCCCCAACTCCCTTCTCCTCTCTAACTCCCCTTGTCCTCCATGCTATTTGCTATGCTCCACAAATAAGTGAAACCATATGATAATTGACTCTCTCTGCTTGACTTATTTCACTAAGCATAATTTCTTCCAGTCCCGTCCATGTTGCTACAAAAGTTGGGTATTTCATCCTTTCTGATGGAGACATGACACTCCATAGTGTATATGGACCACATCTTCCTTATCCATTTGTCCATTGAAGGGCATCTTAGTTCTTTCCACAGTTTGGCGACTGTGGCCATTGCTGCTATAAACATTGGGGTACAGATGGCCCTTCTTTTCACTACATCTGTATCTTTGTGGTAAACACCCAGTAGTGCAACTGCAGGGTCATAGGGAAGCTCTATTTTTAATTTCTTGAGGAATCTCCACACTGTTCTCCAAAGTGGCTGCACCAACTTGCATTCCCACCAACAGTGTAAGAGGGTTCAATGGGCAGAAGGTATGTAAATGATTTTAAAGTAATATTGCTTATCTGGCTTAGCTGTCATTCTGTTTTTCTTTTTTATTAGCATCATCACAACCTCACATCTTTTCTTTACATGTCTGTTGTTGTTGTTTGGTGTTACGCCATGTGAGAACAAACTACTTATATCCTAAAGTTACTACAGCTCTTAGACACTGCTTTTATATATGAAGAAATAGTTCAGGAAGAACTAAGTCATTTATAAACTTACTTCCTGACTTATACAGGTAAATAAAAGTATGTCACACACTTTAGTTTTGAATTATCCTAAAATCATTATCGGAACAGTCTTTGTTTTTCACTTTTTTTGCGGGGGTGGTGGTGGTAATATTCCCCTGCATACTTTTAGGGCATGAAATATCTTAAGATTATTTCACAGTGGGAGATTATCTATGATTAATATCCTGTCTCCAAAATCCACTTTTGATTCTGTAGATGCTAGTTCACTTCTTCCCTGGTGGAAGAAGCATTTCTTTCCATCCCATTTTGCTTCTGTTACTTGCCCTTATTTTATTCTCCTGTAGGCATGGGTGGAAGTGATGCTGAAGTTTACCTTTTTTTCTTATAAACAGATGTGAAACAGTTGTGGATAAGCTCACAACTCAAATATTCTTTGAAGGAGGAAAAATACATTTTTCCTGCCAGAAGATGTTATTAAGAGATTAAATATATCCAAAAAGTATATTTCTCTTAATAAAAAAATTGTATTTGGTTTCTAAAGAAATGTATGCTTTTGTACCACACACTACAGAAAAATAGATGGTGCATCTAGCTCTGAGAGGATATTTGATCATTCTTCTTCGGCTACATAAAGCTCCATAAATGAGTGACAAGCAGCTGGTGTCTCATTATCTCCAACAGAGTCTTGAATGCAGTCTGCAAGCTTTTGAATAGTCTGTTTTTGTATCTAAGTGAAGAACAGTTGAACTCAGCCTTTTCCCACTTTTTTTGCATAGACATGTTACTAGGCCATATTAATTCTGAAAATCAAATTGATTCTTATCTCTATACCTGGAAAAATTCTCATTTTTTGAATAAGGACATTTATTTCACACTGTGGCTATGAAGTCATAATAAGTGAAATTATGAGTAAGAATTTGAAAAATGGAGGTAATTTAATGAATATGTCTATAATAGATGTAAGCAAATTAATTATTGCAGAAGCTTATTCAGGTGGGTATTTTATGGGTTTTTAGATGTCAGGCATTACATCCATTAGTACAGCAGTCCATGCCTTACTGATTACACTGATTTCTTACTCCTCCACACATCCCTTTGAATAGACAGCATCTACCCCCACACCCATATAGAAGGAATTTCATTAAATTTGTTGAATGATTGAAAATAATTTGTTTTAGTTAAATTGATACTACATTTGAACTTTTATAGCATTGGATTCTTATGGCTAATCTAATGCATCATGAAACACGCTTCTATTTAAATTTATGATATGACTCCACAGCTTAAATTTTCTAAGAGAATTCTGGTTTTGATATAATAAAAGTGTCAATTATAGGCATTTCCAGGTATAGCATAGATTTCATAATTCTGTAAGACTTACCTATAAGTAAATGAGGAAATAATTTCTGACATCCTTCACTGCTAATGAAGGACATAAAATGTTAAAGATTTACAATAATATTCAGATAAAAAGCATCAGTTCTATTCCATGCTATATTAATCATCTTGGGCTGCCATAATAAAATAATACAGACTGGGTGGCTTAAACAACAGGAATTTATTTCTCACAGTGGAGGAGGAACAGGAGGCTGGGACGTCCAAGATCAAGGTGCTGGACAATTCACTTTTGTCTGGTGAGGACTCTACCTGGCTTTTGGATGACTTCCTCCTCTTTGTGTCTTCACAGGGCCTTTTTTTGGTTACACACATGTACACACACACACACACACACACACACGCATGCACAGAATATGCAAGCTCTTTGGTATCTCTTCTTATAAGAATACTAATCTCATCATGAGGCCCCAACCTTATAGTCTCCTCCAATCCTAATTATCTTCCAAAGGTCCCATCTCCAAATAGCATCCCATTGCGGGGTGGGGTTGTAACATATGAACTTAGAAGGGGAAAACAAACATGCAGTCCAGAAAACATACAGAATGCATTTCTTGCTCATCAATGCTTATCTGTAACCTCTATCCCCACTCCTTCAAGTCAGCTTCTTTTTTGATGTTTAGCATTTTTAACATTTTAATTCTAGTATAGTTAACATACAGTTTAGTTACAATATAGTCATTCAACAATTCTATACATCAGCTGGTTCTCATCACAAGTGCACTCCTTAATCCCCACTACCTATTTTGCCTATCCCCCACTGCCACTCCCTCTGGAAGCCTTCAGTTTGTTATCTACAGTTAAGATTCTGTTTCTTTGTTTGTTTCTCTCTCCCTCTCTTTTTCCTTTTCTTAAATTCCACAGTGAAATCATATGGTATTTGTCTTTCTCTGAATGACTCATTTTGCTTAGTTTTATTTCTCTAGCTCCATCCATGTTATTTTAAATGGCAATATTTCATTCTTTTTTATGGCTGAATAATATTCCAACACACACACACACACTCACACACACTTATATACCACCTCTTCTTTTTCCATTTGGCTATTGATGGACACTTGAGCTTCTTTTATAATTTGGCTATTGTGAATAATACTTTTGTAGACATAGGGGTACATATATCCATTTGAATTAATAGATTCGTATTCTTTGGGTAAGTACCCAGTAGTGCGATTACTGGAACCTAGGGTAGTTCAATTTTTAACTTTCTGAGAAACCTCCATACTGTTTTCCATAGTGGCTGCACCAGTTTGCATTCCCACCAATAGTGCATGAGGGTTCCTTTTTTCCACACCCTTGCCAAAACTTGTTGTTCATTGTGCCTTTGATTTTGTCCATTCTGACTGGTGTGGGGTTATATCTCATTGTGGTTTTGATTTTCATTTCCTAATTATGAATGATGTTGAGTATCTTTTTCATATATCTGTTGACCTTCTGGATGTCTTTTTTGAAAAATTGTCTGTTTATGTCTTTTGCCTATTTTTAAATTGGTGTGTGTGTGTGTGTGTGTGTGTGTGTATGTGTTGAATTACATAAATTCTTCATTTATTTTGGATACTAATCCTCTATTGGATAAGGTATTTGCAAATATACTCTCCCATTCTGTAGGTTGCCTTTTAGCTTTGTTGATTGATTCCTTTGCTGTTCAGAAGCTTTTAATTTTAATGCAGTCTCAATAGTTTTTTTTTTTTCTTCTTCTTCTTCTCTGCTTCAGGAGATGTGCCTAGAAAAATGTTGGTACAACCAATGTGAAAGACATTTTGCCTATGTTCTCCTCTAGGGTTTCAATGGTCTCAGGTCTCATATTTAGATACTGCCTTTTTCCCATTGGATAGTACTTTCTGTTTTGTTGAAGATTAATTGACCCTATAATTGTGGGCTTATTTCTGGATTTTTTATTCTGTTCCATTGATCTATGTGTCTGCTTTTGTGCTGTCTTGATGACTACAACTTTGTAATATAGTTCTAAGTCCAGAGTCGTGATGTCTCCAGCTTTGCTTTTCTTTTTCAAGGTTTCTATGACTATTCAGGGTCTTTTGTGCTTCATACACATTTTAGGATTGTTTGTTGTATCTCTGTGAAAAATGTTGTTGTTATTTTGATAGGGATTGCATTAAATGTGTAAATTTCTTTGAGTAGTATAGACATTTTAACAATATTTTTTCTTCCAGTCCATGAGCATGGAATGTCTTTCCATTTCTTTGTGTTGTCTCAATTTCAAGTCAGCATTTTTTGACTGAATTTCCTGCTGATCCAAAAGATGAACTTAGTGAAACAAAGAAAATAATTGGTGACTGAGAAGAGCAAAATAGACACAGTAGTGGAATGAAGTCAGACCACTGTTGGGAGTAGAACCCTCAAAGCAATCAGAATGTTATTTTCACCACTGAATACAAATTTAAAGTAAAATTCAAAAGCATATAAGGCTTAGCCAGACAAAGAAATGGCAATTGGTATATGAAAGTGATACTGAGATGCCTGCTGAGGGACTTTTATAACAGCCTGTCTACCTGTCCACTGAGTTAGGTACTAGCCCCGGGGGTGATGGCTGTGGATATCTATGGCACTTCTCTGGGAATATTTCAGACATGTGTGGGGTCTGGGTGTTAGAAAGTGTCTACTACCCCTAAAGGATCCCAAGTCTGTATCTCTGTATAGTCATTCACTACTTATGGTAGCCATGATACTCAGTAGCTGATTTGTTTAAATAGTCCAGGCAAATGAAACCTAGTAAGCTTGTTCTTAAAGCCCTCAGGTCACTCTATCTGGAATACAATAACAGCTCACTAGCAAGATATTATACCCTGACCCTGAAGTGATGACATGGACATTGAAATCCTGGAGTGTGGCTGCAGGGAGGTATAGCCTCATTCAGTGAGGGAAGTAGTAATATGATAATAGTGTAGCAATGTTTCCACTAGATCAGACCTCTTTGTCATTCCTAATAGACCCTCAAGATGTCATAGGACACCAGAATACCATTTCTAGGGCAACTTTTCAATCAATACTTGAGTTTTTTTCCTAAAAATATTTGTACAAATTACAGTACCAGGGAAGACCAACCGTAGAACAAGGATCAAAGAATTAAGTTAGTGAGTCCTACCTGTAGGATTCTTCCTGGAGCTAGTCTTTTTCTATTTGATTACTCTGTTTCTGGAATTTGAAGCCTTCAGTGGTTGGTAGAAAAAGCTATGGATGATTTAGCTACTGTGCTATTATCCACACTAACAATTACCTCTGTTAATGGGTGATTCTTTGGGTCAGGGATCATGTGTTATTCACCAGTATATCTTGAACATTTAGCATTTTAATGGATGGAATAATATGAGTGAATTAGAATCTTCTGAAAGCAGAAGCAAGGTGATCATTAAGAAAAGTTATAGTACTCATAATGTATTCCTGACTTTTCAGATGAATGAAAAAAAAACCCTCATCCTTTCAAAATTGTGATCAGTGACATGCTATGTTCACATCAAAGTTTCAGTGAGAGCATTGCTTTCCCCGATCTCATTTCCCTGAAATTTCCTGGGATGGGATAATTATAATAGTAACAGATATCATATGTTTCATATTTATTAGAGTTTAAGAACTGTGATATGTACTTTAAACTATATTAAAGATAATAATAATAGCAGCTAATACTTATTGAGCAGTTGTTATACACCAGGTATTAAGTACTTTACATAATAACATCTAATAAGTACTTAAGTTATGTCAGTCCCACACTGCAGATGAGGAAACTTAAGACAGATAGGAGGGCATAAATCTACCAGCTAATAGGTGTGGAGTCAGATACTAAACATAGGCCTCAGGGCTGGCTCTTAATTTTTTTGCAGTGCCATATCCTGAGAGCTATGTTACCTCCAAGGCTAGCACTGGCCCTTTTCATGCTTTTGTGCGAATTAGAAAAAAGTTCATTTTCCTCAATAATAAGAACTATTGCAAACATAAAACCATTCTTTAAAACATAATGCAAATTGAATTATTAAATATAAAATAGGTGTTTTGAATTTTTAAATTTATCTTATTTTATTATTTATTTTATTATTTAAAAATTTTAAAGATTTATTTATTTATTTGAGTTGGGAGGCATAGAGGGAGAGGGAGAGAGGGAGAATCTCAAGAAGACTCCTTACTGAGTGTGGAACCCGATGCTGTGCTCAATCTCATGGCCCCTGAGATCATGACCTGAGCTGAAATCATTAGCCTGATGCTTAACTGACTGAGCCACCCAGGTGCCCTGATGTTTTAATTTTTAATCAAACTTGAGAAGAATAATTACTGGGATATAAAACTATTTTTAAAATATATAGCTTGCTTTCATTGAAATTAAAAGGATACTTACTTTCACCAATATCTCCTTTTTCATCTGTATTTTTTTTCCTTATAAAATTGTTCAAATTCTAGTTAATTAACATGTAGTGTAATATTGGTTTCAGGAGTAGAATTTAGTAATTCATCACTTCCATATAACATCACTTACATATAATTCATCATAACAAATGCCTTCCTCAATACCCATCACCCATCTAGCCCATGCCCAATCCACCTATCTCCATCAACCCTCATATACATATATATGTATATAAAAGAATGGATATATATGCATACACACCACCTTTTCTTTATCCATTCATCAGTTGATGGACATTTGAGCTCTTTCCAGAGCCAATTGCTAATAATAATGCTTCTATAAACATTGGGGTGCATGTAATCTTTTAAATCTGTATTTTTGTATCCTTTAGGTAAATACCTAGTAGCATAATAGCTGGATGAGAGGTAGTTCTATTTTAACTTTGTGAGGAAACTTCATACTATTTTTCAGAGTGGCTGCACCAGTTTGCATTTCCACCAATAGTATAAGAGGTTTCCCATTTCTCCACATCTCACCAACAACTGTTCTTTCCTGTGTTGTTGATTTTGGCTATTCTGACAAGTGTGAGGTGCTATCTCATCATGGTTTTGATTTGTATTTCCCTGATGATGAGTGATGTTGAACATTTTTTTGTGTCTACTAGCCATCTGGATGTCTTCATTGGAAAAAATGTCCATTATGTTTTCTGCCCATTTCTTAAATGGAGTATTTGTTTTTTGGATATTTAGTTTGATACTTTTTTAAAAATAGATTTTGGATACTAACCCTTTATCAGATATGTCATTTGCTAATATCTTCTCCCATTTTGTAGGCTGCATTTTAATTTTGTTGATTATTTCCTTTTCTGTGCAGAATCATCTTGATAAATCCCAATAGTTCATTTTGCTTCTTTTTCCCATGCCTCTGGTGACATGTCTAGTAAGAAGTTGCTATGGCTGAAGGAGAAGAGGTTGCTGCCTGGGTTCTCCTCTAGGATTTTGATGGTTTCCTGTCTCACATGTGGGTCTTTCATCCATTCTGAATTATTTTTTGTATGATGTAAGAAAGTGGTTCAGTTTTTTCAACACCATATGTTGAAGAGACTGTCTTTTTTCCATTGGATATTCTTTTCTGCTTTGTTGAAGATTAGTTGACCACATACTTATGGGTCCACTTCTGGGTTTTCTATTATGTTTCATTGATCTTGTGTCTGTTTTTGTGCTGGTATCATGCTGTCCAGATGACTGCAACTTTGTAGTGTAGCTTCAAGGCTGAAATCATGATGCCTCCAGCTTTGTTTTCCTTTTTCACGGTTGCTTTGGCTATTTGGGGTCTTTTGTGATTCCAAAAAAAATTGGGGATTGTTCTAGCTTTCTGAATAATGTTGTTGGTATCTAATATTAAAAACGTTAAATATGCCCCGAAGTATCTGGATATGTATCTTGCTGAAAGTATAGTGTTTTATACACACTTTTGATTTTTGAGATTTTATATTTCTGTGCCTAATAGCTTTTAATGAATAGTGTGACCATGCTATTGTAAAACTTCAAAAAATTGTGGTAAGAATTACAGATATTCTACCTCTTTGGTTAGGTCTATTCCTTGGTATCTTACTGTTTTTGATGCAATTGTAAATGGGATTGATTCCTTGATTTCTTTTTCTGTTGCTTCATTATTGAAGTATAGAAATGCAACAGTTCTTCTATGACTGGCTTATTTCACTTAGCATAGTGTTGTCAAGTTTCTTCCATGGGTTGCAAATGGCAATGATTTCCTATTTATTTATTTATTTATTTATAAGATTTTATTTATTTATTTGACAGGCAGAGATCACAAGTAGACAGAGAGGCAGGCAGAGAGAGGAGGAAGCAGGCTCTCCGCTGAGCAGAGAGCCTGATGTGGGGCTCCACCCCAGGACCCTGGGATTATGACCTGAGCTGAAGGCAGAGGTTTAACCCACTGAGCCACCCAGGCACCCCTGATTTCCTTTTTAAAAGGCTGAACAATATTCCATTGTATGCATATACCATATTTTCTTTATCTATTCTTCAGTGGACATATTCAGGTTGCTCCCACATTTTGGTGTTTTTGAATGATGCTGCAGTGAGCACTGAAGTGCGAATGTTTTTTCTCGATAGTAATTTTCCTTTTTTTTTTTGATAAAAACTCAGAAGTGGAATTGCTGGATCACATGGTAGTTCTATTTTTAATTTTTTGAGGAATCTCCATACTGTTTTTTATAATGGCTGCTCCACTTTGCTTTACCACCAATAGTATAGGAGGGTTCCAATTTCTCCACATTCTCACTAACACTTAACTAGCTTTTCTTTCTTTCTTCCTTTTTTTTTTTTTTTTTTTTGTAATGCCCTTCCTGACAAGTGTGAGGTGATAGCTCATTGTGGTTTTGCTTTGCATTTCACTGACGGTCAGGGAAATGTAATACTTTAATGAGAGATATAACTATAACTGATTTTTCAAAAGAAATTTGACTTCACTATAGTCATCAGTCAATATAAATTATAAAGTTTACAAAGTTGTAGTAATCCACATTCATAATAACTTTCAAATTATATGTGTTATCTGGAACAGTACTTCTCAAACTGTAGTATGTGTTTGAATCATCTGATGATCATGCTAAAATGCAGATTCTAATTCAGTAGGTCTGGTGGGGCCCAGGTAATAGTGATGTTGCTAGTCTATGAATTAAGAATAGCAAATACCTAGAGCAGTGAAAAGGCCATGATATTCTTCATTGTCATAAGGCTTTCTTTCAAAGACAATATTATTATATTCCATATAGGAAAAAAGTTGATTTTGCAATTTAGTTTTAGATCATAGACAGACTGGTAGTGAGACTTATAGGTGGGTGAAGTCTTCCTCTTTCTGGTAATTTAGCATTAGAGGAGTTGGTGTCAGAATCAGGAAACTGCAGTTTAACATCAATGATACAATTTTATTTTATTTTCTAAAAGGTTTTATTTATTTATTTGGCAGAGAGGGATCACAAGCAGGCACAGAGGCAGGCAGAGAGAAAGGGGGAAGTAGGCTCTCTGCTGAGAAGAGAGCTCAATGTGGGGCTTGATTCCAGGACCTGATCATAACCTGAGCTGAAAGGTTAACTCACGGAGCCACCCAGGTGCCCCAATGATATAATTTTATTTATTTATTTGTTTGTTTATTTATTAAAGATTTTATTTATTTATTTGAGAAAGACAATGAGAGAGCATGAGCGAGGAGAAGGTCAGAGGGAGAAGCAGACTCCCCTTGGACCTGGGAGTCTGATGTGGGACTTGATCTAGGAACTCTGGGATCATGACCTGAGCCCAAGGCAGTCGTCCAACCAACTGAGCCACCCAGGCATCCCCAGTGATATAATTTTATTTTATTTTATTATTATTATTATTTTTTAGATTTTATTTATTTGTCAGAGAGAGAGAGAGCGAGCACTGGCAGACGGAGGTGGAGGGAGAAGCAGGCTCCCTGCCGAGCAAGGAGCCCAATGTGGGACTCGATCCCAGGACACTGGGATCATGACCTGAGCCGAAGGCAGCTGCTCAACCAACTGAGCCACCCAGGCGTCCCCTTTTTTTTTTTTTTTTAAGATTTTATTTGATATAATTTTAATAAGCAAAATTACTTCGTGTTTCTTCACAGAATTTCTTCTTTTGATTTTTTTCAAGGACACTATTGATTGAATTTTGGCTCCTGTACATTTTGGATATAGCTTAAATGATATCTAGTTATCAGGAGGTTGCAATATTTTAATGGAAGTTAATTTTTATGCTCCCAGAATTTCCATAACAAAAGATAATCAACTACCTGTTAAGTGGATGATCACTTAGTATAATCTCTAATTTATGTCTAAGTAATACTAACTTTGTATATTACTAATGGGAAATGAATCTTGCTATTATACAGTGATTTATAATGTCCTGAATGTATTTGTAGTCTTAAGTTCAGAATTCAGAAATATTAGTAATTCAGAAATATTAGTAAACAAGATATTATGAACTTTGTTATACAGCTTTACATTTAATATATGCATTAATACCAATAGAGGACTTTGTTGCTCACATTTTCAAATATTTACCTGTTAGTACACTAGTCAGAAATGTAATGATTTGTGTAAAAACACAGGTTATTTTAGATGTTTGGCCAAACGAGGCCTTCTGATTATCAAACTCTTTTGTCCTTTGTTAGAGAATAGTGGGAATATACTGATTTTTAAGAACAAAGTATAGAGCTGCTCTGTGTTAGAAAGCTGTCATAATAAATAGGCAAATTGCCCATTTTTTGAGTCAGAAAAGTTATAATCAAAATTGAACAATAGTTCAAAATGGTAAATCTGTCTATGAAGTGAATGTTACCTCTTGAATATGGAGCCCCTGTGCAAGTGCATAAGTGAGCAATCCTGTGTTCCTGGCTGCTTCCCTCAGCATGTTTCATCCTTCATGATGTCTCATATTGAGACTGCAGTCATACTGGTTTCATCTGCCATCTCCACTTCCAAGTTAACCCCAAGAAGTTGCTTGTAGAGAACTTGGTAGGACACTTGAAGTATAATGTAGTTACTACAAGCAATAATGATCAGATCCATTTGGGTTTCTATATGGAGGCCTCTTAGGGAGCTGATATTTGAAAGTCCTCCATCTGCAGTTTATAGGTCAGCTCTTGAGCAAAAAGAAACTTTTGAGCAGGTCTTTGCACATGGTCATTTCATTTAACAGTCTGTTTGTTGGTAGCAGCAAGAGGTCTGTGACTTGGGATCCATAGATTTATCCTATCACAAGACCACCCAGTACTCTATACAAAGAAAGTCAGACACAGAGTTTTTCCTTGCCTTGGCGATATCCCAATATCTAGCCACATTCTGTCTTAATTTCCATGTTGCCTTGACTAGAAATGCAAGTGCATGAGAGAAATGTTGCATTTGGAAAAGACCTGTGGAATCACCAAGCTCAACTTCCTCTCCAGTGCAGGAATCTCCTTACTAGCTTCATTGGTCACTTACCTTCTATCTCAAGGGTTTCCAGTACCCCATTTCATTTCAGCCCATTTCAGGATCCCAGGTCTAATTACCAATTCTCCATATATTAAGTTCTCTTAATTATCAATTATTTATTTCTTTATAACTTCGTTTATTCAGATTACTTTTTTTTAACAGCAAAGGCTTTGATTTTCTTCAAACATATTTACAAAATTGATATATAAAGTTCACGTATAGCTATAAAGAAATATATAGTGGCAGAATATAGGATTACAGGATTTTAGAATTGGAGAAATTATATAATAATTTATACTTGATTTTCATTTATCCCTTTTCCACAAAGTTTAACTATACTTTAAATCCCTTGCATACTTTAAATATCAAAAGGAAATTTCTTCTAGCATGTAAGATAAGAACTGAATCTGTATCAGATACCAATGAAAATAAATGCCCTATAGAATGTAACTAATTGTGTAGAAATGCTCAAGGTCATTTAGTCTAATTAACAGTAAAGTCAATCAATACATACTGAATGCAGTGATGCCCATGGAAATAATTAAGCTAATTGTCTTTGGGGAATCCATTTTGCAGATTTCTTTTCCAATCTGCCATGCTCTGTCCAAGGCTGTCTTTCCCCCTCCTTATAGGTCTTTTTATGTTTTCACTTGAGATCTATAAAGATCCAGTCAGAATTTAAATTGAATTGATTCTTGTGGGAAATTTCCTTCTTTCCCTTTAGCAGGCCCATGTTTTCATTTTTTTTTTTTTCATGAAAGAGTTGGGCCTAGCTTGAGTAAATCATGACCATTATGGTTTTCCAGCATACTAATAAGAGCAAAGTGAGTCTCTGCTGACTGGACAGTTTTTTTTTTCTTCTCAATTTATTTATTTTCAGAAAAACAGTATTCATTATTTTTTCACCACACCCAGTGCTCCATGCAAGCTGTGCCCTCTATAATACCCACCACCTGGTACCCCAACCTCTCACCCCTCCCACCACTTCAAACCCCTCAGATTGTTTTTCAGAGTCCATAGTCTCTCATGGTTCACCTCCCCTTCCAATTTACCCAAAAGCACATACCCTCCCCAATGTGACTGGACAGTTTTAATGGCATGTTGCATGTGGGTGAGCCATGCTGCTGAAGACAGCTGTACGATAGGCATCTGTCTGATAAATTTGGGCTCACCTTCCCCTCAATTACTTTTGGTGGACAGGATTATTGGCAGAGTACAAAAGAGGGAATATCTCAGCATGGCCATGTAGGACCCATGGGTGTTCTCAGAGCACTCTTTCCAGAGAACACACAGAGATACCAAGGCCTGAGGTATTACTCATAGTTTTCCCCAAAGTTTTACTACCTCTCAAATGCACAATCTAGAATAACCCTCATGAGACATTTAGTAGGACAGTTGGAATCATAGTGAAAGGAAATACTCATGGTTCTACTATTTCTTTGATACTTCCTCCTTTCAAATATCTGTGCTTGTATACAGAAGCCAAAGGAACAAATACTAAGTGAATGTCTATGGAAAATTCTTGTAGGGAAATGATTAAGCTAAGAGAAAAATCCTTCCCTTCTGGTAATTTCTCACTTAATTGAGGAGGAAATATTAGAGAATCATGTGCAAAAAATTATTTAGGTTCAATATGTTTTTTTGAAAAAGCAAAAAATGAAGGGTGAGTTAAATCAAGTTTTATGTGCATTACAATAATATATTTTGAATCATCCCAGTTGTAAATATTTTGTCCCATTAACTAATTAACTCTATCAATCACCTAACTGTTCTGATGATGCCAGTTTTTAGAAAACTCTAAACTATTTTTAAGTGGTCTCTTTCTCCTGAAATGATACCTAAAGTCAGATCATATGTTCTGTTTATGATTCAGAAATTTTGGTTACTATTAATTCAGAGGAGAGATCAGGATGCTTTTTGTTTGAGGTTAGAAAAGTGAGTCCTGTTAGAAATGCAATGTAGAAAAATAAGAAAATACAAATTAGTGAAACAGCTCCACTTCCAGAACAACTGAACTGTCATATATGCTTCCCTGTCTTCCTGTGCCCCATCCCAATTTAGCCCAGGAGAAAGTCCTATTCCTAGACATGGCAGCATATCTGAGGGGCTATCACCATACACTTCTAATCACCTCGAGGCCTGGCTGTTGTCTGTGAGAAATCCACTGCCAGAATCACATCCTGAAGAGCTTACTTTCTAGAACAATTGCTTTGTCTTCTTTAATTTTCTCTAGCATTTTTCTGCTTTCTAATTGTTGATGTCTGTTTTTATCTTTTTATGTCTTTACTTCTGCTTATTTAGGGTTTAATTTGCTCTAAATTTTATAGTTTATTAATTTGAAATCTTATATCATGGATTTTGGATCTTTTCTCTTTTCAATAAGCACATATTTTCTCCCTTTAAACAATTCATTAGATGTATTCCACAAATTTTGATATGTTGTATTTTTAAACTTTTCATTCAGTTCAAAATATATTCTACTTTTTGTGTGTTTTTCTCTTTGATCCATGGCTTATTTGTAAATATGTTGTTTAATATCCAGAATACTTGGAGATTCTCAGAAATTGTGTTATTAAAATTTCTAGTTTAATTCTATGGTGGTCAGAAAAATAATTTATATGGTTTCAGTCTTCCAATATTTTCAAGATGTTATGGTAAATAATGTTGTTTTCTATTTATTATTAAAGAATAAACAGAATAGAATATTAATCTGTTATTTATTGGTATAATTTTCTATGACTATTAATTAGGTCAAGTTAGTTTATAATAGCACTCAAGTCTTCCACATCTTTAGTCATTTGCTATATATTCTACTATAATTGAAAGATGAGCACTGAAATTTCCAATTTTAATTTGGATTTATCTCTCTTCTGGAAGTTCTATCAATTTTTGCTTCACATATTTTGAAGCTCTGTTATTAGATGCATAGGCATTTAGGACTATTGTATCCTCTTAATGTTATCATATGAAAAGTATTTCTTTATCCCTGGTAATAATTTCTTTTCTCAAGTCTACTTTTCTGATATTGGTATAGTCATCCCACTTTTCTTGTGATTAATTTTTGCATGTTATATCTTTTTTCATATTTGTAATCTTAATCTGTCAGCCTTTATTATATTTTTTTCCAATTTATTTATTTTCACAAAAACAGTATTCATTATTTTTTCACCACACCCAGTGCTCCATGCAAGCCGTGCCCTCTATAATACCCACCACCTGGTACCCCAACCTCCCACCCCCCCGCCACTTCAAACCTCTCAGATTGTTTTTCAGAGTCCATAGTCTCTCATGGTTCACCTCCCCTTCCAATTTACCCAAAAGCACATACCCTCCCCAATGTCCATAACCCTACCCCCCTTCTCCCAACCCCCCTCCCCCCAGCAACTCACAGTTTGTTTCATGAGATTAAGAGTCACTTATGGTTTGTCTCCCTCCCTATCCCATCTTGTTTCATGGATTCTTCTCCTACCCACTTAAGCTCCCATCCTTTATTATATTTAAACTATGTTTCTTATAGATATCATGTATTTGGGGCTTTTATAGCCAGATTAATAAATTTTGCCTTCAATTCAGTACTTAGACCATTTACATTTAATATAATTAGTTATAGGGCTGATTTTAAAACAACCTCACTACTTGTTTCCTATTTGTCTTTTCTGCTCTTTGTTCATTTTTTCTTGTTATTATGTTCTCCTTTGGATTAGTTGAAATTTTAAAAAATGCATAGCATATCAGTCTCTTAGATAAATATTTTATTTTTATATTTTATATAGGGATTTATGCAGGGATTTTTATGTAGGGATTTCATATAGGGATTTTCTTTTATATAGGGATTTATGTAGGGATTTTATGTAAGATTTTATGTAGGGATTACAATATACATCTTTAATTTATCCCACTTTACTTTCAAATACATTTCATTTCTACTGTAAGACCCTTACAAAAATATACTTCCATTTTTTCCTTCTCATTTGTTATACTGTTATAGTTATATATTTTAATTTTCATTGGCTTTATACTACATGATCCTGTGTTATTATTTTACCTTAAGTTGTCCGTGGCCTTTTAAAGAGATTTAAAAATGGATAAAATATATTTTTGTTAACTCATATGTTTATCATTTGGCACTCTTTATTTCTTTGTGTAGAGTTAAATTTTCCTCATTTTTCTTCTGCTTAAAGAACTTTCTTTAACATTTCATACAGCATAGGTGCTAGAGGTAAATTTTCTCAATTTTTATTTTTCTAAAAAGTCTTTATTTGCCTTTATTTTTATAAGATTTTTTTTCCTGGCTGAAGAATTCTAAGTAATGAGTTTTTTTTTTCTTTCAGTATTTTAATGTCTCTTCATTATCTTCTGGTTCAAATAGTTTTTGATAAGTATGCTATTATTTCAATCTTTGCTCCTTTACACATAGTGAATTTTTTTTCCCTTCTGGCTGTTTTTAAGATTTTATCAGTAGGTATTTTGTAATTTGATTCTCCTATGCCATGGCATTGCTTTACTTATATTTCTTTTGGTTGGCAGTAATTGAGCTTGGATCTGTGGATTTATATATTTCATAATCAGATTTCAGAGAGGTCAATTTTGGTTCATTTTTTCCCTTTCACTGCCTTTCTTCTTGTACTCCAGTTAGAAATTTTATTTTATGCCTCAACCGTTTTAAGGTCTTTCCACCAGCTGGTATGAACACAAACTATTTCCAGCCTTATATGCTTAGAAGATTGTTTCAGCTACTCCCTTCCAGGTGCTCTTCCTCAGCTCCCAGATTTCTAGAGCTCTCTTTTTATGCAGCTCCCTCTTCTCCTGTAACCCTACCTACAAATTCTGATTGTCTTGATTTTTTCCAAGCTTTCCTCTCTGTCTCCTCAACTTAGCAAGGCTGGCTGACTTTATGTTAAGCCTCTCCCTGCACAGCTCTCTATTGCAGCCTGGTAACTGCCTCCCAGCACATATAAACTTGGACAATAGTAGGGCTCATCTTGCCTATTTCTCTTCTTTCATGGATCATAGTCCTATATTGCTTTTTGTCCAATGTCTGAAAATTGCCATTTCATATATTTTGTCTGATTTTCTAGTTGTTTATGATATAAAGGTAAATCTAGTCCATGTTATTCTGTCTAGACTACTAGCACAACATTTATTGTTGTTTTTAGAAATATACAGTTTTGATAAATTGTGCTGATTAGAGAATACATTCTGTATTACTTCAAATGTTTTGAAAATGTTGAGGCTTGTTTTAGGGCCTTCGTGGCTTTTGTCTCTATCAATTGTTGAAAAGATGTGCTTTGATTCATGGTATGGTTATGAATTCATCTATTTCTCCTTATCATCCTTTAACATTTTGCTTTAGAAACTTAGCATTTATGTTATTAGAGTTATTAAAACTATGTCATTAGTTTTTATTAAATTTAATATTGCTCTGTGTTATGGTAGACTGAAACTTTTGGAATGTGAGTGACCATTTTTACGATTAGTAATTTTTTTGCCTTAAAGTCTATTTTGTCTAGTATTAATATAACATTTTGTTTCCATAGCATATCTTTTTTATTCTGTTACTTTCAACCATGTGCTATATGTTTTAGATAATTGTTTTATATATATATGTGTATATATAATCTCATATGATCCTTTTTACTTTTTAATTGGAACGGTTAACCCATTCATATTAAATGTAGTTACTGGTGTATTGAATTTAAAGCCAGTGTCTTAATGTGCTTTCTATTTGTTCTACTTCTTCTGTATTTCTTTTAATCTTTTTTAACTTTTATTTTTCAGTGCTAATTTTTATAAAATTTTATATAAAATAAGATTTAATATAAATGCAAAGTATATCAATTCAAGCAAATTTAAATAGAGCCAAACAAGGTGTTAAATGAATGTATTAATGAAAAGTAAAAAAGAAAAAAACAATTTAGTCTTATATTTAATTATTCATGTTTCAGATGTTGCTTGCTGGAATGTCACTTTTTTCTTAGATTTAAAACAATGACTTCTATTAAACTTAAGTATGCTATGAGATATTAAACATTATTTAGAAATCACAAACACAAGCAGGTTAGAAAACTTAAGTAAGTTTTTGTATGTAAGTACAACTGATTACTGAAATTACTTTTTTACATTTAAAAGCTCTGAAAATATAGGATATGAAATATGTCTGGAAATAAGTAGCCAAATACCAAGTATCTTTTTTTTTTTTCCTAAGAATTTATTTATTTATTTGATAGAGAGAGACACAGAAAAAGAGGAAACACAAGCAGGAAGTGGGAGATGGAGAAGCAGGCCTACCTCTACGCAGGGAGCCCGATGTGGGCCTCTATCCCAGAACCCTGGGATCATGACCTGAGCCAAAGGTAGATGCCTAATGACTGAGCCACCCAGGCAGCCAAACACCAAGTATCTTAAAGGTCAGCTTTTAAGATGGTATTATAGCATAAATAGAATATGAAATGCATAAAAGCTTTCATGCATAAACAAGTTTTATCGTTTGCTTTTAAAAACAAAGAAGCTGCAATTCTTCAGATTCTTCTTTTTCAATGCTAAAACTTAAAAGGATTTTTAACACCCTCAAGGACAAAAAAAAAAAAACCCTTAAATTTCTTTTAATGTTCAAATTATAAAGAATTTTCTTTTTTTTGAATTTATAGAAATTTACATTTGAAAGCTTCTAGAGAAGAATCTCTAATAGTAATGCATGTTTTTTCATTGAAATGTAAATAATTATATCTGGGGATCACCATTAACTGTTAAAAGAAAGTTAACAGGGGCGCCTGGTGGCTCAGTGGGTTAAAGTTTCTGCCTTCAGCTCAGGTCATGATCCCAGGGTCCTGGGATTGAGCCCCACATCTCATTGGGCTCTCTGCTCAGCGGGAAGCCTGCTTCCCCGCCTCTCTCTCTGACTACTTGTTATCTCTGTCTGTAAATAAATAAATAAAATCTTTAAAGAAGAAGAAGAAAAGAAGAAAGTTAACAATCTCTGGGAAATTCCCAAAAGAGCTCAGGCTTTAGCTTTTACAAAAAAGCTCTTAAAACCATTGTTCTGAAGAAAAACTTACATTATGAGTCTACTGACTTTCCTTGTTCATTTAAAGTAAGATTTTTAGTCATTCCACTCAGTGATGCCCCATTTTTATTTGGGTCACATTTTCTAGACATAGATAGATGCCAGACAAAGAAGTAAATACCTGTTTATATCTAAGTAGTTTCAAACTAGTGAATTGGGGTTTTATTTATTTAACTCGTCAAAGTTAACTGTTGGCAATATATGCATTGCTTTTCTAAAATTATGTTCAAGTTTCACATATCTGTCACCTCATGAAGAGAACTTCAATTTGACTAATATACACTAAAATTATAATCAAACCTAAAACTTCACTTTGACAAATAATCATCCTATTTAAATGTGACTCACAAATTTGCTACTTTTTTCTCCATTTCTGGTACAAAGTTAGAAAGCATAAAAATATATAATGCATAGAATAACTCTCTCAAAAAATTACTGTCTTAGAAGAGCACAATGAGAATGTTTTGTTAGAAATATTTCTTCCAAGGGACTAACTATACAAAAAATAATTGTGTATGTTTTGTATATTTATTTCTTGTCAAAGATTTTCCTGTGCAATTCCTTTGCTACAGTTTCAAATTCAACTATTAATAATATGGAAAATAGAAAGGATAAGTATTTTATCATTGTTCAGTCACTTTGGGGGACTGAAATTTTAAAGTGCATCTCATATATTGTGAAACAGTTGAAATTGCAGAATATTGACTCACAGGGGATAACAAAGTTCAAGGAGATTTTGATGACAAAAGCAAGTAGTCATGTAATCATCATAAATTGGTGGTAAAAGATTGAGATCTTTTGTCATGATTACAAAGAAAAACTCAGAATAAATATTTTAGAATTGAAAGCATGTGAGGCAACTTATAGGACTCTGTTCCTCTGTGATGTCACAGGCCTGTTGTTAGATGTACAAATCAGACCCTGAATTATTTTTTTAAAGATCATTTATTTATTTATTTATTTGAGAGACCTTGAGAGAGGATAAGCAGGGGGAAGTGCATAAGAAGAAGGAGAACCAGGCTCCCTGGCAAGCAGGGAGCCCCAGTGTGATCCCCAGATCCTGAGATCATGACCTGAGCCAAAGGCAGATGCTTAACCAACTGAGCCACATAGATGCTCCCAAGAGCCTGAATTCTTAATTTCATTTGCTTGTTATCTTTCACTTTTTTGATTCTCCCATAACAAAGCATTTTTGTGAAGAGTCCTATCACAAGAATTTCTGTATGTTTTTTCTTCTTGTAACTTTGTCATTAAATCTTTCATCTCTTCTGGAATAACCTAATTTGCTGCTGCTACCAGCTCATATTTTCCATCTTTACTTTCTGAGGAATTAAAATCAAGAAGAACATTGCCAGGGTCTCCTAAGAAGTCACTATATCCACTGTCTTTTCCACAATATAAGAAAGGCCTGTCTTGAATGTGATGTGCTTCTCATAACAAGTTTGTTGAAATGATTCTTGAATGAACTGGGACATTCCACATATCTTCATAGTACCTGTGTATTTAAAAAAGTAAAGAGATTCTTTGAGTGCTTGCTTTCTCCAGCAAATTGATTTGGTATCAGCTCTGATAGCTGGAGACCATGGTGGCCCCAGATCCTTAGTAGAGAACCTTTAGCCAGGCAAGTAACCTTAAGTTGTCCTGTGGACTCACAACTTTTGGACTTCATGACTTTTAACTGATTTTCTTAATTATTACTTTTTTCTTCCTGTCTTTTAGTTGGAAGTGTTACACTCTTTACCTTTTAGTGTTCATCTTTGGATTTAAAATTATCATATCATATCATAAAATTATCATATCATATCATTGACTTATCAGTATCTAATATCAATTGATAATTTTACTCTTCTGCTTAATGCAAAAAGTTTAAAAAAACTTGCCTATATTTCCAACATTCCCAAGCTACGTATATTTTTTATGAGTCAGTGTCTATTGAGATTTACTCACATGTTTGCAACTCTCTTTGTTCTTTATTCTTCTTGTATTTTTTGCCCCCTTGATCTTCTCCAGTGATTATTTCCCTTTTTCCTAGAAGACATTCTTTGCAAATTCCTGCAGGTCCAAGTTTCCCAGTGGCAATTTCTCCCAATTTTTTATTCATCTGCAATGCCATTATTATTATTATTAATTACAAATTCTAGGTTAGCTGTTTCTTTCTGACTTCTGCTGCTACCATGGAGAAGTCACTTGTCAGTCTGTTACCGCCTGGAAGGCAAGTTGTTTAGTTGCATTAAATATTTCTTTGATTTTATCCAGTTTCACTATGATGTGTTTAGGTAGAGATTTCCTTTCATTCAGTCTGCTAGGTATTTACTGGGATTCCTGAATCTGAAGATTGGTGTTTTTCATCAGTTTGGGGAATTGTAAGCCCAAATCTCCACAAATATTGCCAATGTTTCTTCTTCTTTTCTTCTTCTAGATGCCAGAACTTAGAATTTCTCATGGGATTCTCTGTCTTTTCCATTCTCTTTCATGTTTTCCACCTTTTTTGTTGTTTGCATGCTACATTCTGGAGCGTATCTTCTGAACTGTTTTCAGTTCCTCTCTTCAATTGTCCAATATGTTGCTCAATTCCCAATAAATTCTTAATTTTGTTTGTGAAATTTTCAATTTTTGGATTTCAATTTAGTTCTTTTTTCATATCTTCTAACTCACTTTTTTATAGCTGGCAGTTTCCTGCTGAAATTTTTGGAGCTTACTTTTCTTTTCCTCAAAAATGGTAAATATCGTTGAATTGTATCTGATAATACCTATGACCATTTTGATTACTTTTTATCACTACCTGGTTCTCATTCATGTATTGTTTTTTCTTATGCTTCGGTGAATGATGGAAATTGTGTTTGAAAAAAAAAGTGTTTGTTGGAGTAATATAGGGCTCAGGTTGACAGTCTCTTCCTCTAAAGTGGGGTACTAACAATCTAGGGTATACCTTGCAAGCTCACAGCCTCAGATTTCATGGACTATTGAAATTTAAAAAAGAAGTGAGTGTACTATTTGGACAAACATTGGTTTATTTTTGTTTTACTACTATTCTCAAGGTATAGCCATTTGGGGTCCCAAGCCCCTGTGTTGGGTGGCCCCAAACTCTGACTTCCCCGTTTTGCTCTAGGAGGCTTTTGAAAGCATGTATGGGCTAGCTCTTCCAGATCAGCAACTTCTCAAAGGACAAACCTTTTCCCCAGCCTTGGATTTTTGTCCTGTATCTCCTCATGATCTTGATGTATCTTTGATACTTTTAAAAAAAAGTTAATAATATATTTAATCAAGATTTTATAGATATCCATTTACAAATGTGATTTCCTTGATTAAATTACTCTCATTATCCAAAACAAAAATGTTAGGCATCCAATCCATTTTCTTTTCTTTTTTTTTTTTTTAAGATTTTATTTATTTATTTGACAGAGAGAGATCACAAGTAGGCAGAGAGGCAGGCAGAGAGAGAGGGAGAAGCAGGATCCCTGCTGAGCAGAGAGCCCGATTCGGGACTCGATCCCAGGACCCTGAGATCATGACCTGAGCTGAAGGCAGTGGCTTAACCCACTGAGCCACCCAAGCGCCCCCAATCCATTTTCTTCATACTCATTTCTCTCCCTCCTCTCTCTCTTTCCTTCTCTTTTAAAATATTTATGTACTTTTTTTCAGAATAATATATGAGAGATAAACCTTCAGAGTTCTTGAACGTCATTCTTTTGCATTCATATTTGATTAGTAGTTTGATTATACATGGGATTGTTATAAAATCTTTTTATACTAAATTTTGAAGGTATGGTTTCACTCTTTTCAGCATTTATTGTTCTTGATAAGAAAACTAACACTATTCTGTTTTTGTTTGTATATATATTTACAGGCAGTCACTGTTTTCTAGGAAAATCAGCACCAGAAAAACCTGCTTACTAGACATCTATTTAAATTGGATTGTTTTGTGGCACCTGGGTGGCTCAGTGGGTTAGGGCCTATGCCTTCGGCTCAGGTCATGATCCCAGGATCCTGGGATCGAGCCCTGCATCAGACTTTCTGCTCCGCAGGGAGCCTGCTTCCTCCTCTCTCTCTGCCTGCCTCTCTGCCTAGTTGTGATTTCTCTCTGTCAAATAAATAAAATATTAAAAAAATAAATAAATTGGATTGTTTTATGGTATAGTTTTCTGATAAAAATAAATGATAACATGATATGACATCTCCAAGTTTTATTTCACTTTCTAGCACAATCATAAAGATAATAATTTATACAATAATATTTTAAGAATTTCCTCCAGGAGCTTATCTTAGATTCTTTAATTTTTAAATGATTATCCTTTGAAAATCCTTTTCTGTTATTTTCCTGGTTGGTTTTCTCCTCATCTATCATTAACTGATCTTACTCTACTAACCTCACTTAGCAACGACTTTGTTGGTGATTCAAGTGATCAACATTTTGATCAACTCAGTGAAATCTAACATCTTTCCAAGATTCACAATTTTATTCTAAAATCAATTTATGCAAAAAAACCTTATGCTGTATATGTATTATTATACATTTATTAAGGTATTTATTTTATCCTATGTTTATTAAAAATTCAATACAAGATTGACCAAAATAGTCTGTGATGTGATTGAAGAGGACAGATGTCAGAGTGACAGGGGGATGGGTATTTGAGTTAGGACTAATCTTATGGTGGCCAGTGATAATGATATTTTTGAGGCATGACTGTGCTTCCCTATTCAATCTCATAACAATAAGAAAGCAATAGTGATGCTATCAGACCTCAAGGACCATAATAGTTTGTTTCTAAAGCCTTTTCCTGGGAGTTTCTAGGATTTTCTCTTTATATTTGGTGTGTTGCAAAATTTTTTGTTGATATTTCTAGGTAGTGGTCTTTTTCATTCATTGTGCTCAGCATCTACAATTCTTAGTTTGAAACCAGGTGTCTTCAATGCTGGGATATTTGCCTCTTTGCTTTTATTTTATTTGACAATGTGCTCCACCTACTTGCCATCCTCTAGAAGTTTTAATAAGTCTCTGGTCTGCCGATGGCTCTCTCCCGTCCCTTTTTGGTGCGGTGATCTGTGTCCTGCACTCGGGTAAGAGAACAGCTACCAGGGAGCTCATCTTGGGGTGGTCCCAGGAGCCCAGACTATTCATAAATCAGCAAGTGCTCACTTCAGAAATGTCTGCAACAGGCCCTATGGTCCTCATGCTTGGCTTAAATGTAGGGCAGGTCCTTGTCTTTCAGAGAAGGACAGTCTTAGGTGAGCTTGTCTACTGGGCAGCTTAGCTCGGTAAGCAACAGGCCAGAGAGAAGAACAACACAGAACTCAGTGGCTAGAGCTGGGGCACATGGTCAGGATAGAGTAGGGTGACCTGCTTCTTAGATAAGGAAAGTAAGTTTTACATTATTCCAGGAGATACAGAGGGTGATGTCAGATATAGAGGATGAATTCAGATTTATGTAAAGACAATTTTCCTGCAGCTCTCTGGCTAATTTTTAGTTTTCTTCCCATTTTCTGGACTAGGAGGTCTGATATATGTGAATCTCAAAAGACAGAGCCATATTTTCTTGGAAAGAGTTTTCAACACCCTTTAAAGAATTTTATACTTATTATAATTTTAGGTGAAGACTCAGAGGGCTAACAATTTTCTCTGGTTCACAAAGCATTCTAGGAGCAGAATCAGAATCTCTTAATGGGAAATACTAGAACATGATCACAGAGAGACAGACAATTTTTGCTGTGCAAGGTGTTAGTCTGGTGAGCACTCTTTTTTGTGTTTCTGAAACAGGAGGTTAAGTGAGACTCTGTCTTGGATGTTGCTTGAGGCCTCAAAGCCTGAGGAAAAAACTATATTTGCTGAACATCCTAGTATTCCAAAGTGAAGTGTAGGCCACCTGTAGTAGACATGCCAAGGATGTAGTCATCTAGGGTGTGAAAGCTGAGGAGAAGAATCGAACTGGTGGTCACCTGAGGAACTCTTTACTTTCCCCTCTTCATGGAGGAGGAGAGTCACATGCTTTCTGCTTACCTCAAGACTCTAAGAGGCAGAGCCTGACATGAAGAATTTGGAGCCCGGTGGACTGGTGTCTTCCTCAAGTCTAAGAGCTCTGAGGATGAGAGGATGAGAAGTCCCTGAGGGGTGTGTGTGTGTGTGTGTGTGTGTGTGTGTGTGTGTGTGAAAAACTGCACTTCTACCAATAGCTGAAGTGGTGTTGTTTCCTCTGAGGGCCATGCAGAGGAAGGAAACATCAATAGAGCAGGTCTTCAGAGGGGCTACAGGTGGTGGTGGGTGGCTGTTGGTAGGCTGGGTGGGGTAGGTTACCAGAGTGTGAGGGCTGAGGTTGGGGTCTGGCAGAGGCTGATAGAATCATAGGTGTGGCTCCTGTCCTGGGATGTTCAATGGGAGGATACTGGTGGGGAAAGCTGAGTTTCTGAGAAACCCACAGAAGTATCTTGTGAGTGTAAATAACCACCCAGCTCAGAAAACAGCCTTCCTCCTCTGTCCTCCTACTCCAGGGGCTCAGAAGTCACAGAATGGGAGGGAGGGGCAGAAAGACAAGGTGAGGAATTGAAGCAGGTGCCAGCAACTGCCCTTGCCTCCCTCACTGCAGATTTCCTGGGCTATGGTAGGCTCAAAGTGGGGACGTTTTAAAGGATGTGCAGGGTTTGGTTATTGCCTGGCCCTACATATTTCAGATATGGAAAGAGAAATTTCCTTTGGCTAAAAGTGACCTGAGGACTTTTTAGTATTTGAGAGTAGTCAGAAAAAATTTATGAGATTTTCTTGAGATTTCATCCTTGGGCAGAGGAAGAACTAGCTCAAAGAGCAAGTTGTGGGGTGCCTGAGTGGCTCAGTGGGTTAAGCCTCTGCCTTCAGCTTAGGTCATGATCTCAGAGTTCTGGGTTCAAGTCCCGCATCGGGCTCTCTGCTCGGCAGGGAGCCTGCTTCCTCCTCTCTCTCTCTCTCTTTCTCTCTCTCTGTGCCTACTTGTCATCTCTCTCTGTTAAATAAATGGGATCTTAAAAAAAAAGAGCAAGTTGTGTGTGTGTGTGTGTGTGTGTGTGTGTGAGAGAGAGAGAGAGAGAGAGAGAGAGAGAATGGAGGGAAAGGGCAAAGGACAGTAGTGGTTAGAAGTCTGTATGCTATGAGGTGATACTCAATAAAATAAATGATGTTACTTCTGTAGTTCCCAGAATAAAATCCATCTAACACCTACCAAGCTATCTCATTCTTAACAGATAAAACATAACCCATCTGTCACTGGAAAGTAAGCACCTTGTGCATCAGTTCAGTGGCTTTTTTTCTCTAACATATAATACAATGTCTGTCATATAATAGATGCTTAGTAAATATTTTTGGATGATCAGTTACTTGGAGGTAGTCTCACTTTGTGCTTGAAAGCTTAGGTTCCGGCCATTTGCAACGATGTGGAAGGAACTAGAGAGTATTATACTGAGCAAAATAAGTCAATCAGAGAAAGACAATTATCATATGATCCCCCTGATATGAGGAATTTGAGAGGCAAAGTAGAGGACTAGGAGGTAGGGAAGGAAAAAAATGAAACAAGATGGGATCGGGAGGGAGGCAAACCATAAGAAACTCTTAATCTCGTGAAACAAACTGAGGGTTGCCTGGGTGAGGGAGGTAAGGAGAGGGTGATTGGGTTATGGACATTGGGTTATGTGCCTATGGTGGTTGCTGTGAAGTGTGTAAACCTGGCAATTCACAGACCTATACCCCTGGAGCTAATAAAACATTATATGTTAATAAAAAATTTAAAAAATTAATAAAAAGATTATAGTTAAAAAAATAAAGTCATGTTACGATTTTTCTTAAAAAAAGAAAAAAAAAGAGTTTAGGTTCTCGATTCAGAGAACCCTGGGTTCCCATCACAGCTCTACCATTTTTAGCTCTGTCATTTCAGACAGTTTTAAAAGTTTCTCTATACTGCAGATTCCTGTATTTAATATAGATACAACAGTTCTACCTTAGTAATTTTTTTCAGAATTATACAAAATAATGTAATAGGAGATAAGCACATGGTCTGACTTATTAAGTGTTCAATATGTAATAGATGTAGCTTATTATATTTTGTAAATTATTGCTACATTTTATACCCTCTCATAAAGAGCTTATACTCTGCACACACATTATTGATCTGAATTGAATTTTCACAAAAAGAAACATGGTACTTTTAAGAGCCAATTAAAATAATTTCCCCCTCCCTCCTTTCTTCATTTTTTTCCCCTCCCTCTCTCCTTTCCCTCCCTCCCATTTTCCTTCCTTCCTTTTAACAATATCACATGGAGTGAGATATGGGGAGGCCAGAACAAAGCAGGAGAGAGAAACCAGGAACAGTTTCAGGAAGAGTTTCGGGAGTTTTCAGGAAGAGAACCCAGCATGCAATACAAGGCCACTCAGAGGAAGCGCCAGGTCAGTCAGGAGGCAGGAGGAAAGAGGGGAACTATGGGTAAGTGCCTTCATCCCTGGTTCTGAGGGAAGGAAAAGGCAAGTCAGGGCAAGCAGGTTTAGGATTGGCCAATTTGAATTAATTTCAGTGGACTCTGGCCCTGGTTGGCCCTTGGGCAATTAGAGCAAGTATATAGTGGCTCAGAGGGTGGCAACTGATAGGGGGAGGTGGTTGGGGGAGTGGACTTAATTAGCTGCTTAAGAAGGTGAAATGACTGGCCTCTATGCAGGGCCTCAAAACTGGGTCAAGACAGTATTTGAAAAACTATGTGCCACTAGGTAGAGTCAAATATTAGCAGGAACTTATGCTGAGGATTTTACCACGTCGGAGAGTCTGTCATGTGCACATTGTAAATACTAAGCGCTGCAAATGCATCTGCTAGGCCAAGGCATGAGCAGCCTAAGGCCATTATCCTCAGTTCTCTTCATGTGTGAAAATATCTGCCTAACAGGAAATCAAAAGGATTATTGCTACTTAATATTTTCTTAGCAGAGTGTATTTGAGACATGTTTCAGAATCTTATGAATGAATCTCAAAGTACCTGAAAGTTGTAGCTATGTCTATTCATACATATCATTAAACATTTTTTCTCTTAAAACCACTGAATTTGGGTAAACCATAGACTGATCCATAAATATTGAGTCTCTCAGTTTTTCAATTCAGTCTCTCTACTTTCCAGCTAGAATATATGTTACCAAGAAAAGGGGGCATTGAGGAAACATGGAGAGACTATTATATGCTATTTTTCTGTAATTTCCCTGTTTTGTTTTTGAGAAGAAAGGAGAACAAAAGGAGGCAGATGTGGGGAGTGAAAAGTTCAATATGGTGTATAGATTTGGAGTATTTACTGATATCAACAGAAAACACAAGTTTTCTTGCCTATTATTTAAAAATAGATCTCTGAATATGTCTCCTACATTCTTGTAATGAGTAACAACCACATTAGTATTCTAAAGAAAATCCTGGTTATTAGATTTCTATAGTAAAGAATTGTTTCAGAAGACCTTACTTTACATTTTAAGACTATTTGCAATCTTGATACGTTTTTATGTTACTGGCTTCAAATTATTTTTAGTGCAACTGGCCACAGTTGGGAATAAACCTAGATTCTATTTTGAATAGTCATACTGTATAAACATCTGTTTATATAGCCAATGTAAAGATGTGGTCTATGGTTTTTACACAAACCATGGTAAAAAGGAAATTCAAATATTATGAGACCTATCTTACAAGCTTCCTGGTACCAGACAGATATGTCAAGCTCATTCATATAAAAAATATATTTCATTTAAAAACCTAAGGTCGCTAAGTAAATACAGTTTCAGTAAGCAAGCAATTCCGATCAAAATTTATACAGTTACAAATATACTTACCTACCAAATGAAAACTTAGAATGAGCTGCAGAGGTAGTTGTAATAGCATATATGGTCTGTATATTCATAGGGAACATTTTATTTATAAGGTATAAAACACTGAATCATGGGATACAAAAGAACGCTAGTGGAAGTCCTTCTCTGGTTGTTACAAACCATGCGACCCTGGGCAGATTGACCTTGCTGGGGTTCAAGTCCCTCAGCTGAAAAAGAGGGTGTCATATTAAATAATCCCTAAGGTTTCTTCTATTACAAATGGCCTTGGTTTCTTTTTTATGACATATTTTTTGATAAGGAAGAAAATAGATAAAATGCAAGCTATAAAATATGAATTGCATTGTATAATAGGAAATCATGAACTTAGTGTTGGCATGCTTTTTCTTTTCAAATATTTTTGTTGAAGTTCAGTTGATATGCAATAAATTATATATATGTTAAGTGTACAATTGGAAAAGTTTTGACATTTGTATACATCTGTGAAGGCATCACCCCAGGTTTTCTCAGGCCTTTGGTATAGCCCCTCTCCTCTCCCCTTCCTTGTCCTTCTCCTGCCCTGTGCCCAGGCAACCATTGATCTACTTTCTGCTCATATAGTTTAGTTAGCATTTTATAGAATTTTATATGAAGGAGATCATATATGTATGTACACATGCTTTTTGTTTTTGGTCTGGCTTCTGTTACTCAGCTTAATTGTTTTGAGAATCACTTGTGTTATTGCATGTATTAATAGTGTAACCCTTTATATTGCTGAATATTACTCCATTGTAAGAATGTCACAGTTCATCCATTCACTGGTTGATTCACATTTGCATTATTTCCAGTGTGTATCTATAACAAATAAAGCTGCTGTCAATATTCCAGTATGTCCCTGTATGGTAATATGCTTTCTTTTGTGTAAATATCTAGAAAGGAATGGCTAGATCTTATTGTAGATATCTATTTAACTTTTAAGAAACCACAAAAGTATTTTCTGAAGTGATTGTGCCATTTTATGTTCCCAACAGTGGTGTATGAGAGTTCTAGTTCTTCTACATCCTCACCAATGACCGGTATGATCATTTAATTAAATTTTAGCCACCCTAATGGGTTTAAGGTGGTATCTCATTGTGTTTTCTTTTCTTTTCTTTTTTTTTTTTGAAGATTTTATTTATTTTAGAGAGAGAGTGTGTGTGCAAGAGTGAGTGGGAAGGGGTAATGGGGAAGGGTCAGAAGAGAAAAAAATCTGAAGCTGACTGCACAAGTCCCATGTGGGACTTGATCCCACTACTGCCATATCACGTGACCTGAGTGGAAAGTTGGACGCTCAACCAACTGAGCCACCCAGGCATTTATCTCCTTGTGGTTTTAATTTGTGACTAGTGATACTGAGAATCTTTTCATGTGCTTATTTGGCCTCTGTATGTCTTCTTTATTAAAGTGTCTGTTCAGATTTTTTTTTTCTTCCATTTGTAATAGGATATATTGTAGCTGTTCTTCAAAAGCTTGTTAGGTGAGACCAGAGCAGCATTCCATCTCAGGCTAATTATCCTCTAATAGTGAGGTAAGTCCCTTCTGTACTCGCTAACCAATGCCCTGTGAATCATGAGGTTTTCCTGGCTGGTTGGAGGGAACAGGCACTATTCTTGGACCTATGTAAAAAACCACGCACTACTACCTATAGTTCTATAGAGTAGTTCTTTCCTTGTCCTTGGGTAATTTCCAAAGAACATATACTGATTAGTAAACAGTTGAAAACTTGAGAGAGACTCTTAAGAGGTCTCTGGGGTCCCCTTTTATTCACTTTTCTCTTTCTGAAACTCTATCTGGAGAATTCTAGCTGCTTCCATCACAACTCAGGGAGCACTTAGGGCATTTCTTGATTTCTTCCTACCTGGCAGCATGGCTGGAAACTCAGTATGATTCACTGTCATTTGTTATCTGGTATCTAGTGCCTTGAAAATTGCTTTTACATGTTTTTGTCTTTTTTTTTCTTTTTTGCTGCTTTCAGTGAAAGGTAAATTTGGTCCCCTTTTCTCCATTTTGGCCATAATTGGAGTGATTTTAAAATTATTTTGAAGTTTTCATAAAGTCCTAATATGAGCCATTGGCCATGTAGGCATTATATTTGCTTGCTCATAATCTCACTATTAACATTTTGGTTTATACTTCTCTAATTTTCTTTCACTTTTTCTTAAACAGCTTTTTTGAAATATAATTCACATACCATACAATTTACCCATTGTATCATTCAGTGTTTGTTTTTTAATTTATTTTTTATTTTCAGCATAACAGTATTCATTATTTTTGCACCACACCCAGTGCTCCATGCAATCCGTGCCCTCTATAATACCCACCACCTGGTACCCCGACCTCCCACCCCCTGCCCCTTCAAAACCCTCAGATTGTTTTTCAGAGTCCATAGTCTCTCATGGTTCACCTCCCCTATTCAGTGGTTTTTAATGCAGTCATGGATATGTGCAACTATACCCACAGTCAATTTTAGAATATTTTTATCACTGCAACAAGAACTTCAAATCCTTTATCAATACCCTTTCATTCTCTTCCTGCCTAGTTCTAAGCCAGCCACTAATCCACTTTCTCTCTTCATAGATTTGCCTGTTCCATACACTTTGTATGTGGAATCATGTAATATTTGGTCTTTTGCATCATGCTTTTAAGATTATCCATGTTGTTGCCCATATTAGTACTTCATTCTTTTTTATGGCCAAATACTGTTCCATCGAATGGATATATAAAAAAAAAATTTTAATCTGTCATCTGTCATTGATAATTGGGGTTTTGTTTCTACCTTTTGTTTATTGTGAATATGGCTGTTGTAAACATCATGCACATGTTTTGAGCGCCTGCTTTTAATTATTTGGATATTTCTATGAGTGAAGTTGCTGGGTTGTATAGTAATTCTGTGTTTAACTTTTTGTTAAAAAAGTTAACTGTCAAACTGATTTCTACAGTGGCTACATTATTTTATATTGACACCAGCAGTGTACAAGTATTCTAATTTCCTCACATTCTTCTAGGCATTTTGTTATTTTTCATGTTTAAAAAAATAACCATCTGGGGGGCCTGGGTCACTCAGTCATTTGAACATCTGACTCTTGATTTCAGCTCAGGTTGTGATTTCAGGGTGGTGGGATAGAGCCCCACACTGGGCTTCTGTCCTATACTGGGCTCCTCCTGCCCTGCATTGGGCTACATGCTCAGTGTGGAGTCTGGTGGAGATTTTCTCCCTGCACTCTCTCTCCCTATATTTCTCTCTCTCTCTCAAATAAATAAATACAAATAAATCTTTTAAAAAATGTATATAGCTGTCCTACTGGGTATGAAGCAGTATCTCATTGTGGTTTTGATTCACATTTCCCTTTATTACTAATTACTAATGATGTTAAACTTTTTAAAATGCACTTGTTGGTTATTTGTATATCTTCTTTGGAAAAAATGTCTATTTAAGTGCTTTACCCATTTTTTAAACAGATTATTTGTTGTTGAGTTGTAAGATTCTTTATATATTCTGGATACTAAATTCTCACCAGATATATGACTAACAAAAATTTCCTCCCTTTCTGTGGATTCTCTTTTCACTTTTGTGACTGTACCCTTTAATGTACAAAAGGTTTTAAAATTTGATCAAATTCAACTTATCTGTTTGGGATTTTTTTTATCTCTTGGGCTTTTGATGTCATATCTAAGAAAATGTTGCCAAATTCAAGGCCATGAAGATTCACCCCTATGTTTCTTTCTAATAATTTTATAGCTTGAGATCTTTCGTTTAGATCTTTGATCTATCTTGATTCAGTGTATGAAAGTGTTATGAGGTAAAGGTCCATCTTTAATCTTTTACATGTGGCTATCCAGTTGTCCTAGAAAAAATTGTTGAGAATTCTGTTCCTTCCCCATTAAATGATCTTGGTACCTTTGTTGAAAATTAGTTGAACATAAAAATATGGGTTTATTTCTAGACTCTAAATGCTATTTCTTTGGTCTTTATGTGTATCCTTGTGCTAGTATCATCCACACTAAGTTTTGAAATTAAAAAGTGTGAGTTCTCCTACTATGTTCTTTTTTAAGATTGTTTTAGTTATTCTGAGTTCCTTAAAATCCCATGTTAATATTAGAATCAATTTGTCAAGGTCTACAAAAGAGACAGCTGAAATTTTAAGGAGCATTAAATCTGTAGGTCAATTTGAGGAATATTGCCATCTTAAAAATATTAAGGTTTCCAACTCATGAACATGGGATGTTTTTTCTATTCACTTTAATCTTCTTTAAGTTCTTCTAATAATGTTTTATAGTTTTCAGCATGTAAGTTTTGTATTTATACTAAATTCATTCCCAAAAATTTTATTCCTTTTTGATGCTATTGTAAATGGAGATTTAAAAATTAATTTTCAGATTGCTTATTGCAAGTGTGTAGAAATATAAATAATTTTTTATTCAGCAATTTTCCATCTTTCAAAGTTGTGGAACTTTTGGTGGTTTCCTTAGGGTCTTCTATATACCAGATCATGTTAATTGTGAATAACATGAGATGGTTTTACTTCTTTTTCGATCTGAATAACATCTACCTATCTATCATCTATCTATCTATCTATCTATCTATCATCTATCCACCTACCTACCTATCTATCCATACATCATCTTCTATCTATTTTTACCTAATTACCCTGTCTAGATGTTCAATAGAAGCAGTGGAAGCAGATATTCTTATTGTATCTCTTTAATATTTAATTTTTAAATAATCTCTTACCCAGCATGGGGCTCAAACTTACAACCCTGAAATCAAGAGTTGCATGCACTACTGACTGAGCCAGTCAGGTGCCTTTCTTACCTTGTTCTTGATCTTAGAAGGAAAGCATCTGGTTTCTCACCATGAAGAATTACGTTAGCTGTAGGATTTTTGGCAGGAGCCCTTTATCAGGTTGCGAAAGTGCCCTTTATTCCAAGTTTGTTGAATGTTTCTATCATGAAAGGGTGTTGGATTTAATTATATTCTTTTTCTGCTTCCATTCAGATGACTATATGATTTTTTTTATTATATTGATAGGATATATTACATTAATTGATTTTCAAATGATGTCTTTTGTTTGGATACCAGGGTAATACTGGTCTAGTAAATTGAGTTGGGCATGTTCCCTCATCTTCTAATTTTTAGAAGAATTTGTGAAGAATTAGTATTCATGCTTCTTTAAATGTTTAATAGTATTCAGCAGCCATTGGGGATTGGCTTTTATTTGTAGGTAACTTTTTGATTACTAATCAATCTTTTTATTTCTGATAGGTTTATTTTTAAAAAATATTTATTTATTTAACAGAAAGAGAGAATGAGAGAGAGAGAGAGAGAGAGGGGGAGGGAGCGAGCGAGTGCACAAACATAGGGAGTAGGAGAGGAAGAAGCAGGCTTCCTGCCAAAGAGGGAGCCCAATGAAGGGCTTGACCCCAGGACCCTGGGATCATGACCTGAGCCAAAGGCAGAGGCTTAGCTGACTGAGCCACCCAGGTGCCCCAAGTAGGATCAATTTTAAAAAGCCTATCCTTTATGTTGTAAGGAATCATGGAAACACTAAAAAGAAGTGTTCTTGAAACTCCCAGCCAAGGAAGAAAAGAATATCTGAGTATTCCCCATCAAGAGTGACCAAAGAGAGTCAAATGAGAATACTGAATGGTCAACCCAGCTCTCTTATCCAAGAACTAGTACAATATAAGGACTTTTCCAGAAAGTAAAAATAAAGTTAATAATAAGGGGGAAAACAGTGATGCTGTTGGAAGCTGTGACCAAGTGCTGGTGGTGCACCCATGTCCATCCTCCCTTCTTCCGTATAATAGCTCCCCTGACTTTTACCCCTGGGCATAGGCTGAGAAGCTGGTACATCAAATTACGTGGTGGTAGAATGTTTGGTCAGGTGTTGAGGCCTGCATTACTCTGGACAGTAGACTACAGTTTGACCAAATCTGTAGCATTAGGGAAATGGTAGGAAAGACTCACAATGATGGCTTATGTTGACAATTTTTTGACTGCTTTGAGCAAAGTCACTTATAGGTTTATTTATAATACCAGTTTTTCTTGAATCAGTTTTAGCAGTTTGTCTTTCTAGGAATTTGTCAATTTTATCTAAGTTAACAAGTTTCTTAGCATGTAATTGTCTATGGTATTCCTTTATACTTCTTTTCATTTCTTTAAAGTTGGTAGTAATGTCTGCTTTCATTTTTGATTCTCATAGTTCAAGTCTTTTCTATTTTGGTCAATTTACCTAAAATTTTCTCAAATTTGTTGTCTCTCTTTTTCAAATAAAAATAATTTAGCCTGTATTTTCTTGTGTTCCTGTGTGTATAGGTGTGGGTGTGTGTTTTACATTAAACTTTTTAATCCAATTAGAATTCATTTTAGTGTAAAGAAGGAATCTTAATTTTTATTTTAAAATAGTTAACCTGTTCCACTTGTTGAATAGTTTTTCTATCTCTAATTATTTGAAATTTCCCTTAATTATAAACTGTATTTTTACTTATACTATGGATTTTTTCTAGGCTTTCTCTTCTTTTGTATAATCATGTCTACCAATTCCTATGCTGAATATCATACTGCTTTTATTTCTTACTATTTTATCATATGTATATATTTTAAGATTGCATTTATATATTTGTGTGAGAGAGAGAGAGATCGAGAGACAGAGAGAGCACAAGCAGGGAGAGTGGTAGGAAGAGGGAGAAACAGGCTCTCTGCTGAGCAGGGAGCCCAACGCGGGGCTAGATCCCGGGACTGTGAGATCATGACCTGAGCTGAAGGTAGACACTTAACTGACTGAGCCACCCAGGCATCTCTATTTTATCATTTATAAAAACCTTTAGTAACTAGAAAATAAAAAAAAAATTATCCTGTTATTATTTCTTAAATTTATTTTATTATTTTTTTCTGTTAATTTACATTCCAGCTGGTCATAAAAATCACTTTGTCACATCATCTCTATTACCCCCTCCCCAAGGAGTATTTGTGTTTTTTCCAAACTTTGGGAGTTTACTTGATCTGAAATAACTTCATATAATATTCTGAGAAAGACTGACATTTTCAAATATTGAAGGTACACATCATAGGTACTCTCTTACCCTTTGACCTATTTTTAGTGTTGCTTACCACTGGACTCCTTAGCTTCTTCAAGTATAACTGCAGAATTATTCTTGACTCTTTCCTTATGGCACTATTTCTCAGGTCTTCTCTTTCTTCTTCCCTTCCTCCTCCCTTAGGACTTTATTTCTAAACAATCCCTTATCAATCTCTCTCCTTCCCCACATTGCTTCTCATAGTTAGAAAAATTATCTTTGTCTATTTTTTTCTTAAGAGTCATGGGGACTACCAGTTGCTTAACTCAATGAAATAGGGCTTTACTCTGAATTTAAAAATGTCTTCGACTGTCCTCTAGAATCTTGCTCCCACTCCAAGCCCACCTTCTATTCTCAGACCCCCAACTCAAAAATTTGTATTCCTCTCCTACCACTTCTTGGTTTATAATTCCTACATTAGCAAAACAAAAGTATTCACATTTCTTTACTTTAGCAAAGCAAAATTCACTGTCATATATAATTCACCAACATTTATCTATAGAAGATCATACAGGCACCCGGTTTTGCAGTATTTATTACTTACTATCTTCCATAAAAATGCATATCCTCTCCTTCTTCCAGCCCCTGCTTAAAACAAACTTGAGACAAGAAGTATGTCCATTTTAATCATTCATTCCAGCAGCTTTTTGTGATGCTATTATTTAGTTGTAATTGATTATACAGAGATGCCTTTTATAGTGTATAAGCATGTATAATATATATAAGATTAATATAAGATTATGATTACTTTTATAAATTTGATTCACCATTGGATTCATTTAAATGTTAGCTTATATTCATTGGAAGCTATAAAATTTTAAACCAGGAGCTATTGCCTCCAACACTGAAACCTCTATGTATGTGTAAATCAATAATTACAAATAAATGAAATGAATTGCTTTAAACACATGGAAGAATATAAACCTTAGTATAATTTTAAACATATAAAATTTATTATTTAATACTTCAGTATTATATCTTCTTTATAAAGCTATTTCTGGGTATTCATATTTGTCAAATACCTATTGTGAGTATAGTTTTTTAAAAATCTCTCTATAAGTTCTGCCCATGAAGGATGATGTATAGAAATCATTATGCCATTAGAGGACTTCCTAACCTAAATTCACCTACCCTGGGCAGAGTAACATAATGAATGCAGAGGACAAATATGAACAGAGAGGGACCTTTTTCATCCTTTGAGAATCAGAGACTTACACTTAACAATGACTCTTCCAGGAGAAATAGAAGTTATCTAGACAGCGAGATAGGAGAGCTGAGCGTTCAAAAAACAGCAAAGGATGTATGTGTAGAGACCCGAGAGAATGTGACCAATGTGAGAAATTGCTAATATTCAATAGTGCTGGAACAAAGGGTGCATATGGGATCATGGGGAGTTATGGCCAGAAAGCAAGCTGAGGCTGTTTCATGAAGAGCTTTGTAAACTATACCAAGGAGTTTGGCCTTTCTTCTATAGACAATGGGAACTTGCTCACAATTATATCATGAAGGAAATATTCCTATCATGTGTATTATAAGGTTATTGCTTGTATATTATGTATATTACAAGGTTTTTACAGTATGTTATGAGGGAAAGAACTCAAATATTACTTCTTATAAAATGGATAAGGCAACCCTTAAAAAAAAAAAGACCCCCCCAAAAAAAACCCAAAAAACAAAACACTGGCCTCCTCTTATAAAAAGAGTATCAGCAAATCAGGTTCACTACTAACTTCAGTTTTTCTGAGTTTTTTAGATTTTGTTTTTTGTAAAGTGCTTTTATCTTGTTTTCAAAGATCCAAAGTATAGAATTGTTTACTTGTTCCTAGCAGCTATATTTTTCCCTTCACAGATTGTCCTGGCTTTGAATGTGCCTTTTGAAATGGTGTTTTCCAATTTAATTCTCAGGAGTAAGGCCTCGAGCATAAGAAACATGAATTTTTTTTCTTAGAAGCAAGTGAGCTTTCCTTCTTTCCTGATGTACACAGATGGTTTCGGATGTATCAATGCTGAGAGCAATTTACAGTCAAAAGATTTTTTGATCTTTGGCAAGCCCTAGAGGGAAGAGGAGATTAATGTCACGTGTCCTTCCCAACATCAGACTGGAGGAAGCGCTGGTAACTACAATGAATATTCAGTCTTAAATTGAAGAGAAACTTGCATCTTTGGCAATATCTGTGCAGGTGACAGTGACGACTGAGAAAGCACGCAGGGGCTAGGAGGCACACTGCTCACCTTGTGTTGCAGTAGGGGAGGAGAGGTGAGTGGTCCCCAATTTTTAAAATCCTTGGAATTTTTAAAAGTTGCCTCATCTAATTATAGACTTATTTTCTGAGGGATATTTTGTTGTTGGTGGTGGTAGTGCTTCATTTTGGGTGCACAGTCAAGAAGAGTAAAATAGTGAAGTTGTGAAGAAGTAGCTCCAGCTGCTGGGGAATGAGGGACAGAGAACTCAGCTCCCAGTGTTCACCGTGGAGCTCTTAATCAGAATGCGAAAGTCACACCACACCTCAAACCCATTGGCTAATCGTTTCCTCAGAAGGTATGAGTGGCTATCACACGGACACCATAATGTGACTTGGGAGGAAAGGTGACAAAGAAGGGAATGGAAGGAAGTGAACCTAAAGTTGAAAGGGTGATTTTGTGCTTCCAACAGGTATAGAATGGAGTAGACACAGGCGATGAATAAATGAATGAATTAGCTAGTCCAGGAGAGGAAATGTATACTTTGGAAAGTGGGCTATGCCTTTTTGATTTTTTTCCATTTGCATGTTTTCTCAGTTTTTTCTAGAAAGCCCTTTTCAGAATAGCAGTTTAATATGTCCCAAAGAAGAAAAGGGAAGGAAGTTTTGTTTGAACTGAAATCTAGGGCAGAACTTAAAAAGGGGAATGGTGTAAGCTTGGGGTCCTGGCAAGGGAAAGGTAATGGCAGTGAGAAAGCTCTGAGGAGGTGGTAAAGTTTCAGAAGTGAGTAAGGATCACTTGTACGGTCATGGATCCCACCCACAAATTCTCCCCTTGAACTCTTTTCTGCTCAAAAGTGGAAGGAATTTGCATTAACATGGGAAGCTCTTTTCTTGGAAAAGCCTCTTAGACCTTAAGTAACTTGCAAGAGACTGTTTTGACAAGGTTCATGAAAATGGTGTCAGGAAAAGGAAATTACTTGCTTTAATAACTCTGACATTATTGGTGTTAAGTGTTTTGCATTCTCTTTGGTGATTTGCATATAGATGGGGCCATGTGGACTCAGAACTGTGTTCCTTTTTGTTTCCTCCCATTTCTACCACTACAAGAAAATGAGTCAGACCTGTAGATCAAGTTGTCCTGAAAGAGCCAGTGATTTTAATTAGTTGTGAGAGAGAAGTTAACCTAAATACAGCATTGGGATTTGAATTGGAAGAATATTATGCTTAACTGTTTTTATCCTGGCCTAGTACCTACTAAACATTGAAATAGGATTTTAGAGCTGATGAGGCTTAGAACTCATGTAGTACAGATGGATCTGGACTTCTAGTCTCCTGGCTTTGGGTCAGCTTCTCCTGCTACCTTGTGCTTTCTCTCTTTACAAAATGTAAAACACAATGGCTGTGAGTTAAGTTTAGGGAATTTCAGTAATACCAAAGAAATACATCCTTGTCAATTTAGATTTTGGTTTTTCTACAGATTTTGAGGTCAGTTCATGTGTTATTACCTGGATGTAGAAATTGTTGCACTGAACATCTCCACACCACCCCTTGTCGACTTGAGGATCCTTGAATCTTTGAAAACTTTTAGGAACATATCTTGACATTGCAAAGATACAGATACAAAATCATACCAATGTTAACCTTTTTGAGGCTCAGACTCCTGTCTTTAAAAAGGACTACTAAAATTGTCCTTTTGACTTATAAGAGTCCAAGCTTTTTGTTCACCATTCCACCTGCCTAAAATACTCTGCTTCTTTTCTTCACCTTTCCTTCTTCAAAAAAAGCAGCTCAGATTCCAATTCCTCCAAGTTTCATGATCTTCTCAGCTCCTTTCTATTATTATTCAGTTGTTTTGGCAAGTAATGTCACTACATGGTATTTTTCCTTCACTGGAGTTTTTTATTTTTATGTGACTTTTAGCATTTTCATACCTTGTATAAGCTCCAGATTGCATTTAGAGGGTGAAAACCAGACCTTTCCAACTTTACATTTAGCAGAAAGCATCTCAGAGTGTTTATTACATATTATATGTTTAACAAGTAATTGTAATTCTGATTTTATATTGCCATAGGTTTTTTGGTTTTAACAAAAACATTTTTATAAAACCTTAGCAAATAGAGATGTACATGAAGATGTTTATATTTAAAGTACAGCATATTAGTTATTTTCTTCTCTTATTTCTTAGTGTGAAAAGTATATCTATAATATTACATCTATAAATTTAGTATCTTCATTATTGATTTACCTTAAGTTTTAAACATAAAAACATTAGAAAAATAGAATTAATTATTATTATTGATGACAATTTCTAAGCTCAAAATTTTAGAACATCTTGAATCTGTGTTCAAATATGGTCATTTTGATATTAAAATTAAAATTCTGCTGACCATAACACTGAATTCCTATGTAAGCAAGAAATAAAGTAAGTGGATTTTTGTTGAAGAGACTTTGGAACACAAGTCACTTCAAAAGAAATCAAGATTAGAGAATACTTTGTTCTGAAATGAAATAATAGGTTCTGCAATTAATAGAAAGTTAGCTGGTACCCATTAGGTCTTAGAGTTGCCTAAAAGTTTATGAGGTGATGGACCTTGAATTTTTATGAGATTTGTTTCCAAAACAATGATTCACCTATGTTTCATAAAGGTAAAGAGCTTGCTAATCTTTGCTCATCAGATCCAATCAGCATAATATCATCAATATAAGGACCAGTATATTCCTCTCCAATTGCTACTATAATAAGTTACCATGAAGTTGGAGTCTTAGAGCAATACAAATCTATTATTTTATACTTATGGTGATCAGAAGTCTTAAAATTAAGGCGTTGGCAGGGCTATATTCCTTCTAGAGATTTTAGGGGGAAATCCACATCCTTTTTTTTTTTTCCAGCTTCTCTAGGGTACCTGCATTTCTTAGCTTGTGATCCTTCATCTTCAAAACCAATAGGATAGCATCTTCAAGTCTCCCTCTCTCTCTCTCCTTCTCTCTCAGTCTTTCTCTGATTTCGTCATCATATCACCTTCTTTCTCTGACTCTGGTCCTTCTGCCTCCCTCTTATCCTGACCTTGTGATTACCCAAAAGACTAAATTAAATAAGGATGCTCCCTTCCCCATGCAGAGATCTGACTCTAATTGTGGCTCTAATGGCAATAAGTTGTTGATATAATGGGCTTCTCCCTTGAGGAGATGAGCTTGAAAAAATGGGCACTTTGACTGGACAGAAGCTCTAGGTGAGGTTAATACAATATTTTTAAGCAAGGGTAGGCTCCCCAGATCATAGGAGAGCAAGCTTCTTGCACTGACTAAAGAGGCTCAGAATTACTTGAGTTTTCAAAATTCTCCGTTTCGTCCAAGTGCAAACAGATGCCCCTCTTTTTCCTCTCACCTCCAGCATCATATCTTTCAAAGGAGACTTTGAGTGGCTGTGAATCCTGCCAATCAAAAAGTTAAACTCTGTATTTTCTTTTCAGCAATATTGGTCTTGCGGGTAAAAGAAATAGAGGTTCTTTAGGGCTGCCATGAGAACTTTTCAGTTCTCTGATCTGACGTGAAATGAGTTTAAAGACCTAAGGTTCTCATTTTTTTTTTTTTTTTTAAAGCAGCTCAGTGCACTCAGAAGACTCCAGCTCACACCACTCTCCTTGTGATGGTCTCTATTGCTATATTGACATCTTGGTCAAGGGCAGCAGCTGCTTGAGTCCCCAAGGAACTCCATCACAATCGTCCAGAGGCCATGATTTGATTCACTATTAATGCCACTGCTTGTCTTGGATTTTTCACATCCAATTTCCTTTGGCTAGCAATTCAGTACAACTCTGAAGTCTAAAGATTTGATCCAAACCGAACTCAAGCCCAGAAGCCTTCATATTGCTTGGGAACATGTCAGAAAGGCAAATTCTCAGGCATTGTCCCAGACATACAGAATCAGAATCTGTGGGAGTGGGGCTTAGGGATCTGGGATTTATAAGCCCTCCAGGTGATTTCGAGGCATGCTAACATTTGAAGAGCAGGAACTACCTTTAGGTTTGGTGGTGTTGGAATCTGAGTTCAGAGGAGCTTACCCAGGGGCTTGGGATCCACACCTCTGAAGATGGGACATTCTCTGGGTAGTGGTGCTCTCTCTGGGGGGTGAGGGAGAGAGTGGGGCTGGCTCACAGGTGTTAGAAGGACTGCAAACAGATTCGCTGCTGCTGCAGGAAGGAACTGCCACTTCCACTGCCAGAGTGAAGGAGCAGGGTTGGGGGGATGCTCATAGGAACTACAAGCGAAACTACAAGTCTCTTCCGCCTCCCCTAGACTTGCATCCTCTCTCTCGTCCCCTAGGTTAGAAGAGCCTAGTGGGGCTCCAACTCACTATGCAGAAATGTGGCTTGCAGAATCGTGGCCCAGCAGCACAAAAGAAGAGTATAGAAGGGAGAGTTTGAAGGGCACCTGGGTGGCTAAGTGGGTTAAAGCCTCTGCCTTCGGCTCAGGTCATGATCCTAGGGTCCTGGGATCGAGCCCTGCATCGGGCTCTCTGCTCAGCGGGGAGCCTGCTTCCTCCTCCCTCTCTCTCTGCCTGCCTCTCTGCCTACTTGTGATCTCTATCTGTCAAATAAAAATAAATTAAAAAAAAAAAAAGAAGGGAGAGTTTGAAACAGAGAGATGATAATATCGTAAGTAATATAGGTAATTGTTGGAGCTTCCCGTGCAGTTTATTTATAAGCAGAGATATGAGAAGGGTTTAGATAGCAATAGAAAATAAATTTTGAATACATAATTTTCCAAGAATATTTTTTCAGCCAATGAATTCACTTAATAAATACATAATTGTTCTTTTAAAGACTGATGCGTTAGGCCCTATGCTGTGGATTCAGCACCCCATAAGACAGAAAGGGCCCCTGCCCTTAGGAGAATACATTTTACTAGAAAGGCATTTCAGTTCATGTGTATCATGATATTGCAACTCAAACTCTTATCCCTTATATTACTCATATGTGTGGATTGTGATTTAAAAAAATATTATAAAGTTAAGTGCAAAAATAACTTGGAAGCAGAAGCTGATAAAATACTATAACTGCTGTCTTGATTTCAGCTGGGTGATTATCAGTAATGTTTTCACTGATTTTAATAAGTGGCATAAATTTATACATGTATAACTTAATATTAAAATATGAACAATACAGCAGATGGATGTTCTGGAGGGCACATCTAGTTACGTGACTTCTCTCGTAATTGTCTGGTCCACATACCACCTAAGTTCTTCTACAAATTCTTTGGTGAAGAACCAGAAATGGACTTGGAAATAAAGAGCTCAGTTCTGATAGTCCCTTCATAAAGAAGCTGGGAATGAATACAACAGTGTTACTGCTGGGGCCGATGACCCAGTGAGGAGGATCAGGTTGGCTGAGGGGTTTCTGGGTGCAGGAGGTTTTTAAAGTTTGTTTATAAGTGGCTTCTGAGGATTTGGCTTGAATTTACAGTATATGTTTATCTGAAGCCCCCAAAGACAGATGTATAGGAACACTTATCTATCATCTTGTAATCAAGGGGGAAATGAGCTACAGATTTCTTGATTTCTTTGCCAGAGGCAATGACTTTCCTCCAGTAACATAAACACAGATGCAGGGAACCATTCCATTTAAACCTCTTCCAAAGTTCATGGATATTTTCCCTTGATATGACTAGTTCTGGTGATCAGTTTGGGTTTAAAGTGTTATTTTTTTTTAAGACTTTATTTATTTGACAGAGAGAGAGAGAGAGAGGGAGAGGGAGAGAGAGTGTATAAGCAGGGGGAGCTGTAGGCAGAGGGAGAGGGGAAAGCAGGCTTTTCGCTGAGCAGGAAGCCCAATGCAGGGCTCCATCCCAGGACCCTGGGATCATGACCCAAGCTGAAGGTAGATGCTTAACTAACTGAGCCACCCAGGTACCCCTAAAATGTTATTTTTAAACTATCTATTTTGATACAGTGGACTTGTTTAAGAGTAAAGCCCTCATGGGTAATAAACAATGGACTTTAACCTTCAGCTACAATAAACTATAATATTATTAACCTAAAATGATAAAGAACTGTGATAGTCAAAGCATCTTTTCATGCATTATCTTTTTTGTTATTGTTGCTATTAAGACAATCCTATGACATAGAAAGGGCAGCCATTATCGCCATCACTCTACAGATGAAAAAACCAAGTCCTCAACAGGTTCAGTGACTGCCTAAGGATATAAACTGGTTACTGGTGGATTTAAAACTGGGACACTGAGCTAAATTTTTAAATACAAATTCTGATTTATAAGCATTTTGCAATGATATTCTAATTAAAAAAAAAAAAAAGAAAAACTGAAGATATCTTTGCCTCAAAATGGGATGGAATCAAAGAAAGAACAATGAGCCAAACACCTGGATCCAATCCCAGTTTGCCAGCCGACTGAGTGATTTTGGACAAGCTGCTATTCGTTCAGGGCCTAGTTTTATCACCTATACAAAGAAAATGTTGAACTAAATTATCTGTGGTGTCTCTTTTTTTCTTTCTCTCTTTTTAAAAGATTTTATTTATTTATTTATTTATTTATTTATTTATTTATTTATTTGACAGGGAGAGAGACAGCGAGAGAGGGAACACAACCAGGGGAAGTGGGAGAGGGAGAAGCAGACTTCCTATTGAGCAGAGAGCCGGATGCAGGGCTCCATCCCAGGACCCTGGGATCATGACCTGAGCTGAAGGCAAACGCTTAATGACTGAGCCACCCAGGCACCCCTGTGGTATGTCTTTCAGACCTAACATTGTATGAAATAATTGGTGTTCCACTATCTAAGTTGTATATTTTTCTAAGCAATTGATTCCCTTTTACCACTCCATCTCTACTCATTCCTCCTGCCCCCATACACCTCTGACTAGCTAAGGGGATAATCTCATACATGTGAACTGTGCAGACCTCAACATTCCAACTGCCAAAATATCTCCCCCATGAGCTTGCCACAATGCTCTTGGCTTATCTAACATTTCCTGGAATTCCCAACATAGAGCCTCTTTTTGAGGGATCATGGGAAAGTTGAGCAGAGACTGTGTATTAATTGCCAGGGCTGCTATTACACAATACCACAGACTAGGTGGCTTAAATAACAGAAATTTGCTTTTTCACAGTTCTGGAGGCTAGGAGCCAATAACATGGTGTTGGTAGGTTTAGTTTCTTCTGATGCCTCTCTTCTTACTTTGCAGATGGCTGCATTCTCTATGTGTCCTCATATGTTAGCCCTTGGGTCTATATATTACTGCTTTTTCCCTTAATTTCTTTTTCTAAAGACATTAGTCATATTTGAATTGTGTCTCACTTAAACTTAATTACCTCTTTAAAGACACAGTGTCCAAACACAGTCCCATTCTGAGGTACCAGTTAAAGAACCATAAGTTCTTTAACTTATGAATTTGGATGTTAATTTGAATGTTATGAATTTGAATGTGATGAAGCCTATAACATACTGACCCTAGAAAGATTTCTTTAGAATATTCTCTAGGAGTAAGGGAATAAAGCCATACCACAGACCATCAAAGTAGAGATGGATATAAATGGAGGAAAAGGTATGAAACTTGGAAGGGGGAGTTACTGGTGAAGTAGATTGGGGCACCTAGAAGACACCCTTTGCTGAAAGTACGCTATACTCACTGCTGCTCTTATGGAGGTAATGACTTGCATGAAAATAAATGAATTTAACTTATGATGTCTCTTAAGAATGATTACTCCTTTGTGTCAATGCTTTGGAGGGGCCCTGTCAGAAAAATGAAACAGTATTCTGTGTGTTCAGTCTCAGAATTTGCTGTTTTCCCTCATCCAAAAGACAAACCTTAACCGTGTTTTAGTTCAAGATCACAAGCAACTTTTAAGCTGAAGATTTCTCTCTGGCAATAGGGACGTCTGCTAAATAAGCAGATAATTCATTTGCCTCAAGTAGGTTTGCATGTTTTCCATTTTCATCCCAGACATAGACGTGACATATATGTCATGACTCACAAAATGTCTAGATTGCACTGTCCAATAGATTAGCCACTAGTGATTTAAATTTAATGTTGAATTGATTAAAATTAAATAAAATCTAAATTAAGTTCTTCACTTGTCCTGGCCATATTGGAAGTGCTCAAAAATCATGGAGGGCTACCATATGCAACAGTGCAGACGTAGAACATTTTCATTATCACACAATGGAAATTGGATAACCCTGATCTAGATTATTTTTCACATAGGTACCTATTGATAAGATGCATTCTCATTTAATGGAACCAAACTTGTGCTGTAAAATATTTTGTTCCTGTATCAGCAATGCATTGGGCTATAAAAAACAAAAACTCAACTATGGTGGCTTAAACAAAGATGAGTTTATTATTTTATTATAGATTCAGCTGTTCACCAGCATCATATCACCCTTAGTCTTTCCTTTATTAGTCTTTTCCTTCATGCTTGAAAGGTGGCTATTTTGGCTCCAATCAAATCATCAATATTTAAGATAAGGAGAAGGTGCGGGGCCTCTGGGTGGCTCAGTTGGTTAAGTATCCCACTCCTGATTTCGGCTCAGGTTATGATCTCAGGGTCATGGTCTTTGCTTGTGAGGTTGAGCCTTGTGTTGGGCTCCACACTCGGTGTGGAGATTAAGATTCTTTCTCTCTACCCTTCCCCACTGGCTCTCTCTCTCTCTCTTTCTCTCTATCTCTCTTTCTCTCTCTCAAAAAGCAAACAAAAACAAAAAAATAAAAAATGAAGAAGAAGAAGATGAGAGGAAATGTTTGGCATCTGTATCAGGAAAGAAAAAGCTTTCACAGAAATCCCTTAGTCAACTTTGGTATGTATGTTAGCCATAAAGATTTTTGATGCCCACTCATGGAATATGGTTTGGAATAATGGATTGGGAGTAATGGTTAGGACAGCCAAGGGACAAGCAGTGTCTTCCACAACTTTCTAATAGGATTTATGGAAAATAGCTCCTGATATCACAGGAACATTTGCAAGAAGCAAGAGATTATATCCCATCATTCCTCTAAAGAGGATAAGTATTAAAGGTCTGGATTTCCTTCTATTCAACAATCCATATTTCCAACATTTACAAACTAGGAAGGAGTGGCTACCTTTATCTGAATTATTTATTCTGACTGTGAAAACAATTGTGAGCACATAGAATAATTGAGAAAGTAAGTCTGTTACTTGAAAGCAGTGTGATAAAGTGGAAAGTGGGTAGATTTTCTTTCACCTGTTGATGTAATTAGTAAGTGGAGCAGGTCCCTTATCCTAAGTTTGATCATCTGTAGGATGGAGATTGTTGTGAAATCAAATGAGCCAACATGTATGAAATGTGTCCAGTGTGGACTAGCCACCTCATAAACATTACTTCTGTATCCTACTTCTTTTCATACATTGTGCAGAGTGGTCTCAAACCGATCTTTCAGAAATGATTACATAAAAAGGCATAAAATTTCCAAATACAGATTGAAGTCTTAATGTGAAGTGTTAGCCTAATAAGTACTCAGAAAAAGTATCTTAAGTCCTTTGTTTAAATCTGGTGATGTCACCACAATGTGTTCTTTTATTTCCCTGAAGTTAAAAATTACCAAGAAGAATTAAATATTTATTTTTCCCCCCTTGAGTTTCTTTTACTTAGTTAATGTGCAGATCTGGACATAATTTACAGTGAAATGGACTTCTGCTTAGTGAGCTTCAGAAACTAAATTGTCTCTGGGAGGAAACACACACAGAAGGGAAGGTGACCAGAGGGACAAACCTGTGGAATGATAACAGACAGATTTCCGGTAACCTCAGCAACTTCTAGCAAAGAAGGATGATTGTCACAAGAAACGGCTGGGCCCCAGAAGAAGACATTCTGGAGAAAGAGGAGGAGGCTAGAATGAAGATTTATAATAGAATAAAATGTATCTAATATTAACAATGAGAGCCTCAGAGCCATACAACCATCCTCTGGGTGAGCATGGCAGAGAGAAAAGTGCGTAGTTAAAGCAATCATTTTGGATTGCTACTGGGTTTTTTTCCTTGGATCTAGTGGCCACCTGGGGCTGCAGTCAGCTTAATTATACCTACAACAAAAGGAGTAGCATGAAGGAAACAGGTATATCTGAGGAAAACCTACTGTAAATAGTTGTTCTGATGGAGAGGGATCTGAGAATCCTAAATTTCCCCTGCGGAATTAAATGGGGTCACAAATTCTCCTGGCTCTCGCAAGAGAGGAAGGATTTTGAAGATGGGCAAAGCAGCTTTCTTCTTTGTTGGTGCTGTTCAAATTGAAATCTTCCCAAAGCCTGTCTTAGGCATCCTACTTATGAGATGAGACTCTTACTTGAAAGGCTTGGCACATGTAAACAGCAAGATGGAATTCACAGCGAGGTAGTTAGAATGGTTGAACAAAATGAGATTAAGAAGAGTGATGAGTTTGGCTAGACAGTGAGGAAGAGGATGGTAAGCATTTTGTTCGTATTTGGAAAGCAGTAAGTAGTGAGGGCCAAAGGAAAGTTTTTGCTGTGTTACTTGGGGCATAATGAAGCATAAAGAGGTAAAGTGAAAGTAAGGAGAATTTAGTGAGTATCTGGAATGCCTCCTGCCAGGAGCAACTATAGGTTAGCCTTCTTAGAACAGGCCTAATTTAGCACAACATGCTTTCCTTGGGATTGAATGCTCTCCGCTTGACTGTAGAACCCTGCCTTGCCGAGAGCACAGTGAACACTTTTACTGATGATTTAAGACTGTCTTAGGCTGTCTCTAGAAATAACGTTGCCAGAAGCAGTTCTCCATTGTTTTGCATATTTAGCCTTTGAAAACTGCATGGTTTTCCCCCCTTCTTTAACAAACACTGTCTTGATTTGGGTTTGATTTGATTCACCCACAGAAGTGAAAGCTTGAAATAAGGATTTATGTACATCATTTATTTGGGGAGGGATTTCAAGAAGTAGGAGGAAAAGAAGGAAGAGTAAGGTTGGAGAAGGAAAAGCCAAAAAAGGCTGCGTTCTAAATTCTCTATTGTAGGGAAGTGAGGGTTCAGCACACAGAATGCTCTCCAGAATTCTATCTTAGGTCTGGGAAATGGCAGTATTTATCCACTGGCTTCCACTGTCATTAGTTGAAGGTGACCCTCTGAGATGTTAACTGCCCCAGTGCTTCCAGACGCTGGGTCCTCACAGAGTTGGCAAAAGATCCTAAGCAGAAAACCAAAGGTGGGGAGTGTAAAGTGGGGAAGCTGTAGGTTACAAGGAAGTGTCCACTACAGATGTGGCTAAAATCAGAGGTGGGCTGAGCAGATGGACTCAAGGTGCCAGGAACATCTGCTACAAACCCAGTTTACCTTCCTAAGCATCTAACACATCAAATTTAGACTGGTTTAGATGGACTGACAAAACCCTTTAAATGGAAACTTTGACTCCGCAACATCAGAGATGGTGCCCTTCCTTCAAAGCCCTCCTTTTTCCATACTTCAGCATCTGCATACTCTTTCTTAATATGCCCTCTTTGGACTTTCTGAACCACCAACCATTTTCCCAGTTTTACACAGAAATTATAATTCTCTGTGTTGCCATCAGCTTTTTCAAATTTGTCTCATTTAGTGCATTCGTTGCCAAACAAGCAGCTACTCCATGATCTAATGTGCAACTCCCTACTGAGGAAAGTGGTTTGCATTCAGGATATATTCAGTAAGTGTAGGTTGATTAGTTTGCTTTTCATTTATATTCATTTTCCAAAAATTGGAAGCATAATATGAGCACATGATAAAAATTCAAGGAGTGCAAATGTTTATACAATGAAAAGTCATCCTTCCTTTTACCTTGGGCTTCCAGCGCCCCTTCTCTGATATGGTCATTGTTAATAATTCTTTATTTATTATTCCAGAAATTGCCTATGGATATACAATTTTTATAGAACCCATTAAAATGCAAATGGAATCATGTTGTATACATGACCTGTACCTGGGTTTCACTGGACAAATATGTCAAATATTGTTCGATAACAGCACACAGAGACCTCCCTCATTCAATTTAATGGCTATCTGGAATTCCACCATACAAATGTGTTACTCATCAACATGATTTTTCTGCTTTCCTAAATATTTCTGGCACTATAATAATCATAACAACGCAGTTAATTTCTCCCTTTTGACAACCAGGATAGACTCAGATATGCTGTGGTGTCTTAGTTTTTATTATGGTAACAAATTACCACAAGTTTAGCAGCATAAAACAACACAAATTTATTATTTCTCAGTTTCTGAGGGTCAGAATTCTGGGGATGGGTTTGTCTGGTCCTGTCTTCAGACTGACCAAATGAAAACAAAGATGCCTGCTGGGACTATCATCTCATCTGAAGCTCGAGGTTCTCTTCCAAGCTCACTGGTTGCTGTCAGAGATCATTTCCTTGCAGCTGCATGATTGCAAATCATCTGAGTGCTAGTCACAAGTTGGGGACTGCCTTCAGCTCCTAGAAGCTGCCCTTTCCATAGACAATTAATAACATGAGTGTTTGCTTCTTTCCAGCCAGTTGGAATATCTGGTTCTGCTTTTTGTCTCTTTTAAGCGCTCACCTAATTAGGCCAATCTCACCTAGGATAAACTCTCTTTTGATTAAGCCAGCTGATTAAAGTCAACTGATTAAAGGTCATAATCATATCTGCAAACTTTCTTTAGGCCATATCATGAGGGTGATAGTTCACCATGTATTCACAAGTCTTGCCCACATTCAAGGGGAGGATATCAGGGAGCCATTTTAAAAGTTTACCGCCCATCTGTAGTAACAAGTACTTCCCAATATCAGTGGTTTACAACGATGGAGGCTTATGCTGCGTGTAAGCTACATGTCCATCATGGGGTCTCGAAGGGGCTTTGTTCATTGTTGTCATGCAGGTACCTAGACAGATGGAACACTTGCCTTTCAAACATTGCTGATGGCCAAGACCATTTGAAAAGAGAGGTCTGGAGAGTTTTACCTTGACAATGCTTTACTCACAATTTACTGGCCAGAATTACACGAGGTTACAGCTACTCGCATAAGGACCAGGAAGTGCAATACTACCAAATACCTAAGAACCTGAAATATCTGGCCAACTGCTTTCATCTACTTAAAATATATCTAGGTTGTCACAGGTAGGCTGTTGTGGCACTCAACTCTCTGAAATATGATTCTTTCAAATGTGGATCAAATGAGAGCCTCTCAAATTCACATTTGATAGCACTAGTGCCCCGTTTTGAGACCTCTCATAATTATCTAGTGGTGGATTTCAAAGTGTAATTATAAGGGAGGTGAAATATTTTGATTCTTTATTCCAAGAATAATCTGTTTTAATGTGTGAAAGTTTAACGCTTGAGAAAGTTGTCAGTTGAAGGCTGTTTGACAGCTTTGTGCCTTTTAGCTACAGGATTTACTATGAGAGTCTCTGTTGTATAATAATCGACCTTGACAGCATCCAACCCCCCAGGGAGTGGAACAGGTAATCCAGAGAACAAAACAAGGCAGCATGTAAGAAACATGATGAGCAGGCAGCAAGTCTGTCAACAATAAAAGATGCTAGTTAAGGGTTGTCTTCTTTTCTTAAAAAAAAAAAAAAAAAAGGTTATCTTTTCTTCTGAATTACTTCACACATTTTTGATAACTCCCTTTGCAGTATCAGAATCTTAGAAAGATCCTTAAAGTACAACATTCTGTGCACTCTGCACATCCTGTTCAAGTGGACATCCAGTTTTTGTGTGAGCATATCTAAAAATGGGACCTCACTACCCACTGAGCCAATGTGTTCATTTTGTATAAGTAAAACTTTCAATTACATAGTGTAGAAAGAATTATGCAAGGAAACTCCAACTATTCAGCAATAATGAATAAGCAATAATAAATATTATTCTATTCTTGCTTCAGCTATTTCCCATCCAGATTTTCTTTGCTGCGCTATTTTAAAGGAAATCCTAGGGACACCTGTGTGCCTCAATCGGTTAAGCATCTGCCTTCAGCTCAGGTCATGACCCCAGTATCCTGGGATCGAGTCCCACCTCAGGCTCACTGTTCAGTGGGGAACCTGCTGTTCCTTCTGGCTGCTGTTCCCCCTGTTTGTGTGTGCTCTCTCTCTCTGATAAATACATACATACCCGCATAAATAAAATCTTCACAAAAGATAAAGCAAATTCTATTTGGCAACTTTCTAAGCTCACGTATATTCTAGCAAGTGTATCTAATACATAAAGATTGCTTTTACCCATTACTTATCAACCATTTAATTTTTAGATGACTCTACTTATTTAAAAACTTCTTCCTTGAACACTGTGCTTTCTATAAATTTGGCTCATTGACCCTGGGTTGTCTTTTTGGAACAGTGCAGAATAACTTCTCTCTTTCATAAGACTATCTTGTAATCAACATATATTTAACTTTTGTTTGTGTGGATTATGATATCTATCTTTCCACCCACCCATCTCAAAACTTTTTGTCATTGAACATTATATATTTTGTTTAGTCATCAGGCTTATGATGAGATTTCATACTATCTTAGTTATGCTTCTCTGAATACATTCCACATGACCAAGTATCTTTCTTTAAATGAGGTATCAAAATATAACTCAATCCTCTAGAGATGGTCTGAGCACTGAAATGTGCAGTGCTGTTTCCCTTGGTCTGGAAACATATGCAGGGTAAATTTCTTAATAGGAAGACTGTTGATTTATTTTGAACTTTTATTCAACTGAGACAACTCAGTATTTTTTTTTTACTTAAATTGTTGCAAAATGATTTTTTTAATGCATTGTATTGACTTTGTTGTATCTAAATGCAGATGTAACATTTTTATCCTATTTAAATTTTATCGTACTAGTATTCACTTGTCTCAACTCTGTCATTCAGACAATTAACCAGTTCTCTTGGTTGTATGCCATATACAGATTTAATAAGACTGGCTTTTGGATCTGTGCATAGTTGGTAGAGAGGCAGGGAAGCCAAGTAGAAATAAGTCTCGGCTCTGAGGTCAGACAATCTGGCATAAATCCTGGCTCTACACACTACCTATGTATCATGAATGGGTGCCCTTATCTTTCTCACCCTTAATTCCTCAATTTACAGTGAAGGATATCAGAATACCTACTTCATAGGTTTTTGTAAGGAATAAATCAACTAATATGCAAAATGCTTAAAATTCCACCCCTAGCCCAGAGTAAGGATTCAATATATATTACCTATTATTATTAATTAAACATGTTAATAGCGCTGGGTCAATGGCAGAACTTGGAGATCAATAGTCAACTCTGTTTGGGAAGAATCATTCAACCAGCCAAGTATCTACCTAAATGTTTTATCATCTAAATGTTTCCTTTTTTTTTTTTTTTGCCTTTTTTTATTACTTTTTTTTTTATTAACATATAATGTATTATTAGCCCCAGGGGTACAGGTCTGTGAATCGTCTGGCTTACACACTTCCTAGCACTCACCATAACACATATCCTCCCCAATGTCTGTAACCCAACTACCCTCTCCCTACCCCCCCTCCCCCTGGCAGCCCTGTTTGTGAGATTGAGTCTCTTATGGCTTGTCTCCCTCCCAAACCCATCTTGTTTCATTTTTTTTCTCTTCCCTACCCCACAAACCCTTCAACTTTGCCTCTCAAATTCCTCATATCAGGAAGATCATATGATAATTGTCTTTCTCCGATTGCCTTACTTTGCTTAGCATAATACCCTCTAGTTCCATCCACGTCATTGCAAATAGAAAGATTTCATTTCTTTTGATGGCTACATAGTATTCCATTGCATATATATATACACCATTTCTTCTTTATCAATTAATCTCTTGATGGACATCTAGGTTCTTTCCATAGTTTGGCTATTGTGAACATTGCTGCTATAAACATTCGAGTGCATGTGCTCCTTCAGGTCACTATATTTGTATCTTTAGGGTAAATACCCAGTAGTGTGATTGCTGGGTTGTTGTGTAGCTCTATTTTCAACTTTGTGAGGAACCTCCATGCTGTTTTCCACAATGCACCAACTTGCATTTACACCAACAGTGTAGGAAGGTTCCCCTTTCTCTGCATCCTCACCAACATCAGTCATTTTCTGACTTGTTAATTTTAGCCATTCTGACTGGTATAAGGTGGTATCTCATTGTGGGTTTGTATTTCCCTGATGCCAAGTACTGTGGAGCACTTTTTCATGTGTCCTCTGACCATTTCTTTATTGCATTATTTGTTCTTTGGGTGTTGAGTTTGATAAGTTCTTTATAGATTTTGGATACTAGCCCTTTATCTGATATGTTGTTTGCAAACATCTTCTCCCATTCTGTCAGTTGTCTTTTGGTTTTGTTGACTGTTTCCTTTGCTGTGCAAAAGCTTTTTTTTTTTTTTAAATTTTTAATTTTTTATAAACATATAGTATATTTTTATCCCCAGGGGTACAGGTCTGTGAATTGCCAGATTTACACACTTCACAGCACTCACCAAAGCACATACCCTCCCTAATGTCCATAACCCCACCCCCCTTCTCCAAACCCCCTCCTCCCAGCAACCCTCAGTTTGTTTTGTGAGATTAAGAGTCACTTATGGTTTGTCTCCCTCCCAATCCCATCTTGTTTCATTTATTCTTCTCCTACCCCCTTAAGCACCCATGTTACATCACCAATTCCTCATATCAGGGAGATCACATGATAGTTGTCTTTCTCTGCCTGACTTATTTCGCTAAGCATGATATGTTCTAGCTCCATCCACGTCGTCGCAAATGGCAAGATTTCATTTCTTTTGATGGCTGCATAGTATTCCATTGTGTATATATACCACATCTTCTTTATACATTCATCTGTTGATGGACATCTAGGTTCTTCCCATAGTTTGGCTATTGTGGACATTGCTGCTATAAACATTCAGGTGCACGTGCCCCTTCGGATAACTACGTTTGTATTTTTAGGGTAAATACCCAGTAGTGCAATTGCTGGGTCATAGGCAATTCTGGCAGTTCTATTTTCAACATTTTGAGGAGCCTCCATGCTGTTTTCCAGAGTGGTTGCACCAGTTTGCATTCCCACCAACAGTGTAGGAGGGTTCCCCTTTCTCCGCATCCTCGCCAGCATCTGTCATTTCCTGACTTGTTCATTTTAGCCATTCTGACTGGTGTGAGGTGATATCTCATTGTGGTTTTGATTTGTATTTCCTTGATGACGAGTGATATGGAGCACTTTTTCATGTGTCTGTTGGCCATCTGGATGTCTTCTTTGCAGAAATGTCTGTTCATGTCCTCTGTCCATTTCTTGATTGGATTATTTGTTCTTTAGGTGTCGAGTTTGCTAAGTTCTTTATAGATTTTGGACACTAGTCCTTTATCTGATATGTCGTTTGCAAATATCTTCTCCCATTCTGTCAGTTGTCTTTTGGCTTTGTTAACTGTTTCCTTTGCTGTGCAAAAGCTTTTGATCTTGATAAAATCCCAGTAGTTCATTTTTGTCCTTGCTTCCCTTGCCTTTGGCGATGTTCCTAGGAAGATGTTGCTGCGGCTGAGGTCGAAGAAGTTGCTGCCTGTGTTCTCCTCAAGGATTTTGATGGATTCCTTTCTCACATTGAGGTCCTTCATCCATTTTGAGTCTATTTTCGTGTGTGGTGTAAGGAAATGGTCCAATTTCATTTTTATGCATGTGGCTGTCCAATTTTCCCAACACCATTTATTGAAGAGACTGTCTTTTTTCCATTGGACATTCTTTCCTGCTTTGTCGAAGATTAGTTGACTATAGAGTTGAGGGTCTATTTCTGGGCTCTCAATTCTGTTCCATTGATCTATGTGTCTGTTTTTGTGCCAGTACCATGCTGTCTTGATGATGACAGCTTTGTAATAGAGCTTGAAGTCCGGGATTGTGATGCCACCAACATCGGCTTTCTTTTTCAATATCCCTTTGGCTATTCGAGGTCTTTTCTGGTTCCAAATAAATTTCAGGATTATTTGTTCCATTTCTTTGAAAAAGATGGATGTCACTCTGATAGGCATTGCATTAAATGTGTAGATTGCTTTAGGTAGCATAGACATTTTCACAATATTTATTCTTCCAATCCAGGAGCATGGAATATTTTTCCATTTCTTTGTGTCTTCCTCAATTTCTTTCAGGAGTACTTTATAGTTTTCTGAGTATAGATTCTGTGCCTCTTTGGTTAGTTTTATTCCTAGGTATCTTATGGTTTGGGGTGCAACTGAAAATGGGATTGACTCCTTAATTTCTCTTTCTTCTGTCTTGTTGTTGGTGTAGAGAAATGCAACTGATCTCTGTGCATCAATTTTATATCCTGACACTTTACTGAATTCCTATACAAGTTCTAACAGTTTTGGAGTGGAGTCTTTTAGGTTTTCCATATATAGTGTCATATCATCTGCAAATAGTTTTCCTTCCATTTCTATTTTTTGGAACAGTTTCAGGAGAATAGGAATTAGTTCTTCTTTAAATGTTTGGTAGAATTCCCTGGGGAAGCCTTCTGGCCCTGGGCTTTTTTTTGTTGGGAGATTTTTAATGACTGTTTCAATCTCCTTACTGGTTATGGGTCTGTTCGGGCTTTCTATTTCTTCCTGGTTCAGTTGTGGTAGTTTATATGTTTCTAGGAATGCATCCATTTCTTCCAAATTGTCAAATTTGTTGGCGTAGAGTTGCTCATAGTATGTTCTTATAATAGTTTGTATTTCTTTGGTGTTAGTTGTGATCTCTCCTCTTTCATTCATGATTTTATTTATTTGGGTCCTTTCTCTTTTCTTTTTGATAAGTCTGGTCAGGGGTTTATCAATTTTATTAATTCTTTCAAAGAACCAGCTCCTAGTTTTGTTGATTTGTTCTATTGTTTTTTGGGTTTCTATTTCATTGATTTCTGCTCTGATCTTTATTTCTCTTCTCCTGCTGGGCTTAGGGTTTCTTTCTTGTTCTTTCTCCAGCTCCTTTAGGTGTAGGGTTAGGTTGTGTACCTGAGACCTTTCTTGTTTCTTGAGAAAGGCTTGTACCGCTATATATTTTCCTCTCAGGACTGCCTTTGTTGTGTCCCACAGATTTTGAACCATTGTGTTTTCATTATCATTTGTTTCCATGATTTTTTTCAATTCTTCCTTAATTTCCCGGTTGACCCATTCATTCTTTAGAAGGATGCTGTTTAGTCTCCATGTATTTGGGTTCTTTCCAAACTTCCTCTTGTGGTTGAGTTCTAGCTTCAGAGCATTGTGGTCTGAAAATATGCAGGGTATGATCCCAATCTTTTGATACTGTTTGAGTGCTGATTTAGGACCAAGGATGTGATCTATTCTGGAGAATGTTCCATGTGCATTAGAGAAGAATGTGTATTCTGTTGCTTTGGGATGAAATGTTCTGAATATATCTGTGATGTCCATCTGGTCCAGTGTGTCATTTAAGGCCTTTATTTCCTTGTTTATCTTGGTTGGATAATCCAACCAAGATAAACATCCTTGCTTGGATGATCTGTCCATTTCAGTGAGGGGAGTGTTAAAGTCCCCTACTATTATTGTATTATTGTTGATGTGTTTCTTTGATTTTGTTATTAATTGGTTTATATAGTTGGCTGCTCCCATGTTGGGGGCATAGACATTTAAAATTGTTAGATCTTCTTGTTGGACAGACCCTTTGAGTAGGATATAGTGTCCTTCCTCATCTCTTATTATACTCTTTGGCTTAAAATCTAATTACTCTGATATAAGAATTGCCACTCCTGCTTTCTTCTGATGTCCATTAGCATGGTAAATTCTCCCCCCCTACTTTATATCTGCAGGTGTCATCCAGCTTAAAATGAGTTTCTTGTAGGCAACATATAGATGGGTTTTGTTTTTTTATCCATTCTGATACTCTTTGTCTTTTTATTGGGCCATTTAGCCCATTAACTTTCAGGGTAACTATTAAGAGATATGAATTTAGTGCCATTGTATTGCCTGTAAGGTGACTGTTACTGTATATTGTCTCTGTTCCTTTCTGATCTACCACTTGTAGGCTCTCTCTTTGCTTAGAGGACCCCTTTCAATATTTCCTGTAGAGCTGGTTTGGTGTTTGCAAATTCTTTCAGTTTTTGTTTGTCCTGGAAGCTTTTTATGTCTCCTTCTATTTTCAATGATAGCCTAGCTGGATATAGTATTCTCGGCTGCATGTTTTTCTCGTTTAGTGTTCTGAATATATCATGCCAGCTCTTTCTGGCCTGCCAGGTCTCTGTGGATAAGTCTGCTGCCAATCTAATATTTTTACCATTGTATTTACAGACTTCTTTTCCCGGGCTGCTTTCAGGATTTTCTCTTTGTCACTAAGACTTGAAATTTTACTATTAGGTGACAGGGTGTGGGCCTATTCTTATTGACTTTGAGGGGCATTCTCTGAACCTCCTGAATTTTGATGCTTGTTCCCTTTGCCACATTGGGGAAATTCTCCTCAATAATTCTCTCCAGTATACCTTCTGCTCCCCTCTTTCTTTCTTCTTCTTCTGGAATCCCAATTATTCTAATGTTGTTTCGTCTTATGGTGTCACTTATCTCTCGAATTCTCCCCTCGTGGTCCAGTAGCTGTTTGTCCCTCTTTTGCTCAGCTTCTTTATTCTCTGTCATTTGGTCTTCTATATCGCTAATTCTTTCTTCTGCCTCATTTACCCTAGAAGTGAGAGCCTCCATTTTTTATTGCACCTCATTAATAGCTTTTTTGATTTCAACTTGGTTAGATTTTAGTTCTTTTATTTCTCCAGAAAGGACTTTTATATCTCCCGAGAGGGTTTCTCTAATATCTTCCATGCCTTTTTTTGAGCCCGGCTAGAACCTTGAGAATTGTCATTCTGAACTCTAGATCTGACATATTACCAATGTCTGTATTGATTAGGTCCCTAGCCTTCAGTACTGCCTCTTGTTCTTTTTTTTTGTGGTGAATTTTTCCCCCTTGTCATTTTGTCCAGATAAGAGTTATGAAGGAGCAAGTAAAATACTAAAAGGGTGGCAACAACCCCAGGAAAATATGCTTTAACCAAATCAGAAGAGATCCCAAATCGTGAGGGGGGAGAAAGGGGATAAAAAGAGGTTCAGAAAGAAAGAGAGGAAAAAAAAATTTTAAAAAGAAAACGAATAAAGAAAAGTATAAAAAAGAAAAAATATATATATTTGATAAACTAGTTAAAAAATGTTAAAAAAGAAAAGAGTAAAAGTTAAAAAAATTTTAGCAGAAGGAGAGAAAAGAAAATGAAAAAGAAAAAAATTAAATTAACTGTAAGACTAAAGAATCATAGGGAGAAAGCCATGAGTTCCATGCTTTGCTTTCTCCTCCTCTGGAATTCTGCTGCTCTCCTTGGTATTGAAACTGCACTCCTTGGTAGGTGAACTTGGTCTTGCCTGGATTTCTTGTTGATCTTCTGGGGGAGGGGCCTGTTGTGATTCTCAAGTGTCTTTGCCCCAGGCGAAATGGCACCACCCTTACCAGGGCTGGGCTGAATAATCCGCCTGGGTTTGCTTTCAGGATCTTTTGTTCCCTGAGTGCTTTCCGTAGAGTTCCGGAGGACGGGAATACAAATGGTGGCCTCCTGGTCTCTGGCCCAGAGCAGCCGAGAGCCAGAGGCCCCATTCCTTAGTGTGCCCTCAGACAACAGTGCCCAGTAACTCCCGTCTGCGTGACTTCCGGCCGCGCTCCGAGCTCACTGAGCCTGTGACCGGTTCAAGGTAACTCCAAGCTGTGATCTCACTGTCGGCTCTGTCTCTGTAGCCGGCTTCCCCATTCTAATATCTGTAAGCTCTGCGACACTCAGACACCCCCAATCCTTCTGTGACCCTGCGGGACTGAGGCCACGCTGACCCCGCGTGGGCTTCATCCCGGTTTAACCTCTGGGGCAATGTCCCTCAGCAGAACAGACTTATTAAAAGTCCTGATTTTGTGCTCCCTTGTTCCACCGCTTGCCGGGAGCCAGCCCCTCCCCCCGGGGTTTATCTTCCCGTCGCTTTGGATTCAGTTCTCCACCAGTCCTACCTTTCAGAAAGTGGTTGATTTTCTGCTTCTAGAATTGCTGTTCTTCTTCTCTTCAATTTGCAGTTGGATTTATAGGTGTTTGCAATCTTTAGATAAGCTATCTAGCTGATCTCCTGCTAGCTGAAGTAGCCTAAGCCTGCTACTTCTCTGCCATCTTGACTCCTCCCTCTGTGCAAAAGCTTTTGATCTTGATGAAGTCATAGTAGTTCATTTTTGCCCTTGCTTCCTTTATCTTTGGTGATGTTTCTAGGAAGAAGTTGCTGCGGCTGAGGTTGAAGAGGTTGCTGCCTGTGTTCTTCTACAGGATTTGGGTGAATTCCTTTCTCACACTGAGGTCTTTCATCCATTTTGAGTCTATTTTTGTGTGTGGTGTAAGGAAATGGTCCAGTTTCATTTTTCTTCAATTGGCTGTCCGGTTTTCCCAAGACCATTTGTTGAAGAGAATTTTTTCCATTGGACATTCTTTCCTGCTTTGTCAAAGACTAGTTGACCATAGAATTGAGGGTCTATTTCTGGCTCTCTAGTTTTTCCATTGATATATATGTTTTTTTTTTTTTTTTTTGCTCCAGTACCATATCATCCTGATGATTAGAGCTTTGTAATAGAGCTTGAAGTTTGGAATTGTGATGCCACCAACTCTGGCTTTTATTTTCAACATTTCTCTGGCTATTCAAGGTCTTATCTGTTTTCATATAAATTTTAGTATTATTTGTTCCATTTCTTTGGAAAAAATGGATGGTATTTTGATAAGAATTGCATTAAGTATGTAGATTGCTTTAGGCAGCATAGACATTTTCACAATATTTGTACTTCCAACCAATGGAAATGGAAAGTTTTTCCATTTCTTTGTGTCTTCCTCAATTTCTTTCATGAGAACTTTATAGTTTTCTGAGTACAGATTCTTTGACTCTTTGGTTAGGTTTATTCCTAGGTATCTTATGGTTTTAGGTGCAATTGTAAATGCTATTGACTCCTTAATTTCTCTTTCTTCTGACTTGTTGTTGGTGTATAGAAATGCAACTGATTTCTGTGCATTGATTCTGTATCCTGAAACTGTACTGAATTCCTGTACAAGTTCTAGCAGATTTAGAGTGGAGTGTTTAAGGTTTTCCACATAAAGTATCATATCATCCACAAAGAGTGAGAGTTTGACTTCTTCTTTGCCAATTTGGATGCCTTTAGTTTCTTTTTGTTGTCTGATTGCTGAGGCTAGGACTTCTAGTACTATGTTGAATAAGCAGTGGTGATAATGGACATCCCTGCCGTGTTCCTGACCTTAGGGGAAAAGCTCTCAGTTTTTCTCCATTGAGAATGATATTCACTGTGGTTTTTTCCTAGATGGTTTTGATAATATTGAGCTATGTACCTTCTATCCCTACACTTTGAAGAGTTTTGATCAAGAAAGGATGCTGTACTTTGTCAAATGTTTTTCCAGCATCTATTAAGAATATCATATGGTTCTTGTTCTTTCTTTTGTTAATGTGTTGTATCACATTGCTTGATTTGCAGATGTTGAACTAACCTTGCAGCCCAGGAATAAATCCCAGTTGGTCATTGTGAATAATCCTTTTAAAGTACTGTTGGATCCTATTGGCTAGTATTTTGGTGAAAATTTTCACATTTGTGTTCATTAAGGATTTTGGTCTGTAATTCTCTTTTTTGGTGGGGTCTTTGTCTGGTTTTGGGATCAAAGGGCCTCATAAGATGAGTTTGGAAATTTTCCTTCCATTTCTATTTTTTGGAACAGTTTCAGGAGAATAGGTATTAATTCTTCTTTAAATCTTTGGTAGAATTCCCTTGGGAGCTCTGGTCCTGGGCTCTTGTTAGTTGGGAGATTTTTGATGACTGCTTCAATCTCCTTACTGGTTATGCATCTGTTCAGGTTTTCTATTTCTTCCTGGTACAGTTTTGGTAGTTTATACATCTCTAGGAATGCATCCATTTCCTCCAGATTGTCAAATTTGCTGGAACATAGTTGCTCATAGTATGTTCTTATAATTGTTTGTATTTCTTTGGTGTTGGTTATGATATCTCCTCTTTCATTCATGATTTTATTTATTTGGGTCCTTTCTCTTTCCTTTTTGATAAGGCTGGGCAGGGGTTTATCAATCTTATTATTTCTTTCAAGGAACCAGCTCCTAGTTTCATTGATTTGTTCTACTGTTCTTTCAGTCTCTATTTCATTAATTTTTGCTCTGATCTTTATTATTTCTCTTCTCCTGCTGGGTTTAGGCTTCCTTTGCTATTCTTTCTCTAGCTCCTATACGTGTAGGGTTAGGTTGTGTACTTGAGAACTTTCTAGTTTATTGAGAAAGATTTGTATTGCTATATATTTTCCTCTCAGGATCACCTTTGCTGTGTTCCACAGATTTTGAACAGTTGTGTTTTCATTATCATTTGTTTCCATGAATTTTTCCAATTCTTCTTTAATTTCCTGGTTGACCCATTCATTCTTTAGTAGGATGCTCTTTAGTCTCCATGTATTTGGGTTCTTTCCAAATTTCCTCTTGTGATTGAGTTCTAGTTCAGAGCATAGTGGTCTGAAAATATGTAGAGAATGATCCCAATCTTTTGGTACCAGTTGAGACCTGATTTGTGACCCAGGATTTGATCTATTCTGGAGAATGTTCCATGTATGCTAGAAAGGAATGTATATTCTGTTGCTTTGAAGTGGAGTGTTCTGAATATATCTGTGGTGTCCATCTGGTCCAGTGTGTCATTTAAATCCTTTGTTTCCTTGTTGGTCTTTTGCTTGGAAGATCTGTCCATTTCAGTGAGGGGGGTTTTAAAGTCCCCTCCTATTATTGTATTATTGTTGATGTGTTTCTTTTCTTTTTGTTATTAATTGGTTTATATAGTTGGCTGCTCCTATGTTAGGGGCATAGATTGTTAGATCTATTGTTAGATCATCTTGTTGGACAGACCCTTTAAGTATGATATAGTGTCCTTCCTCATCTCTTATTATAGTCTTTGGCTTAAAATCTAATTGATCTGATATAAGGATTGCCACCAAGCTTTCTTTTGATGTTCATTAGCATGGTAAATTGTTATCAACATCCCCCCACACTTTAAATCTGGAGGTGGCTTTGGGTCTTAAATGAGTTTCTTGCAGACAACACATCGATGGTTTTGTTTTTTATCCATTCTGATACTCTGTGTCTTTTGATTGGAGTATTTAGCCCATTTACATTCAGGATAACTATCGAAAGATATGAAATTAGTGCCATTGTATTGCCTGTAAAGTGACTGTTATTGTATATTGTCTCTATTCCTTTCTGGTCTACCACTTTTAGGCTTTCTCTTTGCTTAGAGGACCCATTTCAATATTTCCTGTAGGGCTGGTTTGGTGTTTACAAATTCTTTTAGCGTTTATTTGTCCTGGAAGCTTTTTATTTCCCTTATTTTCAATGATAGCCTAGCTGGATATAGCATTCTTGGCTGCTTGTTTTTCTCGTTTAGTGCTCTGAATATATCAATCCAGTTCTTCTAGCCTGCCAGGTTTCTGTGGATAAGTCTGCTGCCAGTCTAATATTTCTACCACTGTATGTTACAGACTTCTTTTCCCAAGCTGCTTTCAGGATTTTCTCTTTGTCACTAAAACTTGTAAGTTTTACTATTAGATGACCAAGTATGGATCTATTTTTATTGATTTTGAGGGGATGTTCTCATGCCTCCTGGATTTTGGTGCTTATTCCCTTTGCCATATTAGGGAAATCCTCTATTATAATTTGTTCCAGTATTCCTTCTGCCCCCCTCTCTCTTTCTTCTTCTTCTGGGATCCCAATTATTCTAATATTGCTTCATCTTATGGTATCACTTATCTCTCAAAATTTCCCCTCATAGTCCAGTAGTCATTTGTCTCTCTTTTGCTCAGCTTCTTTATTCTCCATCATTTGGTCTTCTATATTACTAATTCTCTCTTGTGCCTCATTTATCCTAGTAGTAAGAGCCTGCATTCTTGATTGCACTTCATTAATAGCTTTTTTAAAATTTCAACTTGGTTTGATTTTAGTTCTTTTATTTCTCCAGAGAGGGGATTTTATTTCTCCAGATATGGTTTCTCTAATATCTTCCATGCCTTTTTCAAGCCCCGCTAGCACCATGAGAATCATCATTCTGAACTCTAGTTCTGATATATTACCAATGTCCGTATTGATTATGTCCCTAGCCTTTGGTTCTGCCTCTTGTTCTTTTTTTGTGGTGAGTTTTTCTGCCTTGTCATTTTATCCAGAGAAGAATGTATGAATGAGAGAATAAAATAGTAAAAGGGTGGCAAAGACCCCAGAAAAATGTACACTAACTAAACTGTAAGAGACCCCAAATTGGGGAGAGAAGAAAGGGGATAAAAAGATTTTTTTTTTAATTTAGAAAAAGTTAAACAAAAGTTAAACAAACAAACAAACAAACAACAACTATCTATCTATCTATCTAAATATATATGAATGGAACAGAGCAACTGACTTGATTTCAGGTGTATTTTGGTCTCTTAGAAGAAAGTACCTTTCAAAATTTTAAAGAAGGAAAAACTTATGTATATACAAAATTAATGATAAACATGATGAAGGAATGGAATATGACTGTAAAGATGAAAAATTTAAAAAGTCTAAAAAAGGAATTGTGTCTTTGCGTCCAGACGCTTTGCGTCTGGAGTGATGTCCCTCAGTGGAGCAGACTTCTAAAACGTTGGATTTTGTGCTCTGTTGCTCCACTGCTTACTGGGAGCCGGCTCCTACCCCCATGGTCTATCTTCCTGTTGCTTTGGATTCACTTCTCCACATGCCCTACCTTTCAGAAAGTGGTTGATTTTCTGTTTCTAGAATTGCTGCTCTTCTCTTCAATCTTCTGCCGGGCTTATAGGTGTTCAGAATGGTTTGATAACTATCTAGCTGAATGCCTGCAACCTGATGTCATCTCAGTCTGTTATTCCTCTGCCATTTTGACTCCTACCTGTTTCTGTCTTTTTTTAATACTACCATATAAAACTTGTAAAAAATGCCTTGTTGATATCAAGATACACTATTTTCCTACCTTTTTATTAATTTTCACATAGTTAGTTAAGTATTGCTTAATCAGTATAATAACCATAACAAAAAAAAATCAGAAGTTAGTTTATTCTCTTTCTTTTGAAAATCAGATTTTAATCACCATACTGGGCCTGAAATAAATAGTACTGTAGGCCTCAGCAGCTGCAGACTATGTGTGGAGTTAGGAAGAGGATGGTTGTTTTGGGAGTTTATGTAGGATTGTCCTGAAATAAGTTGTAGAAAGTGGTTAGTAAAATAGAGGCTTTTATGGGTTCAAATGCCAAAGTTGGTAAGTTTCCCTGAAAAGCAATGATCACCCCAAATAAGAAAGTAATATTGTAAGGCAGATGGCTTGAAAAGAGCAGCATAGGTCATGTGGAAGAAAATCTGTAGAACATGTTCAATAAAAAGAAGAATTTAAGCTAAACCAGAAAATCAGATTGCTAAAGGTTATCACCACTGCCTTTGAGAGTGACAGGGCTCAGAATGAGTCTTCCAAGAATGTGCCACTTTGGCACACATGCTGTTTTGAGCTGAAGATAGTCAAAGCCCAGAAGACTCAGACAGGGCTTTTACTTTCCCCTGAACTGCTTAAAGGAATTTTGGTAGATGGCCCAGTCCAGGAAGAGAGCTATCACCAAAGATAACTACAGAGAATATGGGCTAAGAGTGGTAAACTGGGGCAAGGCTGGGGGGGGGGTGCTCAGCAGGGCCTGTCTGTTCAAAGTTCTCTCTGTGTCCTATCATCTCTGCATGGCACCACAAACATTTATTCACCAAACATTTGCTCTTCCCATCTTCCTGTAGATTGAAGTCCCCCACTTTGAAGTCCCAGACCCTTTTCCCCTCCTTCTTAGCTCAGAATGGCATATAAGCCTCAGTTGTCTGATTGCCTGTGGATCTTATATTCTTATGGAGCCCTGTACATTCATAATTAATTTTTTTCCTGTTAATCTGTCTCATAACAACTTTATTATTAGGCCAGCCAGAAAACCTAGAAGGATAGAGGAAATATTTTCCTCCCCTACAGCTGGCATAGTCAGCAGGATAAACCTCACTGGTTGAACATTACTTGCTCTAAGGCTGCTGTAGCAGCTGCTGTCAGAAATCCCAAGATCTCTGACAAAAAGCTGGCAGAAGGAAGAATTCTTACCCTAACAGTCTTCTGGGTGTCTGCCTAGGGTCCAGCAGAAGCAATTTCTTTTCTAAATATAGATTAGTGGGAGAAAATATTTGTGGAATTAGTTTCTTGGGTATAGTGACTGGTAAAGATTTGTTTTGAGTACTCTTGATTTTTATCGATCCTTTTCTCCCTAGAGATGATCGTGTTTTTCTTTGTCTTTGTCTTGTCTTGTTGTTTGTCCTAGGGACAGAAATCATAGGCAAAATTCAGGCATAAGACCTCTATGTCTGCTATTTGAGCTGGCTTGCAGGTTGCTGAGTTCACAGTTCTCATCAGACCAGTATCTGTTTAAACAAACTTTGCTGTGGATTAATTTGCACATGAGGTGAAGGCTGTTGCTAAGGGACATCTTGCAAGCTAAAGTGGCAAAATTGGTAAGCACAGGTCAAGCACTTAATATCTAGTAGAGCGCTTGTCACCGAACCCAAAGACTCCTATGTTAGGTTAGGTTGGCCTGAGAATGGATTAGACTGACACTAGGTCATCTGCCAACCTCAAGAAAATTTCTGTGCAATGAGATATACTGTAAAAATACCACACAACTCTCAACCCAGAAGCACATTCTTCTTAGGTATGGGTTTGGCTCTGAGAGACCCAAGGCTTAGATAAAATTGTTAATGGGCGTATAAGAAAAGCTAGATGAGGTTTTCCTGTTACCTTGTTCTATGTCCTGAGAGCTTGACTTTGTGACCAGTACGAATATTCTTTTTTGTTCTCCACCAGTCAGAAGGTACACATATCAGCGTATATCCTGCTGGTCAGGAGTTCTGAGACATGAAGTCATAAGCTGCACTATCTTTGTCCCATTGTGCCAGCAAGCAGAGGAGTTTGTCATAAGAGGTCCCAGGCCATACGGGCTCAAAATTTCATTGCTTTGTTAGTGCTGAAAGAAACCCCATTCCAATAGCACCTGCCTGGTGTCACAGGATAACAAGTCCATAACTGGGGGTGTTTTGTGTTCTCATGGCAAACTAGAAATAATGTTTTCATTACACCATTCTTACCACTTGAAGCAATGAAGAACTTTTACTTTCTTCAACTTCAGAAGTGAACTTACTGGATAACAGGAGCTGCTTCCTCAGCACCTACTCCAGGATGCCAATTGCATCCATAGTAGTGATTTATTTTAAGGCTAGAAAGTTACCTATGGGTTTTTCCATAAAAAGATTGACTAAATTGAGTCATTATTGGAATAAATATGCTATCAAAGATTTTACTTGTCACTAGTCAAATGATTGAGCTTTTGAATTAGAAAAACTTGTATATCTGAAAAATTTTTTACAGAGCTCTCATCCTAAATACCTATCCCATTGGTTCCTATGGGAAGATAAGATAGGAAATAAGATATAAAGAAGCATAGTGGCTAGCCTTAGTCCTATTCCCCCAATAAGATAAAAGAACAGAAGAAATTGGACTTAGAACAAAAATTTAAAGCTTCATCTAACAAATTCCCTTCTCTTCCCTCTGATGTGCCCTTTACTCCCAACTCTCTGTCCCTGTCCTTGCGGAAGATCTTTTGGGTCTCTGGATTCCTGGCTAAAATCCCCCTCTCAAAACCAGCTCCATCTTTCCAACTGTTTCTTTTAAATTCTAGAACCCTTCCAACTTCCCCAGAAAATCCCTTAAACATCCAGGTGCCCGTTTTTACTTCCCTTTTAAACAAGATTTACTGACCGCACTCAGACTTGATCTCCAGGCCTGGGGTATCTAGGTTACTCATATAAATACTACAAGCCAGAAAGTGAATTGGGCAGAAGTACCTGAGGCAGGCAGTAGGGCTTGCTGTACTATCTCTTCTAATTCCTTTTACTTTCCAGGGCTCTGCAATCAGGCTCTACCAGTTTTAGGCATTCCTATGCAATGTCCTTTGTGGGTGTATCCTGGACCTCCAGCACAAAGAACTCATGCCCCCTGGACAGCAGCAGAGCTTTTAAATGATAAAACGCTTTACCTCTACTTTCAGAAAATCCTACCAAATTTAGAGAAGAGTTAGAAAGATTAGTGGCCATTCACACCTGCACTCGCAGGGACCTAGATTGGTTGCTAAGATGTATTCTTCCTGTCCATGATTATACTGTGGTTACCAGACAAGTCAGATGGCCCCCTGGGGAAAAACCCACTTCACAGAGGAAACAGATGGCTAGAATTTCTCCCAGGTCTTCTTACAAATGACGAGGAAATAGCTCAGTTGGAGGCTGATATTCATGGTTTGATAGGAGCAATAGAATAGGCTTTCCTCCCTAAAGTAAACTGGTCTAAGGTTGAATTTTGCACTCAGAAAGGAGGATAGCATCTGAAGGTCATTGTGTTGAGCATTTTATACAGACTTCTTAAAGGTATACTGCACTGAACCTGGAAGCTCTAGAACATAAAAATCTTTTAATTTCTGCTCTAGTGGGAAAATTTCTCCCTGATATCTCTGTATCTATCATCTATCTACCTATCTATCATCTATCTATCTATCTATCTATCCTCAGTTCAAAATGGAATGGGCAGTCCAGCCAACCTCTCAGTGTGATAATAGAGGAAGCGCCTCAGGTTTTTGAAAATTACAGGAATGCAAGAAAAAAAAAGTTAAATATAAGAATTCTTGCTTTGCAACTTGAATCTTTAGAAAGGCAAAAGCATGCCTGAGAGTAACTTAAGACCCACTCGGACTCCTCCCTGTTTGCCTCCAGACTGTTGCAGATATTGCAAAAAATCAGGACACTGGAAGAAAAATTATCCTATACTGAAGAGAAAGGAAAGTTTAAGGAGCAATCTCTGTACACTCCATCACTCCCAGAAAGTTTGTTGTTCTCCTCTGTGGGATGGTTCCCCCTCCAATGACATGGTTAGCTGGTCCTCAGTAGCACCCCAGAGCTCACCATTAAACTTAACATAGAGGATTGGAAACTAGATTTCTTAAAGGACACTGGTGCAGCTTTCTCTACCATCTGCTCAGGATTTATGTTTACTTGTCACCTCTGTTTCTATTCAATCTATTGGAGTCTCTGGGCAACTTATTTCATTGGCCATATCTCAGCCAACCCCAATATCCTTGGGCTCTTCTTAACACTCATCATGGCTTTCTAGTGTCCCAACTCCTTTTGGCAGAGATTTTTTTTTTAATGTGAATTTAATGCCACTATAAACTGCAATGAATAAGGCATTTTTGTTTTCCTGCCCTCAGATCAAACTTTAAATTTCTACTTTCCTTATTGGAAACTCATCTTGATTTAAATTCCTTTGAAGAGGATGAGCCTTTAAAAGATGTTCTAATTAGTCTCTGGGCTACACATGGAAATAAAATTGTGTTGTTACTAAGTGTGGAGTCTGTGAGCCTTGTGTGGAAAAAGAATAAGCTGTTTCCATCAGTGGTCCTATCTCTCTCCAGAGATGCAAAAGGAGGAATTGAACCTCTAATAGACTCTTTTGCAGCCAGGTGTACTTGTCTTTTCTTCCTCACCCTCTAGCTCTCTGATATTGCCAATAAAGAAAGAAGATAAATTTGATTCAGATGGGTACCAAATCTATTGATCTCTGTAAGACCTAGAAGCCATAAACTCTTGTGATTCTTTGCTGCCCCACAGTCCCTAACCCAGGCACTATTCTTACCTCAATTCTTGCTGCTGCTGTCTGTTTATAGTGATTGACCTCCAGTCATCTTTCTTCCATATCCTGTTGCATCCTGACTCTCACTTTCTTTAGAAGGAGAGAGTAAATATGGACTTGCACACTTCAGAGATATTCCTCAATCTTTTTCCAAATCTAACTGATTCGGATTCTGTAGCCTTCACCAAGGCTCCACTGTTGTTCAGTTTGGGACCAAACTAAACAGAGGGCTCGTACAGAACCCCTCATTCTCCTAAAGACATTAGCCAGAACAAGGCCCCTTAAAGCCTCCAGATCTAAATTTCAGTAGATGCGAACTTCTGGTATGTACCTAGGACATGAGGTATCTCAGGGCACTCAAAAGCTTGCCCCAAAATTTCTTGAGTCAGGTTTGTCAATCCCTTTTTCCCAAATGAGAAAACAGTTACATAAATTTCTAGGGACAGCTGGCTACTGCCACCAGTGGATTCCTAATTTTGCCATCCTGGCTAAATCTGTACACTCTCCTCCCAGATAATATCCCAGAGCCCATTATCTGGCTTTCAGAGGCATTAGTCTCCTTTGAAACCTCAAATTTAACATTGTCAACACCTCCAGTTCTTGATTATGTAATTTCATCTATACTGCCTTGAAAATAATGGGTTGCTTCAGGTGTTCTAGGACAGACACTTGCCTTTCAAATACATTTTATAGCATATTTCTCATGGCAGTTAAACCTGTTGGCATCAGGTAAGCCCCCATGCTGTGTGTGGTAGCCACAGGTGCCACCTTGATTGACAAAGCCAGCCCTCTCATATTAGGCTCCTGCATTCACCTCTGTTTCCCCCAAACTGTGTTTTCTCTCTTAAAATTTTGAAAGATAGCACCTCTCTGTGTGGCAACAGACCACTTACAAACAGCCTCTTTTGACTAACCCTTCCACCATTAAACACTTTAAATACAACTACTCTGTTACCTTTTCCTGATGGTGCAGAGCCCCACTCCATTCCACATGATTGCCTGGCAGTTATCGAAATGGTCTCAAAGTCACAAAAGGATCTCTTAGACACCTGTTCGACTGACCCATATTTACTTTCAGTTTGCCATAGCTCCTATAAAAGAAATTTATAGGGAAACATAATAACTGGTTAAACCATAGTTTCTCCACTTAAAACACTTAAAACATTCTTTGCTCTCTGTAAAATTAACCCTAGTTTCTGAAAAATATTTCTTATTAGAGCTTGCACATTGGCAAAAGGGAAGACTGCTAGTATTTGCACAGACTCCAGGAGTCTGCCATGCTTTTGACACAATTAGAAAATCCTGTGAACCCTCAACTTCTGTGGGAATTCCCATCACTAATAGACGTATAATTGCTGCCCCATGGCAAGCTATTCACTTCCTTTCTAAAGTTGCTCTTCTTCATTTCTCATCCCAGACTAAGGCTGATACCTTAGGAAATGATAGGGCTGACAAGGGTGCTAAATGCAGCCCCAAATGGACCACCCTGTCTTTTCTCTATCAAGTTTTTAAACCTGCCTTTATCCAACTGACATTGTTAACTATCAGGCAAATGCCTCACGGTCTGAAAAAGACAAGTGGACACAAAATGGTGCCAAACAACTATCAGAGGGATTATACATCTGGTCAAATGGACTTCTTGTACCCCCTTTTCTTTTGATCTGCTGACTTGAACTTATTTCCCAACAAATGGGATATAGGTGCAAATGAGGGATAGTTAAGGAACTGTAAGACAGTTGGTTTTGTCCTGACATCCACAATATTTTTAATCAAATTATTTCCCAGTGCACTTCTTATAAATCTCACCAACTTTTTGGAAGAAAGAAGTATATATCAGGAAGCTCTCCTAGGCCCATGCTGTCCTTGGCAGTACTCCAAATGGATTTTATAGATTTTCCCTGAGCCTTAAGCTGTTCTCACTCTTTGGTTATTGTCTCTATGCTTAGTGAATGCACTGAATAGTGTCTGACCACACAGGCCAATGCTACAACAGTGGCAAAGAAATTAATAACTGAGGTTAGTCCTCATTTTGGAATTCTTTTATGGATTGAATAAGACAAAGGAACTCATTTAATAGCAGAGATAGACCACTTGCTTGCAAAAGCTCTTGAGTACTCATTAAAACTTCATACCCCATATCATCGTTAATCATTAGGGCAAGCGGGACATAAAAATTTTAGACAAAAAGAAATTTAGGAAATATCTGTTAAGAAACTGGACTTAAAGCTAGAAGCATGACTACTGGCCTTTATAAAGCTCTCAAATACTTAAAATAAGAGATATGGATTGACCCTTTTTGAAATAGAGTTTTGTCATCCAGTGCCTATTGGCATCTGTAAACTTTGTCTTCATGGGTTACGTGAGCATTATGAGAACTTAAGTGAACAGTTTGATGCTATGACTGACTGACTATACAAGAATATACTATATACAAGCTGTATACTTTAAGCACATCACCAACAGATGAAAGAGGCATGACCTCCACTGACTGACAGGACTGGCCATGTTTTTTAGCCAGGAGACTGGGCAAACAAGATCTTTAGAAGAAAACACTCACTGTCACCACAATGGGAAGGATCTTACAAAGTACAGTTAACCACCAAAATAAAAAAAAAAACTTCCTGGAGGGGCACCTGAGTGACTCAGTCAATTAAACGTCAGTTTCTTGGTTTCAGCTCAGGTCATGATCTCATGGGTTGTGGGATGGAGCCTCACATCAGGCTCTGTGCTCGGTGGGGAGTCTGCTTGAAGATTCTCTTCTTCCGTCCTTCCCCCTGCTAACATGCACACGTGCGTTCTCTCTCTCAAACAAATAAATAAATCTTAACAAAGAAGAAAGAAAAACCTTCCTGGATTCACACAATGAATCTCAACCCATGCTGAGGTAGACCCAGAACATCATTCTCAAGACAACTGGAGATAGTCCCTACAGGTGATCTTAAAGATATCCAGGGTTAATTCCCAGGACCCAGAAGCACTCCACATCTAAAAGTAAACAGCTTTTTCCAAGATCACAGATCAAGAAACTGTGCTTTCACCTATTTCACACCTTTTTTTTTCTTTTTAAAAAAGATTTTATTTATTTATTTGATAGAGAGAGAGAGATCACAAGTAAGCAGAGAGGCAGGCAGAGAGAGAGAGAGGGAAGCAGGGTCCCCGCTGAGCAGAGAACCTGATGTAGGGCTCTATCCCAGGACCCTGAGATCATGACCTGAGCTGAAGGCAGAGGCTTAACCCACTGAGCCAACCAGGCACCCTATTTCCCTCCTTTTTAAGGACTTTGTATATGCATACACTAAAAACAACAAAAACAAGGACAACACACACATACAAAACCCAAAGCCAGAAACAAAAAGCAAAAATCTGCCTTCTCTTCTTAATGAACATTTTCCCTACATTTATTAATCTTTTATTAGAAAGCTGCTTGGAGAGGGCTTGTCTCTATCTTACCTACTTGCTCTCTCTAGGTTTCCTCTATTTGCTCTTTTTCAACTGTGCCTTGTTCTAATTAACCATTACTTTTTCAAATAGTTGCACACAGACCAAACATACCTATAATGACAGTTTACCAAACTCTGGACACACTAACTAGTCAATCTGATTGTTGGTTATTTCAACATCTAGCTAGTACGAAAGAACCTGAACTAGTCTTTGTTCCTGTTGATATGAATACCTGGTGGTATTTATGGGAGAAGATGAGCCACAAGGTATGGTATCCATAACTAGAAAAGCATCACTCTGTTGCTCCTTCTGCTGAGTTATGTAGGCACAGAGAAATCTTCTGCTGAGTTATGTAGAAGCCCAAGGACTAACTCTTACCCAGATAAAGACAATAGATGAAATTTTTTCTCTTTGTATTGAAAACAGACATGCCACTAGACATTTTCTGGGCCATAGACCAGACAATATTGCAGTCAAACCCTGTAGTATGATTCTATAAATGGCATCTTTGAACCTGTCAAAGAGATTAAAAGTGACTATAGGACTAACTTTTATAGCAGAGATCTTTGCCAAATCACCATATGTTTTGGATGGTTCACAGGCTTATCACTGAATGAAAGCAGTACCTTGACTGCTTCCCTGATTAGACTTCCCAGAACCCCAAACTACATATGGGTTAACATAAAATCTGGACTAATGTGGCCAGGTGACAAAACTGAGCTTTATAGCTGCCAAAGCCAGACCACAGGCCTCCTGTATCAGATATTTTGCAATCTATTTTTCTCTTTCAAACTGACAGGATTACACGAAAGATGGAAGTGTATGGAGGCTAACAGTAATAGTAGCAAAAGTCATGAAATACCCCAGATATGAAAAATTACAGATTTTACTCTGCTCTTATCTTGAATTACACTGGACTTTTTGTATTATGTGCTGACAAAGTGTATAAAGGATTCCCATCTAAATGATCAGGGATGATGTTTTCTTGGATGCCTGGCTCTTCTTTCACAAGATATTTTACCTTAAATGCAAGCCAAGTTACAAACTTGAGCTCCTTTGTTTAAAAAGTTGGGCCATATAAACATTTGTATGAGAAATGATAGAAAATCTACTTGTGTGTCATCACTCCAAATTCTTTTCAGCATTGGGGACCTTCTTCCCAAACTTTTTGGAAGTTATGAATTGGAAAAGGCAATCTTTTTCCATGGTAATAAAATAAGAGTTCAATAGCATTATGAAAACTTTGGAACTACCCCAGTCAGGAGTTAACAGTTTAGCCTCTGTTGTACTCCCAAATTGTCATGCTCTATATACCCTGATGGCCCAGCAAGGAGGGGCTTATGTATTTATTGGTGAAAAATGTTGCTTTTGTGTATTTTTTTTTTTTTTGGACTGATCTAGTCCTAGGATTAGGAGGCTGGTTTAAAAGGATATGGAAAAATGTGCTTCAGTTTGCTCTTTTCTGTTTGTTCATCCTCATTCTAGTCTATGGTCCCTTTGCAGATCTATTACCACTTGGCTACTAACCCAAATCTCCCACAGCAACCAGTATAGCTTTTAAAATATGTGAAACTTCCAGGGAAGTTTTAGAGGAAGGACCTGCTAGTGGGATTCAGAATGAATGTCCTCAGAATATACCACTTTGCCATGGAGAGTAGTTGAAACTGAAAACAATCAAAGCCCAAAAGATTTAGGGAGAGCTTTTACTTTCCCCTTAACTGCCTATTAGAATTTAAGTAGACAGTCTGGTCCAGGAAAGAGCTATCACCAGAGACAACTATAAAGAATATGGCTAGTAGTATTAGGGTGGGGGGAATTCAGCAAGGCCTGCTTGTTCAAAGTCCTCTCTGTGTCCTATTATTTCTGCATGGCACCACATACATTTGTTTACTGCACATTTACTTTTCCCATCTTTCCATAAATTATCTTTCCCTCCTTTGGAGTCCCGGTTTCCTATTCCCTTTTCTTGCTCAGAATGGCATATAAGCCTTAAATGCTTGACTGCCTGTGGATTGCATTTTCTTATGCAACCCCCCTATATGTACATAATTAGTTTTTCTCTGTTTATTGGTCTCATGTCAATTCAATTTTTAGACTAGCCAGAAGAACCTAGAAGGGTAGAGAGAAAATTTTTCCTCTCTGAAGGAGGAAGAATTGTAAATTTATAGCAGAATTTGAATCATATGCTTTGTTGTCCAAAATAAAATGAAGTGTCTTATCTGTTTCCACAGAATACCAAAAGAGCTGGATGGCTTTTTTCAAATATTGAGGATGCCTACACAATAAACTATTGTAAATATTGCAATGGTTTGACTTAAAGGAGGCCAAAAAGCATTCCAGAATTTACTTTGGGGAGAAACTGGGTGTTAAGAGAGGCCTACAACTGAAGATTAAGAGAGGCATGGTTTTCCTTTCCCACAGGCAGGTATAATAAAGTCCAGTTACAGCGATGTTTGACTGTCAGTTGATAAAGACACACGACATCTACTGAAAGCTTTGACAAAGAAAACAAATGTTGAAACCTACATCAATAATGTTTCTGGGCTTTTCCCCCTGCTGATGAAGTTTGAGATGTAAAACTGGATCTAAATGGACATACTGTTCATTGCTAAAATCACACTGGAATACAATATATTGGAGACAACAACAGATTAAAGAAATCATTATTAAAAGTGTAACATTTAGAATCTAGACAATTAAAAAAGCCAACAGTGTTATAGCCCTCTGCATTTCAATGAGTTTTGTTGATGGCTTGGCTTTGAAGAACATCAATTACATTGAATATTTTTTCTTGCAAATATCTGCTGATCCTAGAGAGAATCTGCTTTATTATGACTATCAGGAAGTAAAAAAGGCAGGTGCTTACACTGAATGTCTTCTTACAGGGGCAGCTGTATGTAATATTTCCAGGATGAGGTAGTAACGTGGGTTTATTCATCTGTACCCTGGATGTGAGAAAATGTGTGGACCAAATAATTTATTACAAAATTGAAAATCATTTCAACCATATAGTAATTTTTACAATTATAAGAAATTACTGAAATATCAATGTTAATTTTTAATTATTTTTACTAAGCTCTATTTAAAAGTGGTTGATAATTCTTTTCATCATGGCAATAATATAGCTAAATACATATATATAAAAATAGATATAGATATCTATTTTTCTATATCTATATAAAAATAGATATAGATATCTATTTTTCTATATCTATAAAATATAGATATATACTTTATATATATGTATTTATATTATAAAATATAAAATAAAAAAATATAAAATATATATAAAATAGGATGTCTACAGTTCTTAATTTTTAGTAAAGGAGTATTCATTGTAACTTTTATAGCTTCTTAAATTTAAGGAGCTCTTTTATTCATATTTATCTAAATGAATTATGAACTCTCCTTACTTCTTAAGACAATATTCTGATGCAGAATGACCAAACCAGGTAAAGAGTGGCTTATATTGAATTAATAGTGCTCATTCTAGTGGCTGTGCAGGTGAAGGACAATCCTACTTTCTAATATATTTCCCATTTTTCATGATTTCAAAAATTACCATCAGACCTTCTGTAATTCTGTTTTTCAGTACCCTGTGTGATTTGATTAATTAGAATGCAGGGACTTGCACTTCATTATTATTCCTCAAATGCAATAGGTGGATAGAGCATTAAAATGAGCCAGGAAGACAGTTCTATCCAAACAATGCCTTGGACTTACTTATGCTTTTGAACAAGACACTTAATCCCATTGGCTTTTTTATCTGTAAACCAAAAACACTGGGCTGTATGTTATTTTTGAGGCTCCTTTCAGTATCAATTCTATTTTAGTTTTTGGTTTTCTCTTAATAGTCCCTATTCTACTCTTTCCAGTTTGACAATTATTCTTCTTGATGTCATATAAATAAGCAAAATAGTTGACTATTTCCTTCTTTTTCTGTCATCAGTTAATGTTATACCATCTGCTTTAAGATTTAGGCCAAGCTCTGCTTATTTTTTTCTCTTTGTCCTAAGTCGAGGTTTTTTGTTTTTTCATTTTTATGTCTTTCTGATGGCTTTAGAATTTTTTTGCTAAATCTCACACATAGTGTTTATGAATCAGACAGAACCAGAGCTTGGATCTTAGCTCTACTTTATGTTAGTCGTGGGAAGCTGGCAAGGCTATCTAATGCTCTAGAATTTAGCTTCCTCATTTATTAAGTTGGGATAACATCAATGTTTATCTCATGTGATTGTTATGAAGATAACATACAAAAAAAAAACCATGAAAAGTACTTGATATAATACTTGGCACAAAGAAAACCCTAGAGAAATATTTTTATTTTATTAGTGTTTCTTTTTGTTGCCATAATCAACTTTATCATTATTGCTACAGCATTATTTTTGAAATATTATTACTGGTTTATTGTTACTTCTTTCTATTAAAAACAACACCAATAATACCTCATATGAATGGATAATTTTACAGTATTTTTACATGTCTTATCTGGTCTTTTCAATAATGCTCTGAGTTGAGAAGGATTAGAATCTCTACATTACAGATCAGAAAGTCTCTGAGACATTTAGTAACTCCTGCAAAGGGTATACAGAGGGTGGTTGTCACATTCACTTCCTAATCCCTGTCAGCCAAGAAGAGGATGTAGAGCAACCAGAAGCATTTATTTGGAGTTTTAGGAATTGCAATTTCAGAGACACAGGATAGATTGGAATTGAAAGCATCTTCTAAATTGCAAATGGGCAGTGTGAGTTTATAAGGGCAAAAACTACACAGTTACATAACTTGTTTTGAATGAATTATGATTGGTACTTGCAGAGTTAAACTATCTAATACTCTATTGGCTATTTAGGTATTAGATGTTACATTATCTCTGTTTCAGTCCAAAGTAGAAGAATGTGTTCCAGAGGATGATTCAGGTGCAATTGACTGACAAGCTGCAACTGACAAAAATCCAAAAGTCTATGGTGTTCGAAAATTTGAAAAAAGAGACTTCCATAAGCCTTGCTTCCTTAATATCCTCCCAATCCTATTTTGAATGATTCTCTTAGCAATGCTTACTTCACTTGGGAATCTTCTTTCTCATTCCATAGTGGCCAACATGAGAAATGATTTAGGTAACTCACATGTTAGTAGCATGACATGATGGTAAACAACGTCAGGTGGCTTTGTGACAGAGGTGTCTGTGGTGAGTATTTGCAACAGAGAGGTCAAAGCTTTTTTATTTAATTTTAGTGTTTCTATTTTTTATTTTATTGTTTTAAAATTTTAATTCCAGTGTAATAACATACAGTATAATATTAATTTCAGATGTACTATATAGTGATTTAGCAATTCTGTACATTACTTAGTGCATAACATAATAAGTATACTCTTTAATCCTTTTCACCTATTTCACTCATTCCCTCACCTGCCTCCCCTCTGGTAACCATCAATTTATACTCTAAAGTTAAGAGTCTGTTTTGTTTGTTTGTTTGTCTCTTTTTCCTTTATTCATTTGTTTTGTTTCTTAAATTCCATATATGAGTGAAATCATATGCTATTTGTCTTTCTCTGACTGACTTATTTCACTTAGCACTATATCCTCTAGTCCCATCTGTTTTGTTGTAAAATGGCAACATTTGGTTGTTTTTTATGGCAGAGTAATAGTCCATTGTGTGTGTGTGTGTGTGTGTGTGTGTGTGTGTATACGTGTGTTTGTTCATGTGTGTTCTTTATTCATTCATATATCAACACTTGGGTTGCTTCTATAATTTGGTTATTGTAAATAATTCTGTAATAAACATGAGGGTGCATATATCTTTTTGAATTTTTTTCATATTCTTTTCTGAAAGATTTTATTTATTTATTTGAGAGAGAGAGAGAGAAAGAGAGAATGTAGGAGTGGGGTAGGACCAAAGGGACAAAGCAGATTCCCCATGAGTGCAGAACCCAACACAGGCCCAATCCCAGAACCCTGATGTCATGATCTGAGTTGAAGTCAAATGTTTAACTGAAGCCACCCAGGAACTCCCAGGGTTTTCTTTGGGTAAATACCCAGTTGTGTAATTACTGGATCATATGGTCCTTCCATACTGTTTTGATTTGCATGTTCCTGATGATTAGTGATGTCGAGCATATTTTCATGTATCTATTGGCCTTCTTTGGAGAAATGTCTGTTCATGTTTTCTGCCCATCTTTAATTGGATTATTTGGGTTTTTCTTATTGTTGAGTTGTTTAAGTTCTTTATATATTTTTCATACTAACCATTTATCAGAGATGTCATTTGCAAGTATTTTCTTAAATTCAGTAGGTTGTCTTTCAGTTTTGTTGATTGTTTTCATCACTGTGAGAGCCTTTTAAAAATATTTTATTTATTTATTTGACAGAGAGAGAGAGAGAGAGAGAATAAGCAGGAGGGAGTAGCAGAAAGAGAGAAAAGGAGGCCCTCTGTGGAGCAGGGAGCCCAATGTGGGGCTTAATCCAGGATCCCAGGATCATGACCTGACCCTTAGGCAGATGCTTAAATGACTGAGCTATCCAGCAACCCCTGTGCAGAGCTCTTTATTTTGATGTAGTCCCAATAGTTTATGTTTGCTTTTGTTTTCCTTGCCTCAGGAGACATATCTAGAAAAATATTCCTATGGCTGATAACAGAGAAACTATTACCTATGTGCTCTTCAAGGATTTTTATGTTTTCAGGTCTCATATTTAGATCTTCAATCCATTTTGGGTTTATTTTTGTGTGTAGTTTAAGAAAGTGGTCTAGTTTTCATTCTTTTGCATGTAGCTGTCCAGTTTTCCCAACACAATTTGTTGAAAAGACTGTCTTTTTCCCATTGGATATTCTTTCCTGCTTTGTTGAATTGATTGATCAAATAATTATGGATTTATTTCTGGATTCTCTATTCTGTTCTGTTGATTTATGTGTCTATTTTTGTGCCAGTACCACACTGTTTTTATTACTATAGCTTTGCAGTGACTCTTGAAATCTGGAATTGTGATACCTCCAATATTGTTCTTCTTTTTCAAGATTGTTTTGGCTCTTCAGGGTGTTTTGTAGTTTCATACAAATTTTAGAATTTTTTTGTTCTGATTACATGAAAATTGCTCTTAGTATTTCGATAGAGATTGCATTAATTCTATAGCTTGATTTAGATAGTATGGACAGTTTAACAATATTTGTCTCCCAATCCATGAGCATGGAATATCTTTCCATTGGTTTTTGTAATCCTCAATTTTTTCATCAGTGTTTTACAGTTTTCACAGTATAGGTTTTTCACTACTTAAGTTTATTCCTAGGCATTTTATTATTTTGGTATAATTGTTAATGGGATTGTTTTCTTAATTTGTCTTTCTGCTGCTTAATTTATACTAGTATATAAAATGCAATGGATTCTGTACCTTCATTTTTGTATCCTGGAATCTTACTGAATTCATTTATCAGTTCTAGTAGTTTTATGGTGGAGTCTGTTGGTTTCCTATTATGCCATTTGCAAATAGTGAAAGTTTATTTCTTCCTTATCAATCTGGTTTCCTTTTATTCCTTTTTGTTGTCTAATTGCCATGGCTAGGACTTCTAGTATTATGTTGAATAAAAGTGGTGACAGTGGACATCCTTGTCTTGTTCTTGATCTTAGGGGAATCGTTCTCAGTTTTTTACCATTAAGGATGGTGTTGGCTATGGAGTTTTCATATATGGCCTTTATACGTGGAAGTATGTTCCCTCTAAACCTACATTGTTGGTTTTTTTTTTTTTAAGCATGAATAGATGTACTTTTTCAAATACTTTTTCTGTGTCTATTGAAAGGATCATATGGTTCTTATCTTTTCTGTTATTGATGTGATGTATCATGTTGATTGATTTGCAAATATTGAACAACCCTTGCAACTGGGAATAAATCCCACTAGATCATGGTGAATGGTTTTTTTAATGTGTATTGGATTCCGTCTGCTACTATTTTGTTGAGGATTTTTCATCTGTGTTCATCAGAGATGTTGGCTTTTCACTTTCTTTTTTAGTGGTGTTTTTATCTGGTTTTGGTATCAGGGTAATGCTGGCCTCCTAGAATGAATTTGGAAGCTTTCTGTCCTCTTCTGTTTTCTGGACTAGTTTGAGAAGAATAGGTATTAACTCTTCTTTAAATGTTTAGCAGAATTTTCCTGTGAAGTCCTCTGGTCTTAAACTTTTGTTTGTTGGGAGTTTTTTGATTACTGCTTCAATTTCATTGCTGATAATAGGTCTATTCATTTTTAATTTTTTCCTGATTCAGTTTTGGGAGGTTATATATTTCTAGGAATATTTCCATTTCTTCTAGATTGTCCAATTGGTTAGCATATAGTTTTTCATAACATTCTCTTATTATCCTTTGTATTTCTGTGGTGTCAATCATTTTTCCTCTTTCCTTTCTGATTTTGTTTATTTGAATCGTCTCCTTTTTTTTCTTTTTTGATGACTTTGGCTTAAGGTTTATCAATTTTGTTGATCTTTTTAGAGAACCATCTCCTTGTTTCATTGATCTGTTACATTGCTTTTTTGGTTTCTATATCATTTACTTCTGCTCCCATCTTTATTATTTCCTTCCTTCTACTGGTTCGGGGTTTTGTTTTTTTCTTTTTCTAGATCCTTTAAGTGTAAGGTTAGGTTGTTTATTTGAGATTTTTCTTGCTTCTTGAGTTAGGCCTGTATTGCTATACCCTTCTCTCTTAGAACAGCGTTTGTTGCAGCCCAGAGATTTTGGACTTTTGTGCTCTCATTTTCATTTATCCATGTAATTTTTTATTTCCTTTTTGATTTTTTAGTTGATCCATTCACTTTTTTAGTAGCATGTTATTTAACTTCCCATGTGTTTGTGATCTTTCCAGATTTTTTTCTTGTGGTTATCTAGTTTCATAGCATTATGTTTGGAAAAGATGTATGGTATGAACTTCAGTCTTTTTGTATTCGTTGAGATTTGTTTTGTGGCCTCATATGTTATCTATGTTGGAGAATGTTCCATGTACATTTGAAAAGAATGTGTATTCTGCTATTTTACGATGGAATGTTCTGAATATATCTGTTAGATCCGCATGATCCAACATGTCATTCAAATCTACTGTTTCCTTGCTGATTTTGTTTGGATGAGCTAACCATTAATGTAAGTGGAGTGTTAAAGTTTCCTAGTATTATGTATTACTATCAATTACTTCTTTTATGTTTATTATTAGCTGGTTTATGTATTTGGGTGCTCCCATGTTGGGTGCATAAATATTTACAGTTGTTCTATCTTCTTATCAGATTGTCTGAATCTGAATGAATCATGAATGAATCACTGAATGATTACGCAGTGTCCTTCTCTGTGTCTTATAACAATCTCTGTTTTAAAGTCTATTTTGTCTGATATAAGTTTTGCTATACTGACTTTCTTTTCACTTCCATTTGCATGCTAAATGCTTTTCCATCCCTTCACTTTCGATCTGCATGTGTCTTTAGGTCTGAAATGAGTCTTTTGTAGGCAGCTTTAGATGAATCTAGCTTTTTTATCATTCTGTCACCCTATGTCTTAAAATTGGAGCATTAATCCATTTACATTCAGGGTAATTGTTGATAGGTATGTACTTATTGCTATTTTGTTTCTGCTTTGTAGTTGTTTTTGTAGTTCTTCTCTGTTCCTTTCTCTTCTTACTCTCCTCTCTCAATTTTTGCTGTCCTTTATTGGTGACGTACTTGGATTCCTTTTTCTTTATTTTTTGCATATCTGTTACCGGTTTTGGATTTGCAGTTACCATTAGGTTTGTATATAACATCTTATTCGCATAGCAGTCTATATTAAGTTGATGGTCAGTTAAATTTGAAACTATTCTTTACTCTTCTACACCCCACATTTCAGGTATATGGTGTCCTACTTTATATCCTTTACTTTTTGAATCCCTTGACTGATTTTATAGATATACTTATTTTTATTGCTTTTGTATTTCCTACTTTTCTTACTCCTACTTATAGTCTTTCCTTTCCATTAAAAAAATGCCCTTTAACATTTCTTATAGGTCTGATTTAGTGGTCATGAATTCCTTTAACTTCTGTTTATCTGGAAAACTCCTCATCTCCCTTTACATTCTGAACGATAGTCTTCTGGATAGAGTGTTTTTGGTGCAGGCTTTCCCCCTTTCCACCTTTGAATATATTATGCCACTTCCGTCCAGATTGCAAAATTCCTGCTAAAAAAGCAGCTGATAACACTGTGGGGCTTCCCTTGTATGTAACTGTTCTCTTTTCTCTTGCTGCTTCTAAAATTCTCTCTTTATCACTACTTTTTGCCATTTTAATTACTATGTATCTTGGTGTGGACCTCCTTGGGTTGATTTTGTTAGGGGATTTTTTGTATCTCCTGGATTTGGATTTCTCTTTCCTTCCCCAGACTCAAGAAGTTTTTAGCTATTATTTCTTCAAATAAATACTCTGCCCCCCTCTCCTTCTCCTCCTCCTCTCCCCCATTCCTCCTCCTCTTCTTCTTCTTCTGGGATCTCTATAATCTGAATGTTATTATGCTTGAGGGTGTTATTGAGTTCCCTTAGTCTATTTTCATTTTGTCTTAGTCTTATTTATTTATTTATTTATTTTGGTCTCCTGTTCAGCTTGATTGCCTTCCATTGTTCTGTCCTTCAGGTCACTGTTTTGTTTTGTTTTGTTTTGTGGCCTCATATGTTATCTATGTTGGAGAATGTTCCATGTACATTTGAAAAGAATGTGTATTCTCATCTGATTCCTCTACTCTACTACTCATTTCCTCTAGTGTATTTTTAATTTCAGTTATTGAGTGCTTCATCTATATTTGGTTCTTTTTTACGTGTTCAATCTCTGTCTAGGGTCTTCCTGAAGTCCTCTTTTCTCAAGCCTGGTGAGTATCTTTATGACCATTACCTACCTCTGTTTCATTTAGCTCTCTTGCTGTGATTTTGTCTTAACTTTTCATTTGGGACATATTCCTGTCTCCTCATTTTGTCTAATTCTGTATCTTTTCCTATGTGTTAGAAAAGTCAGCTACATCTCCTGCTTTTGAGAGTAGTGACTATGCAGAAGAGGTTCTGTAGCTCCCTGTGGTGCTGTGTCCCTTGTTTATCAGAACCTGGCACTTCATGGGTATCTCCTATGTATGTTGTGCCAGCACCAAGTCTGCCATTGGAGGAAGGCTACAGCTGCTTTAAAAATCCTATCTTAGCCCTGGCTAGAGGGGGCAGGTTTTCAGAAGAGCCAGGGAAGGACACATGGTGTTAGCAAGCATTGCCTGGGTCTGTTGTGGGAGGAGACTTGGAGGGAGACCTGCCTATAGGGTGCCAGTCAATGGAAGTGTTCAGGGACGGGGTGGTGTTCAGGGACAAGCTAGGTAAAGAGTGTTCCTGCCACCCTGGTTGCTGTAGATCTCTGTGTTTCTAGTCTGGGGGAGCAGGGGAGGGAAATGGTGCCCATCAGCTCTTTTGTTGAAGTCTCTCAAAGATCCCTTTCCCTCCAGCACTTACTCTGAGGTTAGTAAATAAATCTTCACATATACCCCAGGTGCCACTCAAACTTTGCTGCTGTATTGTGTCTCCATGGGGCTGTGTGTTGCGCTCTCTCTTTAAGGTGGGGATTTGGTTTCTTATTGCCCTCTGGCTCTCCCAGAGCAGAGCCCACTGATTTTTAAAGTTCCAAATGGTAAGCCCTGCTGATTGTAAGAACTTGCAAAGTTAGGCCCCTCTGATTTTCAAAATCAAGTATTCTAGGGATTTGTCTTCTCAATGCATATCCCCTGTGTCTGTGGTACCTGGTATGGCATCTTTTCCTTTCCTTTCTCTGTACCTGCGGAGTTCCCTCCCTTCCATGGACAGCCCTGTGGGTCAGTTTGACTCTCTACCGAGTCTCTGCCATTCCTACCCTCTTCAGTTGACCTCTTCCCTTGCTTTGAAGAGTTTGTTCTGGCAGTCTTTGGGTCATTTTCTGGGTTATTTATACTGACATGGGTGTTAATTAGCTGTATCTGTGGGATGTAGTAGGTTTAGGATACTCCTACTTTGCTGTCTTCCCCAGAAGTGATGAAAACTACTTTTTTTTTTAAAAAAAAGATTCATTTATTTTTTGAGAGAGAAATTGAGAGCAAGAGCACAGTGGGGGAGGGGTAGAGGAAGAGGGAGAGAGAGTTCCAAGCAGACTCTATGTTGAATGCAGAGCTGATGCAGGGCTCGATCTCACAACCCTGAGATCATGACCAGAGTCAAAACTAAGAGTCAGACACATAACCAATTGTGCCATCCAGCTTCCCCAAAGCTTCTTTAAAGAAAACTTTATGTTAATTTTAAGAGAATGCGGGTATTTTATTATAGGGCATTAATGTCTTGAAACAGAAAGAGTATAAGGATTTTTGTGTCTTGTAAACATTTTTTTTAAATAAAAAATTTATTTAATTGAGAGAGAGACCATGAGCCAGGTGAGCAGAGGGAGAGGAAGAAGCAGACTTCCCACTGAGCAGGGAGCCTGGGACGGGGCTATATCCCAGGACCCTGAGGTCATGACTCTGAGCCCAAGGCAGACATTTAACCTACTAAGCCACCTCGGTGCTCCTACATTGGTTTTTAAATAGAATTTTCCTCTTAAAATTCTTTTCTATTTTGAGTATCATACATGGTACTTATTAAAAAGTGTGGAATATGGGCTTTTAGGGACATTCAGAAGGGGTCTTGAGTTGGGGGCTGAGACATAATACATGGTCATAGGACAAAGAAAAGTTCTCTGGTTATGCCTGGGTGCACTTGCTGGAAAAGGACACAGACAGGCTGACATACAAAATTATACTCTGATGCATTTGTTGCTTTTCTCTCCTTATTTGTCTTCCTGGAATTAGGAGAAAACTAGTTGCTCTTGTCCCCTAAGGCACTTTAGTGTGAGAAATTTTCACCAATTTGAAGAAAAATGGAAAAAAATAAAGACAACATAATGAGTTTTTCATAATGTTAATTTTCTGCTTCAATTTAAACAAATTCTTCTTTGAGAACTTCTTGTCTTGTTGTTTTTAAATGGTTCTTTTCTGAAATGACAGCAAGAGTGGATAGCAGCTGATTTTCTTTAATCTGTTCACCAGGCCAAGCAAACAAACAAACAAAAAAAAGGTAAATATATGTTGGCATTTAAATTTTTATTTGTCCCTCAAATCCAAAGCCTGAGGTCAGAGACATCCATGTCAGAGATGCATTTAAAGCTAGGTTTATCCTGCAGTGCGGGAAGGCCTGGGGCCTGGGTTTGGCCAGCTCCTCCTCACTGACCCAGGTCCCGTGACTGCTGCCCTTCTGAATTAAATATCCATGCCAGTGAATGGAATGTGATATAGTTGAATTCCTCCTGATAAGCTGTCTGAAGGGCTGTGAAATGTGACTGCTTTGACTGACGCTCCCATTTTCTCTTCCTCAAAATAAGTCAGATTGACAGGATTCAAAGGGGACATGAAATTGGTTCTTATGGCCTGATTCAGCAAGAAAGCCAGGATCTGCAGGATCCTGCTCCATGAAAAACATTCTGATACGAGGAATGAGCGATTGTAAGGCCTGCCTCCACGAGCTGAGGAAGTTTTTCTGTACCCATAGCTGATAAACTGCTTTTGCAACTGGATCCTAGTCAGGATCCTATGTTGGTCCTAGTCAGGACTCCAGTGCTCCTGAGGCTTTCAGACTTCCTGCCTTGTGCGTGAGCAGATAGCATTCAGCCAGGAGTCATGCTCATACCCTTATTACAGGAATTTTCCAAATAGCTTCTGAGGCATCAGCTATTAGGGAATAATCTGATGATAATTTATACTTTATAACACAGTTAGTACTCCCATTACATATTTATCTCGGACTGGAAAACAAACTATCAGGTGAGGTAAAATATTTATAGAGTTTCTTCTAGAACCTTTGTCCAGGTTCTTCTCTTTTCCTTCTGGGATTGCCACTGTGCCAGCCTGAGTCTCTGATAATGCCAGTTTGACTATGAAGAGCGACAGTATATTCTGTTTGTCTTAACACTTAGATTATCAAGGAACTTTTGCATTCTGGAACTGACTTGGGGGGATCTGTCCTTATCTTTCCTATACAATGGAGCCCTTTTTCCTTAGTTGGGGTGAAGAACTTAGATCTGCCTCCTATTGTGGTAATGAATGCAGAAGGATGAAGTGGAAGGGAGATTTCAGATATTCCCAAAGGGAAATGACCTGGCCTCTGGTCTGTCCTACTCCATTCCTGATTGTAGGCATGTGCTCTCCCATCCCCATCACCTGATAATAAAGCCAGGCAGTACATAAGGCCTCAGACAAAAGGTCCATTAGGCATCCCTGTGATTAAAGTTGATTAGCTAGAAGTCACTGGGAATTTTAGTCCAAGACCAGTGGTGAATCAGATCCAATTTGCATAAACTATGAGGGCTTCATTAAGGCTAATCATTTTCTCTATCCTTTGGTAATAAATCATCCTTCTATGGGGCTCATTTAGATGGAGCTTGAGGATTTTGCCTTCAGAATTCAACACATTAAGATCACTTTAGCTGTGCTCTTTGGCCTCATTTGCTGGGATGGCAGCTGTCTGGAGTCCCATATCGAGCTACATCCTTGAAAAAACTTCCTAGAAATGTAAGCAGTGATTGATTGGGGTCCATGTGCCAGCAGCCAAGACCCATACAATAATGAAGTGTACATCTTTTAAAGCACCAGTAGAACACATCTTACTTGTTTAAACTGATGAAGTACTCAGGCCACATAGCGCATTGTGTTGAGCCAACTGATGATTTAGTAATTTTGCATACTCTTCTTGAAATAAGTCTATCTAAATCCAGGAAACCTGACCAGGTGTGACCTTCCAGAGCTCTTATGTAGATGATTCTTTCTTTGCAATTACTTGTGAGAATGAGGAGATGCTGCTTATTTTGTCCCAAAGATGATTCCTTTTGGTCTCCTGTAATTTGTACATGCTTCCCTGTGTGCCTGGAGCCCTTCCCGTCCCCTCACAGTCCTCTTTGCCTGTGCCTATTGAATATCCTTTCTGCTTATTTATCTGTTGTGCTCTGTGAAAACAGGGATTCCAGTAATTATGTATGGATAAATTGTGAGTTATGAGATGGTGGCTCTAATGGAATATTATACAGCCCATTGAAAGAATGATATGGATATGTAAAGATGCCCTTCTATTTCGTAATATAGTTATTGAAAAAAAGCAAGCTAAAAAATATTGTGCATAGGATGATCCCATTTTTTGTAAAAAAAAATAGTGCTTATGTGTATATTCATGGAGAAGGAAAAAGTGTAAGTATACAGAAACTGGATATAGGGTAAAAAGGTGGGGCTTTTGTTTTTAACTTCATAAATTTATATATTTTAATCTGTTAGATTGAATCTGTATTACTATTATAAGCTGAAAACCCAGTAAACAGTTTTAAAAACCGTGAAATTATAGATGATGGTTGCTAATTATTATTATTTTAAAAAAAAACACTGTATTCATTTTCTAGAGGTACTACAACAAATTACCCTAACCTGGATGGTTTAATAAAAGAGAAATTCTTTCATGGTTCTGGAGGTTAGAAGTCAGAAATGGAGTTAGAGCCATGTTCCCTCCAAAGGCTCTAGGAAAAGAATCATTCTTTGCCTCTTTAGCAGTTATCAGTAATCCTTGGCATTCCTTGGCTTGTGGACACATCACTCCAATCTCTGTCTCCATTTTCACATGGACTTTTCCTCTGTGCTTTGCTGGATCTTTATATTTCCTTCTTATAAGGACAGCAGTCATTGGACTTAAGGTCCTCCTCAATCCCATATGACCTTATCTTAACAAAACTAATTATGTCTGCAAAGACCCTATTTCCAAGTAAGGTCAAGTTCTGAGGTTCTGGATGGAGATGAATTTGGGGGGGGGACATAATTCACCCCATTACAAACACTAACTAGGGCCACAACTAACAAGCTTTGTGTGTTAAAACATCTTTTCTGAAGACTGTGGTCTGGACTGCTATGTCACCAATAGTCTGTGGTCCCTCATTGGACTGGTGCAAGATGTTGCACCATCCAAGTGATGATGCAACATCCAAGTGATGTTGCCACTGCTACGGTTTTGGAGAACCTAACAATCCTTCAATGCCTCACTCTTCTAGCCTTAGACCAGAATCCGCTTGACCCTACCATGCCAGTTCTGGGATGAAGCAACTTTTAGTTCCTTTTTAAATCTCTACTTTTACTTTTGGTATGAGGTTTTCCTTGATTTACAAATTTAATTTCTTTTTCCTTCCTTCCTTCCTTCTTCTCTCTTTCCTTCCCTCCCTTCTTCCTTCCCTCCCTTTTTCCTTCCTTCCTTATTATTGTCTACTATATACAAGCTCTGTAGGGGACAAAAAATGAATTTCCTTGCTTTTGAGGCTCTCATAGTCTGGCTTATGAATGTCAATACTGTACTTAGAAATTCTAAGAGACACATTTTAACATTTCTAGTATATGTGCTGCAAAGCGAGCACACATTTTACCATTTCTAAAACCTGGATATTTCTTACAGTCGATGGTGTGACATAGTTTAATTGATAGCATTAAAATTTCCTGATGTTAAATAAAATTACATGTCTTACAGTTAATGCCTTCAGATTCAATGAGATATGGTAGCATGAGAAATTGGGCAAATTACCTGCCATTGCACTTGATAAAAATCTGCTGTGAATGATTGTGAGTTAGGAAATAGGAATCTGTAGTTATTTTATTTAAATATAGTTTTTAAAAAGAAAAATATTTATGCTTACAGGTTTACTATTGTTGTCACTTTTTTAGTTGAGGTATAATGGACCTATAACTTTGTATTAGTTTTAGTTGTGCAACATAGTGATTCAATCTTTGTCTATTTTGCAAAATAATCATAGTGAGTCTGGTTCACATTTGTTACCATACATAGTTACCCAAGTTTTTTTCTTTGGAAAACTTTTAAGATCTACTGTTGGCAACTTTCAAATATATAATAAAGTATTATTAACTATAGTTACCATACTGTACATTACATTATCATGACTTTATTTACTTTATAACTGGAAGTTCATATTTCTGACTCTATTCACTCATTTAACCTACCCCATACTTCCTGCCTCTGTTGACCATCAATCTGTTTTCTGTATCTATGAGCTTTTTTAAAAAGACTTTTTATATTCCATATGTAAGTGAGATCTAATAGTATTTGTCTTAGTCTGACTTATTTCACTTAGCATGATGACCTTAAAGTCCCTCCCTATTGCAAATGGCTATTTCATTCTTTTTTTTTATGGCTGAATAATATTCTCTTTCTCTCTACACACATACACACATATCTATATCTTTATCTATATATACCATATATCATATATATATCACATTTTCTTTATTCTTTCATCCATTAATTATTTAAGTTATTTCTATATCTTGACTATTATTAATAATGTTGCAATGAAAATGGGGATACATTTGTTTGAGTTAACGTTTTCATTTTCTTTGGATAAATACCCAGAAGTAGAATTGCTAGATCATATGGTAGTTCTATTGTTAACTTTTTGAGGAACCTCCATACTATTTTCCAGAGTGGTTGCACCAATTCATATTCCCATCAAAGTGTCGAAGGGGTTTCCTTTTGTCTGCATCCTCACCAACACTTGGCTATTTCTAATTCCCTTATTTCTTAAATTTATTCTATAAATATGATCCTGCACCTGTTACGTATAAGACTAAGTACTCTTTTGAAAACAATATTAGAACTACCTTTACCAAGCAAGAGATCTGGATATCTACAAGACAGAAACATTTGTGAACCAGGGTAGAAGGCAAATTTATGGTCAGTAATGTGCAAAATTATGAATAATTTAACTTTCTTTTGGTAAGTTTCCTCCAAGAAACTGGGTTTTTGAATTTATTATCAGTTAAACCAGAGTTTTTCAGGTGGAAAATTCATCAGTATCAATTGTTTTGCTTTTTCCCAAGCCTCCAAACAGCTATCAATACTTAATTCTGTTTGTACAAAGTATCTTTTGTGTAATGCAAATTTCTGTTGCTTTCCCCTAGGGGATAAAATATATAGCAAAGGGAAGAAAATGTAAGATGAATTCTGAATCTAATACATGAGGTTTTTTTTTCTTTTTACATAGTGTTTGTGTCAGAGTCAGAAACAAAATCTAATTTAGAATACTCACCAGCTTAAAAGAAAACAGTTTTATGTGGCAAACCTACTGCCCCAGAAAACAAGTAATTAAAGGACCTCTTAAAATAGCAGCCATAAAACTGACATTCTGTGGGAGACCATGTGTTCATTACTGTTCTTTTTATTGAGGATCCTCCCTGGGCACTGTTCTGAGAAATGAAATCCACTCTCAGAATGAGTACTTCACCCAAGGACTTTGCATCCTCTTCTGGGGGAAAAGGTTAGTGCATGCCTGGTGTATGTAGGATAGTTGTATCATGTCGGGTGGAAATATGACCTTGTTGTTATCTTTATTTGGACATTATGTATGGCTTAAGGAGATCTGTATGGGTGCCAGATTGATATGGGATGGACTTGTGGTAGTTAATTGTGTGTGTCAGCTTTGTTAGGTCATGGTAACTAAATAGTCAAGCATGATTCTATATGTTTCAATGAAAGTATTTAATTTTTTAAGAGTATAGCTGACACAATATTCATTAGTTTCAGGTGACAATGAAAATATTTTATGGATGAGATTAACATTGAAATCCCCAGGCTTTGAGTAATGTGAGTGTGACTTATCCAATCAGTTGAAGGGCTTAATAAAAACAAAACTGACCTCTCTGAAAGAAGGAATACTCTGCCAGCAGACCAACTTTGGACTTGAAGTACAAAATCAAGACTTCCCTGGGTCTTCAGTCTGCTGGCCCAGCCTGCAGATTTGAACTTGTCAGCCTCCACAATCATCTGACCTAATTCCTTAAAATAAATATCTCTCTCTCTCTCTCTCCCATCTATTTATACATTATATATCATATTGGGTTATTTTTTTTTCACCTCTCTAATACAGAACTCTGACTAATACAGATCATGAGAGACAAAGCTTAGAGAGGCAGAAGAGAATTTTTCCTGTGTTTAAGAACTTGGGGCATGGCAGACACTATTCCCTTAAGCTCCCTGCTGTTTTCTTGTTTAGGCAAGGAATTATAGGAGAGTCTGTGATGTTACTCCGGCTGAAAGAGGTTGGGGGAAGCTTCTACAGAAGGCCAAATGGGTCTTCCTTT